>NC_141878.1:286013006-286643006 GCF_056163025.1 Triticum urartu | reverse complement strand
GCCTAAAAACTGCCCGGGGGTCTCCAGACTCTTTTTTTTTTTTTTTTTTTTTTTTTTTTTTTTTTTTTTTTTTTTTTTTTTTTTTTTTTTTTTTCCGAGACCTACGCAGGCAAGGAAACACGAATCGGAATTGAGATTGATCTCAAGAACAAACCTAATATGAGAAGAACTCGGATTGGTGGTGGATATATGGTTGTGGTATATGGCAGCGGTGGTGGTATATGGTAGCGGTGGTGGTATGTGGTATATGGATAAGGATTCAGAGTGGTGGCGGATAAGCAAAAGTGGTAGATGGGCGATGATGATGGTGCGGCGGCGGCGTGACAACTTATGACCAGAACTCGAAACTCTAAAAGACTAGACTCTAAGACCAGCAACTTGACACGACGATGCAACCGCAAATTCAACAAAGCAAAAACCCTAAAAAGATTATGCAACGGCTCAGATTGGTTCGGATATGATGAACTAACCCTAATTTTTTTTTTGTGGCTTTTTCGTGGACTGTAGGTATGAAGAACAGACTCGATCTAATCTACGAAAAACTGTAAAATCTCACCGAGCAACCTGGAAATCTGATACCACTTGATAGAGGCAAAGGTGTCCCGATGTTTCGATGAGATGGTGGCTATCGTTTTCTGTGGGAGTCGACCTTGACGATCCGACTACGAACGTGCGAGACGTCGCGCCTTAGCAATCGCTAAACCAACTTCCGAGGGGTTATTGACCACGCCGGAGCACGATCAACCTGACCACGAGGGCCTGTTTCCTGCGAGCAAACGAAGAACAAGCAAGAAACTGAGATTGCAATCTGGATATTGCGAATATAAGATGAAAGCTTTATTGATCAAGGTGGGGTTCTGTGACGTCTTGGTCTGGTCGTTGGACACAAACGAAGTACGCGAAGTTGCAGCTATGGCGAACTTTTAATCTAAACAAAACCCAAGTCTAAACGACGCCCTAAGGGCTGTATATATGGAGGAAGAGAGGGGAATTTCGTGGCCCTTGAGGGTGGGGTCCGAAACCAACCCTAACTCTTGTTTCCCCACACATACGGACTCTAAAAATAGCCTATACTTAAGTATTTCGAAATTACATGGGCCTGGCCCATTAATAAGGTGACGCAGCACCTAGAATAGCCTATGGACGAATATTATGAAGTGGCATCTTGTATATTTCGTCCAAGGCTTCATGCACTCCTTATGGCGGCTTCAAAGTCCTGAAATCATCACTTGTAACTCCGTTCCTGATCCCCTTGCGCATGCCATCAACTCCATTCGTGTTCTTGCTCCAATGTTCATCCTTCTCCAAGCTAGGACCTTCATTTGTAAGCAAAACAAATGTATCCAATTTAGGCAGCATCATAATCTCATGGACATTAGAATCATTACCAAGAAACGAAAGTACCTGGTAATTTAATTGGCGTGCGCGAGCTCTAGTAATTGGTCCAGTATATGTAACAGTAGGGGCTGTGGGTGTAACAATGGTATTGATGTCCGCATCACGTGTTCTCTCTCTTGTCATAGGTCCACGTGGGGCTTGATGTGTCGGTGTAGACTCCATGGGGATGATGGAAGGATGCTCCACATATCTCCCCCCCCTTGGGAGAGATCCGTCCACGGATCGTGATCTTCATCACCAGGGTACTTGGCCAAGTCTTTGACGTTGAATGTGTCGCTCACATTGTACTTGTCTCATGGGATGTCGACCTTGTAGGCATTGTGATAGAGGCAAAGGTGTCCCGATGTTTCGATGAGATGGTGGCTATCGTTTCTATGGGAGTCGACCTTGACGATCCGACTATGAACGTGCGAGACGTTGCGCCTTAGCAATCGCTAAACCAACTTCCGAGGGGTTATTGACCACGCCGGAGCACGATCAACCTGACCACAAGGGTCTGTTTCCTGCGAGCAAACGAAGAACAAGCAAGAAACTAAGATTGCAATCTGGATATTACGAATATAAGATGAAAGCTTTATTGATCAAGGTGGGGTTCTGTGACGTCTTGGACTGGTCGTTGGACACAAACGAAGTACGCGAAGTTGCAGCTATGGTGAACTTTTAATCTAAACAAAACCCAAAGTCTAAACGATGCCCTAAGGGCTGTATATACGGAGGAGAGAGGGGGGTTGGTTTCGGACCCCTCCACCAAGGGCCACGAAATCCCCACTCTTGTTTCCCCACACATACGGACTCTAAAAATAGCCTATACTTAAGTACTTTGAAAATACATGGGCCTGGCCCAATAATAAGGTGACGCATCACCTAGAATAGCCTCTGGATGAAATTTATGAAGTGGCATCTTGTATATTTCGTCCCATGCTTCATGCACTCATTATGGTGGCTTCAGAGTCCTGGAAGCATCACTTGTAACTCCGTTCTTGTTCCCCTTGCGCATGCCATCATCTCCATGCTTGAACTTGCTCCAAGGTTCATCTTTCTTGTCCAAGCTAGGCCCTTCATTCATAAGCAAAACAAATGTATCCAATTTAGGCAGCATCATATTCTCATGAACATTAGAATCGTTACCAAGAAACGAAAGTACCTGATAATTCAATTGGCGTGCATGAGCTCTAGTAATTGGTCCAGTATGTATAGCAGCAGGGGTTGTGGGTGTAACAATGGTATTGATGTCCTCATCACGTTGTCATTGTAGCGTGCGAGTACCTTGAATGGGCCATCGGCTCTTGGAAGTAGCTTGGAATTGCGCTCCTTGGGAAAACGATCCTTGTGGAGATGTACCCAAACTAGGTCACCCGGTTGGAACACCATTGGGGACTTGTTGGAGTTGCGCTTGGTCGCGAGTTGTTGTACTTGGCGCTCTATGGTGTGCCTTGTATCTTGGGCGAAGTCCACTAGCGCCGCTCGTCGCTCAATCGCCGGTGTTCAGAGGCGAATCTGCGAGCAGTGCCGACAGCGCACTGGCCCGCGAGGTGAGTGCACGCTGCACCGGCAGCTAGCGCGCCGCGCACTACCGTTGTACGGCCTAGATGCGCTACGCGCTAGACGTTGCCAGTGGAGAAAGCGCGGGAAAGCGCATCAGAGAGAGGAAGAAGAGAAGTCAGAGGTAGAAGAGGAGACTGATAGTGGGCCCCGGGCCCATCTGTCAGACAGACAGAGCACTGTGCTCTCGGGTACGACCAACGTATTTTAGAAATTTAGAAATTTGTTCTAAATTTACTCTAACCAAGAGTAGGAATTTCTCGTTTTCCCCCATCCATGGATTTTTCCACGCAGCGCCAGTATTCCACACTGTAGTTTTACACCACTTAATTGCCCACTCGTTGTAGCCTCATTTTATTGCATGTGTAGGATGGTTATTTTGTGATATTACTTTGAGATAGTAGGAGTAATTTTTTTAAACAACCCTTAAGAAAATATCGAGGACGGGATTTTTTTTCTTAAGGGGGGTAGTGTTGTAACACCCCAAACTTTTAACCTTGGTTTATTAATTACAATTTTGCCAGGAAATTAAAATTTTATTTTCTGGTTTTATCTTTTAATTTTCAGATCACTCTGCCCCTCTGGAATTTTGAGTTTTTCCTTCTAGGTGGAAACCTTTCAGAAATATTGTTGGACTTTTATATCTTCCCAAGAACATTTCTTCTATCAGTGGAATTATTTCTACAATTATTTTTCCTGAGCTTTATTTCTTTAAAAATGATTTTTCATAAGTTTTAGGGTTCCATTTGCACTGCAGCCCTTTCAAATACTTCTTTAAAATCCCCACCAAAATTTGGGGATGTCATGTGATGTTCCCACATCACTTTTATGCAAAAATCTCTTTTAGTCATTTGGAAATTTTGAGCCCTACCCCAAGTTTTCAAATCTGGTCCAGTTTGTAATTTGCACTACAACCTATTTAAATATTTCTTTATAAATTCCACCAAAATTGGGAGATGTTAGTAGTAGTGTATAATTCAACTTTATGCAAAAACCCATTGGTGTTCTTTGAAAATTTTGAGCAAATCATCTTCTTTTGCTCTCTGGTCCAGTTGGGTATTTTCTACTGCAACCATATTTTATCTTGCCCTATTACCCATGATTTTTCTCCTGCTCATAGACCACTCTACCAAACCCTTAAGTCCAGGAGATTGGACCCATTGTAGTATTTTTTGGTCCATGTAATAATGCCTTTCATTTTCTATCCAGAACTGAAACTTGCAAAACTTGCACTAACAAGTTTCTGGTTTTGCCAAACTAACCTTGCCACCATCAACTACATCTAAAGAGACTCTGATCTGGAGATTTTGGCCACCCAAAGAGATGCCTAGATGCCCATGGCATTCTGTCGAGCACCTTGGATTCATGGACAGATTTGACATAGTTTTGGTTTGCATTATGAACTTGATCCCCTGTCCCGACAACCTTGTCCACTAAGCTCCTAGCTACCAATAACCTAGACCTGTTAACTACCAGCCTCATTCGAGCCCTCTAACACACGTTGGCATTTCGTCAAGCACCTGGCGTGCGTGCTCTGGGCGCACCCAGAGCGCACGTTTTGCACGCGGGCGCGCAACTGAGCCGCTGCATTCGCTTACCCCCGCGCCCTGGCCTTTGCTCGCCCGTAGGGCCACGCCCTGTCCTCACCCGCTCGCCAGAACCCTCCAAGCCACCCTTGGCGCCCTACAGCGCCGCCGTCAGAGCTCCCTTGGCGGCACGCTGGCGTCTGCAGCAGGCTCCTGCCATGGACGGTGCCCCCCGAGCCACTCCAGCGCGCCAGCTCGCCCCTGAACAGCCCGAGCTCATCCACGAGTCCATCCGCTAGCGCCCGTCGCCGCCACGTCGCTCTGCTAGCAACAGAACGATGGTTCGCCGGCGTTCCTATCCGCAGCCGCGGGGACCGACCTCCCTGGGCTATAAATAGCCCTTCCGATCACGCCTAGGCTCGTCAGCAACCCTGTTCAAGTAGTAGGAAGCCCCCCTCCTCCCTAGTTGGCCAGAGGCCATCATCTCTCCCATCTCCGGCAGGCCCGACTGGCACCACGTTCTGGTAAAATCCGGCCAAGACCGAGGCCCCTAACTCCTCCCGTGCTCCCATCCTCCTCCCCTCGACCGTGCGGAGCCACCCCACCTCTCAATCACGATCGGGTACCACCGTAGCCCGAAACCCCAATCCACCAGAGGCCACCGTCCGCCACGGAGCTCGCCGCCGGCGACCCCCTTTGTCCCCACGACCTTCTCGGCCGCTGGAGGACCGCCCTGGACTAGCGGATCCATCCCTGCCTCGGAATCCCATGGGGAACCGCCGTTCATCGGCGGCAATCGCCGGAGCTCCGCCTCTGCTCGGCCAGAGGAGAAAGAAGGCGCGCGAATCCCGTGGGGAACCGCCGTTCATCGACTGGTCAAACCTGACCAGTGGGCCCGATGGACCCACTGTCAGTGACCCAGCGACGACCCATGCTGGCTTTAGTGGAAGCGCAAACCCCATAGTACGTTTCCTCCTGTTCGAAAACGTATTACTCCCCGAACCGTTTTGTTTTTCTGATTTTATTAAAAACAGAATTTTGACTAAACTTTGACTAGCTATAACTTTTAAAATATAAGTCCAATTGATTTGATTCTTTTTTTGTTGTTTCTCAAATTTTGTCTAGTTTATTTTCATATTTATTTGAAAATCTTCTGAACAACTTTTTTGTACTGTTTTGAAACTATGTGTTAGTTCGAAATTCTCTTAAATAGGATTTGGAGAGGGAAAGAACTTTCGAAAAGTGCACCCCCACTTGCATACTCTTGAAGGCAAGCATTCTGAACCCTGGCATAATATTGTTGTGTGTTGTTTGATAGAAATACGAGACCACCTCGACGCAAAGTATTCGGTATTTTATGTGGTGCGATGATCATATTCATGAGTGCGTAATGATGATTCCTTGCTATTGGGATTTTGACATGCTTCTGATAGTAATCACCCTCGTATGCCTTTCATGCCTATCGGAAGGAATCCGGGAAAATCTCTGTCTTGGGTAGACACGAGCTGGTCTCTAATTCTTCGTCGAGACGGTTATGTCCGGTAAGGCATGGTGAGGTATGATGAGTGGTGATTCTGTCTGACTGGTGTGAAATATATTTCTTCTGCTTATCATGCAGGAAATGCTTTAACCTCCTGAGTCGACCATTGATCGAGTCTTGTTCCAGTAACCCCCATACTTGTTTCGTACTACCACTTGTACCTGCCATAGGTAGGGTACGGTTCAGTAAGTTGTCAACCCCTTCCTAGCACACACCGTACAGAGAGGCCATGGTGGAAGATACCGGCTGCATCCAGTAGGCATGCCACCTGGTCCGGGGGCATGGGTGTTTCGGGTTGGAGTCGAGGGGGTAGCTCCCCTTGTTTGCACGTGTTACAAATTTTGTGATCCCATGCTAATCGAGGTTGTAGCCTCCCCACTTAGAGTTTCGCTTAACGGGTGTCGTGGGTGATTCCATACACCGGTAAGTTAGGCTGGTGTGTGCGGTCAGGTGTGTTTTCAATTAAAAGACCGTAGACGGAATTAGTCCCGATGGACTAAAGGAATCCATTACTCGTGAGTAAAGAGTACACCCTCTGCAGAGATTATATCTATTTGAATAGCCGTGTCCATGGTTAAGGACTACAGTCTGGGATGGGTCAAGTGTCGGTCTTCGGAGGAAAAACTGCTAAACTAGAACATGGATCGTGACTTGTGACTCATGATGACTATGATTATTATTATTGTGGACTAACCACTTACATTAGTTGAATTATTGAGTATCCCTGGGACGGTTCTACCTCCTGGATATTCATTGTGATTATTCTTTTATAAGCTCTTTATGTGGTGTCGCTTAGACGCCCGACTGTGGCATGCCTGTTATTCGAATTATTTATAAGCCCTTTATGTGGTGTCGCACAGACGCACGACGGTGGCATGCCTGTTATTTAAATTATTTATAAGCCCTTTATGTGGTGTCGCAAAGACGCCCGACTGTGGCATGCTTGGTATTTCTTTTATTTATAAGCCCTTTATGTGGTGTCGCTCAGACACCCGACTGAGGCATGCTTTATATTATTATCCTTTCGAGGTGTCGCTTCAGACACCCGATCGGTGCATTCTATTTCTACTCCCTTATTGCATATTCATGTTGTACATGAACAACATGCTTGCATCCATCATGAATTGTTATCTTGTGACTGGTGTTGTGATCATATAATATTTCAGAGCATGATTATCATTTGTTATATTATACCCGTGTTCATAATGTTTGCGAGTACATTCAAAGTACTCACTGGCGTGTCCCTGGCTATTGTCTTGGCCAGATTTCTTGCATGGAGATGAGCGTTGCGATGACAGCCCCGGAACCTACGCAATGGTGATAGCAGCCCCGCGAAGATAGGAGTTATCCAGGTTAGCTGTTCCTATGGGAAATGGAGTCCCATAGACGCTGATGAACCACAAACCGCTTCCGCGATCAACCACTAGAAACCATTTGTTGTACTCATAGGCCAGAATGGTCTTGTACTACACATTTTGTATTTTTCTTGGAGTTTCTGTATCAAGTTGGTGTCTCATCAGCTAACAGTAATCCTGTGGCTAGTGAGCACAAGGGCCATTTTCTGGGAAATTAATATCCCGAAAATCGGATCGCGACACCTTCCTGCCCCACATGTAAGTAATCAAGAGATACCTTCTTCGAAAGAGCTATCTTATTACACCTCACCCACCACACTATTTCGTGCTCCAAAGGAGAGGCGCTCGACGCCACAACACGCACCAAAAGCATCTCCGAGGAGAGTGGTGCCTGCGCTGAGCACATCTTCAAAGAGAAAGGCAAACAATAATACAGCAGAACCTTCATCAAAGAGGTAAGGCTTTCTTTTTCAAATATGCCTCCTGGTCGCCACATCAAATCATGATGTCATCCGCCGCATTTTATCAGGAAAAGCTTCTGTCGGACTATGTCCGGGGATCCTTCCGGTCGTGCCTCCACTAGTCAGGTTCCAGACACTGCCCTAAGGACGGGGGCTGACACGGGAGTGGCACCGGACTGTCCTTCCGCAGAGGATTCAGACGATATGTCCGTCACGAACTCTGAAGTGGAGAGCGCCATGAATCATCGTCATCGGAGGGCTGCTCTTCGTAACCCCAGCTTTTCAAAGGAGGCATTCAATGCCTTTAGCTCGGCCGATGCGTACATCTGAGCTGCTCGGGATGGACTTGCCAGAGCCACAGACCAGCATCTAAAAGATATGCAGGTAAGTGTAGATTTGATAATCATATACCAGTAGCCCCTGAGAATTAAAGCAGTTGATACAACTGATTTAAGGATCATTGTATAATCAGGCACTTATGGAGAAGAATAGCCTGCTGTCTCAAGAGCTGGAAAAGTGTCGGACCCAGCTGACGGTGTCTACCGCCGAATTGGAAAAATCCAAGGAGGCCCCGCTTGTAATGTATCTCCCTATCAGGAAAAGTATAATCATATACCAGTAATATTAATACTGTTGTGTTTCCGCTGACAGAATCAGTAGAGCAACTGAGAGAGAAACTGAAGGTCGCCCAGGCTGGTGAACAAGAAGCCAAAAGGCAACATGCGGCAGGCGAACGTGTGCTGACGCGGGTCAGGGAGGAAAAGAACAAGATGCAGGATTCCAATACCCGGATGGGCGAAGAACTAAAAGATGTTTGAGCTCAGCTAGCTGACACCGTCAGGGCGAATAGGAGGCTACAAGGCGGCATATTCAGTATGCTTTTTAAACTTGCCTCCCTATAATCGGACGAGGACATGAACTGATAGATTTATGTCTACAGGTATGTTGACTGGGTGTCCCGAAGAGGAAATGTCTGGATCTCAAGGCGACCTGCTACAAGAGCTGTCCTGGATGCACGAGCGAGTTCGGCAAGCAATGCGGAGTGTTGCCAAGGCTTTATGGCCATCCGCCTCTCCTCGAGGAGGTATGGAGGAGCTCGTGGAGCTATTCAAAGGGGCACGACGGCGTATTCGATTATGGAAGATACAGCCTGCCGAGAAGGTGCACGAGAGGCCTAGGCCATGGTGAAGACACGATACACCAAGCTTGATCTGAACCATATGGCCCGTGTCGGACCTAAGGGGTCAGATGAAAAAGAAATTCTAGTTAGTTTGGTATATGACCAAGTAAAGATAGCCGCCACATATTCCCAACAGGATTGTAAGCTAGACAGCCTGTTAGATGGCATAGAGGAAGAAGTTTTTGAGTCTAAATGACTATGTACTTCAATTGAAAAATTTGTCCCAAGCTGAATTGTAACACGATTGTCATGGCAGACCTTTTCGCTTCGACCTCTGTACCCGAAGGCTCACAGTGTTTCTGAATACCCGCTCAGTAATATAAACCGAGGTATGCGTGGAAACCAGGCGTAGGGGTCATACTTGCTTGAACAGACAAGTTGTATCCGGCTAGCTATGTTATATTACATTGTTATTGTAAGAAACATCTTCCAGGGAGAATAGTTCCGTTAAGAGTTCCTTTCCCTGGGCGAATATGCGTTAGTATGCATGTTCGAACTATGATTGAAAAAACCGCAATGTGAGTGACATCTGGGCTCATAGTGTAATGAGTGTAACACGTCTTTAGTCCGCCGACCGAATATTCCCTTAAGAATGCTAGCTTTCGGCTTCACCCAGTCTGAGGTACACGTCGGTATGACTCGGCAGTAACAATCGGAGAGGTGCTCCCTTTATGCCCTAGCCAAACTAACGGGTACGTAGGGCATAAACACAGGAGCCAGGCAACCCAGCTTGGCCAAAATTGAAGTCATAATGATGCATATAATGGCGAAGAAAAGGTACATATGCGCAAGAGTACACATATGTGTTGAGCTTGATACTCGGAAAATAATAATATGCTTCTGTAAAAGAAGCCCCTAGGTATTATGAATGTATACATTTAAGGATGTGCACGTCATAGGTGTGCGGTTTTGACCGTACAAGAGCTAAAGAGCTAAAAAAGGTTAAAGAGAGGAAAAAATAAAATAATGGAAACAAAGGGAGAAGAAGATGAACAAAGAGTCCGGCTCTAGGCGTAGAATCTTCGGAGTCTAGCCGTGTTCCATGGGGTCGGCTCTAGGCTATTGTCTGATGCATCATGTAAGCGGTATGCTCCTCCAGTGAGAACTTCGTCGATGATGAAGGGACCCTCCCACTTGGGCTTGTGTTTGTCCTTTTTCTTCTTTGGCAAGCGTATAACGAGTTCGCCAACATTATAAGTCTTGGCCCGCACTTGTCTACTTTGATATCTGCGAGCCTACTATTGATAAAATGTGGAACGGGATTTTGCGACGTCGCGCTCCTCCTCCAGGGCATCTAAGCTGTCCTGTCGATAAAGCTCGGCCTCTCTATATTCATACATGTGCACTCGAGGTGAGTCATGAATAATGTCGCAGGGTAGCACAACCTCTGTGCCGTACACCATGAAGAAGGGTGTATATCCGGTAGTGCGATTGGGCGTGGACCGCAGCCCCCAGAGTACGGAGTCAAGCTCCTCAACCCAGTGCTTGTCTGATTATTTCAAAGACCACACTAATCTAGGCTTAATGCCGCTCATAATAAGACCATTAGCTCATTCGACTTGACGTTTGTTTGTGGATGATAGACCGAGGCGTAATCGAGTTTATGCCCAATTTAGCACACCAGGATTTTACTTCATCGGCTATGAAATTGTAGCTGTTATCGATGATGATGCTGTGTGGGACACCATAACAGTGCACGACACCTGATATAAAGTCGATCACTGGTCCAGCTTCGGCTGTTTTCACTGGTTTGGCGTCTATCCCCTTGGTGAATTTATCTACCATGACTAGCAGATATTTTTTCGTATGGCTCCCTCCTTTAAGGGGTCCCACCATATCAAGCCCCCAGACCGCAAAAGGCCAAGTAATGGGGTTATTTTGTAGTGATGTAGGCGGCATATGGCTTTGATTGGCGAAGAGCTGGCATCCAACACAACGTTGGACTAAGTCCTAGGCGTTTGCTCGGGCCATCGGCAAGAAGAAACATGTACAGAAGGCCTTACTTACAAGGGCTCGAGCCGCAGCATGGTGACCACAAAGGCCAGCATGGATTTCAGCCAGGAGATGCCGTCCTTCTCCTTCAAAGATTCATCTTTGAAGGACTCCGGTAGCACTTTTCTTGTAGAGCTCTCCATCATGGACGCAAGTCATCTATTAATGACTAGACGTGTTTAGTTTTGATGACGACGTCATCCACATATGCCTCCACTGTCTTGCCAATTTGCTTTTCCAGACATGTTTGAATCATGCGTTGGTAGGTGCCACCGGCGTTTTTAAGCCCAAAGGGCATAGTGTTGAAGAAGAAAGGCCCGTATGGGGTGATGAATGCCGTTGCCGCTTGATCGGATTCCTTCATCTTAATTTGATGGTATCCGCAGTATGCATCGAGGAAACACAGTGAGTCGTGTCTTGCAGTAGCATCAATGATCTGACCGATACGGGGGAGGGGGAAGAGATCCTTAGGGCAAGCCTTATTGAGGTCATTGAAGTCGATGCACAGGCGCCAGGATATGTCCTTCTTTGGTACCATCACCAGGTTTGCTAGCCAGTCCAGGTGTTTTCATTTCTCTGATGAACCCGGCCTCGATTAACTTGGCTAGCTCCTCCCCCATGGCTTGTCGTTTAGGTTCGGAAAAGCATCGCAGTGTTTTCTTGATCGGCTTATATCCCTTCAATATATTGAGGCTGTGTTTGGCCAGCCTGCATGGGATTCCTGGCATATCAGAAGGGTGCCAGGCAAATATATCCGCGTTCTCGCACAGGAACGTTTGTAGTGCGGCGTCAACCGTTGGGTCCAGCTGTGCCCCGATGGAAGCTGTCTTCTTGGGGTCCGTCGGATGGACATGGAATTTGGCTATTTCGTCTGCTGGTTTGAAAGAGGTGGATTTGGGACGCTTATCAAGGATTACGTTGTCCTTGTCCACCGTGGAGCGTAGTGCAGTTAACTCTTCGGCCGCGAGGGCCTCAGACAGTGCCTCGAGGGCTAGGGATGTTGTTTTGTTTTCGGCGCGAAGGGCTATGTCCGGATCACTAGCAAGAGTGATAATGCCGTTGGGCCCGGGCATCTTGAGCTTCATATAACCATAATGAAGTATAGCCTGAAAGCGTGTGAATGCATCTCGCCCCAACAGGGCATGATATCCACTATTGAAAGGGGCCACTTGGAAGGTTATCTCTTTGGACCGATAGTTCTCCGGCTTGCCAAATACCACATCGAGTGTGATTTTCCCTGCGCATCATGCCTTCCGACTGGGAATGATCCCTCGGAAGGTTCTATTACTATGCTCGATGCGGCTCCCGTCTATTTCCATTTTACTCAGTGTATCCTCGTAGATGAGGTTTAATATGCTGCCACCATCCATGAGCACTTTAGTGAGTCGAAAGTTGTCCCCAATTGGATTGAGGACCAAGGCGGCTGGTGCCCGGACTGACCGGATTTTTGGTTCGTCACTGGTGTTGAAAGTTATGGCCGTGTCGTTCCAAGGATTTATCGTTGCGACTTGGCAGACTTCGGCGAGGTCGCGGAGTGCCCTCTTGCATCGATTGACTGTCAATACTATGTGGTCATCATGTTCTGGGGGGAATTGCTCCGTGGTGTTTTTGGTGAGGATATCCTCGCCGCTCTTGGCCACTTGCCGGAGTATCCAACATGCTCTAAGGCTGTGCATTGGTATGCTATCCGGTGTTGTGTGTAATTTGCATGGCCTATCGAGCCATCCCTCCAGAACGGTTCCGCGTCCTGTGATGGGCTTCAATTTCTTTACTACTGGGTCAGGCGTCCCATGAGGGTGCATCCTTTTTGCCCGGACGAGGGGTTGAGTGGAAACTGGTGGTTCCCAGTGAGATGTCTGAGCTTTCCAGGCGCTTTCCATTGCGCAGTACTTCTGTACTATGGTTGCCAAGTAAGCGAAGTGTGATACGTGACGGCGGTTGATGGCGTTGAGGATTCCTTCGTCCGTTCAATTATTTCAGAATACTAAGATCGCATCTTCGTCACGGCAATCTTTAATCTTGTCTTTGACAAGGAGGAATCTAGCCTAAAAGTGATGGACTGTTTCCTGGGACTTCTGTTGTATGCACGTGAGGTCGTGCATATCTGGGTGGGTGGGTGGCTTTAGATCCGAATCCTGACCCAATTTGGGATCCGGATTCTGAGGGATTTCCGAGCTTAATAGTTCGAGCTCCGGGATATCAACTGATTTTTAAGTCCGCCATCCGATTCTAGGTTCGGAGGACAGGGCGTGTTGTTCTGCGGATGGGTGTCCGGCTCTTCGAGCTCGGAAATCCGAACATAGTTCGTCCTCAATATTGAGGAAGAGTTGTTGATTTTCTCTTCTACTACTGCTATCTGATAGGTGATCGACGGAGATTTGATTTCTCTCTGGTCGGGTTTAAGCCCAATCCGATCGTAGTCCATAGCGACCCACAAGTCAGTGATGCGATCGAGGAGCTTGTTTAAAGACGATAACTCTGTTGGGTCCATCCATTTGGAGTATTCAGGGTCAACACGAAGGTGATTTTCGAGGACTCGAGAAGTCATCATCGGCTTAACGGCCGGACGGGCGGTCATGGTAAAGCTACCCAGCCGGAGGGTTTGGCCTGAGGCCAGGGCTCCTCCGGAGGTGATACTGTCCTTGATAACAAGGCGAGCCATCAACCCTGTCTTCGACATCACAGAGGAGCTCTCAATGAAAGCACCAATGTCGGTGTCAAAATCGGTGGATCTCGGGTAGGGGGTCCCGAACTGTGTGTCTGAGGTTGAGGTTAACAGGAGACAAGGGACACCAGTTTTAACTAGGTTCGGGCCCTCTCAATGGAGGTAATACCCTACATCCTGCTTGATTAATATTGATGAGTATGAGGGTTACAAGAGTTGATCTACCACGAGATCGTAATGGCTAGAACCCTAGAAGTCTAGCCTATATGATTATGATTGCCTCTAGGGACTAAACCATCCGGTTTATATAGACACCGAAGGGGACTAGGGTTGTACAAAGTCAGTTACATAGAAAGGAAATAGTACATCCGGCGGCCTAGCTTGCCTTCCACGCAAAGGAGAGTCCGATTCGGACACGGGAGAAAGTCTTCTATCTTGTATCTTCATGGCCCAATAGTCCGGCCCACGTCACACTGGCCAGACGCCCGAGGACCCCTTAATCCAGGACTCCCTCAGTAGCCCCTGGACCAGGCTTCAATGACGAGGTGTCCAATGCGAAGATTGTCTTCGGCATTGCAAGGCGGGTTCGTTCTCCAATCACTTCAAAGTATCTGACTTAAAGAGCTGTATTTGGCTCTCCATTTAATGTCACATCCATCGGCTTCTGTGCCTCCACACCTTCTATTCCACGCATCGAGCGAATACGAGAGGCCGAGGTATTTTTACATAACCCCCCTCCGGCCACATAAGAAAGGCCTCTATTTAAAGGGGTTGGATCTCAGATCCATTCCACACCCGGCGGAAAATCCTCAGAGTCTTTCCAGGGGAAACCATTCAACATGGCTAGCTTCCCTAGTTCTTCCTCCCATCCAGGGGAAACCATTCAACATGGAGTATTCAGGGTCAACACGAAGACGATTTTCGATGACTCGAGAAGTCATCGTCGGCTTAACGACCGGACGGGCGGTCATGGTAAAGCCGCCCAGCTGATGTCTACTACACAACCTTCTTCTTGTAGACGTTGTTGGGCCTCCAAGTGCAGAGGTTTGTAGGACAGTAGCAAATTTCCCTCAAGTGGATGACCTAAGGTTTATCAATCCGTAGGAGGCATAGGATGAAGATGGTCTCTCTCAAGCAACCCTGCAACCAAATAACAAAGAGTCTCTTGTGTCCCCAACACACCCAATACAATGGTAAATTGTATAGGTGCACTAGTTCGGCGAAGAGATGGTGATACAAGTGCAATATCGATGGTAGATAAAGGTATTTGTAATCTGAAATTATAAAAACAGCAAGGTAACTAATGGTAAAAGTGAGCGTAAACGGTATTGCAATGCTAGGAAACAAGGCCTAGGGTTCATACTTTCACTAGTGCAAGTCCTCTCAACAATAATAACATAATTGGATCACATAACTATCCCTCAACATGCAACAAAGAGTCACTCCAAAGTCACGAATAGCGGAGAACGAACGAAGAGATTATGGTAGGGTACGAAACCACCTCAAAGTTATTCTTTCCAATCAATCCGTTGGGCTATTCCTATGAGTGTCACAAACAGCCCTAGAGTTCGTACTAGAATAACACCTTAAGACACAAATCAACCAAAACCCTAATGTCACCTAGATACTCCAATGTCACCTCAAGTATCAGTGAGTATGATTATACGATATGCATCACACAATCTCAGATTCATCTATTCAACCAACACAAAGGACCTCAAAGAGTGCCCCAAAGTTCCTACCGGAGAATCACGACGAAAATGTGTGCCAACCCCTATGCATAGGTTCATGGGAAGAACCCGCAAGTTGATCACCAAAACATACATCAAGTGAATCATGTGGTATCCCATTGTCACCACAGATACGCACGGCAAGACATACATCAAGTGTTCTCAAATCTTTAAAGACTCAATCCGATAAGATAGCTTCAAAAGGGAAACTCAATCCATTACAAGAGAGTAGAGGGGGGAGAAAACATCATAAGATCCAACTATAATAGCAAAGCTCGCGATACATCAAGATCATACCACCTCAAGAACACGAGGGAGAGAGAGATCAAACACATAGCTACTGGTACATACCCTCAGCCCCGAGGGAGCACTACTACTCCCTCCTCGTCATGGAGAGCACCGGGATGATGAAGATGGCGACTGGAGAGAGATTGCCCCCTCCGGCAGGGTGCCGGAACGGGTCTAGATTGGTTTTCGGTGGCTACGGAGGCTTCTGGCGGTGGAACTCCCGATCTATCGTCTATTCTGGAAGTTTTAGGGTACGTGAGTATATATGGGTGCAGGAAGTACATCGGTAGAGCTTCGGGGGGCCCCACGAGGCAGGGGGGCACGCCCTAGGGGGTCGCCCCCCACCCTCGTGAGCACCTCGGCTCCTGACGTGGGGTCCAAGTCCATCCGGTAGCTTTCCTTCCAAAAACAACTTCTCAAGTTGATTTTGTTCCGTTTCGACTCCATTTGATATTCCTTTTCTTTGAAACACTAAAATAGGCAAAAAACAGTAATTCTGGGCTGGGCCTCTGGTTAATAGGTTAGTCCCAAAAATAATATAAAAGTGGATAATAAAGCCCAATATTGCCCAAAACAGAAGATAATATAGCATGGAGCAATCAAAAATTATAGATACGTTGGAGACGTATCAGCATCCCCAAGCTTAATTCCTGCTCGTCCTCGAGTAGGTAAATGATAAAAACAGAATTTTCGATGTGGAGTGCTACTTGGCATAATTTTAATGTAATTCTTCTTAATTGTGGCATGAATATTCAGATCCGAAAGATTCAAGACTAAAGTTTAATATTGACATAAAAATAGTAATACTTCAAGCACACTAACTAAGCAATTATGTCTTCTCAAAATAACATGGCCAAAGAAAGTTCATCCCTACAAAATCATATAGTTACTCATGCTCCATTTTCGTCACACAAGAATGCTCTCATCATGCACAACCCCGATGACAAGCCAAGCAATTGTTTCATACTTTAGTAATCTCAAACCTATAAACTTTCACGCAATACATGAGCGCGAGCCATGGATATAGCACTATGGGTGGAATAGAACAATGAGGGGGTTATGTGGAGAAGACAAAAAAGGAGATAGTCTCACATCAACGAGGCTAATCAATGGGCTATGGAGATGCCCACCGATTGATGTTAATGCAAGGAGTAGGGATTGCCATGCAACAGATGCACTAGAGCTATAAATGTATGAAAGCTCAACAAAAGAAACTAGTGGGTGTGCATCCAACTTGCTTGCTCACGAAGACCTAGGGCACTTGAGGAGGCCCATTTTTGGAATATACAAGCCAAGTTCTACAATGAAAATTTCCCACTAGTATATGAAAGTGATAACATGAGAGACTCTCTACTATGAAGATCATGGTGCTACTTTGAAGCACAAGTATGGTAAAAGGATAGTAACAGTGTCCCTTCTCTCTTTTTCTCTCATTTTTTTGGGCCTTTTCTTTTTTATGGCCTTTCTTTTTTTGGGGGACCTTCTCTTTTTTATGGCCTTTCTCTTTTTTTATTTATTCCTCACTTGGGACAATGCTCTAATAATGATGATCATCACACTTCTATTTATTTACAACTCAATGATTACAACTCGATACTAGAACAAAGTATGACTCTATATGAATGCCTCCGGCGGTGTACCAGGATGTGCAATGATTCATGAGTGACATGTATGAAAGAATTATGAACGGTGGCTTTGCCACAAATACGATGTCAACTACATGATCATGCAAAGCAATATGACAATGATGATGCGTGTCATAATAAACGGAACGGTGGGAAGTTGCATGGCAATATATCTCGGAATGGCTATGTAAATGCCATAATAGGTAGGTATGGTGGATGTTTTGAGGAAGATATAAGGAGGTTTATGTGTGAAAGAGCGTATCATATCACAGGGTTTGGATGCACTGGCGAAGTTTGCACCAACTCTCAATGTGAGAAAGGGCAATGCACGGTACCGAAGAGGCTAGCAATGATGGAAGGGTGAGAGTGCCTATAATCCATGGACTCAACATTAGTCATAAAGAACTCACATACTTATTGCAAAAGTCTACAAGTCATAAAAAACCTCGGCACTACGCGCATGCTCCTAGGGGGATAGATTGGTAGGAAAAGACCATCGCTCGTCCCCGACCGCCACTCATAAGGAAGACAATCAAATAACACCTCATGTTTCAAATTTGTTGCATAATGTTTACCATACGTGCGTGCTACGGGACTTGCAAACCTCAACACAAGTATTTCTCAATTTCACAACTACTCAACTAGCACGACTTTGATATTATTACCTCCATATCTCAAAACAATCATCAATCATCAAACTTCTCTTAGTATTCAACACTCTTAGTATTCAATACTCTATATGAAAGTTTTTACTAATCTTGAATGCCTAGCATATTAGGATTATTTAAGAAAATTATCATGCTATTTAAGACTCTCAAAATGATATAAGTGAAGCATGAGAGTTCATCTATTTCTATAAAATAAAACCACCATCGTGCTCTAAAAGGATATAAGTGAAGCACTAGAGCAAATGACAAACTACTCCGAAAGATATAAGTGAAGATCAATGAGTAGTCGAATAATTATGCAACTTTGTGAAGACTCTCTAACATTTAATAATTTCAGATCTTGGTATTTTATTCAAATAGCAAGCAAAACAAAAGAAAATAAAATGACGCTCCAAGCAAAACACATATCATGTGGTAAATAAAAATATAGCTCCAAGTAAAGTTACCGATGAACAAAGACGAAAGAGGGGATGCCTTCCGGGGCATCCCCAAGCTTAGGCTCTTGGATATCATCGAATATTACCTTGGGGTGCCTTGGGCATCCCCAAGCTTAGGCTCTTGCCACTCCTTGTTCCATAATCCATCAAATCTTTACCCAAAACTTGAAAACTTCACAACACAAAACTTAAAGTAGAAAATCTCGTGAGCTCCGTTAGCGAAAGAAAACAAAAGACCACTTCAAGGTACTGTAATGAACTCATTCTTTATTTATATTGGTGTTAAACCTAATGTATTCCAACTTCTCTATGGATTATAAACTATTTTACTAGCCATAGATTCATCAAAATAAGCAAACAACACACGAAAAACAGAACAGTCTGTAGTAATCTGTAGCTAGCGCAAGATCTGGAACCCCAAAAATTCTAAAATAAATTGCTGGACGTGAGGAATTTATCTATTAATCATCTTCAAAAATAATTAACTAAATAGAACTCTCCAAATAAAAATTACAGCAGTTCTCGTGAATGCTAAAGTTTCTGTTTTTTTACAGCATGATCAACAAGACTTTCCCCAAGTCTTCCCAACGGTTCTACTTGGCACAAACACTAATTAAAACATAAAAACTCAATCATAACAGAGGCTAGATAAATTAATTAATACTAAACAGGAGTAAAAAGCAAGGAACAAAAATAAAGTTGGGTTGCCTCCCAACAAGCGCTATCGTTTAACGCCCCTAGCTAGGCATGATGATTTCAATGATGCTCATGTAAAAGATAAGATCTGAAACATAAAGTGAGCATCATGAAGATTATGACTAGCACATTTAAGTCTAACCCACTTCCTATGCATAGGGATTTTGTGAGCAAACAACTTGTGGGAATAAGAATCAACTTGCATAGGAAGGTAAAACAAGCATAACTTCAAAACTTTAAGCACATAGAGAGGAAACTTGATATTATTGCAATTCCTACAAGTATATATTCCTCCCTCATAATAATTTTCAGTAGCATCATGAATGTATTCAACAATATAACCTGCACCTAAAGCATTCTTTTCATGATCTACAAGCATAGAAATTTTACTACTCTCCACATAAGCAAAATTCTTCTCACGAATAATAGTGGGAGCGAACTCAACAAAATTAGTGGAAGTCATAGATAGGAGGCATGCTTATCATTATTCTTTAAAGCACATAGAGAGGAAAATTAAGATCAAGATGACAAGTTTCATGGTTATCATTATTCTTTAAAGCATACGTGTCATCACAATAATCATCATAGATAGGAGGCATGCTTTCATCATAGTAAATTTGCTCATCAAAGCTTGGGGGTCTAAAAATATCATCTTCATCAAACATAGCTTCCCCAAGCTTGTGGCTTTGCATATCATTAGCATCATGGATATTCAAGGAACTCATACTAACAACATTGCAATCATGCTCATCATTCAAATATTTAGTGCCAAACATTTTAATGCATTCTTCTTCTAACACTTTGGCACAATTTTCCTTCCCATCATACTCACGAAAGATATTAAAAAGATGAAGCGTATGAGGTAGACTCAATTCCATTTTTTATAGTTTTCTTTTATAAACTAAACTAGTGATAAAACAAGAAACTAAAAGACTCGATTGCAAGATCTAAAGATATACCTTCAAGAGCTAACCTCCCCGGCAACAGCACCAGAAAAGAGCTTGATGTCTACTACACAACCTTCTTCTTGTAGACGTTGTTGGGCCTCCAAGTGCAGAGGTTTGTAGGACAGTAGCAAATTTTCCTCAAGTGGATGACCTAAGGTTTATCAATCCGTAGGAGGCGTAGGGTGAAGATGGTGTATCTCAAGCAACCCTGCAACCAAATAACAAAGAGTCTCTTGTGTCCCCAACACACCCAATAGAATGGTAAATTGTATAGGTGCACTAGTTCGGCAAAGAGATGGTGATACAAGTGCAATATGGATGGTAGATAAAGGTATCTGTAATCTGAAATTATAAAAACAGCAAGGTAACTAATGGTAAAAGTGAGCGTAAACGGTATTGCAATGCTAGGAAACAAGGCCTAGGGTTCATACTTTCACTAGTGCAAGTCCTCTCAACAATAATAACATAATTGGATCACATAACTATCCCTCAACATGCAACAAAGAGTCACTCCAAAGTCACTAATAGCGGAGAACGAACGAAGAGATTATGGTTGGGTACAAAACCACCTCAAAGTTATTCTTTCCAATCAATCCATTGGGCTATTCCTATAAGTGTCACAAACAGCCCTAGAGTTCGTACTAGAATAACACCTTAAGACACAATTCAACAAAAACCCTAATGTCACCTAGACACTCCAATGTCACCTCAAGTATCCGTGGGTATGATTATATGATATGCATCACACAATCTCAGATTCATCTATTCAACCAACACAAAGGACCTCAAAGAGTGCCCCAAAGTTCCTACTGGAGAATCACGACGAAAACCTGTGCCAACCCCTATGCATAGGTTCATGGGCGGAACCCGCAAGTTGATCACCAAAACATACATCAAGTGAATCACGTGGTATCCCATTGTCACCACAGATACGCACGGCAAGACATACATCAAGTGTTCTCAAATCTTTAAAGACTCAATCCGATAAGATATCATCAAAATGGAAACTCAATCCATTACAAGAGAGTAGAGGGGGGAGAAAACATCATAAGATCCAACTATAATAGCAAAGCTCGCGATACATCAAGATCGTACCACCTCAAGAACACGAGAGAGAGAGAGAGATTAAACACATAGCTACTGGTACATACCCTCAGCCCTGAGGGAGAACTACTCCCTCCTCGTCATGGAGAGCACCGAGATGATGAAGATGGCCACAAGAGAGAGATTGCCCCCTCCGGCAGGGAGCCGAAACGGGTCTAGATTGGTTTTCGGTGGCTACGGAGGCTTCTGGCGGCGGAACTCCTGATCTATCGTCTGTTCTGGAAGTTTTAGGGTATGTGAGTATATATGGGTGCAGGAACTACGTCAGTGGAGCTTCGGGGGCCCCATGAGGCAGGGGGGCGCGCCCTAGGGGGCACCCTCATGAGCACCTCCCTTGGCTCCTGACGTGGGGTCCAAGTCCATCCGGTAGCTTTCCTTCCAAAAATAACTTCTCCAGTTGGTTTCGTTCCCTTTCAACTCCGTTTGAGATTCCTTTTCTTCGAAACACTGAAATAGGCAAAAAAACAGCAATTTTGGGTTGGGCCTCCGGTTAATAGGTTAGTCCCAAAAATAATATAAAAGTTGGTAATAAAGCCCAATATTGCCCAGAACAAAAGATAATATAGCATGGAGCAATCAAAAATTATAGATACGTTGGAGACGTATCACCAACCGGAGGGTTTGACCTGAGGCCAGGGCTCCTCCAGAGGTGATACTGTCCTTGATAACAAGGCGAGCGATCAACCCTGTCTTCGTCGTCACAAAGGAACTCTCAATGAAAGCACCAATGTCGGTGTCAAAACCGGCGGATCTTTGGTAGGGGTCCCGAACTGTGCGTCTGAGGTTGAGGATAACAAGAGACAGGTGACACGAGGTTTTACCCAGGTTCGGGCCCTCTTGATGGAGGTAATACCCTACATCCTGCTTGATTAATAATGATGAGTATGAGGGTTACAAGAGTTGATCTACCATGAGATCGTAATGGCTTGAACCCTAGAAGTCTAGCCTATATGATTATGATTGCCTCTACGGACTAAACCCTTCGGTTTATATAGACATCAGATGGGACTAGGGTTGTATAAAGTTGGTTACATTGAAAGGAAATAGTACAACCGGCCGCCTAGCATGCCTTCCACGCAAAGGAGAGTCCTATCCGGACATGGGAGAAAGTCTTCTATCTTGTATCTTCAAGGCCCAATAGTCCGGCCCACGTCACACAAGCCGGACGCCCGAGGACCCCTTAATCCAGGACTCCCTCAATGGTGTCATCGGAGTGTCGACTCGAGCGGCTCCGTCTTGAGTAGGACGAAGTGGTAGAAGAGCGGTTGACCAACAAGGCACAAATCTCGTCCATTGTTGCATCATTCTCTTGTTTATGTTCATCGAGCTTGTTGTCGAAGTAGTCACTTGTACGTTGTTGGAGAGTCGCAAGTCGGTGGCGAGGTTGTCGATGCGTTCGTTGATTGCTTGTTGCTCTTAATGCAAAGCTCGTTGTGCACCAAAGAGGTGGCTCTTTGTGACGTAGGATGACATGTCGTCGTCTTGCTCGATGAAGAGTGGGTTGGTAGAAGTACTTTTGGCCTATCCATCATTCCAAGAAAATATGTGAGTGGGAGAAAGATAATAACTTATACCAAATGTACCTTGACCGATGTTGAAGATGGATCAATGATCACTCAAATGTGTAACAAGGAAATAGCACAATTGGTACCAATTCTTGTCGGTTCTCACACCTACATAAATAAAAGCTTATGGTGGAGCTCAGTTAGGATGGTGGCACAAAATTTGATGCAATTGTTAGTGAGCCTCAAAAATGTTGGAAAAGATTCACAAATTTGCAAATGCAACAAGTAGACCAATAGCAAGATATGTTACATGGCAACACACACACACGGAGAGATAAATGGGGTCATGCAACCAAGGAATGAGCCAAAATGTGGAATCCACGAAAATGCTCTTGTTGCACAACACTAGAGAGACGTTAGCACGATTGCACAATAGGCGGATACGAAACGTGTGCACAACCTACTAAGCAAAAATGCAACGACTTCTATCCCAAGTGTGCTCTATGTATGGTATTCCGATGATATGATCCAAGATGATCGAGTATGACAATCTTAATGTCGTATGATGCTATGGTTCTTGCTTAAAAGCTCTTTGCTTATCTTTCCCTTTTTGCTTAAAAGCTTGTTTGGCTCTTTCTCTTTGGAGCTCTTTTCTCATGCAAAACTTGACAAAACAAGATAGCAATTGTGTATGCGATGACAACTTTATGACAGAAAAGATGATACCAAGATATGCACCACGATGATATGGTATGTATGCTATGGGGAAGTATGATCACTAAGGTGCACAAGTAACGTTGTAAGCAATACTCAAAGGCTAGTATCAATGGGTAAGATACGCAAAATTGGGCTATGGTGGTTTATCAATGTAATGGCAAGGAGTAGACCAAGATGTCGTCGAGATTACCGTCGTGGGCTACTCGTGTGTAAGCAAGGACGGATGATGGTGAAGTGGTTGTTGTCGATGACGAATCCGTGGCAAAGATGAGCGGCAGTAATGTTGATGTCAAAAGGTCCCTAAGTAGCCGAAACACGTTAGGAAACGAAACACGTTAGGAAACGGAAACTGCAAATCAAATTCTCAAAGCAAAATGTGTCAAATTGTGTCGGAGTGCGAAACGAGTAAGCTATGATGGTTGCGGAAAGCGAGTTGTGGTTTTGGAGTGCGTATGCAGAGGTGGAGGTGGAGAGGTGGTGGTGGCCAAACTAAACTTTTTCAGTTTCGTCAGGAAACGTCGGACGTCCAGGGGATGTCGGACGATCGGTGGTCATACGTCCGGTAGCTGGTGGACATCCGGTGCCTGGGTGATTTCGGGCACGGGATGAACAACTAGGGCTCGTGGTGGAGGTTGCAAAATTGGTAAAATCTGCGCGATTTTGTGGATGGAAATGGTGGAGACGAAGGGAAAAAGCTAGATCCACTCGTTGCACAGAAAATCCATGGATCAAATCCAACAAAACTTCATCACACCAACAAATCACAAAAAAATTAGGGCTATTTTGGTGGGGATTTTCGAAATTGGGGAAGAACACAACAAAATCAAGCTAGAAAACAAGGGGTAGGGGCTCCAAATCCATGATCAACATGGTTCATGATACCAAGATGATGTACGGTGGAAACCCCCGGGCCGATATTTCACGATTGGAGTGGACCCTACGAAGAACACGGGAGGGAACGAGGGGAAACACAAGAGAAATAACTCAAACCAACAAGATTCGGTCACACAGATGGTAGATTCTCAAAACACAAAGGGATACACAATCCAAATCCAACAAGGGACGACACATAGGGTAACTAGGTCTTCTCCGTGAGGAGGTTTTGAGGTCTTCCCGTTATGGGTCTTGAATCCAAGTGGATCTTCTCCGAGGAGGTGACGGTCTCTCTCGGTGGAGTAGATCCGGATGGATGAGCGAGGCTCTATCTCACATATGAGCTATCACAACACTAACCCTAACTAGGAGGAGGAGGAGGTCTATTTATAGTCTTAGTGCAAATGGGGGAGAAGTGAAGGGGTACATGGGCCTCGGGCCAGAAACTGTGCACAGACAGCTACCAGACGTCCGGTGGGTTCTAGTCGTCCTGTGGCTCGCGGGCGTCCGGTAGTCACCGGACTTCCGCTATTTTGGCTTGGATGAAGTGGCACCCGGTTTCCGGAGATGGCCGGTCGTCCGGTCGTCGTTCATCCGGTCGCCTCAGACTTCCACTAATTTCGCTCGGTTGGGGACCTGCTGGATTTCCGATGGAGATCAGATGTCCGGTCACTGGGAGGTGTGGCCGGCCATCCGGTTGTCGGTCGTCTGTTCGCTGTAGCTTGCGTTGGCTGGGACTTGGGTAGGCTGGGTCTTCAGGTGCCGGACGTCCGGTCCCGACCGGTCGTCCGGTGGCCAGAGCTTCTTTGGCAGCTCTTCTTCTTGTCCCTCATACTTGGTGTCCTCGCCGTCTTGTTCGTTGGATGTAGCTGCTCAGTGGCCTTCCTCCAAGTACCTGATCACACATAGTGTCTCCGCTTGAGGTAGTAGCCATGTCACACGTGTATAAAGTGGTAGTTTGGAGAGGAGCGAGTTCTCCTTATCTTTGATAGCCTTTGCTCGTACTCTTGTCATTGGTCCAAGTGGTGTTGTGGGAGATGTAGTTAGGTCCATGGGGGTGACCTTGGGATGCTCCGCATCACAAGTGGCAATAAACTTCAGTACGTAATAAAAATGTTTCCTTACCAAAGGAGCTTAATTCCCTGGAAATAGCGCCAAGAAAGAGTCTTGATGACCCACAAGTATAGGAGATCAACAGTAGTACTTTTGAGAAGAAAGAGTGTCAAATCCAACGAGGAGCAGAAGGAAATGATAAGCAGTTTTTAGCAAGGTAATTCGTAACAAGTAGCAAGGTGCAACAAGGTTGTCCAATACTTTTTATAGAAAAGGACATGCTGGAGCATTCTCTTATATGAAGCAAAGCATTCTCTGAGGACACATGGGAATTGTTGTCTTGTCACGTTGATCATGTTTAGTTGATTCATGTATGCTGCTTTGATAATTTGATATGTGGGTGGACCGGTGTTAGGGTGAAGTTCTTAATTGAACAAACAACCCTCTTATGATTACCCCCTCTCGCAAGCATCTACAACTACGAAATAAGAATTAAGATAAATCTAACCATAGCATGAAACATATGGATCCAAATCAGCCCCTTACGAAAAAACACAGAAACTAGGGTTTAAGCTTGAGTCATTCTCGCAACCCATCATCTACTTATTACTCCCCAATACCTTCCCTTAGGCCCAAGTATGGTGAAGTGTCATATAGTCGATGTTCACATGACACCATTAAAGGAAGAACAACATACGTATCATCAAAATATCGAACAAATACCAACTTCACATGATTACTTATAACAAGACTTCTCACATGTCCTCAAGAACAAAAGTAACTACTCAAAAATCATATTCATGTTCAAGATTAGAGGTGTATTGAATATGCTTGAGGATCTCAACATTTAATCTTCCACCAAATAAACCAACTAGCGTTAACTACAAGATATAATCAACACTACTAGAAACCCACAGGTACCAATCTGAGGTTTTGGGACAAAGATTGAATACAAGAGATGATCTAGGGTTTAAGATGAGATAGTGCTAGTGAAGATGTTGATGAAGATGGGTCCTCCCATGATGAGAGGATCGTTGGCGATGTCGATGGCTTCGATTTACCCCTCCCGGAGGGAAGTTTCCCCGGCGAATCGCCCCGTCAGAGAGAATAAGTGCTCCTACCCAGGTCCGCCTTGAGACGGCGGTGCTTCATCCCGAAATAGCCTCATATAGTAGAAGATGGGCACCGGGGGCTAGGTGGGGGCTCATGAACTCATAGGGCGCGCCCCATGAGCTCGTCGCTCTTCGTTGGCCCCCTTCTATTAATTCTTCTTCTAGTATTTTTTTTATATATTCCAAAATAATTTTTGTAAATTTTCAGGTCATTTGGAGTTGTGGAGAATATCTATTTCTGTTGTAGCTTTTTCAGGCCCAGAATTCCAATTGCCGACAATCTCCCTCTTCATGTGAAACTTGCAACATAAGAGAGAAAAGGCATTATAATAGCATATAAAGTGAAATAATGAGCCAAAACATAATAAATAACAGTAGGATAACATTATGCAAAATGGACGTATCAACCACCACCCATGCCAAAGCCACCATCACCACCACCCATGATGAAACCACTCATGTCGAAGCCTGCACCACCACCACCCATGTCGAAGCCACTACCAACATTGCCGAAAGAAAAGCCCCCACCAAACCCAACACCACCACCGGCCATAAGATTTTGAAGCTCCATCTTCCTCCGGAGCATGATCTCCATTATTTTCATCTCCCAAAATTCTCTTGCCATTGCATCCATGCTCTATGGATTCATCATCATGAACCGGTCCTCCTCGATGGTCCTCTCGTCCTTTCTCTTTTGTTCCTCTAGGATGATCTTGCACTCCTCGAAGGCACACCTCTTTTCCCACTTCTCCTCTTTGTGCTTCTCTTTACATGGCCAATTTTGCATCCTAGTGCTTGGCTAGCATAGCCTCCTTCATCTTCACCATCTCGCCAATTTGATCCCTCAAAGTGATTGCCTCGGACGTCCTCTTGACCATTGCTTTCTCCTTCTTGTTTCCATCCAGTTTGCCCTTGTTTCTTCCTCCTCTTGGTGCATCATCACTATCATCATCATCCTCAACCTCCACTTTGATGCCTCTCTTCAGAGGGGCTTCCTTGTCCCTCATCCTCCACTTCTCACTATCCCATAGCCATTGCCAACAATGTTGAAGATTGAATGACCGGTCCCGGGGGTTTGCTTGTAGTAATCATTGACGATGCGATCCTACACACAAACATTGAGACAAGTATGAGCTCGTAACCTTCCTATGAACAAGCCTAGGGACATGAAGATGAAGAAATGTTCACATAATGATCAATAGTGGCGCCACTTGGTAGTGCATTCCACAATAGCTCCAAGCATCCAGCCCAACGGCCTTGAAGGCCCTTCAAGCTCTCACCAGATGGGAATGGCATCATTTGATGATATCTGTCATCAATCCTTTGCCAATAGTTTCCATAGGTTTGATCATGGCCGACAATAGAGTCAAGAGAGATGATTTCCCATGCTTTAAATAAGCACACATCCTCAATCTCTGTGTAGAAAGTTCGCGAAATGATCACAAGGGTTTATGCAGTAAGAACAGGCAAGCCTTTTTGGGTTGTATCCGAAGACATGGAAAGGGATGTTTTTATGTCAGCAAACGATGCCAAAGCTTATGGACTTGTCGATATTGTAGGGGATGAAATGATTGACAAGCACTGCGATGACCAAGAAAATAATTCCTAATTAGTCTAGAAAAGAGTCGTAGAATGCCAGGAATCCCAAAGAAAGATTTTTCTTTTCCGAATTATAATTATTCAGTCAATTCAAATAAGGCGTATCTTGTTCAAGACAATAAATAGAGCTGGGGTTATAGTTAAAGCAGCCAGTAGAAAATCAAAATAAGTCTAGCTATCTTTGGTTTATTCATAGCATATATCTTCTATGGATCCTCTTATTCTTTTTTTCAGAATTTGGATTTAATGAACTCTTTTTACAAAGGAAATCCTAAAAAAGAAAGTTGGCCTCCTCGATCTCTTGCACGTCACCATCATCTTCATTCTCATCATTCACCTCTACGTCGACCTCAACATATGACACACCAAAATTGCCAAGGGGGGCACTCAAATTCACCATGCTCTTGGCCAACATCTCTGTATATGTGTAGGGCACACTTTGGCTACAAAAAAGCATGGCCAAATCTCAAGCAAGTATTCCGAACAGTCGAAACATAGATGACTGGAGAAAACCAAGCAAAAGAAAAAATTACCTCCCTGTCATTTCATTGAACAGGTTGTAGGCGTGGCCGGCGGCTCCGCCGTAAATGTGGATGCCGGGGTTGGCCAAGGCGGAGGAGCAGCCCGGTCCCTTGACGCGATCGCCTTCTTCCTCGGGGACTTCACTCGCGCATCGACGGGGCCGGTCGAGGCGGTCTTCTCCTCTTGACGGGTGGAACCGGAGCAGGGTGCCGTGCTGGCTGTGCCACCTTGAACGAGATGGCTCCCTTGCCGCTTTCTATTGATGGCGGCAGCAGTTGGAGGAATTGGGGCGGTGGTGGAAGGAGTTAGGGCTATGGGAGGCCCGGGCGGACGGAGTGGCAGGGGTGGTGGCTGCGGTGCATGGTATGGCGCACCCATGGGTGACTGGTACTCCATCCGGCTTAATTCCGGCACCACGAGGTCGTACGGCAAGGTCAGAGGGCGAATTGGCAACGACGGTGGGGCAGGAGGCGAGAACTGAAGCTGGCGAAAGTGGGTTCGCGCCAACCGAAAGGGAATTCGACAAAATTGGGTGAAATCCCGCACATATGGAGGAATTGGGCTTGCGGATGCGGGATCCCACAAAAAAATACCGGGATGGCCGAATTTGGAGTATCTGTTCGGGCCGGGTTTACGGGATGGATCCCCCAAACTGGTAGTTATTATAACAGACAGCCCGGTTTACGGGGTCTGCTAGAGATTCCTTTAAAACACTCAAGTCACTTCACAGATGCAAAAACAATATGCCCAGGTCCAGGCCATAATGAGGTGTAGCACCCTACTCCTGCTTCGTGTGTTTTAGCTATATATTTTTGGGATCTCTCCCGCTTAAAATGGGTGCAGTGAGCTCAAATTGTTCTGGTGTGGATGGGTTGACATCTTGTAGGTGCATCTAATGCCACCCTTAGTTGGTTTTGGAGTATTGACGAAAAACTTGGTTGAGGGACTAATGTGTTTGTGAGAATTGCAGGATAACACAGGTAGTAGTCCCTTATTGACTCAATTTACCTACCAGAGATGACCCCTAAAAATGTGTGAAGACATTGAAGACAATGGTGGTCTGTGAAGATATTCACAGTGAATATTATGACATGAGAAGACACCGCATGAAGACTATGGAGTGCAAAGACATAGTTGTTTCGTAGTTTCCTTTTCTTCTTTGTTGAGTCATAGGAACCACCGTACTGTTAAGTGGGGTCCAAGTGAACAAAGTCAGAATTACTGATGTGATGCTCAACCAAATCATATGTCTTCGAGCGAAGACAATGAGAGCAAATCTTATCCAGAGCTGGATGAGTCAGCTTTACTTTAGCCCAAGTCAAGCTGTCGCGTGTGTTTGAAATCTGACCGTTGGACACGTGTCTGTTCCTTAGTGACCTAGGGTCATTTTGGACAAATCAGGTCGGGTTTCCTCCTGGCTATAAATAGCCCACCCTCTACACCATAAATTGGTGACTACTCAGAGTTAGTGCATGGCTTTTGTCATTTGAGAGCAACCCACCTCCGAAGCATTTGAGAGAGATCCTGGCGAGGACAAAGCCCTATACACCCGGAGCCAAAGAGTGTTAGGCATCACTGAAGTTGTTATGTCCGAGTGATCTGAAGACTTGTTACACTTGAGGACTGTGAGTCCTCCAGCCGGTTAGGCATCGCGTTCTGAGCGTCCAAGAGTCATTGTGGATCGCCAGTGAACGAAGTCTGTGAAGGTTTGGAAGTCTACCTTGAAGACTTACCAGAGTGATTGGGCGAGGACTGTGTGTCCTTAGCTCAAGGGGAATAAGGTGAAGACGCGGTCTTCTGAGTTAAATCTCAGCCTCCCTAACCAGACGTACAGTTGTCATAGCAACTGGAACTGGTCTACCAAATCCTTTTCTTCACCAAGCTACTGGTTCTATTCTTCACTTCCCTTTACTTTACAGTTTCTCTTCGTGAAGTCATTGCTTGCCTGTATGATCTGATTGACTTCACTGAGTGAAGACTATTTACTATTTGGCTTCACACTGTCTTCCATCCAGATCCTTACTACCTGGCTGCTAATAGTCTTCGTGCTTTCACTTCATTGCTTACTTGACTATGGCTTGTCTAGTGTAGTCTACCTTCCGCTGCATATCAATAGGATCATTTCTACTGTTTGTCTTCAAATCCCCCGTGTTTTGAAGACTTTCATAAAAATCGCCTATTCACCCCCCCCCCCCCCCCCCGTGTTTTGAAGACTTTCATATGGAGGAATTGGTATCAGAGCAAGGTGCTCCCTTGTTCTGTGTGATTCAGTTTAACCACCTGGAGTTTTAGCTATGTTGACTGCAGGGATAATCAAGGTCTCCGTTGCGTGCCCTTTCTTCGATGGCACTGATTACCCCTACTGGAAGAATAAGATGCGTATGCATCTTGAAGCCATTGACATCGACCTCTGGTATGTCGTCAATAACAGCGTTCCCATGACCGGTGAAGGTGTCACAGCTGCTGATGTCAAGAGGTTCATTCAACTGGACTCAACCGCCAAGACCATGATCTGTGGTCACCTGACCAAAGGACAGTACGGCCGTGTGAGTGCACTGGAAACTATGAAGCTAGTCTGGGACTGGCTCTCCAAGGTCAATGAAGGTGTCTCAACCTAGAGAGGCTCAAGGATTAGTGTTCTTCGCAACCTCTTCAATCTCTTCAAGAAAAATGACAATGAGAATGTGTAGGATCGAAAGTATGTCTAGAGGGGAGGTGATTAGACTACTTGACTAAATAAAAATCTAGCATTTTCCCAATTTTAGTTCTTGGCAGATTTTATCAACTTTGAACAAGTCAAGCAATCTTAACACAATTCAAGAAAGCATGCAAAGAGTATATGAGCAGCGGCAAGTAAAGCATGTAACTTGCAAGAATGTAAAGGGAAGGGTTTGGAGGATTCAAACGCAATTGGAGACACGGATGTTTTTGTCGTGGTTCCGATAGGTGGTGCTATCGTACATCCACATTGATGGAGACTTCAACCCACGAAGGGTAACGGTTGCGCGAGTCCACGGAGGGCTCCACCCACGAAGGGTCCAAGAAGAAGCAACCTTGTCTATCCCACCATGGCCATCGCCCACGAAGGACTTGCCTCACTAGAGGTAGATCTTCACGAAGTAGGTGATCTCCTTGCCCTTACAAACTCCTTGGTTCAACTCCACAATCTTATCGGAGGCTCCCAATTGACACCTAGCCAATCTAGGAGACACCACTCTCCAAGAAGTAACAAATGGTGTGTTGATGATGAACTCATTTCTCTTGTGCTTCAAATGATAGTCTCCCCAACACTCAACTCTCTCTCACAGGATTTGGATTTGGTGGAAAGAAGATTTGAGTGGAAAGCAACTTGGGAAGGCTAGATCAAGATTCATATGGTAGGAATGGAATATCTTGGTCTCAACACAAGTGTAGGTGGTTCTCTCTCAAAAAAAAATAGGTTGGAAGTGTAGGTTTATTCTGATGGCTCTCTCTACGAATGAAGAGTTGGTGGAGGGGTGTATATAGCCTCCACACAAAATCTAACCATTACACATATCTTTCCAAATTCGGTGGGACTGAATGATTAAACTCGGTAGGACCGATTCAGCAAAGCTAGTGACCGTTAGGGTTTTTGGTGGGACCGACATGCAGCTCGATAGGACCGATGTGATTAGGGTTAGGGCATAATGTAATCTCGGTGAGACTGATTACACAAACTCGGTGAGACCGATTTTGGTAATAAGCTAATCAGAGAGTTGGTCAGGTAAACTCGGTGGGACCGATCGCTCATTTCGGTGAGACCGAAACATTATGAAGGGAAAACAGAGAGTTTACATTGCAATCTCGGTGGGACTGATCTCTCATCTCGGTGAGACCGAAATGTTATGAAGGGAAACAGAGAGATTACAACCCCATCTCGGTGAGACCGAGATCCCTATCGGTGAAACCGATTTGCCTAGGGTTTGTGGCAGTGGCTAAGACATTTGAAACTCGGTGGCGCCGGATAGAGAGAATCGGTGGGGCCGAGTTTGATTTTTGGTTTAGGTCATATGTGGATGTGAGAAAGTAGTTGAGGGTTTTGGAGCATATCACTAAGCATTTTGAGCAAGAACCTCATTAAGCAACACCTCATCCCTCCTTGATAGTGTTGTCTTTTCCTATAGACTCAATGTGATCTTGGATCACTAAAATAGAAAATTTAGAGTCTTGAGCTTTGAGCTTGAGCCAATCCTTTGTCCTTAGCATTTTGAGGGGTCCACTTTTCTCATCCACGCCATGCCAATCATTGAGCTTTCCTGAGATATTAATCTTGAAATAGCATTAGCTCAATGAGCTATATGTTGTTAGGAATTACCGAAACCACCTAGGGATAGTTGCACTTTCAATCTCCCCTTTTTTGGTAATTGATGACAACATATAGGTCAAAGCTTCGACAAATGATAATAAGAGTGAAAAACATTGTCGCTTTGAGAAGTATGTGAAAAGCAAGAGCTCCCCCTAAATTTATGCATAGTTTAAGATTTGCTTTGGACTGCAAATACACAAAGAGTTAGGATCATGGGTTACTCTTCCATGTCACATACATCTTAGTGGAGCGCTCAAAATGATAATAATCAAAATGCATGCAGTCATCACCAAGTAAAGTGAGTGATCACATAAAAAGGATAATGTCATCCAACAAGCATTAAGGTAGCATATGATCAAACACATGATCATCCAAGTATCACAAAGTATAAAGTATCTCAACCAAGCAAATAAACGAAGTTTAACCACCAAACAAAAAGAGAGAATAAAAAGCAACGCTCTCTCTCGAAGCCTATGATCTATACATTTTCTCCCCCTGTGGCAACAAGTTACCAAAAAGTTCATGAAAAATGCATAGTGCTAGATCGACACTCAGGCTTGGTCTTCAGGTGGTGGTGTAGACAGAACTGCAAGAACGAAGGCATCAGTCGATGTATATGGAGCTGGTGGAGTAGGTGCTGGAGCTGGTGGCATTGAAGCTGTAGCTGGTGCAGATGATGTAGCTCTAGTGTCTGGAATAGGCACTGCAGTAGACCTCTGACCTCTAGGCACTCTAGCAAAAGCATCAGTGGTTGTCTTGCCCTTCTTCTCCTACACTTCATCCTGAAGTTTCTCAACAATTGACTGGATCTCAGTGACCTTCACATCTAAGTCATAGAACTTTTGCTCCATGATCCCCTCCAAGCTCTCCTGGTTTTGAATCAGGGTGGCCAATCCCTTCTCAATCCTTAGAGTGGAGGCAATCAAGTATTCAAGCTTATCTTGCTTGCTCTTCAGAAGATACTGAGATGCTTCTTCAGTAGTTGGCATCCTTGCAGCCTTTTCAGCCTTTGCCTTCTCCTTCTTGGCTTGTGCGTGCACAAAAGATGGTTCATTTTCATCCATCACCACAGTGTTGTCCTCAAAGTCTGGGTAGATGGGCAGGTGCTCCTTGTCCAGCAGATATGTGCCAATGCCCATCTTGGAGTTAATCAGCTCCTGGATTTGTGGGGCATACCCACAACTCCTCTTCTGATCTGCAGCTATCCTCTTTATGGTTTCCACTATTAGGCTCATGACTTTGAACTTCTGTGGGACATCAAAGATGTGAAGCAAGTTAATTGCATGGCCTATGATCATCTTGTGATCACCTGACTATGGCAAGAGAGTGTGCCTGTGGAGCCAGTTCATAGTTGGCAAGCCTGATAGAAGGTAATGTATAGATCCAAACTTGTGTGTCTCAAGAGCAGCATCTGGGATCTCCTTGTACATGTGTGCCATGGTGGTGTGATACTTCTTCTTCTTGGCATAGACATCCAAGTCATCTTCACTCTCTTCTGGAGCATTGATCAATTTCGCCCATTCAGCAACCGTTGACTGGTACCTAGTGCCTTCAGACATCCAGACAATCCTTCCATCTGGGTAGAAGTGAGTTGTGGAGTAGAACTGCATGATGAGCTCATCATTCCATTTTGTGAGCTTCTCAGCCACAAACTCATCAACTCCACAAGCCTTGAAGCTGTCATATACACCAGGGAAGTGATCCAAATTTTCCTCAATGAATGACCAATCGACCCATCTCATGTCACACACTATGGGCTTCTTGTCAAGCAAGATAGTATCATAGAAGTCCTGCTGTTCCTTTGTATGGAGCATGTAGTCAACAGTAGTCCTTCTCCTGGTGGCATATGGATCAGACTCTCTCCATAGCCTTAGACCAGAGTCCTTCCTGACTTTCATGTTCTCTGCAACTGAATGAGCATCATTATGGTCTGGAATTTTTGGCTTCAATTTCCTCAAGACAACAGAATCATCTTCTTCTTCCATTGCAGCTTCAGGCATTGGGGCCTTGTTCTTCTCTGCTGCTGGGATGTTCCTGGTGCTCCTCTTGGGTGCAGTTTTGGGTTTTGGAGCAGCTAGCTTAGAAGTTCCTTTGGGCTTAGAAGGAGCAGCCCCTGATCTTATGGCATCTCCCATAAGCTTTTGAGCTTTGGGTGCTGGTGTTGCATCCTCTTCCTCTTCTTTAGAGTCTTTCATGATTGAAGATCTCCCAAGCACTCTGGCAGTGGTCTTCTTGACCCTTTCCTTCCTTTTCTTTTCTGCCACAACCTGATCTTTGGGTGCAGATCCCAAAGTCTCTTGAGTAGATGTTCTGGCTTTAGACATTGGAGCTCTCTTGGCGGGAAACTTTTGCTTCATCCCTGGCTTGGTGGCAGCAGCTATGCCATATTCCTTTTTGAGCACTTTCCTATTTGAGGTGGCTTCTTCTTCCTCAGCCACATAGTCGTCATCCTCTGACTCTAAGGTTCTTTTCTTGCTGGCCCTTGTGGCAGCATTTGGCAGATTGCTGGGTGTGCTCCTACTTCCATCATCTGAGCTGCTAGAGAGACTAGTGCCCTCACCCAAGTGAACATGTTCCTCTGACTTGTTCTGACTGTCACTCTGATCTGACATGATGCAAACACTGACAGCAGACCCTGTGAATAGATTGTAGATGAGGTAGAGTGGATGAGAATCACAAAGTATAGAGGTTTTTGCAAAAGAATGAGTTAAAAACTTAGTTTTAGTTTTCCACAGAAAGCATTTCGGATATACCGATTTGCAAACTCGGTGATACCGAAGTAGCTTTTGGAACCTAAACTAGTGAACTCGGTCAGACCGAGTCACAGTTCGGTGGCACCGAGACTGCTAGGGTTTCACAAAGTGCTGAACTCGGTCACACCGATTTGCAATTCTCGGTCAGACCGAGAATCACATGTGCAATGGCCTGAGCCAAATCGGTGGAACCGATTTCATCAACTCGGTCGGTCCGAGATGGTTTCGGCGAAAACCTAACCCTAAATTTTCAATTCACGACTAAATTATGGAGTGTTTTCGATGGATAGAATGATCTCAATCGTGGCAAGATACATGGCAAAGCAATGTGCTGGGGAATCGGAGTTAGAACAGCACAAAGTTCAAGTCCATACCCTAGTTCGGCAATGAACTTGCTACGGCGGCAACGGCGGAGACGATCCCGTTGACGATGGTGGAGACTAGCGACAGGAGGCGGCTGGCGACGAGGAGGATGATCCGGAGACCCATGGAGGCAGAGCAGGCTAAGCGCGGGTTAGGAGGTTCAGAAAGTTTTCCAAAATTTGACCCGTGGATATATATAGCCTAACCCTGTCGGTGTGAACGAGTGGAACAACTCGGTGGCACCGAGATTCATAACTGCAAGCAGTTACTGAAACTTGGTGTGACCGAAAAGTTCAAATCAGTTGCACCGAGATTGAAAACCTAGATTGATTTAGTGATCTCGGTATGACCAAAATGGATGAATTGGTCAGACCGAAACGCACAAAGAAGTTTTGGATTTTTAAGTCTATGATGAATCGGGGACTCCGAGTGCTCCTCACATAGAGTGGTTCGAATCTGACTTGATCAAACTTTGTGATGCGGTATGAATATAGTTTGAGACGAGAAAATCGTAGATAGCTAGAGAAGGTTCTTAGGCATTCTTGTCCATCCACTTGGCAAAATAAAAAGAAACCAACCAATCAAAACAACAAGTGGATGTCCTCGAATGAGTAAATTATGCAACCAACATGCTCACACAATAAAATGACAAATGAAATATGTGGCAAAGCATGCACAAACAATTCTAGCATCTGTGAAGCAATTGGCAATGACTAGGTCATCTATATATGAGTATATTGACTTAGGAGTCAAATGAGAACATTTGATCATAGGTCATACTCATCGTTCAAGCACAAGTTGGGTTACCACGTTTACATAAAGCGTTGTTGTGTTCACACCATTAGAGTTGCTTTAACTCAATTGTTAGAGAAAATCTCCCCCTAGATGTGAGATCCCCCCTAAGAGGGATGAACTAACCTTGGGTTTTGTCGATGATGACTTCATGTAGATGTTGAAGATGTGGATGCTCTAAGTTGATGTAGATCATTCGGAGCTATCCTTTGGAGTGAGTTGCACTTTCAATACCTACACGGGTTAGTCCCACAAGGAACAAACAAGGATATCCATAGACATAGAGTGATGCACACACAATATGATGTCCATGAAAGCATTAGGTTACCAACAAGAGGGTTTGTGACTCCTTGAACTAGTGCAAGATGTGGAAGTTGATTGCACTTGTTCTTGCCAAAATGATAAGAGAGAAGTATGTTGGCGGATTCACCCTCAAGAACTCTCTAGTTCTTCTTCTTCGGGATCCACACCATCTTGATGGGAATCCTCGGAGTTGTAGTTGTACTTGATGAAGTGGAACTTGATGTAGTCTTGGGAACCCACTTGACCAAGGCCTTAGGAGCTTCTTCAAATGCATCAATTTCCTCTTGAAGCTTGTCCTCGCCTTTTTGCTTGTGGTCTTGTGGTGGAAGATCATCTTGAGCTTGTGTCCCCTTGAAAGAAGTAGGATCATACTTCTCTTGTTGAGTAACAAACTTCGTCTTGGGGTATTGATCTTCTTCCCACTCAACTCCATTGGCATTGAACTTTCGTTCAAAACCAATACCTTGATTCTTCTGGTGCCTTCCTTGCTTGCGTACAATTTCCTCGAATTGCTTACTCCCGGCAAGGCTCTTGTAAACACCTTTCTCTATGATTCCCTTCAATAAGCTATTTTCTTGCTCAAGTGTAACTTGGCTAAGAGAATCATTAGTGGAATCAAGAGAACTACTAGAAGCAACAACATTGGATTTAGCATGATTATTTTTACTATTAGAAGAAGAATCCTTCTTGTTCTTGTTACTAGACTTGAGGCATGTAAGTGGATAAGAGTAAACGCTTGGGAATGTAAGAAGAACTTTTCTTGCGAAGATCATCATTGCCTTTAAGAACTCATGCTCTTTCTCAAGATTGAGCTTCTCAAAACATAATTTCTCATGAGTCCTTAAAAGTTCTCAATGATCTCCTAAGATAGTTTCATGAGCTAACTTAAGAGTGTTTAGTTCTTTAGTTAGAGACTCAATCTTCTCCTTATCATTGTCATTCATTTCATCTTGATTAGCATGATTAATTGACGTTTCATCATAGTATTCATCACTAGAGTTGTCAACAAGTAAATCATCATCACCTAACAAGTCATCTTCATCACTATTGAAATCAACATACTCGGGGTGTGATACCTTTGGACCTTTGGCCATGAAGCATCTTCCAATTCCTTCATTTGGTGAATCAAATATGTCGTAGGAGTTGGTTGACACAAGTGCTAGACCGGCAACACCTTCATCTTGAGTATATTCGGAGTCGGAGTGATAGCTTCTCTCGGAGTGACTGTCAGCGTCGGAGCCAGATACCCATTCACCAACATGAGCTTGATGTCTTCGTTTTGTGTAGCTCCTTGATGACTTGTCCTTCCTTTCCGAATCCTTGCTTCTCCGGGAGGGTCTTCCTTCATAACGATCATCCCTACTCCTTCTCTCCCTCGATGGTGATTCTTCTCTTCTACTTCTTATTTTGGGAGAATCTTCTCTTCTTTTGTGGGGAGCCGTACACTCATTGGAGTAGTGTCTGGGTCTTCCACAATTATAGCAGTTTCGCTCTCGACTAGAAGATCTTTTGTCATTGTAGGACCTTGACTTGGAACTTATCTCTTTGCTTCCCTTCTTGTAGAACTTGTTGAAGTTCTTCACCATTAGGCTCAATTCTTCATTGAAGGTTTTTTTCTCACTTGATGATGTGGGAGCTTCACATGAGGCTTTGTAAGAACCACTTGACTTGTTATGGAGCTCCTCCTTATCCTTGAGTGACATCTCATGAGCAACAATTCTTCCAATGACTTCCGTTGGCTTGAGATCTTTGTAATTTGGCATCATTTGGATCAATGTGCATACAGTATCGTATTTTCCATCCAAGGCTCTTAGGAGCTTCTTGATGATGAATTTGTCGGTCATCTCTTCACTTCCTAAGCCGGCAATCTCATTTGTGATAAGAGCAATCCTAGAGTACATTTCAGCGACACTTTCACCATCCTTCATTTTGAACTTGTCAAGTTGACTTAGAAGCACATCCAACTTGGATTCCTTGACGGAGTCGGTACCTTCGTGCATATCAATCAAAGTATCCCGAATTTCCTTTGCATTCTCAAGACGGTTGATTTTGTTGAAATTCTTCGGGGCACAATCCGTTGAAGAGGATATCACAAGCTTGAGCATTGTATTGTAGCATTTTCAACTCTTCCGCGGTAGCTTCACGGTTCGGTTCTCTACCATCAAATAATTCACCTTGCAAGCCAACACACACAATAGCCCAAACGGCGGGGTTATGTCCAAGAATATGCATTTTCATCTTATGCTTCCAACTAGCAAAATTAGTACCATGAAAGTAAGGTCCTCTACGATGGTAATTTCCCTCGCTAGACGTCATACTCTCCTAGGTTGTGAAACCAAGGCTATGACTTCCAAAAGCTATGAAAATCAAAGCAAATGGAGACCAAAGCTCTGATACCACTTGTAGGATCGAAAGTATGTCTAGAGGGGGTGATTAGACTACTTGACCAAATAAAAATCTAGCCTTTTCCCAATTTTAGTTCTTGGCAAATTTTAGCAACTTTGAACAGGTCAACCAATCTTAACACAATTCAAGCAAGCATGCAAAGAGTATATGAGCAGCGGAAAGTAAAGCATGTAACTTGCAAAAATGTAAAGGGAAGGGTTTGGAGGATTCAAACGCAATTGGAGACACAGATGTTTTTGTCATGGTTCCGATAGGTGGTGCTATCGTACATCCACGTTGATGGAGACTTCAACCCACGAAGGGTAACGGTGGCACGAGTCCACGGAGGGCTCCACCCACGAAGGGTCCACGAAGAAGCAACCTTGTATATCCCACCATGGCCATCGCCCACGAAGTACTTGCCTCACTAGCGGTAGATCTTCACTAAGTAGGCGATCTCCTTGCCCTTACAAACTCCTTGGTTCAACTCCACAATCTTGTCGGAGGCTCCCAAGTGACACCTAGCCAATCTAGGAGACACCACTCTCCAAGAAGTAACAAATGGTGTGTTGATGATGAACTCCTTGCTCTTGTGCTTCAAATGATAGTCTCCCCAACACTCAACTCTCTCTCACAGGATTTGGATTTGGTGGAAAGAAGATTTGAGTGGAAAGCAACTTGGGAAGGCTAGAGATCAAGATTCATATGGTAGGAATGGAATATCATGGTCTCAAAATGAGTGTAGGTTGTTCTCTCTTAGAAAAAATAGGTTGGAAGTGTAGGTTTATTCTGATGGCTCTCTCTATGAATGAAGAGTTGGTGGAGGGGTGTATATAGCCTCCACACAAAATCTAACCATTACACATATCTTTCCAAATTCGGTGGGACTGAATGATTAAACTCGGTAGGACCGATTCAGCAAAGCTAGTGACCATTAGGGTTTTTGGTGGGACCGACATGCAGCTCGATAGGACCGATGTGATTAGGGTTAGGGCATAATGTAATCTCGGTGAGACTGATTACACAAACTCGGTGAGACCGATTTTGGTAATAAGCTAATCAGAGAGTTGGTCAGGTAAACTCGGTGGGACCGATCGCTCATTTCGGTGAGACCGAAACATTATGAAGGGAAAACAGAGAGTTTACATTGCAATCTCGGTGGGACTGATCTCTCATCTCGGTGAGACCGAAATGTTATGAAGGGAAACAGAGAGATTACAACCCCATCTCGGTGAGACCGAGATCCCTATCGGTGAAACCGATTTGCCTAGGGTTTGTGGCAGTGGCTAAGACATTTGAAACTCGGTGGCGCCGGATAGAGAGAATCGGTGGGGCCGAGTTTGATTTTTGGTTTAGGTCATATGTGGATGTGAGAAAGTAGTTGAGGGTTTTGGAGCATATCACTAAGCATTTTGAGCAAGAACCTCATTAAGCAACACCTCATCCCTCCTTGATAGTGTTGTCTTTTCCTATAGACTCAATGTGATCTTGGATCACTAAAATAGAAAATTTAGAGTCTTGAGCTTTGAGCTTGAGCCAATCCTTTGTCCTTAGCATTTTGAGGGGTCCACTTTTCTCATCCACGCCATGCCAATCATTGAGCTTTCCTGAGATATTAATCTTGAAATAGCATTAGCTCAATGAGCTATATGTTGTTAGGAATTACCAAAACCACCTAGGGATAGTTGCACTTTCAGAATGTCCAGCTCACTTTTGATCACCTCACTGATATCACAAATGAGCTTCGCACACTCGGCGCCACTGAGATCACCAAGCACGAAATCATCAAGACGCTTCTGAGATCGCTTGACAGCTCATTCGACACCCTGGCCCTGATGATTCAAGAACACCCTGACTTGAAGACTCTCAATCCGTCTGACATACTTGAGAATCTCAACACACACGAGTTCCAGCTATCTGAGAAAAGATATATCTATGGTCCCAACTATGGTCGAACTTGCGCTTTGAAGGCAAAGGTTGTTTCCTCATCTGAAGAAGAATCTAACCATAGTTCTAAGGATCCTGAAGACATTGGAAAGGAGCTTGCTATGCTTATGAAGAAGTTCTAGAGGTTCACCAAGAAGAAAGACTTAAGAAAGTCTTCAAGGTCCAACTTAAGAAACGATGAAGCTTCCTCTCGTGACTACAAGAAGAGAACATGTCACAAGTGCAAGAAACCTGGTCACTACATCTCTGAGTGTCCACAGTGGGACAATGAGACCAAGAAGAAGAAGAATAGCGAGGAATATGATTCTGATGACAAGAAGAAGAAGAAGAAGAAGAAGAAGAAGAAATCCTCAAAGTCTTCTTCCAAATCTTCGTCGAAGTCTTCATCGCACAAGAAGAGCTCCTCCAGCAAGGCTTGTGCGTTTGTTGGCAAGGAGATGGATTCAGAGGAGGAGTCTGCATCTAAGGAGACAGAGGTGGAGTCTGAAGAGGAATCTTATTCAGGCGTGGCAAGCCTGGCTCTAGCTTCAGCGTATGTCGCCAAGTCCATATTCAACACTGAAGACAATGGCCTCGTCACCAACATTGATGCTAATGATGAGGATGACTCTGCTCCCACCTACTGCTTCATGGCACGTGGTGCCAAGGTAAACTCACGCGATGCTTACTTTCAAACATCAAGTGAAGATGACTCTGAATGTGAATCTAAACATAGCTACAAAACACTTGCTAAAATTGCAACCGAACAATAAAATGCTACGGAACATATTCAAAAGTTGCTAGACAAAAGTGATGACCTGTTGGACACGGAAATGACTCGAACTCAGTCCTTAATTGAAGACATTAAAAATCTTCACATTAAGTACGAGGAACTTGAAAGTCGTCATGATACGCTCTCAACTACTCATGAAAAGCTCTCCTACAATTATCTTCAAATGAAGCGAGAGCTTGACAACTTGAGATCGACTCATGAAGATCTTCAAAAGGAGAACGAGTCACTCCGCACTCAACAGATCCGTTCTGCTCAGGAAGACTTTGAGCCACCATGTTTAAAATGTCTTGAGCGTGATAATGCTGCTTCTGTCGCTGGATGTTCTACTGCTACTACTGTTGCTATGTCTTCAGCTACTGATGTGGTAACTAACCCCTCTTCTGAGGATACCACTACTATTGCTGATGAGAATGCCAGGTTGAATACATTGCTTGAAACAGGGATGTACAAAAGCCTCAAAGGGCATCAGACACTATGCGATGTCCTCAAGAAACAGATTCTGAACCAAAACCCTAGGAAGGAGGGTGTTGGGTTCAAGAGGAAAATGAATGTATATAGTTCATACTGGAAGCCTGAGCAGTACCCCAAAACCACATGGGTTGCTGCAAAGGAAGCTTCAGTGGATCCATCTACCTTATCTGGCTTCACGTGTGCTAACCCTATTATCATTGATGAATCCTTCGATGCAAACTAGAAATTGTTTAAGAGTCAGAATGGTAAAGTGTTTGCCAGGTATATTGGTACTAACTGCAGGAATGGACCACCTTTGAAGAAGATATGGGTGCCCAAAAGTTGTCTTGAGAAATTTCCTGTGAATGTCATCATGACACCACCAGGGAAGAAGACAAACCCCAGACCAAAGGCTTCATATTGTCCAAAGGCTTCATACAGACAGAGGACTCACCAGAGTCACCCTAACACCAATGTTTTGCAGGGAAACCATACTCAGACTTATGAATATGAGCGTGTTTCATCCAACCGCTATGTTCATAAGACAAAGAACTATTCTGCTTATTCTTATGAGTATTATTCGCCTCCTACAAGGCTATTTGCTAGGGCTCCAAAGCCAAATTTCTCAGATGTTGCACTTGGACTCATTGCTTCTAAGCCACCCCTGAAGATGTGGGTGGTTAAGAAAAATTAACTCTCTTTTGAAGGGAAAGGTCTCCAGCCGAAAATCAAAGGCGTCTGATGCTTATGCTAGGGACCTAAAACATCTTGTCAGACGCAAGATAAAATGTCCAAATGGTCTTATTATGTAATTAATCCTAGGATTTCTTGATAAACATCCTACTTATCCTAACCGAGACCTGAACTTTCATAATCCACTTGTTCGTCAAAAGTTTATGCTTCACAATACTCTTGGTGAAGCCTATCCCCCAAACTGCACTGTAGGGTATGACACCAAAGGCTTTAGAATGGATTATGGACAGTGGATGCACTAATCACATGACTGGTGATCGAAGTCTTCTCATGGATTCAAGCCTACGTCCATCTGACAAGAGTCACATCACATTTGCTAACACTTGTAAAAGCAAGGTATTGGGTCTAGGTAGAGTTGCAATCTCAAAGGATCAGCACATGGATAAAGTCATGCTTGTTGAATCCCTTGGTTTCAAATTAATGTCTGTCTGAATGCTTTGTGTTCTGAACATGATTGTGATGTTTGGAAAATATCATTGCCTTGTAATTATGGAATCTGACAAATCTCTAGTCTTTGAAGGGTATCAAAAAGACGATTTGTACACGGTAGATTTCTCAGCAGGTCCATAGTTGGCCGTATGTCTTCTAGCAGAAGCTTCAGAGTGCTGGCTCTGGCATCGGAGGCTAGGGCATGCTGGCATGAGGAACTTGTACACTCTCGCAAAGAAGAAGCATGCCGTAGGCATCGAGGGCGACAAGTTCAAGAAGGATCCTCTGTGTGGTGCCTGCGAAGCTAGAAAGATGACTAGGGCCAAGCATCCCTCGAAGACAATCATGACGACTTCCCGTCCCTTCGAGCTGGTTCACATGGACTTATTTGGCCCTACTCACTACTCTACCCTCACTACCACTGCTTGCCTCTATGGCTTCGTTATTGTTGATGATTACTCGAGATATACATGGGTGCACATAATCCTCTACAAGAATGAAGTGCAGGATGTCTTCAGAAGATTCGGCAATCATGCCATGACGAACTATGGCATCAAGATCAAGCATATCAGAAGTGATAACGGCATAGAATTCAAGAACACTAGCCTTAACACTTATCTTGATACATTGGGCATCACTCATGAGTTCTCAGCTCCTTACACACCTCAGCAGAATGGCATCATGGAGCGCAAGAATAGAACCCTCATTGAGATGGCACGGACGATGCTTGATGAGTACAAGACTCCAAGGAAATTCTAGCCTGAAACCATTGATACTGCATGCCACATCATCAACCGTGTTTATCTTCACAAGCTTCTAAAGAAGACATCATATGAGCTACTAACTAGTAAGAAGCCAAACGTCAGCTACTTCAGAGTATTTCGTGCTAGGTGCTGGATCAACGATCCGCATCACACATCAAAATTTGCACCGAAAGCACATGAAGGTTTTATGCTTGGCTACAGAAAGGATTCGCACTCCTATAGAGTCTTCAACCTCTTTCACTATAAAGTGGTTGAAACTATGGATGTGCGGTTCGATGAAACTAACGGCTCGTAAAGAGAGCACCTGCCAAATGTGCTAGATGAAGTCTCACCAAGTGAATCCATCAAGCTTATAGGTACTGGAGAAATCATACCTTCAGAGGCTCAGGCTAAAGAAGAACTCATCATCTCTGCACCTAATCAACCCGAAGACAATGCTCATCCTGAAGTAAATGCCGATGATGAAGACAATGATCAGCAAGAGCAAACTCTTTGTCCATTTCATCCTCGTGTTGCAAATGAAGTGCCGATTGAGAAGATAATCGATAGCATCAATGCACCTGTTCCACTCACTCGTTCAAGAGCAACACAGCTAGCAAATTTCTGTGGGCACTTTGCATTTGTCTCTATATCTGAACCCAAGAAAGTTGTTGAAGCCTTCATGGAACCTGAATGGATTCAAGCGATGCAAGAAGACCTTCAATAGTTTGAGCTGAACAATGTGTGGGAATTGGTTAAGCGTCCTGATCCTCGCAAGCACAATATAATTGGCACAAAATGGATCTACCACAACAAACAAGATGAGCATGGTTAAGTTGTAAAAAACAAGGCTCGTCTCATTGCTCAAGGTTACACTCAAGTAGAAGGGATTGACTTTGACGAAACCTTTGCTCATGTGGCTAGGCTTGAAGCCATTCGCATACTACTGGCCTATGCCAACCATCACGACATCCTTCTGTACCAAATGGATGTGAAGAGTGCCTTCCTGAACGGAAAAAATGAAGAAGTGTATGTTGCACAACCACCTGGTTTTGAAGACCCAAAGTGTCCTGACATGCTATACAAGCTCAACAAGGCACTGTATGGCCTCAAACAAGCCCCTCGTGCTTGGTATGACACACTCAAAGACTTCTTGAAGAGCAAAGGCTTGAAACCTGGTTCCCTGGATCCCACACTCTTCACGAAGACATATGATGGAGAATTGTTTGTATGCCAAATCTATGTGGATGACATTATCTTCAGCTGCATAGACAAGAAATACAGTGATGAATTTGGACACATGATGCAAGTGCAATATCAGATGTCCATGATGGGTGAGCTGAAGTTCTTCCTCAGTCTTCAAATCCATTAGCAAAGCAACGACATCTTCATATCACAAGAAAAATACCTCAAAGATTGATTGAAGAAGTTTGGAATGCAAGACTGCAAAGGATACACGATGCCAATGCCAACCAAAAGTCATCTGGGCCCCGACGACAATGGTAAAGAGTTCGATCAAAAGGTATACCGCAACATGATTGGTTCTTTACTCTATTTGTGTGCATCTAGGCCAGATATAATGCTTAGCGTTTGCATGTGTGCCCGATTCCAAGCGGCACCAAAGGAGTCGCATCACTTAGCTGTGAAGCGAATTCTTCAATATTTGGCTTACACCCCAACACTAGGATTATGGTATCCAAAGGGCTTAGAGTTTGATATAGTTGGATTCTCAGATGCTGATTATGCAAGTGACAAGGTTGATCGCAAGTCCACATCAGGCACATGTCACTTTCTTGGATGATCTCTTGTTTGTTGGTCTTCAAAGAAGCAGAACTGTGTATCCCTCCCCACTTCTGAATCTGAATACATTGCTGCTGGATCTTGCTGCGCTCAACTTCTATGGATGAAGCAAACTCTCAAGGACTATGGAATCCACCTGAAGCATGTGACACTCTACTATGACAATGAAAATGCTATCAAGATTTCCAACAGCCCAGTTCAGCACTCGAAGACAAAGCACATTCAGATCCGTCATCACTTTCTCAGAGATCATGTCATGAAGGAAGATATTGATATCATTCACGTCAACACCGAAGAGCAATTGGTAGATATCTTCACGAAGCCCTTGGATGAGAAAAGGTTTTGCATGTTGCGGTGTGAGCTAAATATCTTAGAATCCTCAAATGTCCTATAATTGGACACACATCCTAACGCTTATGCATGTTGATGACTTAGATGTGCAACACACAAAGTAGCATATATCTTCAATCAATGAAGACATACACTCTAAGTGTGAATACATTAACGAGGAATTTTACTTCGGAGTGCCACGATAATTGTGCGCCGTGTCTGGGTCTAATACTTCCTATACGGTGGCTAACGCCACCACCAAAATCTTTTTGAAATGTTACATGTGGCGTCATATTTGCATAGTCTTCATGTTTGGTTTGCCTTCAACATTGGTTTGACTTCAAGGTTTATCTTCGCAATGTTGAGATTGCTTTGATATATATATTTTTGTTCTATCCTCTACAACATTCACTTATAGCTATGTCTTCATGCTTGAGTCTTTTCTTGATCTAAGTGAATGTGATCGGACCCTAACCCCTTTTGTGCTTCTTTGTCAAACTCTATCTGTCCAAATCATATGCATTATATTGAAACTTGTCAATTGTCTTCTCTGAGTCCTTGTCAGTAGAAGACAATGAGACAAACATTTAAATCTATTTTTAATGCTATATCCTTTTTTCCTGAATACCGAAGAAGCCGGAACGACCACCCGACAATCCAGGCATGCGTGAGAACATGGAACAACTTCCAATGTGTTGCATGCACGCCACATGTCCTTCATATGTGAACCGCCAGAGGCACGTGCGTAATTATGATGTGCCGCCCCTTTCCTTATAAATACACACTCACCGCAGTCATTATCTCTTCTTCCACCTTGCCACCTCGCACAAACCCTAGCGCCTCCGCTAGCTCGCGACGACGCCGGAGACGAAGCGCTTGACTGCCGCAACTTCTTTGATGCCGTCCTCACGCCGGCCGCGGGCCTCGTCCTCTCCGCCGTCGCCGTAGGTGTCTTCCGTCGCCAAGTTAGGGCACAGAAGATTGAACTGCTCGGCCTCCAACTCTACCTCGTCTAGCAGTTCGTCCGTGGTAATTAAATCTGACTTTTTACTGCCTTTTAGATCCGTCAGATCCATCCACTTCAACCAAAAGTGGTTTCTTCACCTCCAAATTTGGATCCATCCTTATCTGCATCTCATATCATGCCAAGTATATTCACTTATGCTTCATAACTAGTTAGATTCCTCACTTGTACTTATTCACGGATTCATACAAATCTGGAACCAACCCTCTTCAAATAAGTGAATGTCTTCGCTCTATGAGGTCAATGTCTTCAAACCGATTTTTTCTTCAAAATCTTCTGAGAATGCATATGACCTCTTCCCCTTTCCTTGCACCTTAATGCTGTCATAGGTACATGTTCATGGGAGAATCCCTTGGTTATCATAGTCTGCATTCATTTGCAGAGTTCTTACAGCAGCACATACACTCCCCTGAAGCCAGCTCTTGTTTGACAAGCAGACGGAAGCCATTCACTGTTCTGAAGCCATTCATGTTGAATATAATGGCCACTGAGAAATCTGCGAGGAAAGGTGGCAGGCAGAGCAGAGCCAACACAGCTAAGGATTTACCTCTAGATCTGTTTGAGCTGTACAAGTTAGATCCTGAGGAGAGCTATGGCCATCACAAGACCTGAGTCCAATGGATTCAAAGATATTGGGCCGAAGAATGGTTCAAGTACAACTTCGTGACCCCTGAGTATGCAGAGAAGAATGCTATCAAGCGCCCCTAGGGAGATATTCTATACAGAAATCTGCAGCCCAAGTCCAAGCCTGAAGCCATTGCTCAATGCTTCTTCCCATGCATGGTCCAAGGACCGAAGCCAGAGAATGCCGACCCATCATCCTTGTTATAGTGTCGTGAAGACAATCTGTTCAAGCGCAATTATCAGTTTGCAAAGTAGTCAGCCACCAAGAACAAGAAGGAGCTGGGCTTCAACTTACACCCTGGTCCATATGCTCCAAGGGCTGACGGCACACGTGATGCCAATCCTAATGTCATCGGCCCCTTCGCCAACTTTGATGGTCTTCTCTCACATATCGCTGCTCGGAGGGCTATGATACACCTCCAACGTATCTATAATTTTTTCATTGTTCCATGCTATTATATTATCCATCTAGGATGTTTCATATGCATTTATATGCTATTTTATATGATTTTTGGGACTAACCTATTAACCTAGGCCCAGTGCCCTTTTCTATTTTTTCCTTGTTTTTGAGTATCGTAGAAAAGGAAAACCAAACGGAGTCCAATTAACCTAAAAATTCACGGAGATTATTTTTGGACCAGAAGAAGCCCACGGAGTATCGGAGATGGGCCAGAAGAGTCCCGAGGCACCCACGAGGGTGGGGGCGCGCCCTACCCCCTTGGGCGCGCCCCCTACCTCGTGGCCGCCTCGGGGACCCTCTGACTTGTTCCCGATGCCAACACATCCTATATATACCAAAACTTCCAGAACATAACCTAGATCGGGAGTTCCGCCGCCGCAAGCCTCCGTAGCCATCGAAAACCAATCTAGACCCGTTCCGGCACCCTGTCGGAGGGGGGAATCCCTCTCCGGTGTCCATCTTCCCGGTGCTCTCCATGACGAGGAGGGAGTAGTTCACCCTCGGGGTTGAGGGTATGTACCAGTAGCTATGTGTTTGATCTCTCTCTCTGTCTCGTGTTCTTGATTCGGCACGATCTTGATGTATCGCAAGCTTTGCTATTATAGTTGGATCTTATGATGTTTCTCCCCCTCTACTCTCTTGTGATGAATTGAGTTTTCCCTTTGAAGTTATCTTATCGGATTGAGTCTTTAAGGATTTGAGAACACTTGACGTATGTCCTGCATGTGCTTATCTATGGTGACAATGGGATATTTACGTGATCCACTTGATGTATGTTTTGGTGATCAACTTGCGAGTTTCGTGACCTCGTGAACTTATGCATAAGGGTTGGCACATGTTTTCGTCTTGACTCTCCAGTAGAAACTTTGGGGCACTCTTTGAAGTTCTTTGTGTTGGTTGAATAGATGAATCTGAGATTGTGTGATGCATATCGCATAATCATACCCACGGATACTTGAGGTGACATTGGAGTATCTAGGTGACATTAGGGTTTTGGTTGATTTGCGTCTTAAGGTATTATTCTGGTACGAACTCTAGGATAGATTGAACGGAAGGAATAGCTTCGTGTTATTTTACTACGGACTCTTGAATAGATCGATTAGAAAGAATAACTTTGAGGTGGTTTCGTACCCTACAATAATCTCTTTGTTTGTTCTCTGTTATTAGTGACTTTGGAGTGACTCTTTGTTGCATGTTGAGGGATAGTTTTATGATCCAATTATGTTATTATTGTTGAGAGAACTTGCACTGGTGAAAGTATGGACCCTAGGCCTTGTTTCAACGCATTGCAATACCATTTGCGCTCACTTTTATCATTAGTTACCTTGCTGTTTTTATATTTTCAGATTACAAAAACCTATATCTACCATCCATATTGCACTTGTATCACCATCTCTTCGTCGAACTAGTGCACCTATACAATTTACCATTGTATTGGGTGTGTTGGGGACACAAGAGACTCTTTGCTATTTGGTTACAGGGTTGTTTGAGAGAGACCATCTTCATCCTATGCCTCCCACGGATTGATAAACCTTAGGTCATCCACTTGAGGGAAATTTGCTACTGTGCTACAAACCTCTGCACTTGGAGGCCCAACAACGTCTACAAGAAGAAGGTTGTGTAGTAGACATCAGTCTACGGTGGATCAATCTGCTGATGATGTAGATTCTGAAGATGCGCCAGCACCACCGAAGCAAAAGACTAAGAAGACAAAACCTTCGAAGCCCTCTGCCACACCAAAAGCTTTGACTATGAAGCCATTGGCCACTACACCTTCGGAAGCCAATGTGTAGTCTGAAGACCTGTCTTGTGTCTCCAAGAAGGCCAAGAAGACCAAGAAAGCCAAGAAGCCCAAGAAGATTTCCGGGCATGAACTGACTCCAGCTGCTATTCTTAGGAATAAAGAAGACACCATTGATCTGTCAAGTGACGAAGATCTTGGTGATGACGCACTTGAGCAACTGATCAAGAGCAAGCAAGAGGCAGAGATCTTCGATGATCTACCCCTCTTTGATGTTGACATCCTGAACAACTTCATCGACGCGTGGTTTGATGATCAGACCATTAGTATTGATGATCTTCAGCTCCCGGTGGACATCAGCGTCACATTTCACTGAGGTATTGCCAATGAGCTGGTCGTGGCTCCAAAGATAGTTGAGCTCAAGAACAAAATTGATTATGAGAAAGCTCACTTCAAGAAGAACATGGCCAAGCTCAGCGTGGCAGATGTTCAGATCTTCAAAGAGATGATGCATAATCTCAAGGAAGAGTTTCACAAGAAGAGGGAAGAGGCTAAAGGTTCAAGAGAGGGCATGAAGTACTTTGCAGAGAAGTGTGTTCAAGCACATAATGAAGCCGAAAAGCGCAAAGCTCTTGGGCGTCCTGGCATCGACCCAAGAATGGCTGCGAAGCCAACAAAGAAGTCTGTTGTGGCCCGAACTGAAGCATCAAGGCAGGAAGAACCTCACATTGTCTTCCGTGCCAGCATGACAGGCTCGAAGCCTAAGGTCCCCTCAGCAGCTTCAGAACTGAAGAAGACAAGGGCAGCTGAAGCTGATGCCAGGAAGCGCAAGCACAAGAACACCTCCGATGAGGCTCTTTCCAAGAAGAAATTGAAGACAAAGTCTTCAAAGAAAGAGCATGCTGCGGCCACTAAGCCCCTTGTGGTTGAGCCCATCTCTGTTGCCCGTCCAGCTTCCATCAACCAAGAGTGCCGTCTTGTGATCCACGAGCCTGCTTCCAGAGAGGCTCCTAAAGATGAAGAAGTTCTAGCTATTGACCCCATCACAGCTGAAGACATTGGTCATGATGACAATGTTGAAGATGATGAAGTCCTTCCTCAGATCGAGCAGCAATCGGTATCATCGCCTGTTTTTACGAACAGCGAACTCATCAGCATTGGTCGTCCCTTGATGCCAATTGCTCAGGATGACTCATGGGCCGATCGCCCTTAGCAAGACACCCCCGTCTATGAAGAAACACTCAGAACTCCACCACCTCAAGTCACCACTCCGGTGCTTGACGACGACAACTACATGGTGTAGACCTCTCCATCACCACATGCGTCTCCCACATTCCACAGGCTTCGCAAAGGCCCCAGGCCATAGGTCACCATGTCAAGCATTCCGGAAGGGGAGGTGCACCAAAGCTCAGTAGCACGTCAAGTGTTTCCTGAAGCTACCCCTACTGTGAATGTCTCTGAGTCTGAAGCCAAACCTATTGAAGACATTCCAGCTGCATCAGTCGATGAAGATCAAGGAGAAAGAGAAGAAGAAAGAGTTGCCACACCCCCTACTATAGAACCAGTCATTCTTGAGGAGAATGTGATTGTGCCCGACCATTTTGTTATAGAGAAAATGGAGGTTGAAACACTGAGGCTGCCACAAATAACAATGCTGAAGCCAATGACACTATCATGGATGAAGACAATGTGGAGCCTGAAGCAAATGTAGTGTTTGAAGCTCATGTGCAACCTGAAGCAAATGTAAAAGTTGAAGCCATCGTTCCACCTCCTAGGCCTCACACCATTGCACAGGCATTTGATCGTGGACAGCTGGTCACAGTGAAATGGCTTATCCTAGTTCCTCCCACTGTTCTAAGACCACAGTATGACTACCATGTGGAGCAGAGGCCTCAGGTTCAGAAGCCACAGCCAAGACTGCCAAGGCTTCCAGGTGCTGCAACTTCACCAGGATCGTTCAGCGTCAACAGCTTCAGAGCTCACAACACCTTCTTCGACAGTGCCAAGAATCCATATTCGAAGCCAAAGATCTCTTCCGATCGATTTTGGAGCCATCAGCAGTGCAGTTATTACTCATGCATTCTATACAACAAAGAGCAAAAAATTTCACACATGCGTCTTGATTGTGAAGCTATTTCTGGGCTGCCCTGTCTGGAAGAAGCCCTTGACTGCTTTAGGGAGGTTGGTCTTCTGCCGTTCATTACGGACAAGGAACACTGGAATGAAGAACTGCTGCTACAATTCTATGCCACACTTCATATTCGTGGCTACAACAGGGATCCGAAGACATGGATTCTTGAGTGGATGACAGGAGATGTGCATCATGAAGCCAAAGCTCAAGACATCATTGAGCTTACTTCCCTGCCCACTCCAGGCGAGTTCTGTGAGCCTGGTTGTCAGTGTCATCTCGATGAACTGCAGAGTATCTTCCAGAGGCCCGAGCCAAATATGAGTGAGATGCTAAGTATGATGAAGCCATTGCCTTCTAATGCTGAATACCCTAAAGAGTTCTTTGTCAATGACCTCGAGTACTTCCCCCACACTGTTCATCATATTCGGAGGCGCACTCTCTGGCCAATCAAAGGACACTCTTCCGAAGCCAAACTGGAAGTACCATGAAGACTTTGGTGTTTTATATCATCCATGGCATCAGATTCAATACCCAGGACTTCTTCATCAGACAACTTGTTGCGTCAGGGATTGATCTGTTTGGCCTCAAGTTTTATGATCCATGGGTGATGCGCCTGATGAAACTTCACTCTACTATTGACTATCAACCCTCAGCGCGCAACCATCCCGTCTTTCTGCCTGAGGTTGATCTGTCCATTGAAGCCATCTACCCAGAGCCTGCCAAGCAACCTCTATATCTTCACAATGTTGATCATCAAAGCTTCACACAACAAATAGAAGGAATTCATGTCCCCAATGCTGCCACTCCCTCCTATCCTTTGGCTGGCAATATGCGTGTTCCCCATCGTGCAAACACCGAAGCCACTGACAGTACTATTGCCCAAAGGCCTCGGAAGCGTTCTCGTGTACTCAATGACCGGGAGCTTCTTGTGGCCTTACATCAGAAGTAGGATAGGCATCATGACTGGCTCAAGCGTCAGATGCAGAGTATCTTGGTGGATGTCAATCACATTTGAAATATGGCCACCCAGAACTCGTTCATTGCCCATGAAGCCTGTCGGCGGTCCTGGAAGAGTCTCACGCTGCTTGAAGACGATCTTCGCGAAGATGGCTTCACTGAGGGCTTCAAGTTTGATTCTAGGCCTCCCCAAAATGCAAGCTGGTGCCGCACACCCTCAATTGAAGATTCTGAGTGTTCATCTTTGGCTGCAACTGTTGTTGTGAGAGTCGTCGATGAAGAAGATGACGCCACTTCACCAACCATGGCTTCTCTGCATCTTGACACTTCATCAGGCCCACCTGCACCACCGGACTCGAACGTCGACCCTGCTCCTTCATCAACTCCTGATGGCAACGAGTAGATGCTCTATGTCTTCCAACCTTTTTGGTCATTACTGATAAAAGGGGGAGAAGTATATGAGTTGATAGTCTTCAAGTGGGTCCTTATGGGTGGTTGCTTTATTTTTGCTAAAGTCTTTACAACTCTCGTCTACAACTTTATTCTGCTACCATGTGATGCGATGATAAATTCCGCATGAAGCCATTCCGCAGACATCCATTTTTCACTATGTATGTCATTATCTTCATTATCCCTTTATATGCATGTTGAATTGTCTTCATAAGCTGAATAGGATCTCCACAAAGCAAAACCTGCCATGTGCATTTGCATTCCAAAGCAAACTTCTTATATGCACATCTTTAGGGGGAGCCTTTGCTACTTATGAACACAATACCTTAATTCTTAAACTTTCACATACTTTTATCCCCGTTGAAAACTTCAACCGGTTTGTCATCAATCACCAAAAAGGGGGAGATTGTAAGTGCATCTAGTGCCACCCTTAGTTGGTTTTGGAGTATTGACGATAAACGTGGTTGAGGGACTAATGTGTTTGTGAGAATTGCAGGATAACACATGTAATACCCTTATTGATTCGATTTACCTACCAGAGATGACCCGTAAAAATGTGTGAAGACATTGAAGACAATGGTGATCTGGGAAAATATTCACAGTGAAGATTATGACATGAGAAGACATCGCATGAAGACTATGGAGTGCAAAGACATAGTTGTTTCATAGTTTCCCTTTCTTCTTTGTTGAGTCATAGGAACCACCGTACTGTTAATTGGGGTCCAAGTGAACAAAGTCAGAATGACTGATGTGATGCTCAACCAAATCCTATGTCTTCGAGCGAAGAAAATGAGAGAAAATCTTATCCAAAGCTGGATGAGTCGGCTTTACTTGTAGCCCAAGTCAAGCAGTCGCATGTGTTTGAAATCTGACCGTTAGACACATGTCAGTTCCTTAGTGACCCAGGGTCATTTTGGACAAATGAGGTCGGGTTGCCTCCTGGCTATAAATAGCCCACCCCTACACCATAAATGTAGCGACCCGACCCGAATGGATCAAGTCTCTATGCTTAAGTGTCATCCCTGGATCGGTATGCTGACACACACATTACTCGAAGGATTTATAACAGAGGTAAATCACATGTATAAAGTAACGTAAAATAGTACTGCCTCAATCCAAATAGCGGAAGTAACAAGGTTGTGGATTCCCATCAACACCAACGGCAAAGTTGAGTGTAGAAATCGTAACCCTAATGTATCACTTACTCGTCGTAAGGATCCTGCAACATGAGACGTTGCAGCCACAAAGGGTCAGTACATTGAATGTACTGGCAAATTCACACCATAGAGAATTGATGAACAATGGCTATCACTACATGTATATATGGCTGGTGGAAAAGCTCTATGGTTATAAGGTTTTTGTGAAAAGCCAATTTTTCCCTACTACAAAGGAATATATTTTCTTTAACTATCAAGGTGGTTGTTAAACATTGAGAGTGTAGACACCCTCTCAATCCCAATTAAACATCATCATTAAAACCCAACAAGATTAATTAAAGACACATGATGAGATTCACATGATAATCCAAGTACTGGATACTCAAGACGTCCATAACCGGGGACACGGCTAATCATGATTAGTTTATACACTCTGCAAAGGTTTGCGCACTTATCCCCACAAGACTCGATCTCCTTCGTTGGATTTCTCGCACTACATGGTTTTTGAGAACCGGATGACCGAGACATAGTCTTTCAGAAGCGCTAGCACCTTACGATCGGGTAGACAGTGCCAACCTACATCCCCTACATCTGCTAGTCTACCACTGTAAGAGTACGCACGACTTAGTCAACTATGCTAGAGCCCATAGTAGCTTCTGGCTGCACACGGAAGTTTCTAGTATGAATAATCTCATGATCCCTTTGAGTCTGGGTGGCGGTCCTTAAAGAAAAACAGGCAATCGCTGGAATACCCAGGTGCCTCAATCCACCCAGATGTGTGTTAAAGTTGCCACCTTAAGTAAACCATTAATTAACAATCTCACATCTGTCATGGATACACTCACCGAATCCACGTCTACTAGCATAGCATGGCACAATAAGCAAACGTAGAAGTAACTCCCAAGTGTTTGATAATAAAACAGGTAATAGGTACTACCTCATCTACTTCCCAAATCCCACATATTAATCAGATCCTAATCATGCAATTGTTTGAGGATTGATCTAATGCAATAAAAACTGGGTAGTGAAGAGGTATGATCAAAGTGTGAACTTGCCTGCAATGTTGATGAAGATGATTCACACTCATAACTCTTGATAGGTCTACTCGTCACACTCCGGTCAATCTATCATAAGCAATCAATAGTAACCACACATAAGCAATCACTCAAAAGATCGGAAAGAACGAGGAAGACAACTCAGAAAACATCAATACCAAGCAAATAACTCTTGCAACATAAAACAATTTCTAACAGTACCAAAATTATGTGAATTTGGCCTTATCAGAAAGTTTAGGTCAAGAGCTTCGATTTGCAAAAAGAATCAACTCAAACGGAGTTACGAAACTCAAGTTACGATCAAACGAAGTTTGAATTCAAAACTGGTCTAATCAAATTTTAAACTTTCAAAAACATGTTTAAGTTGATTAACTGGGTAGAGGGGATCATAATGAAGAAGTGGGCATTGGTTTTGTTGGATTTGGACTAACGAGCAAAAAGATGTGGTTGTTTGAAAAACAGGGGCCAATCTGTAAATAAAAATATTAACAAACGAGTCCCTGGTGGAAAACTAAAATGAAAGAAAAAATCCTACCAAACGAACGTTCACTACGAAAACCTAATGAACGGATTCGTTCGTTGCGGAGAGATAAGCAGCGAACGTTCTCTAAAGAAACTTAACCTAAAAAGATTGAACCGATCTAAACCGAGACTAAAAACAAAAAGAACCGGGATGGGTGTTCGGCGGTTTATACCGGTCGGGGTGGTTTTCTTTGAAAAACCATCAATGGCGGTTTCCGGCGGCAGCGGCAGATCGGCGACGGCGGTGCGCGGGCAGGGCGAGGCGCGGGGAGCGGCGGCTATGGCGGCGCGGGCGGCGCGAAGCGAGAGGAGGCGAGGTGGGGCTCCAGGCGGCGCTATTTATAGGCGTGGGAGGCGTGGAGGAGGGGGCGGGGTCGAGGCGGCGGAGAGAGGCCGGGCGGAGCATGACGGTGGCGCTGGCGTGATGGCTCGGGACTTCGTCCCGAGCTCGGGGGCGACGAGGTGGTGGGCTGGGCCGCGGCCTCGCCTGGGAGCTGGGCCGGCCCAGTCGGAGGGAAGGGTTTCCCTTTTTTTTAAACGTTTAGCAGACAAAAGAAATAATAAAACGATAATGAAATAAAAACAAACTATAGGCATATAATATATCGAAATTTTCAGAAAAAGATTGTCTACAATGTGAACATTTTCCTAGCATTAAATAAAATTCACACAAATTCAGATAATTCAAAGAGTGCTACTGCCCTACTATAATCCAATAAACATCATTTTAAGAATACCAAAATGACTTCAAATTTATTTATCTCCAATTTTCTGATGTAGGGAATCATGTTACCCTATTTTCCATGTATTTTGTTTTTGGAGAAAAATAATTTGAATAAAACCCAAATAACTCCAAATTGAAAAATAATTTCCAAAAGGACTTTGAACTGATCCTTTTAACTTCCAACTCATATTTCATATATTTTGAAGAAGTCATTTTATCTTCTCTCGTGAAAATCATTGAGTTGCATAAAGTTTTAGAATTTGAAATATTTTCAAATGAATTCAAATATTTTGAACACCCCTTTTCATTTAAATAAATGGAAGAAGTCATGTCATTTTCTCTCCGGGGTTTTGTGATGAAAAGTATTTGAATTCATGAAGATCAGAAAGCAAAGTGAAAGTTTTGGGAAAGTCATTTTATTCCCTCTCATTTAACTTTCAAAAGGATTCAAATTCACTCACTTTCAGTCAATCAAACAAACTATCTATTTAATATAACATTCCAAAATTTAGAATTTTGGGATGTTACAAACCTACCACCCTTAAAATGAATCTCGTCCTCGAGATTCGGAGAGGCTAGCAAGAAAAGTTTAGGGTTTGGGGGTCTCCTCGAAATCCATCAATTGTCACAGGAGGGGGTCTGGGGTGCTACCACCCTTAGAAGCATGGTTACAGTTCCATCAAAACTCATATACTTCATCCATATTGTTAACAGTTTCTGTCTTCTCAGATCTTCAGGATAATTCCTTCTCTGGGATCTTCTGGTAGCGGCATAACCTTTACCACAATACTTATGTCCTTTCATCTTGGTAAGGTTATTCTGAGATTGGGTCTTCTTAGCTGATGGGTCTGGCGCCAAAACTAAACAACTATCGACATCTCATGGTAGTCATCCATTTATGGTTTCTCCTGCATGGAATGGGTCTAGGCTTCTTTCTCACCGTATGTCCTACGATTGGCAACAGCTGCCTTGTACAGGGGAAAATGATTATACCATTCTATGGTTTAAACAAGGTTTAATATCGTCGTCTCTCTACTATAGGCAAGTCACTCAGATTTACCATCCCATATAGCAAGGCGTAATAAGAGTAAGTCGGTATGGTGATCAATCCATCCCGCAACCAAATCATTACTTTGTATACGGTTTAGCGAATCTCGCATTCTAACACTCGGTCATCCTCACAAGCATTGCAGAATTTCTCTTGTCGACAAACCAAGGTTCGGATAAATCCATCAATTCTGCAAGCCAAACAAACATCTGTCGTTCCTTCACAACTCTCAGGTTTTTCGTAAAACTCCTATAAAATCGTCGGATGATAAACGTAACTCCTTCTTCCAGGGTTTTTCCTTCAGCAGGAATGTGCTTGCTTCTTGGCAGGTCCTGGGGCCTGTGGGTTATGGCCCATCACATCACTTGTAGTCCTTGAACTTATCATCGGGCAACTCATCATTATTCCAACTTCCTAGTATTCTTAAATCCATCCAATTGTACTGCCTTCCTTCCTTCTATGGGCACCAAACTAGGACGTGATTACTCGGACTCATCATGGAGTTATAATCGTTCCATAATACCAACATCATACCTCCTTTATATCCAATAGTAATTCATCTCTTCATCCTCGTGGGTTATCCACATACCGAGATAAAAACTTATACTTATGAAGTCCATACTCCACTTCATGGAACATCATTATCCTTTCCAGGGTCAAGTGTCCTTACATGGAAATATTGGCCATCTCTGCATGGCGCTTCTTCAACTGGGAAACGTGAAACACATCCTGAACTCCTGACAGTCCTTCGGGTGACTCCAACTTGTTGGCCACTTCTCCCATACGCTTCAAAACTCGGTATGGTCCTACAAATCTCGGGGCTAACTTTCCCTTAACTCCAATTTGTTTAACTCCTCGCAGAGGGGACACACGAAGACATGCTCTATCTCCAATTTCATAGACTACCTCCTTGCGTTTTTTTAGTCTGCATAACTCTTTTGCCTGGACTGAGCTACCTTCAGTCTATCTCGAATCAACTTAACATTCTCTTCTGACTCCTTGATCACGTTTGGTCCAAACAACTGACGTTCTCCAACTTCATCCCACATACTCTTGGGGTATCACAAATATCAAGACAAAACTCGTATTCATTTTGTCCGAAATCCACTCAGTGGGGTATCCTTATCTTTTCCAGGGGTCAAGGGTTCTTACAGGGTACTACCACCCTTAGAATGCACAAATCTTCCATAGACCATATTTCTCATATCCTCAAAAATGGTCAAAATCCTTCTTCATAGAGTAACAACTCATAAAATCCATATCAGTACCAATGATGCTAACTTTATTCACTCTCAATTGATTACATTCTCTCGCTTTTCCATTACATGTCTCAACTCAACACCTCAATATAAAAGAAAATGTTCTCACTTCTACTACTCCATTTCTTTTGTTGCAAACTCACTATCTAGCACAAGTCTCCTTCTCCTTGGGGCATCCTCTGGCAAAGTGCACTGCTCTATTACAACGAAAACATATTACTTCTGACAAGTCTCGAGGTTTCCTTTTTGGGCAACTGCTGAGGTAGTGCCCTGACTCCTTGCACCTGTAATAGGTGATATGACTCAGGTCCTTCCTGGTATCCAATCTACTTCTCTTCCTGGACTTTTCTGTTCCAATCATGGATTCTATTTCTTGTGGGTCATATTCTACTTCCTCCGTCGGGAATTCTACTAGATCCCCATTCAAACAATTTTGGGAGATGTGTCCTTTTTCTCCACATGAATAGCAAGACTTACTGCAGGGTTTACTCGTGTCCTCTTTAGGTGTGTCCTCCACATCTTCTTTCATCACGGGTTCTTCTAAAATTTCCATAAGGGCTCCTTTCTTTACTTCTTTCTTCTGTTGTATGGTTCTTCGTACCATGGGGTAAATGTGACACTGAGTACGATAGTGGGTAGTCCCTTCACACAAGAAACAAGTAATCTGCCTGGTTGGGCATTCTCCAGCTGGGTGACTTCCTTCACAATTAGGGCATTCATCCTTGTGTTCTTTGTGGGTGTGTCCTATTTCTCCCCAAATCTTGCATGCACAAGGTTTCTTCATATCCTTTCCATAAGGCTTCAACTTCTGGGAGACAAGATTAGATCTTTGTAGAGTCAACTTAAATTCTTTCCAAGTGGTTACTCCTTGCCATCCTATCATGGTTTGGTACATCCTCCACCAAGTAGCAGCACCTCTTTCAAAACTCTGAAGAGCATGTTGGGTCATATCATTTCCAACTATAGGGTTATTCTCCATGTGATCCTCCATGTTCTGAATCCATCGGTCTGTCCCCAATTGACTCATCGGTCTAGAAAATACAAGCTCATCTTCAATCATCCTCTATTGGGTCCAAGGGTTTGGGGTGAGATAAGAGAGATAGAGAGGGATTGATAGAGGCAAAGGTGTCCCGTCTTTTGATGAGATAGTGGCTATCGTTTTAGAGGAAGTCGGCTTTGGCGATCCGACTACGAACGTGCGAGGACGTCGCGCCTTAGCAATCGCTAAACCAACTCCGAGGGGTTATTGACCACGCCGGAGCACGATCAACCTGACCACGAGGGCCTGTTTCAAGCGAGCAAACGAAGAACAAGCAAGAAACTGAGATTGCAATCTGGATATTGCGAATATAAGATGAAAGCTTTATTGATCACGGTGGGGTTCTATGACGTCTTGGTCTGGTCGTTGGACACAAACGAAGTACGCGAAGTTGCAGCTATGGCGAACTTTTAATCTAAACAAAACCCAAAGTCTAAACGATGCCCTAAGGGCTGTATATATGGAGGAAGAGGGGGGAATTTCGTGGCCCTTTGAGGAGGGGTCCGAAACCAACCCTAACTCTTGTTTCCCCACACATACGGACTCTAAAAACAGCCTATACTTAAGTATTTCGAAAATACATGGGCCTGGCCCAATAATAAGGTGACGCAGCACCTAAAATAGCCTCTGGACGAAATTTATGAAGTGGCATCTTGTATATTTCACCCAAGGCTTCATGCACTCCTTATGGTGGCTTCAAAGTCCTGAAATCATCACTTGTAACTACGTTCTGGATCCCCTTGCGCATGCCATCATCTCCACGCTTGAACTTGTTCCAAGGTTCATCTTTCTTGTCCAAGCTAGGCCCTTCATTTGTAAGCAAGACAAATGTATCCAATTTAGGCAGCATCATATTCTCATGAACATTAGAATCCTTACCAAGAAATGAAAGTACCTGATAATTCAATTGGCGTGCGCGAGCTCTAGTAATTGGTCCAGTATGTATAGCAGCAGGGGCTGTGGGTGTAACAATGGTATTGATGTCCTCATCATCCTCCCCTTATTGAAATGAAGTCGTCCTCGATGAAAGTTCATCATCCTCACCCAAATAAGGCTTCAAATCTACAATGTTAAAAGTGGGACTAACCCCAAAATTTGCAGGCAGCTCAAGTTTATATGCATTATCATTTATTTTCTCTAACACCTTAAAAGGACCATCAGCACGTGGCATTAGCTTTGATTGGCGCAAATTAGGAAATCTATCCTTACGCAAATGTAACCAAACAAGATCTCCAGGTGCAAACACAACATGTTTTCTACCCTTATCTCCAGTAAGTTTATATTTAGCATTCATACGCTCAATGTTTTCCTTACTTAACTCATGCATTTTTAAAATCAATTCAGCACGTTCTTTAGCATCAAAATTAACCTTCTCCAAAGATGGAAGAGGCAACAAATCAATAGGTGCACGAGGTAGGAATGTTGGAAATATGCCCTAGAGGCAATAATAAATTGATTATTATTATATTTCCTTGTTCATGATAATCGTTTATTATCCATGCTAGAATTGTATTGATAGGAAACTCAGATACATGTGTGGATACATAGACAACACCATGTCCCTAGTAAGCCTCTAGTTGACTAGCTCGTTGATCAATAGATGGTTACGGTTTCCCGGCCATGGACATTGGATGTCATTGATAACGGGATCACATCATTAGGAGAATGATGTGATGGACAAGACCCAATCCTAAGCATAGCACTAGATCGTGTAGTTCGTATGCTAAAGCTTTTCTAATGTCAAGTATCATTTCCTTAGACCATGAGATTGTGTAACTCCCGGATACTGTAGGAGTGCTTTGGGTGTGCCAAACGTCACAACGTAACTGGGTGGCTATAAAGGTACACTACGGGTATCTCCGAAAGTGTTTGTTGGGTTGGCACGAATCGAGACTGGGATTTGTCACTCCGTGTGACGGAGAGGTGTCTCTGGGCCCACTCGGTAGGACATCATCATAATGTGCACAATGTGATCAAGGAGTTGATCACGGGATGATGTGTTACGGAACGACTAAAGAGACTTGCCGGTAACGAGATTGAACAAGGTATCGGGATACCGACGATCGAATCTCGGGCAAGTATCGTACCGCTAGACAAAGGGAATTGTATACGGGATTGATTAAGTCCTTGACATCATGGTTCATCCGATGAGATCATCGTGGAACATGTGGGAGCCAACATGGGTATCCAGATCCCGCTCTTGGTTATTGACCGGAGAACGTCTCGGTCATGTCTGCATGTCTCCCGAACCCGTAGGGTCTACACACTTAAGGTTCGATGACGCTAGGGTTATAAAGGAAGTTTGTATGTGGTTACCGAATGTTGTTCGAAGTCCCGGATGAGATCCCAGACGTCAAGAGGAGTTCCGGAATGGTCCGGAGGAAAAGATTTATATATGGGAAGTCCTGTTTTGGTCACCGGAAAAGTTTCGGGGTTTATCGGTAACGTACCGGGACCACCGGGAGTGTCCCGGGGGTCCACCAAGTGGGGCCACCAGTCCTGGAGGCTTGCGTGGGACAAGAGTGGTGAGGGACCAGCCCCTGAGTGGGCTGGTGCGCCTCCCACAAGGCCCAAGGCACAGCAAAGGAGGAGAAGGGGAAACCCTAGGCTTAGATGGGCCCTAAGGCCCACCCTAGGGGGCGCCCCCCCTCTTCCCCTCTTGGCCGCCACCCCAAGACCCATCTAGGGCTGCCGCCCCTCTAGGGGTGGGAACCCTAGAGGGGGCGCACCCTCCTCCCCTTCCCCTATATATATGAGGCCTAGGGGCTGCCCAATACACGCGATTTGATCTCTCTCGTTGGTGCAGCCCTCCCTCTCTTTCTCCTCATATCCCGTGGTGCTTGGTGAAGCCCTGCAGGATTGCCACACTCCTCCACCACTACCATGCCGTTGTGCTGCTGCTGGATGGAGTCTTCCTCAACCTCTCCCTCTCTCCTTGCTGGATCAAGGCGTGGGAGACATCGTCGGGCTGTACGTGTGTTGAACGTGGAGGTGCCGTCCGTTCGGCACTACGATCATCGGTGATTTGGATCACGACGAGTACGACTCCATCAACCCCGTTCTCTTGAACGCTTCCGCTTAGCGATCTACAAGGGTATCTAGATCCACTCCTCCCTCGTTGCTAGATGACTCCATAGATTGATCTTGGTGACACGTAGGAAATTTTTGAATTTCTGCTACGTTCCCCAACAGTGGCATCATGAGCTAGGTCTATTGCGTAGATTCTATGCACGAGTAGAACACAAAGTAGTTGTGGGCGTTGATATTGTTCAATATGCTTACCGTTACTAGTCCAATCTTGTTTTCGACGGCATCGTGGGATGAAGCGGCCCGGACCAACCTTACACGTACGCTTACGTGAGACCGGTTCCACCGACTGACATGCACTAGTTGCATAAGGTGGCTGGCGGGTGTCTGTGTCTCCCACTTTAGTCGGAACGGATTCGATGAAAAGGGTCCTTATGAAGGGTAAATAGCAATTGGCATATCACGTTGTGGTTTTGCGTAGGTAAGAAACGTTCTTGCTAGAAACCCATAGCAGCCGCGTAAAACATGCAAACAACAATTAGAGGACGTCTAACTTGTTTTTGCAGGGTATGCTATGTGATGTGATATGGCCAAAAGGATGTGATGAATGATATATGTGATGTATGAGATTGATCATGTTCTTGTAATAGGAATCACGACTTGCATGTCGATGAGTATGACAACCGGCAGGAGCCATAGGAGTTGTCTTTATTTATTTATGACCTGCGTGTCAATATAAACGTCATGTAATTACTTTACTTTATTGCTAAAGCGTTAGCCATAGTAGTAGAAGTAATAGATGACGTGACAACTTCATGAAGACATGATGATGGAGATCATGATGATGGAGATCCTGGTGTCATGCCGGTGACGATGATGATCATGGAGCCCCGAAGATGGAGATCAAAAGGAGCAATATGATATTGGCCATATCATGTCACTATTTGATTGCATGTGATGTTTATCATGTTTATACATCTTATTTGCTTAGAACGACGGTAGTGAATAAGATGATCCCTCGTTAAAATTTCAAGAAAGTGTTCCCCCTAACTGTGCACCGTTGCGACAGTTCGTGTTTCGAAGCACCACGTGATGATCGGGTGTTAGATTCTTACGTTCACATACAACGGGTGTAAGACAGATTTACACACGCGAGACACTTAGGTTGACTTGACGAGCCTAGCATGTGAACAGACATGGCCTCGGAACACAGAAGACCGAAAGGTCGAGCATGAGTCGTATGGCAGATACGATCAACATGAAGATGTTCACCGATGATGACTAATCCGTATCACGTGATGATCGGACACGGCCTAGTTGACTCGGATCATGTAGTCACTTAGATGACTAGAGGGATGTCTATCTGAGTGGGAGTTCATAAGATGAACTTAATTATCCTGAACATAGTCAAAAGGTCTTTGCAAATTATGTCGTAGCTCGCGCTTTAGTTCTACTGTTTAGATATGTTCCTAGATAAAATTTAGTTGAAAGTTGATAGTAGCAATTATGCGGACTAGGTCCGTAAACTGAGGATTGTCCCCATTGCTTCATAGAAGGCTTATGTCCTTAATGCACCGCTCAGTGTGCTGAACCTCGAACGTTGTCTGAGGATGTTGCGAACATCTGACATACACATTTTTGATAACTACGTGATAGTTCAGTTAAACGGTTTAGAATTGAGGCACCGAAGACGGTTTTGAAATGTCGCAAAACATATGAGATGTTTTGAGGGCTGAAATTGAGATTTCAGGCTCATGCCCACGTCAAGAGGTATAAGACCTCCGACGATTTTCTTAGCCTGCAAACTAAGGGAGAAAAGCTCAATTGTTGAGCTTGTGCACAGATTGTCTGAGTACAACAATCATTTGAATCGAGTGGGAGTTGATCTCCCAGATAAGATAGTGATGTTTCTCCGAAGTCATTACCACCAAGCTGCTAGAGCTTCGTGATGAACTATAATATATCAGGGACATATATGATGATCCGTGAGATATTCGCGATGTTTGACACCACAAAAGTAGAGATCAAGAAGGAGCATCAATTGTTGATGGTTGGTGAAACCACTAGTTTCAAGAAGGGCAAGGGCACGAAGGGATACTTCATGAAACGGCAATTCAGCTGCTGCTCTAGTGAAGAAACCCAAGGCTGAACCCAAACCCGAGACTAAGTGCTTTCGTAATAAGGGGAACAGCCACTGGAGCAGAATTACCCTAGATACTTGGTAGATGAGAAGGCTGGCAAGGTCGATAGAAGTATATTGGATATACATTGTGTTGATGTGTACTTTACTAGTACTCCTAGTAGCATCAGGGTATTAGATACCGGTTCGGTTGCTAAGTGTTAGTAACTCGAAATAAAAGCTACGGAATAAACGGAGACTAGCTAAAGGTGAGCTGACGATATGTGTTGGAAGTGTTTCCAGTGTTGATATGATCAAGCATCGCATGCTCCCTCTACCATCGAGATTGGTGTTAAACCTAAATAATTGTTATTTGGTGTTTGCGTTGAGCATAGACATGATTGGATTATGTCTATCGCAATACGGTTATTCATTTAAGGAGAATAATGGTTACTCTGTTTATTTGAATAATACCTTCAATGGTCTTGCACCTAAAATGAATGGTTTATTGAATCTCGATCGTAGTGATACACATGTTCATGCCAAAAGATAGTAATGATAGTACCACACAAATGTGGCACTGCAATTTGAGTCATATTGGTATAAAACGCATGAAGAAGCTCCATGTTGATGGATCTTTGGACTCACTCATTTTTGAAAGGATTGAGACATGCGAACCATGTTTGTTGGTAGATATGCATGAAGAAACTCTATACAGATGGATCGTTTGGACTCACTTGATTTTGAATCACTTGAGACATGCAAATCATACCACATGGGCAAGATGACTGAAAGCCTCGTTTTCAGTAAAATGGAACTAGAAAGCAACTTGTTGGAAGTAATACATTTTGATGTGTGCAATCCAATGAGTGCTGAGGCATGTAGTGGATATCGTTATGTTCTTACTTCACAGATGATTTGAGTAGATGTTGAGTATATTTACTTGATGAATCACGTGTCTGAATTATTGAAAGGTTCAAGTAATTTCAGGGTGAAGTTGAAAGATCGTCGTGACAAGAGGATAGAAGATCTATGATATGATCATAGAGATGAATATCTGAATTACGAGTTTGGCACAGAATTAAGACATTGTGGAAATTGTTTCACAACTAATATAGCCTGGAACACCATAGTGTGATGGTGTGTCCGAACATCATAACTGCACCCTATTGGATATGATGCATACCATGATGTCTCTTATCGAATTACCACGATAGTTTATGGGTTAGGCATTAAAGACAACCACATTCACTTTAAATAGGGCACCACATAATTCCGATGAGATGACACCATATGAACTATGGTTTAGAGAAAACCTAAGCTGTCATTTCTTAAAAGTTTGGGGCTGCGACGCTTATGTGAAAAAGTTTCAGGCTGATAAGCTCGAACCCAAAAGCGGATAAATGCATCTTCATAGGACACCCAAAATAGTTGGGTATACCTCCTGTCTCAGATTCGAAAGCAATAAGGGATTGTTTCTAGAATCGGGTCCTTTCTCGAGGAAAAGTTTCTCTCGAAAGAATTGAGTGGGAGGATGGTGGAGACTTGATGAGGTTATTGAACCGTCACTTCAACTAGTGTGGCAGGGCACAGGAAGTTGTTCCTGTGGCACCTACACCAATTGAAGTGGAAGCTTATGATAGTGATCATGAAACTTCAGATCAAGTCACTACCAAACCTCATGGGATGACAAGGATGCGTACTACTTCAGAGTGGTACGTGATCCTGTCTTGGAAGTCATGTTGCTAGACAACAATGAACCTACGAGCTATGGAGAAGCGATGGTGGGCCCGGATTCTGATAAATGGCTCGAGGCCATAAAATCCGAGAGAGGATCCATGTATGGAAACAAAGTGTAGACTTTGACAGGACAGCTCGATGGTCGTGAGGTTGTTGAGTACAGATGGGTTTTAAAAGGAAGACGGACAATGATGGTAAATGCCACCATTAAGAAAGCTCGACTTGTCGATAAGATGTTTTCCGACAAGTTCAAGGAGTTGACTATGATGAGACTTTCTCACTCGTAGCGATGCTAAGAGTCTGTTGGAATTATATTAGCGATTACTGCATTATTTATGAAATCTTGCAGATAGGATGTCAAACATTGTTTCCTCGACGATTTTCTTGAGGAAAGGTTGTATGTGATACAACCGGAAGGTTCTGTCAATCCTGAAAGATGCTAATAAGTATGCAAAGCTCCAGCAATCCTTCTGAGGACTGGAGTAAGCATCTCGGAGTTGGAATGTATGCTTTGATGATGATCCAAGATTTTGGGTTTATACAAAGTTTATGAGAAACTTGTATTTCCAAAGAAGTGAGTGGGAGCACTATAGAATTTCTGATAAGTATATGTTGACATATTGTCGATCAGAAATGACGTAGAATTTCTGGAAAGCATATAGGGTTATTTGGAAAGTATTTTTCAATGGAAAGCCTGGATTAAGCTACTTGAACGTTGAGCATCAAGATCTATAAGGATAGATCAAAACGCTTAATGGTACTTTCAAATGAGCACATACCTTGACATGATCTTGAAGGTGTTCAAGATGGATCAGTCAAAGAAGGAGTTCTTGCCTGAGTTGTAAGGTATGAAGTTAAGACTTAAAGCTCGACCACAGCAGAAAAGAGAGAAAGGACGAAGGTCGTCCCCTATGCTTAAGACATAGGCTCTACAGTATGCTATGTTGTGTACCGCACCTGAAATGTGCCTTGCCATGAGTCAGTCAAGGGGTACAAGAGTGATCTAAGAATGGATCACAGGACAGCGGTCAAAGTTATCCTTAGTAACTAGTGGACTAAGGAATTTTCTCGATTATGGAGGTGATAAAGAGTTCGATGTAAAGAGTTACGTCGATGCAAGCTTAACACCTATCCGGATAGCTCTGAGTAGAGATACCGGATACGTATAATGGAGCAACAACTTAGAATAGCTCCATGTAGAACAGTTATTTGAAATGGCTCCAAATATAGCGTAGTAGCTGCATCTACAAGATGACATAGAGATTTGCGAAGTACATACGGATCTGAAAGATTCAGACCCGTTGACTATAACATCTCTCACAAGCATAACATGATCAAACCCAGAACTCATTGAGTCTTAATCACATGATGATGTGAACTAGTTTAGTGACACTAGTAAACTCTTTGGATGTTGGTCACATGGCGATGTGACCTGTGAGTGTTAATCACATGACGATGTGAACTAGATTATTGACTCTAGTGCAAGTGGGAGACTGTTGGAAATATGCCCTAGAGGCAATAATAAATTGATTATTATTATATTTCCTTGTTCATGATAATCGTTTATTATCCATGCTAGAATTGTATTGATAGGAAACTCAGATACATGTGTGGATACATAGACAACACCATGTCCCTAGTAAGCCTCTAGTTGACTAGCTCATTGATCAATAGATGGTTACGGTTTCCCGGCCATGGACATTGGATGTCATTGATAACGGGATCACATCATTAGGAGAATGATGTGATGGACAAGACCCAATCCTAAGCATAGCACTAGATCGTGTAGTTCGTATGCTAAAGCTTTTCTAATGTCAAGTATCATTTCCTTAGACCATGAGATTGTGCAACTCCCGGATACCGTAGGAGTGCTTTGGGTGTGCCAAATGTCACAACGTAACTGGGTGGCTATAAAGGTACACTACGGGTATCTCCGAAAGTGTTTGTTGGGTTGGCACGAATCGAGACTGGGATTTGTCACTCCGTGTGACGGAGAGGTGTCTCTGGGCCCACTCGGTAGGACATCATCATAATGTGCACAATGTGATCAAGGAGTTGATCACGGGATAATGTGTTATGGAACGAGTAAAGAGACTTGCCGGTAACGAGATTGAACAAGGTATCGGGATACCGACGATCGAATCTCGGGCAAGTATCGTACCGCTAGACAAAGGGAATTGTATACGGGATTGATTAAGTCCTTGACATCATGGTTCATCCGATGAGATCATCGTGGAACATGTGGGAGACGACATGGGTATCCAGATCCCGCTGTTGGTTATTGACCGGAGAACGTCTCGGTCATGTCTGCATGTCTCCCGAACCCGTAGGGTCTACACACTTAAGGTTCGATGACGCTAGGGTTATAAAGGAAGTTTGTATGTGGTTACCGAATGTTGTTCGAAGTCCCGGATGAGATCCCGGACGTCACGAGGAGTTCCGGAATGGTCCGGAGGTAATGATTTGTATATGGAAAGTCCTGTTTTGGTCACCGGAAAAGTTTCGGGGTTTATCGGTAACGTACCGGGACCACCGGGAGGGTCCCAGGGGTCCACCAAGTGGGGCCACCAGTCCCGGAGGCTTGCGTGGGCCAAGAGTGGTGAGGGACCAGCCCCTGAGTGGGCTGGTGCGCCTCCCACAAGGCCCAAGGCGCAGCAAAGGAGGAGAAGGGGAAACCCTAGGCTTAGATGGGCCCTAAGGCCCACCCTAGGGGGCGCCCCCCCTCTTCCCCTCTTGGCCGCCACCCCAAGACCCATCTAGGGCTGCCGCCCCTCTAGGGGTGGGAACCCTAGAGGGGGCGCACCCTCCTCCCCTTCCCCTATATATATGAGGCCTAGGGGCTGCCCAATACACGCGATTTGATCTCTCTTGTTGGTGCAGCCCTCCCTCTCTTTCTCCTCATATCCCGTGGTGCTTGGCGAAGCCCTGCAGGATTGCCACACTCCTCCACCACTACCACGCCGTTGTGCTGCTGCTGGATGGAGTCTTCCTCAACCTCTCCCTCTCTCCTTGCTGGATCAAGGCGTGGGAGACATCGTCGAGCTGTACGTGTGTTGAACGCGGAGGTGCCATCCGTTCGGCACTAGGATCATCGGTGATTTGGATCATGACGAGTACGACTCCATCAACCCCGTTCTCTTGAACGCTTCCGCTTAGCGATCTACAAGGGTATGTAGATCCACTCCTCCCTCGTTGCTAGATGACTCCATAGATTGATCTTGGTGACACGTAGGAAATTTTTGAATTTCTGCTACGTTCCCCAACAAGGAAACCATACACAATTTCAAAAGGGCACATCTTAGTAGTAGAATGCAATGAACAATTATAAGCTAATTCAATATGAGGCAAGCATTCTTCCCACATTTTCTTGTTATTCTTCAAAACAGCCCTAAGCATAGTAGACAATGTTCTATTGACTACTTCAGTTTGTCCATCAGTTTGGGGGTGACAAGTAGTACTAAAAAGCAGCTTAGTCCCCAACTTAGCCCACAAACATCTCCAAAAGTGGCTATGAAATTTAGTATCACGATCTGAAACAATAGTATTTGGCACACCATGCAAGCGAATAATTTCACGAAAGAACAAATCAGCAACATTAACAACAGCATCACTTTTATGACATGGAATAAATGTGCCATTTTCGAGAACCTATCCACGACAACAAATATGCTATCCCTCCCCTTCTTTGTTCAAGGTAAACCTAAAACAAAGTCCATAGATATATCCTACCAAGGAACACTAGGTATAGGCAAAGGCATATATAAACCATGAGGATTGAGTCGTGACTTAGCTTTTTGACATGTAGTGCAGCGAGCAACAAAACGCTCAACATCCTGTCTCATCTTTGGCCAAAATAAATGTGTAGCAAGTATATCCTCCGTCTTCTTGACGCCAAATTGTCCCATTAATCCTCCTCCATGCGCCTCCTGCAACAACAAAAGACGAACAGAGCTAGATGGAATGCATAGCTTGTTAGCACGAAACACAAATCCATCGTTAAGAACGAACTTGTTCCAAGTTCTCCCTTCCTTACAATTCTGCAATACATCTTTAAATTCAGCATCATGCACATATTGATCTTTGATGGTCTCCAAACCAAATATTTTAAAGTCAAGTTGTGAAAGCATAGTATAAAGACGAGACAATGCATCAGCAATAACATTTTCTTTACCCTTCTTGTGTTTAATGACATAAGGAGAAGTCTCAATGAATTCAACCCATTTAGCATGTCTACGGTTCAGTTTTGCTTGACTTTTAATGTGTTTCAAAGATTCATGATCAGGATGTATAACAAATTCCTTGGGCCATAAATAATGTTGCCATGTTTCTAAGGTCCGAACAAGAGCATATAATTCTTTGTCATAAGTAGAATAGTTTAGACTAGGCCCACTCAATTTTTCAGAAAAGTATGCAACAGGTTTGCCATCTTGTAATAACACACCTCCTAATATAATTCCACTAGCATCACATTCAAGCTCAAAAGTCTTATTAAAATCAAGAAGTTGGAGTAAAGGAGTATGTGTCAACTTATCTTTCAATGCCGTGAAGGCTTCTTCCTGTGCGGTACCCCAAACAAAAGGCACATTCTTCTTTGTAAGCTCATTGAGAGGCGCAACAATGGTGCTGAAATCTCTCACAAAACGCCAATAGAAACCAGCGAGGCCAAGGAAACTCCTCACTTGTGTGACCGTTTTGGGCTGCGGCCAACTCTCAATAGCTTCAATCTTGGCTTTATCAACTTCAATTCCCTATGGAGTAACAACATAGCCAAGAAAAGATACTCGGTCGGTGCAAAAGGTGCACTTTCCAAGGTTACCAAACAAACATGCATCACATAGAGCAATAAAAACAGCACGTAAATGTTCCAAATGTTCCTCCAAAGATTTTCTATAAATCAATATGTCATCAAAGTAAACTACCACAAATCATCCGATGAAAGCACGTAAAACTTCGTTCATTAACCTCATGAAAGTACTAGGTGCATTAGTTAACCCAAAAGGCATGACTAACCACTCATATAATCCAAACTTAGTTTTAAATGCTGTTTTCCATTCATCTCCCAATTTATACGAATTTGATGGTATCCACTACACAAATCAACTTTGGAGAATATTATAGAGCCACTCAATTCATCAAGCATATCATCTAGCCTAGGAATAGGATGACGATAACGAATAGTAATATTATTAATGCCTCTACAATCAACGCACATACATGACGTACCATCCTTTTTCGGCACTAAAATGATAGGAACAGCACAAGGACTAAGGGATTCGCGTATATAACCTTTGTCGAGCAGTTCTTGTACTTTACGCATAATCTCCTTCGTCTCCTCTGGATTGGTACGGTATGGTGCACGGTTGGGTAATGATGCACTGGGAATTAAGTCAATTTGATGTTCAATCCCTCGAATAGGTGGTAATCCCGGTGGCACGTCTTGTGGAAAGACGTCAGTGAACTCCTGCAAAATGTTAGTGACAGCAGGAGGCAAAGAGGAAGGCACGTCCTCGAATGAAAATAATGCCTCTTTGCACACAAAAGCATAGCAAACAGATTTGCTAAAATCTAAATCATCAATATCAGATTTGGTGGCAATTAAACATGCACTTTTCAATTTAATTTCAGAAGCAACACTAGATGGTTTATTATTAGGCTGCATTTGTTGCTCAAAGTCTTTTTCCACAATCTGATTTTCACTTTTATTTTTCTCCTATTTTGCTCTATTAGCTCTATTAATATCATCTTTCAAAATGGAATCAAGAGTCATAGGAAGCAAAGTAATATTTTTATCCTTATGAACAAGAGTATACTAATTGTTTCTACCATGGTGTACAGAATTTTTATCAAATTGCCATGGTCTACCAAGTAATAAGGAACATGCTTGCATAGGTACCACATCACAATCAACATAATCAGCATATGTAGAGATACTAAAATGCACACGAACAGTATGTGTTACCTTAACCTTGCCACTGTTGTTGAACCATTGGATGTAGTAAGGATGTGGATGTGGTCTTGTGGTGAGTGAGAGCTTCTCCACCATCTCCATGCTAGCCAAGTTGTTGCAGCTCCCTCCATCTATGATGACGCGAACAAAACGTTCCTTCACAACTCCCTTTGTATGGAACAAATTATGCCTCTGATTTTGCTCAGCTTGTGTGACCTGCACACTCAAAACACATTGAACAACTAAACATTCATACCTGTCAGCATCTTCAGGAGCCATGTATTGCGTCTCATGATCAGATTCATCTCCACCGTGTTCTTCACGTGTAATAAGAGCCAAAGTCTCGTCATCATAGTCACTAGCAGACTCATACCCACCATCCTCAGTAGCAATCATCACACGCTAAGATTTGCATTCTCTCGCAAAATGTCCTCTTCCTTTACAACGACGACAAATAATATCACTTGTGTGCCCTGTTGATGCCATGGAAGAAGAAGAGCTCTGCGTAGGCCCGGGAGGTGTGCTCTTGGCAGATAGTGGTGGTTGTGCCTGCTTTCTTGTATCACGGCTGGAGGTGGCACCTGATGGAGGTACTGGTGTATTGGAAGTAGAGGATGCACGTGGTATCCATGATGAAGATCGACCTGCAGAAAAGTTAGTTCGCGCCAATGCCTGTCGATCCTGCACTTCACGTTCAGCTTTACAAGCAAGATGGAATAAACAAGTGATATTAGTATACTCCTTATACTCTAGAATGGTCTGAATATCTCTATTTAATCCACCCATAAAATGTGCAAGCATAGCTTCATTCTCCTCAACAATACCACATCTAATCATGCCAGTTTGTAATTCGTGATAATATTCTTCTACAGAGTTTTTTCCTTGTCTTAAACGTTGCAATTTTTGAAGTAATTCACGTTGATAATATGGCGGAACCCAACGAGTATGCATAGCAGTTTTCAAAGCAGCCCAAGTAGCTGGAATAGGATATAATCTACAATGCTCAGACCACCAAAAACATGCAAAACTAGTGAATGCACAAACAGCAGCAGGAACACGTCTCTCCTCGGGATATTGTAAACATGTAAATCGTTGTTCAGTTTCTAACTCCCAAGTAAGATATATATCAGGAACATATCTACCCTCAAATGGTGGAATATTCAATTTTAGTTTAGGGAGATGATCATGATCTCGTACCTGAGGGTGAGCCCTACCATTGCCATTATTTGCATGTGGACGACCTGGTGGTTGTTGTGCTGGTGGTGACACATAGTTCTGATTTTGATCAACCTCATCCTCGTAATCTCCCGCAAAACCATCCTCCTCCGCATCAGCAGCAGGAGCCACAGAAGTATCAACAGCAGCACCAATAGTTTGGCCAGGTGCAAGAGGGAGAAGGCTCGCTCGACGGAGGGCTGTTTCGCGATGTGTAGGTAGTCGTTGTTGTTGTTGTTGTTGTTGTAGGGGTGCGTTAGGTGCAGCCGGTGGTGGTGGTGGAAGACGCGCGAGCAATTCATTAAACCTGTTATCGAGCTTTGTTTCGAACGTCTTCTCCATGCCATCTATCTTCTCCATGGCCTCTTCAAATCTGTTTAGCACATCTTGCACCTGTCCACTCATCATTTGCTGAAATTTATCATGCAACTCCTTATTCGTCATGTTCTCCCAGTCAGTCTCGTCGGCTTGTGATCCTGCCATGGTTAGCAACAATAGAAACACACAAGAATATGATCCTACAGACTACTAACAAGAGGTGGTGGTGGTGTCACAAATCTGTCAAGCCAATCTCAAATTCTTACCAGTTCTTACCCAGCAGCAGGCGGTGATCGGCAACCATCGTAGTCAAAACACTCAAAGCTTGGATAGAGCGATTACCAGGGAGAGTCAAACGCACGACGTAGATGTATGTGGAGCTGGGAAGGCTTATAATATGGTAGCAAAAAGGGTCAGCAATAATCAATTCAGAGATGCAAAGTTGAATAAACGCTCAACGACGGTACTGTGCTGGTCCTAGGCTAGATCGTGCTAGAGATGCGAGCCTAGAACACTAACAAAATCACGGCGCTGCACTAAACAATGGAGAATCACACTCTAAATTTTTTTTCTTTTTTTTCACTTTTTTGCACTTTTTTTCCTCTTTTTTTGCTCCGCAACAAATTTTTTTCGAAAAAGTCTACAAATGGTCTAAAAACTGCCTAGCCAGAATTTTCCACACTTAGTTTTTTTTTGAGTTTGGAACTATTTTTCTTCTACGGGTAGCACGTAATCTAGGGAGTCCTACCATGTGACAACTCGGAGTATGGCGTGATCTGGAACTCGAAAACAAAGCACCAAATACTGGACTCGGACTAGGACTGGTGGCGGAGATGAATTTGGTGGAACTCGGATTGTGGTGGTATATCTGGACTCGGATTGGTAGTGGTATATGGAGATGGTATATCTGGCCTCGGATTGGTGGTGGTATATGGCGATGGTATATGTGGACTCGGATTGGTGGTTGTATATGGCAGCGGCGATGTATATGGTGGGGTGGTGGTATATGGTAATGACGATGGTGTGGCGGTGGCGTGACAATCTGTGAACAGAACTCGAAACTCTAAGGGACTAGACGCTAAGACCAGCAACTCGACACGACGATGCAACCACAAATTCAACAAAGCAAAACTGTAAAGGTATGAAGAACAGACTCGATCTAAACTATGAAAAACTGTAAAATCTCACCGAGCAACCTGGAAATCTGATACCACTTGATAGAGGCAAATGTGTCCCGTCTTTCGATGAGATAGTGGTTATCGTTTTAGAGGAAGTCGACTTTGACGATCCGACTATGAACGTGCGAGGACGTCACGCCTTAGCAATCGCTAAACCAACTCCGAGGGGTTATTGACCACGCCGGAGCACGATCAACGTGACCACGAGGGCCTGTTTCCTGCGAGCAAACGAAGAACAAGCAAGAAACTGAGATTGCAATCTGGATATTGCGAATATAAGATGAAAGCTTTATTGATCAAGGTGGGGTTCTATGACGTCTTGGTCTGGTCGTTGGACACAAACGAAGTACGCGAAGTTGCAGCTATGGCGAACTTTTAATCAAAACAAAACCCAAAGTCTAAACGACGCCCTAAGGGCTGTATATATGGAGGAAGAGGGGGAATTTCTTGTCCCTTGGAGGAGGGGTCCGAAACCAACCCAAACTCTTGTTTCCCCACACATACAGACTCTAAAAACAGCCTATACTTAAGTATTTCATAAATACATGGTCCTGGCCCAATAATAAGGTGACGTAGCACCTAAAATAGCCTCTGGACGAAATTTATGAAGTGGCATCTTGTATATTTCATCCAAGGCTTCATGCACTCCTTATGGTGGCTTCAAAGTCCTGAAATCATCACTTGTAACTCCGTTCTGGATCCCCTTGTGCATGCCATCATCTCCACGCTTGAACTTGTTCCAAGGTTCATCTTTCTTGTCCAAGCTAGGTCCTTCATTTGTAAGCAAGACAAATGTATCCAATTTAGGTAGCATCATATTCTCATGAACATGAGAATCGTTACCAAGAAACAAAAGTACCTGATAATTCAATTGGCGTGCGCGAGCTCTAGTAATTGGTCCAGTATGTATAGCAGCAGGGGCTGTGCGTGTAACAATGGTATTGATGTCCTCATCAGGGATGCACACAATACAAACAATGGTTTTGAAAAGACAGATTTTATCTGTGGCTGTCGGAAAAACATCAAACAAATGATAGCTCACAAATGTCGCATCTAGCGTAGGCATATAACAGGGGTTGGGTCTTCTAAGGTCGATAAATCTTCAAAGTCATCAAGCTCTACGAGTCTTGTTCATGTCTCCGATGGCTTCTTTCGGTCGTGCTTGTCCTTCTCAAGTTCTTTTGCCAGATCATTCCTGTTGACGCGAAGTCTCTCGTGACGTCCTTTAATATTCTGGAGTTGCGTTCCAAACTTCTGGTTTCAGCATCCTTTGCATGAACCATGGTCCTATTATCCTTCAGTTCCTGACAAATCTCTGGTATTATCGAGGTTGTAGCTCCTCCAGCTTGGCTACTTTCAGCTCCTGGTTCCATAGTTCTTCACGAAATGCTTTCTTGTCTAATCTGGCTTCCTGGAGCTCCATTTTAAACTTCTTGATGTACTACTCCAGATCCTGGTGATACACCGGCTAAGGTTAAAACTTCATCTTTTGCCGATAGATGCTCCATCAGCCTTCTACCATCCAATCCTTCCGAAAAAATGCATGCTTAGCTCAGCTCGGTGACCATAGTATCAGTGGCGACGACATCACGGATAACCGTGTTTCTGCCCTTGTCATTGCCATGACCTATCTTCCATAGTTGATATCTCCTTCCTTAGTGTTTTCTTGACAAAACTTCAAGTTCTCATGCTCCTTGTTTCAGTCTTTCTCCGATACACCTTGATCTCGGTATTGACAGCTTCCATAGTCTGCCAAGTTCCATAAGGGGTGCCTTCCTAGGTTATACAAATCTGGAAAATTCTACAGGGCCTTCAAATTTTCCTAGTCTTCGGAGTCTTCAACCGTTGTAGTTTCCATTATCATAATGTATGGTAAAATCCTCTTCATTCTGAATGGTCTCGGTTGTCCGATATCTTGTACTTCTTGGAGTGGTCTCATCAGTCGAATATTCATGTGGTCAAAAGGGAAAAGGGGGTATGGTCTCACTAAAAGGGGATATTTGAATAAGCTCAGAAGAGAAGAGAGATAAAACATCTTTCGAAAATGAAGTTGTGGTGAAAATCTTTCCTATGAGCTTGCCAATTTCTAGGGTCACGGCCTACAGTCAACATGTGCTCTGATACCATCTTGTAGTGACCCGACCCGAATGGATCAAGTCTCTGTGCTTAAGTGTCATCCCTGGATCGGTATGCTGACACACACAGTACTCGAAGGATTTATAACAGAGGTAAATCACATGTATAAAGTAACGTAAAATAGTATTACCTCAATCCAAATAGCGGAAGTAACAAGGTTGTGGATTCTCATCAACACCAACGGCAAAGTTGAGTGTAGAAATCGTAACCCTAACGTATCACTTACTCGTCATAAGAATCCTGCAACATGAGACGTTGCAGCTACAAAGGGTCAATACATTGAATGTACTGGCAAATTCACACCATAGAGAATTGATGAACAATGGCTATCACTACATGCATATATGGCTGGTGGAAAAGTTCTATGGTTATAAGGTTTTTGCGAAAAGCCAATTTTTCCCTACTACAAAGGAATATATTTTATTTAACTATCAAGGTGGTTGTTAAACATTGAGAGTGTAGACACCCTCTCAATCCCAATTAAACATCATCATTAAAACCCAACAAGATTAATTAAAGTCACATGATGAGATTCACATGATAATCCAAGTACTGGATACTCATGACGTCCATAACCGGGGACACAGCTAATCATGAGTAGTTTATACACTCTGCAGAGGTCTGCGCACTTTTCCCCACAAGACTTGATATCCTCCGTTGGATTTCTCGCACTACATGGTTTTTGAGAACCGGATGACCGAGACATAGTCTTTCAGAAGCGCTAGCACCTTACGATCGGGTAGACAGTGCCAACCTACATCCTCTACATCTGCTAGTCTACCACTGTAAGAGTTCGCATGACTTAGTCAACTATGCTAGAGCCCATAATAGCTTGTGGCTGCACACGGAAGTTTCTAGTATGAATAATCTCATGATCCCTTTGAGCCTGGGTGGCGGTCCATAAAGAAAAATAGGCAATCGCTGGAATACCCAGGTGCCTAAACAGGCAATCGCTGGAATACCCAGGTGCCTCAATCCACCCAGATGTGTGTTAAAGTTGCCACCTGAAGTAAACCATTAATTAACAATCTCACATCTGTTATGGATACACTCATCCAATCCACTTCTACTAGCATAGCATGGCATAATAAGAAAACGTAGAAGTAACTCCCAAGGGTTTGATAATAAAACTGGTAATAGGTACTACCTCATCTACTTCCCAAATCCCACATATTAATCAGATCCTAATCATGCAATTGTTTGAGGATTGATATAATGCAATAAAAACTGGGTAGTAAAGAGGTATGATCAAAGTGTGAACTTGCCTGCAATGTTGATGAAGATGATTCGCACTCATAACTCTTGATAGGTCTACTCGTCACACTATGGTCAATCTATCATAAGCAATCAATAGTAACCACACATAAGCAATCACTCAAAAGATCGGAAAGAACGAGGAAGACAATTCGGAAAACATCAAAACCAAGCAAATAACTCTTGCAACATAAAACAATTTCTAACAGTACCAAAATTATGTGAATTTGGCCTTATTAGAAAGTTTAGGTTAAGAGCTTCGATTTGCAAAAAGAATCAACTCAAACGAAGTTACAAAACTCAAGTTACGATCAAACGAAGTTTGAATTCAAAACTGGTCTAATCAAATTTTAAACTTTCAAAAACATGTTTAAGTTGATTAACTGGATAGAGGGGATCATAACGAAGAAGTGGGCGTTGGTTTCGTTGGATTTGGACTAACGAGCAAAAAGATGTGGTTGTTTGAACAACAGGGGCCAATCTATAAATAAAAATATTCACAAACGAGTCCCTGGTGGAAAACTAAAATAAAAGAAAAAATCCTACCGAACGAACGTTCACTACAAAAACCTAATGAACGGATTTGTTCGTTGCGGACAGATAAGCAGCGAACGTTCGCTAAACAAACTTAACCTAAAAAGATTAAACCGATCTAAACCGAGACTAAAAACAAAAAGAACCGGGACGAGTTTTCAGCGGTTTATACCGGTCGGGGCGGTTTTCTTCGAAAAACCATAGGAAGCGGTTTCCGGCGGCAGCGGCAGATCGGTGACGGCGGCGCGCGGGCAGGGCGAGGCGCGGGGAGCGGCGGCGCGAGCTAGGCGGCGCGGCAGCGGTGAGCGGCGGCTATGGCGGCGCGGGCGGTGGGGTGGTGCGGGCGGCGCAAAGCGAGAGGAGGCGAGGCGGGGCTCCGGGTGGCGCTATTTATAGGCGCGAGAGATGTGGAGGAGGGGGCGGGGTCGAGGCAGCGGGGAGAGGCTGGGCGGAGCACGGCTGCGGCGCTGGCGTGCTGGCTCAGGACTTCGTCCCGAGCTTGGGGGCGACGTGGTGGTGGGCTGGGCCGCGGCCTGGCCTGGGAGTTGGGCCGGCCCAGTCGGAGGGAAGGGTTTCCTATTTTTAAACGTTTAGCAGACAAAAGAAATAATAAAACAATAATGAAATAAAAACAAACTAGAGGCATATAATATATCGAAATTTTCAGAAAAAGATTGTCTACAATGTGAACATTTCCCTAGCATTAAATAAAATTCACACAAATTCAGATAATTCAAAGAGTGCTACTGCCCTACTATAATCCAATAAACATCATTTTAAGAATACCAAAATGACTTCAAATTTATTTATCTCCAATTTTTTTATGTAGGGAATCATGTTACCCTATTTTCAATGTATTTTGTTTTTGGAGAAAAATAATTTGAATAAAACCCAAATAACTCCAAATTCAAAAATAATTTCCAAAAGGACTTTGAATTGATCGTTTTAACTTCCAACTCATATTTCATATATTTTGAAGAAGTCATTTTATCTTCTCTTGTGAAAATCATTGAGTTGCATAAAGTTTCAGAATTTGAAATATTTTCAAATGAAATTCAAATATTTTCAACACCCCTTTTCATTTAAAAAAATGGAAGAAGTCATGTCATCTTCTCTCCGGGGTTTTGTGATGAAAAGTATTTGAATTCACGAAGATCAGAAAGCAAAGTGAAAGTTTTGGAAAAGTCATTTTATTCCCTCTCATTTAACTTTCAAAAGGATTCAAATTCACTCACTTTCAGTCAATCAAACAAACTATCTATTTAATATAACATTCCAAATTTTAGAATTTTGGGATGTTACAATAAATTGGTGGCTGCTCAGAGTTAGTGCATGGCTTTTATCGTTTGAGAGCAACCCACCTCCGAAGCATTTGAGAGAGAGATCCTTGCAAGGACAAAGCCCTATACACCCAGAGCCAAAGAGTGTTAGGCATCACGGAAGTCCTTCTGTCCAAGTGATCTGAAGACTTGTTACACTTGAGGACTGTGAATCCTCCATCCGGTTAGGCGTCATGTTATGAGCGTCCAAGAGTGATTGTGGATCACCGGTGAATGAAGTCTATGAAGGTTTGGAAGTCTACCTTGAAGACTTACCAGAGTGATTGGGCGAGGACTGTGTGTCCTTAGCTCAAGGGGAATAAGGTGAATACGCGGTCTTCTGAGTTAAATCTCAGCCTCCCTAACCAGACGTACAGTTGTCACAGCAACTGGAACAGGTCTACCAAATCCTTGTCTTCACCAAGCTACTGGTTCTATCCTTCACTTCCCTTTACTTTACAGTTTGTCTTCGTCAAGTCATTGCTTGCCTTTATAATCTGATTGACTTCACTGAGTGAAGACTATTTACTGTTTGGCTTCACACTATCTTCCATCGTGAACCTTACTACCTAGCTGCTGATAGTCTTCGTGCTTTCACTTCATTGCTTACTTGACTATGGCCTATCTAGTGTAGTCTACCTTCCGCTGCATATCAATAGGATCATTTCTACTGTTTGTCTTCAAAGCCCCCGTGTTTTGAAGACTTTCATAAAAATCGCCTATTCACCCCCCTTTAGTCGATAACTAGCACTTTCACATCCTTTGCACGTTGCCCATGTGGGCTCCCACCATGATGCCATAGAGTGTGCTATAAAGGTAGAGGACTCCCTAGCTATTAGTCACCATACCCTGGCAGTACCTACGTCTCCGGCGTCAGCCGAATAGATAGAGGCTCCTCATCCTTGCCATAATTTAAGTTTAAAGTGAGCCCCCACTCACACGTCCCATCTGGCGTGTGGCAGTTTTGACCGCGCAAAGCAAGGTGAAGGGTCGCATCATTATTGTCATTGTTCTCCTGAGTATCAGCCCTATGGCCACATAGGCCGGCCAATAAAATAGACCGACCACTTCAGGAGGCCCACCAGTCCTCAGGGAGGGGGTTAGCGCTGACTGAGGTACCCGGAGGCACTGGTGTCCGGGGCCCCTAGGGGCTTCGAACACATAGCACCTCCAACACGCGCCTATTGATGCACGCGTGACCCGTTTCGCCCAATCCAAGATACCCCTATCCTCCATATTGCTCATAGTGGTGAACTGCATGGTCGAAACGGAGAGGGAGAGGAAGGCGGGATCGGCGCTGGCTAGAGGGAGAAGATGGGGACGACAAGGGTTGAGCCACATTGTCCTGCTTAAATAGCCGAATTTGACCCTGCGAACATTGCAGTGAAGCGAAAACATGAGTGCAGAACAGTGATGTCCTGACGGAACGTAATAAAGGCGAGGGTGTCCCAATCTTTCGATGAGATGATAACTATCGATTTGGTGGAGACGACTTTGACGATCCGACTATAAACGTGCACGACGTTGCGCCTTAGCAATCGCTAAACCAATCTCCTGAGGTTACTGACGATGCCGGAAGCACGGTTAGCCTGACCACGAAGGTCTATTCCTGCAAGCAATCGAAGAACGAGCAAGAATATGATAAAGCAATCTGAATATTGCAAATATATATGAGGTATTGATAATGGTGGGGATCCGTAAGCGGTCTTGGTCTGGTCGTTGGACACAAACGAAGTACACGAAGTTGCAATGGCTAACTTTTAACTAAACAAATCCCAAGGAAAAAGCTACTAGATGGATCTACTTATATAGGAGCAAGGGGTGGCGGCCAAGGAGGTGGGAGGACGTCCCAAGGCAGCCTAAAACTAACCCTAGGTCGTACAAGGCTCATGGGCCCAATTGGAGGTGATGCAACACCTTTGGGCTTGTAGTTTGACTCGGATTCTGCTGCAATGTCAGATTGTTTCGTCTGTAACTCAACGCTCCAGACGAATTTGAAGGTGAATCCAATTGGGTTGGAAAGAGCACGAAATCTAGTTTCCAACAAAAAAAGAATCACCCAATTCGGAGTCCGTATGAAAAAGTTGTTGGCGTTTTGAGTCAGGTATGTCTGTGCAGTCCGAATCTGAATCCAGAACGTGAAAGACTTGGACTCTATCTTCTCTTGGCCCAAAAGTGATGTGAGAGGACTTTTTGAACACAACATAAACTTCTCCTTTTCCCTTATCTTCATACGTGGATTGTACAAATGTCCCATACACCTGCAATTAGACAAAACACAAAAGTGTGTGAAGTATTTTTGTTCTGGATAACATAAATAGATTATTGAATAGTTTGCATTAGAAATCACCTGACAAATATGCATGTATGCAATATTTTTGGTCGTATCCAAGGTAGTAATGTCCTCATCATCCTCCCCTTTTTGAAAACAAAGCCGTCCTCGGCGTTGCTTAATCTGAAATGTGGCTAACAAAAGAGACAAGGTGTACATGTTGTATATGTATATGTCATCCAGTTTAACTTCCCTTGATTTTTGCACGTATGACACATGTATACATGAGTAACTTTCATAGTTCATAAAAACTAAAGCCAAAAAATTATCACAAGAAGTAGAAGGCATGAAAATATTAGAACTTAGTTTGCACATATAAGTGAAGCTCTTATTCATTTCAAAAGATTCGCAATGTTCATCATTAAACCATCCCAACTTTGGTGAATAAACCTTACTTGCATCAAATTTACATGCTACAACATGCTTAAATAAGCAAACATGCAATAAGTCATTGGACACAAAATCATCACCAAGATTGGAGGCCATATCAAAATGATTAAACATTAGTTCTTTTGCATCAACAGTTAATTCAATGGGTGCACTCAAAATTATTGATATTTCAGTTGTTTGATCACATGACGCATTCATGAAAGTAACAAGATTCTCTAAAATAGGTGGTGTGCTCAAATCAACAGGTAACTCAATACATGACGCATTCAAGTTAACTAGGCATGCATCATTCTCATGTGAAGTTATATCATCAATACCTTTACTGTTACCTTGTAGCAAAGATGTAGCTGATGTAGGTACGGACGTTGACAATGTACCATACCCTTGAGATGATGCCGCGCTCATAATCCGAGGTGCAATGATGGAGGAACCCACCGGCGGTGGCGAGCATGAACTGGAATAGTAGTTGTTGTAGTCACCTAATGCATCCTCCTTTATCTGTCTCTCAAAGGTACAAGCACGGACATACATACCAGTAATGCAACGAGGAATATATTGAAATCTTGCCTGAACATCATGGGTCAAACCACCAAAAAATCTATTCATTGTATCATCCTCAGATTCTTCTATGTCACAATGATGCATATAAGATTTGAACTCTTGGTAGTAAGCATGAACAGTGTTACTGCCTTGTTTTAATTGATCCAATTTGCGACGCAATTCACGACGATAGTAAGGAGGAAAAAATTGTTGTCTCATTACAGCTTTCAAAACTTTCCAAGTTGTGGGTTGGTTATCAATGTTTTTCTTACAATGTACACTCCACCAAACAGAAGCAAAATCAGTAAATGCTCTAGTGGCTGCTCGCACTCGCTCAAGTTCAGAAAAGTCATGGTGACTAAAAGCTTGTTCTACTTCAAGCTCCCAAGCTAGATATGTAGTAGGATTAAATCTACCCTCAAATGACGGTAAAAAGATAACCTGACCATGTGCTTGTGTGTGTTGTTCCAACTCTCGTGATGGTGAAGATGTGTCCATCGTCCAAGAACTTCTATCTTCGGAACCTGTCATGATTAGTAGAAACAAGAAACAAAATTAAAGAATAATGTTCCTATGAACTACTAGGGTGTGGTGGTAAAGCGCTCACAGTAAAGCAAATATCAATATCTTACAAGTTCTTACCAAGCAACAGGTGGTGACCGGCAACCAACGGTGTCAAATAACTCTGAAGATTGTGTAAAGCGATTGCCAGGGGAACGTACGTATACACGGTGTAGAAATATGTGGAGCTGGGTTGGCTATATATGGTAGCAAAAGATTAGCAATAATCAATTCAGAGATGCAATGTTGAATAAATGCTCAACGACGGTACTGTGCTGGTCCTAGGCTAGACTGAACTAGAGACGCGAGCCTAGAACACTAATGAGGTCACGTCGTAGCACAACTAGCATCAATGAAGGATACTAAGTAGCTCTGGACAGCAAGATATAAGTGAAGATCACAACGGCAGTAAAGATAATGATGTGAAACAACAGCCAAGCAGGATATATCAACAACTTTGTCTCCAACTTTCCTCTGAAAAAGTTTGTGCCGATTTTTTTGATTTTTTTTCTCCTTTTTTTCTGACTTTTTTTTCTCTTTTTTTTCTCGTTTTTTTCTCTCTTTTTTTTTCTCCCTCTTTCCAAAAGAAACTAGATAAGACGCAGATTGGATCAAGCGAAGATGTGAACGATCTCAACTATTATTATGACAATGAATGGTGGGTAGCACGTGGTGGAAATTGATGGATGGGTGGTGGACAGCGGAAGAGATAATGATGCAGCGGTGGCGTGACTAATGTGAACAGAACTCAAAACTCTAAACAAACTAGACACTAAGACCAGCAACTTGACACGACGATGCAACCGATAATTCAACTATGCAAGCAATGAAAAGAAAATTGCAAAGGCTCAGACTGGCTTGGACCAAGGATGAATAGATCTAACTCTTTTTTGTGGCTTTTTCTTGGACAATAGGTAAGAAAATAAATCTAATCTAGGAAAACTGGAAATTCTCACCGAGCAACCTGAAAACTGATACCACTTGATAAAGGCGGTCTTGGTCTGGTCGTTGGACACAAACGAAGTACACGAAGTTGCAATGGCTAACTTTTAACTAAACAAATCCCAAGGAAAAAGCTACTAGATGGATCTACTTATATAGGAGCAAAGGGTGGCGGCCAAGGAGGTGGGAGGACGTCCCAAGGCAGCCTAAAACTAACCCTAGGTCGTACAAGGCTCATGGGCCCAATTGGAGGTGATGCAACACCTTTGGGCTTGTAGTTTGACTCGGATTCTGCTGCAATGTCAGATTGTTTCGTCTGTAACTCAACGCTCCGGACGAATTTGAAGGTGAATCCAATTGGGTTGGAAAGAGCACGAAATCTAGTTTCCAACAAAAAAAGAATCACCCAATTCGGAGTCCGTATGAAAAAGTTGTTGGCGTTTTGAGTCAGGTATGTCTGTGCAGTCCGAATCTGAATCCAGAACGTGAAAGACTTGGACTCTATCTTCTCTTGGCCCAAAAGTGACGTGAGAGGACTTTTTGAACACAACATAAACTTCTCCTTTTCCCTTATCTTCATACGTGGATTGTACAAATGTCCCATACACCTGCAATTAGACAAAACACCAAAGTGTGTGAAGTATTTTTGTTCTGGATAACATAAATAGATTATTGAATAGTTTGCATTAGAAATCACCTGACAAATATGCATGTATGCAATATTTTTGGTCGTATCCAAGGTAGTCATGTCCTCATCAGAACGATGGGTTTCTGCATGGACCCCCCCTCCCCCGTTAGTCCACACATCCAAGTGTGTCCGGGCTTCCCCATATCTGCCCACATATGGGGTAGCCCATGGATAGTGCGGGACAACCCGGAAGCTTTGGGCTGGGTATAGACGGTTCAGTTGGGTGACAATGACCAGGGCATCCGTACGGTCATGTGAGGGATCCGGTTCCCTAGGTTTTCCCACCCCAATAACAGAATGAGCACTGTCCCAAAGCTAAGGTTTCCCGTCACAACACATACCAAATCTCTTCTATTTACGACTTCTGAACAAAACAGTCTTATTCATCGGATTAAGTTGGCGTATGGTCGAAGTTGAACCATTAGTATTTACCTACTGATAAAGCGGCTATCGCTTCTGCTCGCTCACCGTCGCGGTTGTTTTGCAAAAAAAGAAAACCTTCAGAGTTTTTATAATTGAACCCGCAGTCCACCGTGGCCCGACTGTAAGTGGAAAAACTGTTTCATCGCGTCGTTGACATTGCTTTCGCGCACGAGAAGATGAGGGTTCCTTTGCCAACACTGCTGCCACGCCCCCATCCTCCTCTCCCTGGTGCGCTGGCGAGCTACCGTTCTCATCCTCTTCCTATTCGGTGCGCTCTTCCCACCACCGTCGTGCCACAGACATGCTCCTCATGATGTGTCGCATGCGCACGGCCAAGTCTCGCCCGACCATCCTCATGCCTCCTCCTTTGGGGTCCAGCGAGCGGCGTCGGTGGCCACGACAAACTGGCAAGGGTTATGTCACATCCCTAGTATATGGAAATGCTCTAGACTAGCTAATGGTGTTTGCATCATGTTTAAATTCCCAAATGAACTTGAAATGGGGATGACAAACCCTAGCCCCAAATTGAATGCAATTAGGATCAAAATGAAAAAATAATATTTTCAATGAATCCAAAATGCCCTTCAAATTTTTTCATTATTTATGGAAAGAGGTTGAAACCTTTACCACAGGTCATGCACATTTTTCCAAGGCATTTATGGTCTTTGAATTAAATCATATTCTATTTGAAGTGGAACTATAAATTCCTAGAAAATATTTGGTAGCTCCAAATATTCTGAAACTTGGTGAGGGCCTCTGGTTTAAATTAGATAGTGGCCACAAAAGTTTTCTGGATTTTATAAAATGATTAAGTATTTTTACTAAATCAGAAACAAGTTACAAAAAATAGAAAAGAGAAATAAAAGACAGAAAGCAGAGATAGAGAGAGAGAAACCCACCTGGACCTTCCTGGCAGCCCAGCCCACCTGATCACCCCCTCCTGTCGTCTTCCTCCTTGCCAGGAGGATGAGCGCGCGTGCCCGACGCGTGGTCGCCGCACGCCGGCCACCTCCTGCTTGCTTAGCTGCCCCTCGACGCCCTGGAGGCCCTGGACATCGCCACGCAGCCCCTGGTCCTCTCCCTTGCTCCACTCGTCCTTCCCTCCCCTGGATCCCACTCTCTCACCACCGAGCGGGGCTCGTCGCCACCGACGCCGTTCACCGTAACCACCGTGCCCCTCTGGCCCTCTCATCTTGCCCCAGAGCTCCGCCTCGCCGCCTGCTACCTCCTCAACGAGCCAAGCGACCCGGGAATCTCTGCATCGACGACATCTCCATCTTCTCCATAGTAGGCCACTGAAGCTCGCAGGCGTGGATTCGCGAGTTCCAGACCCTCCCTGGCCTTGTCGTCGACTCTACTGGATTCGCCGTGAGCCCCTGCCCTTTTCCCCTCTCTTCCCGCGCTCGTCCGCGTCCTCTAACCACTGTGGCCATCGGAGTCGATTGCTCCTCGCCGCCGACCATGTCGCTACCACGGCTACGGCCGTGCAAGCACACATCCGAGCTTACCATTGAGCTCACTTCACTCCCACGAGTCCAACGCGCCCACCCGCGACTCCTACCATGCCCTACACCGTCGATTCGTTCGATGCCCGAACGTTGGCCGCCGCACTTGCCATCACCGCCGTCGTTCTAGGCCATCTCTGGCGAAGCTGAGAGCACCACTCGACGTGCGCGAGATCCAGCTACTCGTAGATGGGCTCCATCATTGTTTTGGTCACCGGAGGGAGATTTTCGACACTCACCGCCGTGTTTGGCCTCGTCGGCGGCCTAACTCCGGCCAAATCCGGATTAGCAGTAATGACCCAGCTAATCACCCGCTAATTAACCCTCCTAGCTCACTGACAGACGGGCCCCACCCCTTAATTAACCACAGGGTTATTCCCTTAAATTAACCTAATGCCCGTGGCCCCACCGGTCAGTTTGACCTTGCCACCTCAGCATTCACCTGGCCCCACCGGTCAGCCTCTGATGCTGACCCTGTTACACAGACATGCGGGACCCACCGGTCAGGTTTGACCTAGACCCGGTCTATTGACCTGCTGATGTCACACCAACGTCATGCTGATGCAGTTAACCATTTTCTGGATTTATTCTTATTCAGGATATTCTAGAAAATGCTTTAAACTTCTAAAATTCATAGAAATTAAACCGTAACTCCAAATGAAATAATTTATATATGAAAAATTATCAGAAAAATCCAATCTTTCCATCTGTACCATTTTCATGCATGTTAGAACCACTTATGGCTACTGTTTAGGACAAATCAAATAAATGGCATTTAAATAACCACATGTGGAGTTTGAATTTGAACCTTTGTGTAGCGCCCCGAGACCGATGTGCCAGGTGTCTTCCAGTTATTCGTTGTTGTTGCCTTGTCTTTTTCTTGCGTGTCATGCATTTCATATCATGCCATCATGTGCATCGCATTTGCATACATGTTCATCTCATGCATCCGAGCATTTTCCCCGTTGTCCGTTTTGCATTCCGGCGCTCCTATGTCCTCCGGTGTCCCCTTTTGCCTCTTTTCGTATGCGGGTGTTAAACGTTCTCGGATTGGACCGAGACTTGCCAAGCGGCCTTGGTTTACTACAGGTAGACCGCCTATCAAGTTTCGTGCCATTTGGACTTCGTTTGAAACTCCAACGGTTAACCGAGGAGCTGAAAAGGCCTCGTGTGTGTTGCAGCCCAACACCTCTCCAAAGTGGCCCAAAACCCACCCAAACCCCCTCCATCATCTAGTTCGTTCGATCACGATCGCGTGGCCGAAAACCATGCTCAATTTGGACACTCCTAGCTCCCTCTACCTATATATATATATATGTGATCCCCTCCAAAAATATCGCGGACGAAACCCTAGTCCTCTTCCTCCTCGCGCCGCCGGACATGTCCGTCCCGGACCGGACGTGTCCGCCGCCTCTCTCGTCCAATCGGACACCTCCACCTCACCACCGCCGCCCTCTCTCTCCTCCAGCCCCGCCGCCGGCCCGTGCGGCTCGGATCGGGCCCGCGGGGCCCATCTCGTCGACGCCGCATCCCGCGCTCGCCCTCCCGACGCCATCCATCGTCGGCGCAGCCGCTCGCCGGACCACCACGCCCAGCCGCCTCGCTCGCCGCGCGTCGCCGCCTCGGTTGCCGCGTTCCTCGCTGGAGGCCGCCGGCCGCCGCCGCTTCCCCCTCGTCGCCGATCTCTGCCTGAGTTCCGGCCGGCCTCGAGCTCACCGGAGATCCACTCTGGCCAGATCTGGACGCTGGGTGGATGAGATCCACCAGCACCCCCATCCACACCATCTCGAGCCCCGGATCCCTCTATCCCGGGTTCTCCCCGTCCCATTTCCCGCGAGGTGAAATCTACTAAGTCCCCAGATCTACTATACTTTTAGCTCATGTTCATCGCTTGATATCTCTGCACCCATGGCTCCGTTTTGGGCGTGTAGCATATCAAATTGTTTTTCTCGACGAGTACTTCATTTCATCTCATCGCATCATGTTCATTTGAGCTCATCTTGTTGCCCTAAATGCGGTTGCAAGAGTGCTAGTTTATATTAGTTTCGGATTCTTATCAGTAATTGGACTTTTGTCATTTTTGCCATGATTGATGTGTGCCTCCTATGAACTTGAGCCCTACATGTGTTTTGAAGTATGCCATGCCATCTTTACAGGGGTGTATGCCATGTATTTTGGTGATCTATGTGGTTACTTGCACAAGCATGCAAAGTAGCCCTCATGCTGATTTCAGGGACTTAGAAATCTTCTAAGTCTTTGTCCTGTCAATATTTTTATGCCATGTATTCATGTTGCTACAGAGTGATCCATGCCTCTTTTGAGCATGATCGGTAAGGATGTTTTATAGATATTGTGGTGCTCTATCCATACATGTCTTTGTTTGCAATTATGGAGCACCCTAGCTTGACTCAATCAAGCTCTACTTTTGCTATAAAATGTTCCTGGCAGAATGTTTACGTGTTAAGCATTTTTGCCGACCTTGTTGTTGTTGATCCATGCATGCTATGATGTTGCTCTTGCCATGTTTACCTTCTATGTCATGTCTACTTGCTGGGTGTATGCTTAGTTTGTCATGCAATGCCTTGTGGTGAGTGCATCGAGCTCGTAAACATGCCTACTTGATATCTGTTTTGCCACGTTCCAGTTTTCTACCAAGTCTGAATCTGTTAACGTAAGTTGCTATGTTCACATGGTTGCCATTGTATTTTCTGATCCCTTTTGGCTTAGGGTCAGTAAGGGACTTTTGTTGTATGCTTTGTGTAGCTTCATGCCATGCCTTGATTTTCCATGATATGTTCCTGTAGCATGTTGTTATCTTGCTCTAAACATTGCTTCCTGATGTTAAAATCCTGCCATGTTGTTATTTTCTCTAAGTCTGTAACCTAATATCTTTTGCTCTTTTGCCATGCTTGTTTGAACCTTCTATTATGTGATTTAGCCGTAGCTAAGTGTTCATCTTATGTCAAGCATCTTGAGTGGATCCCTGCCATGTGATTTGTTGTTATGTTAGAGTGCAGTAGCTTGTGGTTCTTGATGCATCTAGATGGCCTCGTGCTATTAATCACAGCTTTGTGCCATTATTGTTTTGCTTGCCATTTGCAAACCATGCATCCGATTCCGGTGATCTTTATATCGATTTCGACTGAAATCATCTCATCTTTCCAGCGGCACTCTTGGTTTGCCAAGTTGAGGCCAGGTTCAATCTTTCCTTTCCGAAACATGCATATGCATTGCATATCACATCCCGCATATCATGCCATGTTTTGCATCATGTTGCTTGTGCATCGCACCGTGGTTGATTGTGTCTTGCTTTGCTTGTGTTCTTGTATTGGGTAGAGCTAGGAGACGAGTTCGTGTTCGAGGAGCCCGTTGAGTACGCTTACGAGGTTCAAGCTTTCGTCTTCTCGGAGAACTTTGCAGGCAAGATGACCATACCCTCGAAATCACTTCTATCTTTGCTTGCTAGATGCTCGCTCTATTGCTATGCCTTTGCTACGATACCTACCACATGCTTTATCATTCCTCCCATGTTGCTAAGCCAAGCCTCTAACCCACCTTGTCCTAGCAAACCATTGTTTGGCTATGTTACCGCTTTGCTCAGCCCCTCTTATAGCGTTGTTAGTTGCAGGTGAAGATTGGAGCTGTTCCTTTTTGGAACATGGATATTTTTTGGGATATCACAATATCTCTTATTTTAATTAATGCATCTATATACTTGGTAAAGGGTGGAAGGCTCGGCCTTATGCATGGTGTTTTGTTCCACTCTTGCCGCCCTAGTTTCCGCCATACCGATGTTATGTTCCTTGATTTTGCGTTCCTTACACGGTTGGGTTATAATGGGAACCCCTTGACAGTTCGCCTTGAATAAAACTCCTCCAGCAAGGCCCAACCTTGGTTTTACCATTTGCCACCTAGCCTTTTCCCTTGGGAGTCGTGCATCCCGAGGGTCATCTTTATTTTAACCCCCCCCCCCAGGCCAGTGCTCCTCTGAGTGTTGGTCCAAACTAGAGCCCCTTGCAGCGCCACCTCGGGGAAACTCGAGGGCTGGTTTTAGTTGTACGGATTGCTTATCCGGTGTGCCCTGAGAACGAGATATGTGCAGCTCCTATCGGGATTTGTCGGCACATTTGGGTGGTCTTGCTGGACTTGTTTTACCATTCTTGAGATGTCTTGTAACCTGGATTCTGAGTCTGATCGGGCCGTCCTGGCAGAAGGAATATCCTTCGTTGACCGTGGGAGCTTGTGATGGGCTAAGTTGGGACACCCCTACAGGGTTTTGAACTTTCGAAAGCCGTGCTCGCGGTTATGGGCAGATGGGAATTTGTTAATGTCCGGTTGTAGAAAACCTTAAACTTAACTAAATTAAAATGAATCGACAGAGTGTGTGGCCGTGATGGTCTCTTTTCGGCGGAGTCCGGGAAGAGAACACGGTCTCGTGTTATGCTTGAACGTAGGTTGTTCTAGGATCACTTCTGATCATAGTTTATCGACCATGCCTTTGCCTTCTCTTCTCGCTCTCATTTGCGTATGTTAGCCACCATATATGCTAGTGCTTGATGCAGCTCCACCTCATACCTTTTACCCCTACCTATAAGCTTAAATAGTCTTGATCGCAAGGGTGTGAGATTGCTGAGTCCCCGTGACTCACAGATTACTTCCAAAACTAGATGCAGGGACCGATGATACCATTCTAGAAGATGCGACTGAGCTCAAGTGGGAGTTCGATGAGGACTCACGACGTTACTACGTTTCCTTTCCAGACGATCAGTAGTGGAGCCCAGTTGGGGTGATCGGGGACTTTGTGGCATTTGGGGTTGTCTTTGTTTTGGTTCCGTAGTCGGACCTTGATTGTATCTAGATGAATGTAATGATATTTATGCATTGTTTGACGTGGCGATTGTAAGCCAACTATGTAACTCTTTCCTTATTCAGTACATGGGATGTGTAAAGATTACCCCTCTTGCGACATTGCCTTCGATGCAGTTATGCCTCTAAGTCGTTCTCCGACACGTGGGAGATATAGCCGCATCGAGGGTGTTACAAGTTGGTATCAGAGCCTTCCCCGACTTAGGAGCCCCCTCCTTGATCGAATCGCTGGCGTTGTTGAGTCTAGAAAAAAATGTTTTGAGTCATTTAGGATATATATATATATATATATATCGGAGAGTAGGATTCTTTTTACTCCTCAGTCCCTTCGTCGCTCTGGTGAGGCATCCTGACGAAGAGTTTTGACTCTTCTCTTCTCAAATTTCACTAAAAAAATTTAGGATCATGCGGGTATCTTGGAATCGTTCCAATGGTTTTGTGACGAGAACATTGTTCTTGGTGCCTCCTGACATTTAGGGTTGTGGAAGTGTCCCGGGGAGTTGAGCTCTGAGGTGTTGTCGTCACAATTTTATCGTTGCAGTTCTGGAATACCTGTGTTTCGCCGACATCGAAAATCTCTTTTATGCAGTTGTTGGTGAGATAACCTCGACGCCACCCAGTACTAGGGCGGGATTTCAGGAGTATTGCCATAACTCGTATAATGGATGCTTTTCGAAGGTTGAGGTAAATGATTTCCGAAGGTTTCTTGGTTATGTGTTGAAGGATGGATACAGCTGGATGTAGGATTTGTTAGTTTTGGGTGAGATTTTACGCTTCCCCTGTATCCCCAACACCTGATTGCATAACTAGAAAGTTTCGGGAGTTTATAAGTGGGAATTCAAGTAGCTCTTAAGATATCTGTCCGACAGATGTATGATATGAAATTGGGGTTCGACGTCTAGTGGTCCATCTATCCATGGTTGGTTTTACAGTGGTCTCGTTGTGTCTGTAAGTGCATCTAGTGCCACCCCTAGTTGGTTTTGGAGTATTGACGACAAACCTAGTTGAGGGACTAACGTGTTTGTGAGAATTGCAGGAAAACACAGGTAGAAGTCCCTCATTGATTCGGTTTTATTACCAGAGATGACCCCTAAAAATGTATGAAGACATTGAAGACAATGGTGGTTTATGAAGATATTCATATTGAAGACAATGACATGAGAAGACTCCCTATGAAGCTTATGGAACTCGAAGACTTAGATCCTTCGTAGTTTTATTTCATTTATGTAGTGTCATAGGAATCGCCGTACTGTTAAGTGGGGTCCAAAAGAACCAGTTAGAATGACTGTAGTGATGCCTAATTCAAATCCTATGTCTTCGAGCTAAGACTTTGAGAGAAAATCTTGTCCAGAGCCAGACAAGTCAGCTTTACTTGTAGCCCAAGTAAAGTTGCCGTGTGAGTTCAAAATTCGACCGTTGGTACACGTGTCAGTTCCTTAGTGACCCAGGGTCATTTTGGACAGATCAGGTCGGGTTGCCAAGTGGCTATAAATAGTCCACCCCCACAACCATAAACGGTTGGCTGCTCAGATTTCAGTGCGCGGCTTTTGTCGTTTGAGAGCAACCCACCTCGAAGCCTTTGAAAGAAAAAATCCCATTGAGGAGAAAAGCCCTAACCACCCAGAGCCAGAGTAAATTGGGCATCACTTAAGTCTTCATGTCTGTGTGATTTGAAGACTTATTACACTTGAGGACTGTGCATCCTCCAGACGGTTAGGCATCGCGTTCTGAGCATCCAAGAGAAATTGTGGATTGCCAGTGAACAAAGTCTGTGAAGGTTTGGGAGTCTACCTTGAAGACTTACCTGAGTGATTGGGCGAGGTCTGTGTGACCTTAGCTCAAGGAGAAAACGGTGAGGACTGGGTGTCTTGGACTAAGTGTCCTTGACTGGGTGTCCGGGACTGTGTGTCCTTTGGTTTAAATACCTAGCCACTCCAACCAGACGTACAATTGTCACAGCAACTGGAATTGGTCCAACAAATCATTGTCTTCAACGTGTCACTGGTTTCATCTTCATTTCCTTTCACTTACAGTTATTCATTGTGAAGCCATTGCATGCTTGCTTTATCTTTTGTCTTCACAACATGAATGTATGATCTGTTCGGCTTCATAACTTCTTCCTACCTGATCCTTATTACACTGAAGCTGTTTGTCATTGCGCTTTCACTCTATTGAATATATGACCATGGCTGGCATAGTGTAATCTAACTTCCGCTGCATAGTAATAGGCATGATCTTCACTGTTTGTCTTCACAACTCTCACGTTTTGAAGACTTTCATAAAAATCGCCTATTCACCCCCCCTCTAGTCGATATAACGCACTTTCAATTGGTATCAGAGCAAGGTGCTCCCTTGTTCTGTGTGATTCGGTTTAACCACCTAGAGTTTTAGCTATGTCGACTGTAGGGATAATCAAAGTCTCCGCTGCTTGTCCCGTCTTCGATGGAACTGAATATCCCTACTGGAAGAATAAGATGCGCATGCATCTTGAAGCCATTGACGTCGACCTATGGTATGTCGTCGAAAACGGCATTCCCAAGGCTGCAGAAGGTGTCACTGCTGCTGATGTCAAGAAGTTCGTTCAACTGGACTCTACTGCCAAGAATATCATCTGTGGTCATCTGACCAAAGGACAGTATGGCCGTGTGAGTGCCTTGAAGACATCCAAACTGGTCTGGGATTGGCTCTCCAAAGTTAATGAAGGCATATCAACCCAGAGAGATCAAAGAATCAGTGTCCTTCGCAATCTCTTCAACCGCTTCAGACGAAATGACAATGAGAATGTCCAGCACACCTTTGATCGGCTCACTGACATCACAAATGAGCTTCAAGCCCTCGGCGCTACTGAGATCACCAAACATGAAATCGTCAAGACGCTGCTGAGATCACTTGATAGTTCGTTTGACATTCTGGCCCTGATGATTCAAGAACGTCCTGATTTCAAGACACTCGATCCGTCTGACATACTTGAGAGGCTCAACACACATGAGTTTCAGCTTTCTGAGAAAAGAGATATCTACGGTCCAAACTATGGGCGAAATCGTGCCTTGAAGGCAAAAGTTGTCTCCTCATCTGAAGAAAAATCTGACTGCAGTTCTGATGATCCTGAAGACATTGGAAGAGAACTTGCAATGCTAGTGAAGAAGTTTCAAAAATTCACCAACAAGAAAGGCTTCAGAAAATCTTCACGATCAAGCTCAAGGAATGATGAAGCTTCTGCTCATGACTACAAGAAGAAAACATGTCACAAGTGCAAGAAAACTGGGCACTTCATCTCTGAGTGTCCACAGTGGGACAATGAGAATAGATGGAAGAAGAAGAGCAAGGAATATGATTCTGACGACAAGAAAAAGAAGAAAAACTCAAAGTCTTCTTCCAAGTCTTCATCAAAGTCTTCATCACACAAGAAGAGCTCATCTGGCAAGGCGCGTGCGTTTGTAGGCAAGGAGATGGATTCAGAGGAGGAATCCGCATCTGAGGAGGCAGAGGTGGAATCTGAGGAGGAGTCTGATTCTGGCATTGCGAGTCTGGCTACAGCATACGTCGCCAAGTCCATCTTCAACACTGAAGACAATAATTGCATCACCGACACCGACGCAAATGACAAGAACGACTCCACTCCTACCTACTGCTTCATGGCACGCGGTGCCAAGGTAAACACACGCACCACTCGCTATGAAACATCCAGTGACGATGACTCTGAATGTGATTCAAAACCTAGCTACAAAACACTTGCTAAAATTGCGACTGAACAACAGAAAGCTATGGAACACATTCAAAAACTGTTAGACAGAAGCGATGATCTGTTGGGTGCTGAAATGACTCGATCTGAATCCTTAATTGAAGACATAAAAAACCTTCACGTTAAGTATCAGGAACTTGAAGATCGTCATGATACTCTCTCAACAACTCATGAAAAGCTTTCCTATGACTATCTTCAAAGGAAGCAAGAACTTGAGAAATTGAGGGTGGCTCATGAAGATCTTGAAAAGGAAAACGAGTCACTTCACGCCGAACAGATCAGTCCCGCTCAGGAAGGATTTGAACCACCATGTCTTAAATGCATTGAGCGTAATAATGCTAATTCTGTTGCTGAATGTTCCACTGCTACTACTGTTCCAATATCTTCAACTATTGATGTGGCAACTAACCCCTCTGCTGAGGATACCACTGCTATTGCTGATGAGAATGCTAGGTTGAAGACATTGCTTGAAACAGGGATGTACAAAAGTCTGAAAGGGCATCAAACATTATGTGATGTCCTTAAGAAGCAGATTCTGAACCGAAACCCTAGGAAAGAGGGTGTTGGGTTCGTGAGGAAAATCAATGCAGATGGCTCTTACTGGAAACCTGAGCAGTACCCCAAAACTACATGGGTTGCTACAAAGGAACTTTCAGCAGATCCATCCAATTTATCTGGCTTCACTAGTGATAACCCAATTATCATTGATGAATCCTTTGATGCAAACTATAAACTGTTTAAGAATCAGAATGGTGAAGTGTTTGCCAGGTACATTGGTACTAACTGCAGGAATGGACCGCCTATGAAGAAGATCTGGGTTCCGAAAACATGTCTGGAAAATCTTCCTGTGAATGTCTTCATGACACCTCACTTGAAGAAGACAAACCTCGGTCCAAAGGCTTCATACAGACAGAGGACTCACCTGAGTCACACTAACGTAAATGTTTTGCAGGGAAACCACACTCAGGCATATGAATATGAGAGCGGTTCATCGAACCGTCATGTTCATATGACCAAAAATTATTCTGCTTATGCCTATGAGTATTATTGTCCCCCTGCTAGACTATTTGCTAAGGCTTCAAAGCCAAAATTCTCAGATGCTGCACTTAGACTCATAGCTTCTAAGCCACCCTTGAAGATGTGGGTGGTTAAGAAAGCTTAACTCTCTTTTGCAGGGAAAGGTCTCCAGCACAAAAACAAAATCGTCTGACGCTATTGCTGGGGACCATAAAAATCTTGTGGGGCGCAAGATAAACTGCCCAAATGGCATCATTATGTACTTCGTTCCTGAATCGCATGCTATTCTCCCCATTAGTCCTAACCCACTAGTTCGTCAAATGTTTATGCTTCACAACACTCTTCGTGAAGCCTATCCCCCTAACTGCACTGTAGGGTACGACACCAGCGACTTCAAAGTCTTTAGAATGGATTATTGACAGTGGGTGTACAAATCACATGACTGGCAAAAGAAGACTTCTTATGGACTCAACTTTACGTCCATCCGACAAGAGCCACATTACATTCGCTGACACTGGTAAAAGTAAGGTATTGGGTCTAGGTAGAGTTGCAATCTCAAAGGATCAACACATGGATAAAGTCATGCTTGTTGAATCCCTTGGCTTCAACTTAATGTCTGTCTCAATGCTTTGCGATTTGAATATGATTGTAATGTTTGGCAAATATCGCTGCCTGGTGCTAATGGAATCTGACAAATCTCTAGTGTTTGAAGGGTATAGGAAAGGTGATTTGTATGTGGTAGATTTCTCAGCAGGACCACAACTTGCAGTATGTCTTCTTGCAAAAGCTTCAGAATGCTGGCTTTGGCATCGAAGGCTTGGGCATGCTGGCATGAGGAACCTCCACACCCTTGCGAAGAAAAAGCACGTCATAGGCATTGAGGGCGTCAAGTTCAAGAAAGATCACTTATGCGGTGCCTGTGAAGCAGGGAAGATGACAAGGGCAAAACATCCTTCGAAGACAATCATGACCACTACTCAACCCTTCGAACTGCTCCACATGGATCTTTTCGGTCCCACTCACTACTCAACTTTTACTACTTCTGCATGCCTCTATGGCTTCGTAATTGTTGATGATTATTCTAGATATACTTGGGTGCACATAATCCTTTACAAGACTGAAGTGCAGGATGTCTTCAGACGCTTCGCAAATCGAGCTATGAACAATTTTGGCGCCAAGATAAAGCACATCAGAAGTGACAATGGCACTGAATTCAAGAACACTGGCCTTGATACATATCTGGATACCTTGGGCATCACACATGAATTCTCAGCTCCATACACGCCACAGCAGAATGGCGTCGTCGAACGCAAGAACAAAACACTCATTGAGATGGCCAGAACAATGCTAGATGAATACAAGACTCCAAGAAAGTTCTGGACTGAAGCCATTGATACTGCATGCCATACAATCAATCGTGTTTATCTTCACAAGCTTCTGAACAAGACATCCTATGAACTCCTAACTGGCAAGAAGCCAAATGTCAGTTATTTCAGAGTATTTGGCGCAAAATGCTGGATCAAGGACCCACACCACACCTCAAAGTTTGCACCAAAAGCACATGAAGGCTTCATGCTTGGATATGGAAAGGATTCGCACTCCTACAGAGTCTTCAATCTCTTCCACTACAAAGTGGTTGAAACAGTGGATGTGCGATTTGATGAAACCAATGGATCACAAAGAGAGCAATTGCCAAATGTGCTAGATGAAGTTCCAGCAAATGAATCAATCAAGCTTATGGGAACTGGAGAAATTGTACCTTCTGAAGCTCATCCTGAAGAAGAACTTATCATCTCAGCACCTGATCCACATGAAGACAATGCTCAGCCTGACGATATACCTTCAAATGACCACATAGATCAGCAAGAGCAAAGTCTTCGCCCCACACACCCTCGTGTTGCAAATGAAGTACAAATTGACAAAATACTGGATAGCATCAATGCACCTGGTCCACTCACTCGTTCAAGGGCAACTCAGCTAACAAACTTCTGTGGGCATTTCGCATTCGTCTCAATATCAGAACCCAAGAAAGTTGAAGAAGCCTTCATGGAACCTGAATGGATTCAAGCTATGCAAGAAGAGCTTCAACAGTTTGAGCTGAATAATGTATGGGAACTGGTTAAGCGTCCTGATCCATGGAAGCACAACATAATAGGCACCAAATGGATATACCGCAACAAGCAAGATGAGCATGGTCAAGTTGTCAGAAACAAAGCTCGTCTCGTTGCTCAAGGATATACTCAAGTGGAGGGCATTGACTTCGATGAAACATTTGCTCCTGTGGCTAGGCTTGAAGCCATACGCATACTGCTGGTCTATGCAAATCATCATAACATACTTCTCTATCAGATGGATGTGAAAAGTGCCTTTCTCAATGGCAAGATTGAAGAAGAAGTGTATGTTGCACAACCACCTGGCTTTGAAAATCCAAAACATCCTGATATGGTATACAAGCTCAACAAGGCACTGTATGGCCTCAAACAAGCCCCTAGGGCCTGGTATGATACACTCAAGTACTTTCTGAAAAGCAAAGGCTTCATACCTGGTTCCCTGGATCCCACTCTTTTCAAGAAGACATATGATGGTGAACTGTTTGTGTGCCAAATATATGTGGATGACATTATCTTCGGCTGCACCAATCAGAAGTATAGTGAAGAGTTTGGATATATGATGCAAGAGCAATATCAGATGTCCATGATGGGGGAGCTGAAGTTCTTTCTCGGTCTTCAAATATGGCAACAACGCAACAGCATCTTCATATCTCAAGAGAAATATCTTAAAGAGTGCCTGAAGAAGTTCGGTATGCAAGACTGCAAAGGCTTCACAACACCAATGCCAGCCAAGCATCATCTGGGTCCCGACGACAATGGTAAAGAGTTTGATCAAAAGGTATACCGCTCCATGATTGGGTCTTTGCTTTATTTATGTGCATCTAGGCCAGATATCATGCTTAGTGTTTGCATGTGTGCTCGATTTCAAGCGACACCAAAGGAGTCGCATCACTTAGCTGTGAAGCGAATTCTTCAATATTTGGCTCACACCCCAACTCTAGGATTATGGTATCCAAAGGGCTCAGAGTTTGATTTAGTTGGATTTTCGGATGCTGATTATGCTGGTGACAAAGTTGATCGCAAGTCTACATCAGGCACATGTCACTTTCTGGGACGATCACTTGTATGTTGGTCTTCAAAGAAGCAGAACTGTGTATCACTCTCCACTGCTGAATCTGAATACATTGCTGCTGGATCTTGCTGCGCTCAGCTTCTGTGGATGAAGCAAACACTCAAGGATTATGGCATTCATCTGAAGCAAGTGCCACTTTACTGCGACAACGAAAGCGCCATCAAGATTGCCAACAACCCAGTTCAGCACTCGAAGACAAAGCACATTGAAATTCGTCATCACTTTCTCAGAGATCATGTTGTGAAGGAAGACATTGATATCATACACGTCAACACTGAAGAGCAATTGGCAGATATCTTCACAAAGCCCTTGGATGAGAAGAGATTTTGCAAGTTACGGTGTGAGCTAAATATCTTGGAATCCTAACACTTAAGCATATTGATGACTTAGATGTGCAACACACGAAGTAGCGTATATCTTCAAACAATGAAGACATACGTTCTAAGTGTGAATACATTAATGTGGAATTTGACTTCGGAGCGCCACGATAATTGTGCGCCGTGTCTGGGTCTAATACTTCCTATACGGTGGGTAACGCCACCACCAAACGTTCCATTTTGAAGTGTTTCTCTCATGGCGTTACCTCTCAATGTCTTCACAATTGGTTTGGTTTCATTCTCAATATGTCTTCATGATTATCTTCACTGCGTTGATTATATGGATATATATGTACTGATGTTCTGTCCTCTACAGCATTCACTTATAGCTATGTCTTCTTGGTTGAATCTTTTGAACTAAGTGAATGTGATCGGACCCTAACCTATCTATGCTTTCTATCTCAAACTCTATCTCTCCAAGTCATATGCATTCTGTTGTAACTGTCAAATGTCTTCACTGTGTCCTTGTCAGCTGAAGACATAGTGACAACCATAAAAGTCCGTTTTTAATGCTCATTCCTCCACATAAGATCCGGAGAAGCAGGAACGACCGCCCGACAATTTAGGCGTGCGTGGTACATGGAACAAATTCCAATCGTCCTCTAACTGGCCACGCGTGCCTCAAATGCGAACCGCCAGGGGTACCTGCGTAATAGCGTAGTGCCGCCTCTATCCCTATAAATATACGATTCACTGCGGTCATTATCTCCTTCTTCCACCCTCGCACGAACCCTAGCGCCACCGCTAGCACTCGACGACGCCGGCGACGAAGCGCTTCACTGCCACAACCTCTCCGACGCCGTTTTCACGCCGACAGCGGACATCGCTCTCTCCACCGTCGCCGTAGGTGTCTTCCGTCGCCAAGTTAGGGCACGGAGGATCGAACTGCTCGGCCTCAACTCTCACTTCGTCTAGCAGTTCCAAGTGTGGTAAATAAAACCTCTTTTTACAGCCTCTTTTGATCCCATAGTTCAGTCACTTTCTGCCATAAGGAGTTTCTCTTCACATCAGTTAGTTATCTCGCTACATCTCATGACATGCCTAGTATATTCACTTGTGCTTCATAAGGTAGTTAGATTCCTCACTTGTACTGATCTGTGGGTTCGTACAAATCTGGAACCAACTTCTTATATGTGAGTGAATGTCTTCGCACAATGAGGTCTATGTCTTCTAAACCGATTTATCTTCAAAATCTTCTGAGAATGCATATGACCTCTTCCCCTTCCCTCGCACCTTAATGTTGTCACAGGTACATGTCCGTGGGAGAATCCTTTGGTTCTCATAGTCTGCATTCATTTGCAGAGTACTTGCAGCATCACATCAACTCTCCTGAAGCCAGTTCTTGCAAAAGGAAGCCTTTGAAGCCTTTGAACATCTTGAAGCCTTCCAAGTTATTCATGGCTTTAGAAACAGCAGCAAGGAAGGGAGGCAGACAGCGACGTGGTGAAACGTCCAAAGATCTGCCTGATGAATTGGCAGAGATGTACAAAACTGATCCTGAAGAAAGCTATGGTCAGCGCAAGACACGAATCCAATGGATTCGAAGATATTGGGCAGAGCAATGGTTCCACTACCGCTTCGTCACTCAGGAATATGCGGAGAAGTGCGCCATCAAAAGACCGTGGGGAGACGTACTATATAAAAATCTTGTACCCAGGTCCAGAGTCGAAGCCATTGCTCAAGGCTTCTATCCATGCATGGTGAGAGGACCACAGCCAGCTGAGGCACATCCGTCATCACTTCTCTGGTGCCGCGATGATAATCTCTTCAAGCGCAACTTTCAGTTTGCACAACAGTCAGCGAAGATAAACAAGAAGAAATTTGGGCTTGACTTCAACCCTGGTCCCTCCTCACCAAGGGCAGATGGCACACGCAACGCCGATCCCAATATCATCGGGCCGTATGCCAATCTTGCAGGCCTCATCACTCGCATCCTAGTCCAAGGGACTGCTGTGAATGACCCTCCAGCAGATACTGAGTCAGATGACGCCCCTGCTGCTCCGAAGCCAAAGCAGAAGAAGCCAAAAGCTCCAAAAGCTTCAAAGCCAGCCGCTTCTCCCAAGATCGCAAGAGTGAAGCCTTTAGCAACTGCACCTCCTGAAGCCAGTGTGCAGTCAGAAGGCTTATCACGAGTGTCCAAGCCCCAAGAAGCCAAGAAGCCTCAGCCACACACAGGCAAAGAGCTCACAGCTGCTGACATTCTGCACTGCGAAGCCATTGATCTCTCAAGCGATGAAGATCTTGGAGATGATGCTCTTGAGTAGCTCATCAAGAGCAAGGAGGAGGCTGAAATCTTCAACAATCTGCCTCTGTTTGATGTCGCCATCATCCACAACTTCATCGATGAATGGTTTGACACACCAGACATAAGCTTCAATGATCTGCAGCTACCCATAGGCCTCAGCGTTGCCTTTCAAGGTGCAATTGCTTTAGAACTTGCAATAGCCCAGCGAATTGTAGAACTGAAGCAGAAAATTGATCATGAAAAGGCTCAGTTCAAGAAGCACGTGGCCAAGCTCAGTGTGCAAGAAGTGAAAAACTTCAAGATCATGTTGCACGAGCTGAAAGAGAACTTCCTGAAGACGCGTGCCGAAGCTCAAGGCTCGCGAGAACACATGAAGACTTTGGCTGATTGCTGCGTGCAAGCCTACAATGAGGCAGAAAAGCGCAAGGCACTTGGGCGTCCCGGCATTGACCCCAGGATGGCCGCGAAGAAGACAAAGAAGGCGGCTGTGCCCGAACCTGAAGCGCCAAGGTCAGAAACTGCTCTGATTGTCTTCCCCACTGCAACGACTGGCTCGAAGCCAAAGAGTCGATCAACCGCCTCACAGCACAAGAAGACACGGACTGCAGAGGCTGAAGCTAAGAAGAGAAAACATTCTGAAGCCTCTCCTTCTGAACCCATCATCAAGAAGCGCAAGACCAAGAAATCTCGGGCTGCTCCCACAGAGCCCCTGATAGTTGAACCCCTCTGCATCCGCTATCCTGACACAGATCGTCAGTTGACTGTGCATGAACCCAACACTGAAGACATTCCAGCAGACGAACCCTACGCTGCTGAAGACATTGGTCTCCAAGACAATGTGCAAGGTGATGCAGCCCTTCCTCAGCTTGAGACAAGCGAACTGATCAGTATTGGTCGTCCCTTGACGCCAATCACACAAGCAGCATCATGGGCAGATCACCCACAGGAGGAAGATGAGCCACAGCCCACTGCAACTCAACAAGCGTCGCCCAAATTCCGTAGGCTTTGCAAAGGGCCAAGGGCTCAGGCTGCTGACGACATTCCGGCTGCATCAGCCGAAGAGCATGCAGAGATACCACAAGCTCCAACTCCCCCACACCAACAAGAAGCAGTTCTCCAGGAGAACGTGCCTGAGTCTGCAAATGTTGAGGCTGCCACAAACAACGCCGAAGCAAATGTGGAGCCCAACCCAACAATAGCTTCAGAAGACAATGAAGCTACTGCTCCTGAACATTCTGTGCCTGAGTCTGCTGCAGGACCACAATTCAACTATCATATTGCGTACAGACCCCAGGTCCAGAAGCCGATCCCACGACTGCCAAGGTTCCCAGGTCCTGCATCAGCTCCTGGTTCCTTCAACATCAACGGCTTCAGGGCAGATAACACGTTTTTCGACCGCTCCAAGAACCCTTATTCAAGGGAACGGATTGTATCAGATAGGTTCTGGAGCCATCAACAGCGCAGCTATTATTCATGCATCCTTTACAACCAAGGCCGCATCTTTCCTCACAAGCGCCTTGAGGTTGAAGCTGTTGCTGGTCTGCCTGGTCTGGAAGAAGCACTGGATTGCTTCAAGCAAGTGGGTTTGCTGCCATTTATCACTGATGAAGAGCACTGGAACGAAGAGCTTCTGCTCCAGTTCTATGCCACTGTGCATATCAAAGGCTATAACAGAGATCCGAAGACATGGATTCTGGAGTGGATGACAGGCAATATCCATCATGAAGCCAATGCTTTCGACCTAATTGAGCTTACCGGCCTTCCCACTCCTGGCGAATTCTTTGAAGAAGGGTGCCAACTCCATGCTGAAGCAATTGAGAGCATATTTCAGTGTCCTGAGCCAGATATGAGTCAGATGCTCTCAATGATGAAGCCACTGCCTCCGAATGCACCCTATCCAACTAGGTTCTTCGTTGAAGACTTAGAGTACCTGCCCAGAACAATATATCATACCATAAGGCGGACTCTATGGCCTGTAAAGGGACACTCTCGATATGCTACAATTGATGCTGCAATGAAGACTCTCATCTTCTGCATTCTACATGGCAAATGCTTCAATGCACAGGATCTCTTCATCCGTCACTTTGCAGCGTCTGCCTCAGAACTGTTTGGATTAAAGTTCTATGCTCCTTGGGTTATGAGGCTGATCAAGCTTCACTCTGCAATCTCCTATCAACCCTCAGCCCGCAACCATAGGATATTTTTGCCAAATGTGGACACATCTGCTGAAGCAATATATCCAGAGCCTGGCAAGCAACCATTAAGTCTTCAAAATGCATAACACCAGAGCTTCACTCAAAATATAGAAGGTGGTGAAGCTCTCTCCCGAGTGTATCCAATGGCTGGCACCACACGTGCCCCTGCATCAACTGAAGCCACTGACAGCACAGCTGCCAAGAGACCCAAGAAGCGCGTTCGAACACTTAATGACCGAGAGCTTCTTGTGGCTCTTCACCAAAAGCAAGATAGGCATCACGACTGGCTCAAACGGCAGATGAGAAGCATCATGCAAGACGTCAATCGCATCAGAAATCTGGCAACCAAGAATGCGTTTGTCGCACACGAGACCTGTCGCCGCACTTGGGAAGGCCTCACCATGATGAGCAATGAAGCTGAACTGCAAGAGGATGGCTTCAGAGAGAGATTCCAATTTGACTCCACGCCTCCAAGAAGAGCTGTGATGCGAAGCACACCATCACTTGAAGAGTCAGAATTCTCTTCTTCTGCTGCCACCGTGTCTGCCCGGATTATTGAAGAAGACGACGCGACATCATCTCCACCTGCTTCAACACACGTCGAATCTGCACCAAGCTCATCTGCACCGCCACCAAACAACTCCACCGACCCTGCTGCGCCTGGGAACGCGTAGGGAACTCTATGTCTTCAAACCTTTTTGGTCATCACTGACAAAAGGGGGAGAAGCATGATGTTTATAGTCTTCAAGCGGGTCAGTTTGGGCGGGTGCCACTATATTTTGCTACATTACCAAAGCATGATGTTTATAGTCTTCAAGCGGGTCACTTTGGGCGGGTGCCACTATATTTTGCTACATTTTGCTTCGTGCTTACAACTCCCGTTTTTGCTACATTTGCTTCTTTGAGTTGTAACACTTAGCCTTGATGGCCGTCTGCTACCTGCTTGTCACTCCGTTATGCGAAGATAAATTCCGCATGTGCGACGATAAATTCCGCACTCATCTCTTACTGCAGACGTCCATTTTCCATTATGCATGTCATTATCTTCATATACTTTCACATGCATAGTGGATTGTCATCATAAGTTGAAGTGGATCTCCACAAGTACAACCTGCCATGTGCATTTGCATTCAAAAGGCAAATTACTTATATGCACATCTTCAGGGGGAGCCCTTGCAACTTATGAAGACAAATTCCTTTACTATTTCACAAATTATGTTCCCCGTTGAAAACTTCAACTAGTTTGTCATCAATCACCAAAAAGGGGGAGATTGTAAGTGCATCTAGTGCCACCCCTAGTTGGTTTTGGAGTATTGACGACAAACCTAGTTGAGGGACTAACGTGTTTGTGAGAATTGCAGGAAAACACAGGTAGAAGTCCCTCATTGATTCGGTTTTATTACCAGAGATGACCCCTAAAAATGTACGAAGACATTGAAGACAATGGTGGTTTATGAAGATATTCATATTGAAGACAATGACATGAGAAGACTCCCTATGAAGCTTATGGAACTCGAAGACTTAGATCCTTCGTAGTTTTATTTCATTTATGTAGTGTCATAGGAATCGCCGTACTGTTAAGTGGGGTCCAAAAGAACCAGTCAGAATGACTGTAGTGATTCCTAATTCAAATCCTATGTCTTCGAGCGAAGACTTTGAGAGAAAATCTTGTCCAGAGCCAGACAAGTCAGCTTTACTTGTAGCCCAAGTAAAGTTGCCGTGTGAGTTCAAAATTCGACCGTTGGTACACGTGTCAGTTCCTTAGTGACCCAGGGTCATTTTGGACAGATCAGGTTGGGTTGCCAAGTGGCTATAAATAGTCCACCCCCACAACCATAAACGGTTCGTTGCTCAGATTTCAGTGCACGGCTTTTGTCGTTTGAGAGCAACCCACCTCGAAGCCTTTGAAAGAAAAATTCCCAGTGAGGAGAAAAGCCCTAACCACCCAGAGCCAGAGTAAATTGGGCATCACTTAAGTCTTCATGTCTGTGTGATTTGAAGACTTATTACACTTGAGGACTGTGCATCCTCCAGACGGTTAGGCATCGCGTTTTGAGCATCCAAGAGAAATTGTGGATTGCCAGTGAACAAAGTCTGTGAAGGTTTGGGAGTCTACCTTGAAGACTTACCTGAGTGATTGGGCGAGGTCTGTGTGACCTTAGCTCAAGGAGAAAATGGTGAGGACTGGGTGTCTTGGACTAAGTGTCCTTGACTGGGTGTCCGGGACTGTGTGTCCTTTGGTTTAAATACCTAGCCGCTCCAACCAGACGTACAGTTGTCACAGCAACTGGAACTGGTCCAACAAATCATTGTCTTCAACGTGTCACTGGTTTCATCTTCATTTCCTTTCACTTACAGTTATTCATTGTGAAGCCATTGCATGCTTGCTTTATCTTTTGTCTTCACAACATGAATGTATGATCTGTTCGGCTTCATAACTTCTTCCTACCTGATCCTTATTACACTGAAGCTGTTTGTCATTGCGCTTTCACTCTATTGAATATATGACCATGGCTGGCATAGTGTAATCTAACTTCCGCTGCATAGTAATAGGCATGATCTTCACTGTTTGTCTTCACAACTCTCACGTTTTGAAGACTTTCATAAAAATCGCCTATTCACCCCCCCTCTAGTCGATATAACGCACTTTCAGTGTCTTAAAGAGTCCTTGGCTATGCTGACTCAGGGACGCTTCGTATGTCATGTGCACTGCCTTGTACATGATGGTGTTGTACGATCGAGCCCGTGTAGGCCCCACCACGAAAACGTCAGACGAAATCTCTATCATATGTTTGTTCCGGCTTATTTTGCAAGTCAATCCTTTGTTTTGTTTTTGAGTTGTGATATCCGAGTTGCTTCGAAGTCAAGTGTTGAAATCATACCTTCGAAGTCATGTCAATCCTTTTCAACCGGTGTGCTTCTCTTCAAGTGGAGCCGATCATTGGCAACATCTGCAAGAGCAACTCTAAGTATTCTCAACGGTGTTTGTTTCATTCGTCCCAAATTGTTTTTTTCCCACCCTCCCACCCTTGTTTCTTCAAGGACTCAGATTTCTGAATCAAGTATCCATCCTATTGATGCGAAGTCTCCCCATTCATTTCCGTCAATGATCTTACCCGGTGGTTCTAATGAAGATACTCTACAAGTTTATCATTGTTCGTTCTCTTTCTTCTCCGGTGGATTCAAGTCAAGCTTGTTGATCATATCCTTTCCTCGTTTCAATGCTTTCTCATGCCGGTGCACCTCTTAATCATCCACTCTTGCTATTCTTTTGTTTTGGAGTGCTGAAGATTTCTCAGAAGGCTCGTCTTGTCACCCAAGATCCGTTCAACCTATTTCTAGATTGTTATCTCATTCAAGCCCTTTAATTCAACCGGTGCTATCTCCTTTTCAAGTAATCATTTCAACGGTGTTTCTCTTCAGTGGGCCCTAACCCACAGGTCTTTTCCCAGGATCTTACCTGACTCTTCTAATTTTCCCGAAGCTATCCTAAATTCTTTTCAAAGTTTGTCGTAATAATGAATTTTTCATCAGCCAAATGCTTTTCTCCAAGATCTTTCAAATTCTTTTCATCATTGGCTCAACCTTTTCTATTCTACATTCCGGAGTGCCTCAACAATTCAAGGTGGTGTTTCTCATCGTCTTTCTCAACACTTGAAGACCGAAGAAGAGTTTTCCTCTAAATCTTGCTCTATTCTCTTCAAGATTCGTGATTCTACCTTGATGCCATCCTCTCATAATTGTTTTCGATTGTGAGAATTCTTTTCTTCTATCCAGAGAAATTCAGGAGTCTTTTCAGTTTGATTCTCCAAAGCCCATCATTTCAGAAGACTTATTCATTCTCAGCCTCCAGCTATCATCCTCCAAATCTTACCGGTGCATCATTCAAATATTCTCTAGTCAGTCGTGATCTATTCGTTTCACTTGTATCTAAATTCTCTCAAGCATCTTCGTTCATTTGCGAATTCTTCCCGGTGTTTCTTTATCTTTTCTTAGTTCATTTTCAATTCCTACCGGTGGTTTGTTCAAGATTCTCTTTCATGGTGATCATATAAATCCATTCGTTGTTCCCAAATCTACCGGTGGTTCGTTGAAGACTCTCCAAGTTTGCGTTATATCTAGCTTAATCCTTTCTACGAGAATAAGTAGTATGCCAAATCCGTTGCTTGTCATCAATTTAAATTGGTGAAGGATACGCATAACATAATTCTTATTCTTGTTTCATCCAAGCATTCTAATTTCTTCTTTATGGAGTGGTTCATCATATCACATTCTCGGTTCGAGATGCTTTATCTTTTCTTCCGGAGTTCCAAGCTTCCACTTTATCTCGTCACAAAGCTTCATCTTAATCATCGCAAGGTTTCACCTTGTGTTTTCACTTCTCTTTCTTTGTGTTATCCTTTTATTTATCGGAGTTCTTCATGGAGGCTCTACATGGTGTTTCATATAGGATTTAATTCCTTCTCGAAGTGTTCATCAAGATTCCTTTCAGAGGAGCTCAAGTATTCTTCTTCTTCCAATCCTGAGTGAAATTATTCTCCCTTATCTTTTGAGGTGGTAGTATATCATTCTTCATTCACAAGAATGAGATATTTAAACCCATCAATCTCTTCATTGGAGTTATCTTGGGTTATTTTCACCTAAAGCCTTCCCTAAGGAATGTTGCTAATTGTGGTGTCTATTGATAATCCAAGCTTTCCTCCTATTCTCGCGGTAAAAGAAGTTTTTCATCTCTTTGGTGCTCTCACTCAAATCAATAGCTTCCTTTAGTGGCCGTTTGTCACCTCATAATGTTGAGATGTTTCCATAAGCCCACTACAAGCTTATTCTTTTCGTTGTTGATATCCAAGAACTCCGTTCTAGCATTTATTGTAAGCGTGCTCTCTTAAGATCTTGTTTCCCTTTGTTCATTCCATTCCATTCTCTCATTCGTTCCGGAGGCATTGTGATGTTGCTCTTTTCTCTCATCATCTCAAGTTGTGAGGATCGTGTTCTTTTCATGCTTATTCACTTAACCGGAGTGTTGTGTCCATTATTCCTATTCTAATCGGAGTCGCATCCAAGTGCTTTCATTTCGCGAAGTTCATAGTCTATGCTTTCCATTTCCAACCGGAGTCTTATCGTAATTGATCCTTATCGTCCCTTGTACATCTCGTTTCAACTGGAGTGCTTGCATGTACTTCTCGTCCATTGCAACCCTTTTCTTATGCTTCAACCTACAAGGTTCTTGTAATGTTCCTTGTTACTTTTTCTAACGGAGTGCTTTCAACTTCATTCATCTTCGTTGTTTTCTTTTCTCGAATTTTTTCAACCTCTCAAGGTTCTTTGGTCTTACTCGTTTGTCAAAGAAGCAACTTAGTTATACCTCTTCTCTTTCTCCTCTGTTTTTTCCTCTGGTGCCATTCTAGATCTCGGGACGAGATCCTCTCGTAGTGGTGGAGTGTTGTAGCGCCCCGAGACCGATGTGCCAGGTGTCTTCCAGTTATTCGTTGTAGTTGCCTTGTCTTTTGCTTGCGTGTCATGCATTTCATATCTTGTCCTCTGGTGTCCCCTTTTGCCTCTTTTCGTGTGCGGGTGTTAAACATTCTCGGATTGGACCAAGACTTGCCAAGCGGCCTTGGTTTACTACCGGTAGACCTCCTGTCAAGTTTCGTCCCATTGGGACTTCGTTTGATACTCCAACGGTTAACCGAGTGTAGCGACCAGACCTCAAACAGTCTGATCTCTGTGCTCCGGTGTCATCCCTGGATCAGTAGTCCTGACACCACACATTACTCGGAGGATTTATAACAGAGTAGCAATCACACACTTATTACATCGAGTGTCTCCATAGAGAACTTATTACAGTAAATATGGCTTAAGGCCATCTAATAACGATAACAGCGGAAGGCTTGGAAGATAAGTGAGTCCATCAACTCCAACGGCATCACTGAGTATAGAACCACGACCTAAAAACTCCTTAATCGTCGTCTGAAAAGTCTGCAACATTAACATTGCAGCCCGAAACGGGTCAGCACATGGAATATGCTGGCAAGGTAACACATAGAGAATAATGGAATGAAACAGTTATACTATATGCATATTTGGCTGGTGGAAAGCTCTATGGTTACAGTTTTGCATAAAGCCAATTTTTCCCTACTTCAAAGGAATAAATTTAATTACTATCATGGTGGTTGTTAAACATTGAGAATGGTTGACAGCATTCTCAATCCCAATTAAGCATCATCATTAAATAAAACCCAACAAAACTAATTTAGAGTAACATGTTGAGATTCACATGATAATCCAGGTACTAGATACTCAAGATGTCCATAACCGGGGACACGGCTAACCATGATTAGTTTATTACACTCTGCAGAGGTTTGCGCACTTTTCCCCCACAAGACTCGATCGCCTCCGTTTGGTTTCTCGCACTACATGGTGTTTGAGAAGACGGATGACCGAGACATAGTCTTTCAGAAGCGCTAGCACCTTACGATCGGGTAGACCGTACCACCTACATCCCCTACATCTGCTAGTCTAACACTGTAAGAGTTCGCACGATTAGTCAACTATGCTAGAGCCCATAATAGCTTGTGGCTGCACACGGAAGTTTCTAGTATGAATAGTCTCATGATCCCTTTGAGCCTGGGTGGCGGTCCAAAAGAAAACAGGCAAGTCCTGGAATACCCAGGTGCCTCAATCCACCCAGATGTGTGTTTAAGTTGCCACCTTAGATAAACCATTAATTAACAAACTCACATCTGTCATGGATATCACTCGCCCAATCCACGTCTACTAGCATAGCATGGCATAATAAGCAAACGTAGAAGTAACTCCCAAAGGTTTGATAATAAACAGGTAATAGGTACTACCTCAACTACTTCCCATCCCACAATTTAATTAGATCCTAATCATGCAATGTGTGAGGATTGATCTAATGCAATAAAACTGGGTAGTAGGAAAGGTATGATCAAAGTGTTACTTGCCTTGCTGATGATCCGGGAAACCTAGCGATTCGAAATAACAAGCGGCGCACTCCGGGTACTCTATCGCAAACAAACAAACAAGCATACAATAAGTACTCATTTAATGCACAGGTAAAAGTCAAATAAGAGATCTAACCAGAAGGTTCAACTTAAGAACTCCGGTTTGCAAAAAGAAATCAAATCGAACGAAGCAACGAAAGTCAAACGGCGAAAGAAAACAACTTCGTTCTACTAATCTGAATCTAGGGCAATTTTTACAGTAGCAAAAACTTGTTTAAGTTGGTTAAATGGATAGAGGGTTTCGAGATGAAACTCTAGGCCCTTGAATCGCCCGATTCCAATAAACGAGCGAAAAGTTATACTAAAAAGAAAATCGGATCAGGAATCGCGATCAGAAAAATTGTGGATTAAATCCGAGAAAAAGAAAAACGACGAACGTTCGCTAGAACGAATGAACGGACGAACGCTCGCTATTCAAATAAACCGGAAAAACTGATCTATTTAAAAACAAATCGAATCTAAAAAAACCGACGAAAAACCGACGGAAAAACCGAACAGTTTTTCAAAAAAAAGTAAAAAAAACCGGCGCGGAAAACGAGGCGGCGACCTTGGGCGGCGTGCGGCGGCGGCGGGGCGGTGGCGGCGGCGCGGCGGCGGCGACGGGCTGGGGTTGGGGGCTGGGGCGGCTTAGGGTTTCGGCTGGGCCTCTCCCCGGCTTATATAGCCTAGCGGGCCGGGAGTCCTAGTCGGACACGGCCCTAGGTCGGTTCATTTTTTTTCATTACGCGTAGAAGAAAAATAAAAAGAAATACTAAACGAACTCCAAAAATCCCGAAATAAATTTTCCGGGCTTCTAAAATCAAGCCGCACAAGGTGAACATTTATTTGGGGCCTAAATGCAATTTTGAAAAACGCACATTTTTCCTAAATTCACATAAAATAACGAAAAACTCTGAAATAAAATCTTATTTGATTTTATTATTAAATCCTCAATATTTCTTTATTTTGGGAAAGTCATTTTATTCCCTCTCTCATATTTTTATAATAGAAATAATTGATGATAAAATAAATAAAATCAAATAATCCTATTCTCAAAATTTGAGAAAACTCAAATATGAAAATAATGAATTCCCCAACTCTCTCTGTGGGTCCTTGAGTTGCGTAGAAATTCTAGGATCAAAACCAAACGCAAATAAAATATGATATGCATTGATGATCTAATGTATAACATTCCAAATTGAAAATTTGGGATGTTACAAACCTACCCCCCTTAAGAGGAATCTCGCCCTCGAGATTCGGGTTAGCTAGAAAATAGGTGAGGGTGGTCCTTGAGCAAATCTTCCTCTCGCTCCCAGGTGGCTTCATCCTCTGTGTGGTGGCTCCACTGAACTTTGCAAAACTTGATAACCTTGTTGCGGGTGAGTCGGCTGGCAACCTCGTGAACCTTAATTGGTTTCTCCTCGTAGGTCAAATCGTTATCCAACTGAATTGTTTCCAATGGCACTGTATCTCTTAAGGGTATGTCAGCCATCTCCGCGTGACACTTCTTCAACTGGGAAACGTGGAACACATCATGAACTCCTGACAATCCTTCAGGCAATTCCAACTTGTAGGCCACTTCTCCCATACGCTCCAAAACTCAATATGGTCCTACAAATCGTGGCGCTAACTTTCCCTTAACTCCAAAACGCTTTGTTCCCCGAAGTGGAGAGACTCGAAGATAAGCTCTATCTCCAACTTCGTAAACTGTCTCCTTCCGTTTAGAATCTGCATAACTCTTTTGTCTGGACTGGGCTATCTTGAGCCTATCGCGAATCAACTTCACCTTCTGTTCAGACTCTTTAAGCAAGTCAGGTCCAAACAACTGGCGGTCTCCAACTTCGTCCCACGACAATGGTGTCCTGCATCTCCTTCCGTACAAAGCTTCAAAAGGGGCCATCTTTAAACTGGTTTGGTAACTGTTGTTGTAAGAGAACTCCACATATGGCAAATTGTCATCCCAACTAGATCCATAATCTAGCGCACAAGCTCTCAGCATATCCTCCAAAATCTGATTGACTCTCTCGGTCTGTCCATCTGTCTGTGGATGAAAAGTTGTACTAAATTCTAGCCTGGTACCCAAAGTTTCATGCAACTGCTTCCAGAACTTTGAGGTAAATTGGGTTCCTCTATCTAATACAATACTCCTCGGAACTCCAGGCAAACATACGATCCTGGTCATGTATATCTTTGCCAACTTAGCACTGGTGTAAGTGGTCTTTACCGGGATGAAATGAGCTACCTTCGTCAACCGATTGATTATAACCCAAATCAAGTCATAGCCTGAACGAGTTTTGGGTAATCCCGTGATAAAATCCATGCCTAACTTATCCCACTTCCATTCGGGTATGGGCAATGGTTGTAACAATCCTGCTGGCTTATGATGCTCTGCCTTTACTCTCTGACACACATCACAAACTACTACATACTCTGCAATATCCTTCTTCATTCCGATCCACCAGAAAATGTCTTTCAAATCCAAATACATCTTGGTATTTCCTGGGTGAATCGAATATGGTGAATCGTGTGCCTCTTGCAGAATCAACTTCCTAATCTCTGGGTCATTGGGCACATAAACACGGTCTTCAAACCATAGGGTGTCGTGTTCATCCTCACGAAATCCTTTAGCCTTTCCTTTGCTAAGTTTCTCCCTAATAGAAGCAATCTCCTGGTCAGTCTTCTGAGCTTCTCTGATTCTATCCATCAAAGTTGACTGAATCTCCAATGCTGCTACATAGCCTCTAGGAACTATTTCCAAACATAGTTCACGAAGATTTTCCGCTAACTCCCTTGGTATTTCTCCCGTCATTATTGTATTGACATGGCTCTTACGGCTTAATGCATCGGCTACTACATTAGCCTTTCCGGGATGATAATGCAATCTCATATCATAATCTTTGATGAGCTCCAACCATCTCCTTTGTCTGAGGTTTAACTCCTTCTGCGTGAAAATGTATTTCAAACTCTTATGATCCATGTACACCTCACAATGATTTCCAATGAGGAAATGTCTCCATGTTTTCAATGCATGCACTGCGGCTGCTAACTCCAAATCATGCGTAGCATAATTCAACTCATGAGATTTCAGTTGTCTTGAGGCATATGAAACAACTCTCCCTTCCTGCATAAGCACTGCTCCAAGTCCTCGACGTGAAGCATCGCAATACACCTCATAATCCTTGGTCTGATCTGGCAAAATCAACACTGGTAAGGTAACCAAACGTTTATTCAACTCCTGGAAACTAGCCTCACATTCCTCAGTCCATTTGAACTTGGTATCCTTCTTCAACAACTCAGTCATAGGCTTCGCAATCTTTGAGAAATTCTCAATAAATCTCCGGTAGTATCCTGCGAGTCCCAGAAAACTCCGTATCTCTCCCACCGTGGTCGGTGCTTCCCATTTGGTCACGGTATCAACTTTAGTGGGATCCACTGCTATTCCTTCTCCGGATATAACGTGTCCGAGGAATCCTACTTCCTTCAACCAAAACTCACATTTGCTGAACTTGGCATACAACTGATGTTCTCTGAGCTTCTCAAGTACCAATCGCAAATGTTCCTTATGCTCTTCTTCATTCTTCGAGTAAACCAGGATATCATCAATGAACACTACGACGAACTTATCCAAGAACTCCATAAACACTTTGTTCATCATGTTCACAAAATAAGCAGGTGCGTTAGTCAGATTAAATGACATAACGGTATACTCGTACAGCCCATACCTGGTGGTAAAAGCTTTCTTAGGAATATCCTGTTCTCGAATCTTCAATTGGTGGTACCCTGATCGCAAATCAATCTTCGAAAATACCTTAGCTCCTTGCAATCGATCAAACAGATCATTGATCATTGGTAGTGGGTACTTGTTCTTGATCGTTACTTCATTCAATCCTCGATAATCAACAACCATCCTTAACGATCCATCCTTCTTCTCCACTAGAAGTACTGGCGATCCCCAAGGCGAAGAACTTGGGCGAATATATCCTTTATCCAGTAACTCCTTAATTTTCTTCTTAATTTCCACCAAATCCTTTGCTGGCATCCTATATGGTCTCTTTGATATTGGCCCGGTACCTGGCAATAGCTCAATCAAAAACTCAATATCTCTATCCGGTGGCATGCCTGGCAACTCTTCTGGAAATACTTCAGGGAAATCCCTTACCACTGGTACTTCCTCCTGCACAACTCCCGTTAAGCAATTTACTTGAGCCCTCTTTGGCACATGTCGGGATACATACTTGATCCTTCTCCCTTCTGGGGTGGTAAGAAAAATTGACTTACTAGCACATTCAGTATTCCCTTCATACTGATAACCAATCCATGCCTAATATCACATCTAATCCTTGGGATTCCAATACTATTAGGTCTGAGGGGAAAAACATAGTTACCAATCCTTAATGGTAACCGATCACACCATCGACTAGCCATATACTCTGCTCCAGGCGATGTTACTGACATGGGTGACCTAAGGGCTTGGGTTGACAGGTTATACTTATCCACAAATCCCCTTGAGATGTATGAATGCGATGCGCCAGTATCAAAAAGAACGAGTGCAGTAAATGACTTAACCAAAAACTTACCTATTACTGCATCAGGCTGAGCTTCAACCTCCTCCACGTTAACGTGGTTCACCTGTCCCCTATTGAAAGGGTTCGGCTTCTTCCCAGAGCTTCCATTGCTATTTCCATTTTGTATTTCAGGGCATTCATTTGCATAATGTCCTGTCTTCGAACACTTAAAGCAAGTGACTTGGCTCAGGTCCTTCTTGGCTGGGGTTGATGGGTTGATGCGATTCTAGCCGTTGCTTCCTCCATTCCCATTACCATTTCTGGTGCCATTGTGATTGTGTGAGCTACCTCCTCCATGGGTATGCTGAAAATGTCCTCCCGGTCTAGGGATAAAACGTGGCTTCTGCTGAGCTCCTGAATTGTACTTCCCTTGTCCATACTTCCTCAAGCGGTTCTCAATTTGCTGTTGCTTGCCTTCAATCATAAGACCACGATCTACCAACTCCTGATAGTTGTTGAAGGTTGCTACCATCAACTGCATGCTCAACTCATCATTCAGTCCTTCCAGAAACTTCTCCTGCTTAGCTGCATCCGTAGCAATGTCATCTGGGGCATAACGTGCTAACTTACTAAAGTCCTCCACATACTGGCCAACTGTCAGTCCTCCTTGGCGCAAGTTGCAAAACTCACGCTTCTTCATGGCCATAGCTCCTGCTGAAACATGGGCAGTACGAAAGGCCTGCTGAAACTGGTCCCATGTGACAGTGTCGACAGGGAAAGTGGCTGTGAAATTCTCCCACCATGATGCTGCGGGTCCTTCAAGCTGATGTGCGGCAAACTTCACCTTCTCCACATTTGTGCATCCTGCTGTGGTCAACTCTCTAGCTGTCTTGCGGAGCCAATCATCTGCTACTATTGGCTCGGTGCTACTGGAAAACACCGGTGGATTCAGCCTAAGAAAATGGGCTAAGTGATCAGCATGTGGTGGTGGTGGTGGGTTGTTGTTGTTGTTCCCCTGATTCTGATTCTGGACTAGCAACTACATCAATGTGTTCTGCTGCTGGATCAACTGGGTGAGCTCCAGTGGGAAGGTAAATCCGGGGTCACGTCTCGGAGGCATCTGAGGGTTTAGAAAAGATGAGATGTAAGAATAGAGGGGGTCTAAAGAGAAAACACTACCCATATGCACATGAGGCAAAAGCAAACAATTCACTTCATTCAATCAAACAAGGGCATACAATCGATCTAACTATCGCAAAAGTGCTCGGACTACTATATTTACATGGTGGACTACTACTACTTATGAGGTGGTCTACTAGAAATATTCTTCGGTTGCAGACTCCATGATATCTGCTCCAGCTTCATCAACATAATCATCATCGCTATCATCTGGATCCGAATCGGTGTCGTCGATGATGATGTAGTCTTCCGGGCGAATCTCCTTGGGTTCTTCATCTTCATATACTAGTGTAGGGCCTCCCATAAATATCCCGATCTTCATTGTTAAGTCGGCATTCTTGTCCACCAATACTTCAATTTCCTCTTCATAATCTTCACGTGTAGCCTTGAGTTCTTCCTCCAGTTCCTTGATTCTTGTCTTAGCCTTCTTCAGATCTATCATGTCGGCGCACATCTGGTTCTCCTGTCGTCGAATGTGCTGATTTAACTCCTGGATAAAAGCTGCAATTGATCTATCCTTTCGGGTGCTGATCATCTCCCAGTGCTCATCTCGGCGCCCACAAATCTGGTAGATAGTATCCTTGAGATCATTGCGGTAGACTTCTCCAATGGGTCCCATGGCGATGTGTGCTTCCATGCTCTTTCCCAGACTCCAAGTTGGTGCATCAAAGAAAACTCTATGGGCTCAGTGACTGGCATGAACATTCTTCCTGGAACTTGAACTTGAATCATTCAGCGATCTTCTTTAGGTAAAGTGGCGTTGTAGGTTCCGATGAAGCTTGGTACTCCTATGTTCAGGTATCTAGTGACTTCCTTCAGGTGACGTCCAAAGGGTGTATGTTCCTCTGGTTGCATGAACTTGTTCCTTGCATCCGCCATCCTAAAGAATAGAAAACATGAGAGGTCAGAAGAGAAGAGAGTGAATAGTGATCTAGGTCTTTAGCTTAGTGGTCGTGTCCTACAGTCAGCGTGTGCTCTGATACCATCTCTGTAGCGACCAGACCTCAAACAGTCTGATCTCTGTGCTCCGGTGTCATCGCTGGATCAGTAATGCTGACACCACATAGTACTCGGAGGATTTATAACAGAGTAGCAATCACACACTTATTACATCGAGTGTCTCCATAGAGAACTTATTACAGTAAATATGGCTTAAAGCCATCTAATAACGACAACAACGGAAGGCTTGGAAGATTAGTGAGTCCATCAACTCCAACGGCATCACTGAGTATAGAACCACGACCTAAAAACTCCTTAATCGTCGTCTGAAAAGTCTGCAACATTAACGTTGCAGCCCGAAACGGGTCAGCACATGGAATATGCTGGCAAGGTAACACATAGAGAATAATGGAATGAAACAGCTATACTATATGCATATTTGGCTGGTGGAAAACTCTATGGTTACAGTTTTGCGTAAAGCCAATTTTTCCCTACTTCAAAGGAATAAATTTAATTACTATCATGGTGGTTGTTAAACATTGAGAATGGTTGACAGCATTCTCAATCCCAATTAAGCATCATCATTAAACAAAACCCAACAAAATTAATTTAGAGTAACATGTTGAGATTCACATGATAATCCAGGTACTAGATACTCAAGATGTCCATAACCGAGGACACGGCTAACCATGATTAGTTTATTACACTCTGCAAAGGTTTGCGCACTTTTCCCCACAAGACTCGATCGCCTCCGTTTGGTTTCTCGCACTACATGTTGTTTGAGAAGACGGATGACCGAGACATAGTCTTTCAGAAGCGCTAGCACCTTACGATCGGGTAGACCGTACCACCTACATCCCCTACATCTGCTAGTCTACCACTGTAAGAGTTCACACGACTTAGTCAACTATGCTAGAGCCCATAATAGCTTGTGGCTGCACACGAAAGTTTCTAGTATGAATAGTCTCATGATCCCTTTGAGCCTGGGTGGCGGTCCAAAAGAAAACAGGCAAGTCCTGGAATACCCAGGTGCCTCAATCCACCCAGATGTGTGTTTAAGTTGCCACCTTAGATAAACCATTAATGAACAAACTCACATCTGTCATGGATATCACTCACCCAATCCACGTCTACTAGCATAGCATGGCATAATAAGCAAACGTAGAAGTAACTCCCAAAGGTTTGATAATAAACAGGTAATAGGTACTACCTCAACTACTTCCCATCCCACAATTTAATTAGATCCTAATCATGCAATGTGTGAGGATTGATCTAATGCAGTAAAACTGGGTAGTAGGAAAGGTATGATCAAAGTGTTACTTGCCTTGCTGATGATCCGGGAAACCTAGCGATTCGAAATAACAAGCGGCGCACTCCGGGTACTCTGTCACAAACAAACAAACAAGCATACAATAAGTACTCATCTAATGCACAGGTAAAAGTCAAATAAGAGATCTAACCAGAAGGTTCAACTTAAGAACTCCGGTTTGCAAAAAGAAATCAAATCGAACGAAGCAACAAAAGTCAAACGGCAAAAGAAAACAACTTCGTTCTACTAATCTGAATCTAGGGCAATTTTTACAGTAGCAAAAACTTGTTTAAGTTGGTTAAATGGATAGAGGGTTTCGAGACGAAACTCTAGGCACTTGAATCGCCCGATTCCGATAAACAAGCGAAAAGTTGTACTAAAAAGAAAACCGGATCAGTAATCGCGATCAGAAAAATCGCGGATTAAATCCGAGAAAAAGAAAAACGACGAACGTTCGCTAGAACGAACGAACGGACGAACGCTCTCTATTTAAATAAACCGGAAAACCTGGTCTAGTTAAAAACAAACTGAATCTAAAAAAACCGATGAAAAACCAACGGAAAAACCGAACGGTTTTTTGAAAATAAAAATAAAAAAACCGGTGCGGAAAACGAGGCGGCGAAACTCGGGCGGCGTCCGGCGGCGGCGGGGCGGTGAAGGCGGCGGCGGGCTGGGGCTGGGGGCTGGGGCGGCTTAGGGTTTCAGCTGGGCCTGTCCCCGGCTTATATAGCCTAGCGGGCCGGGAGTCCTAGTCGGACACGGCCCTAGGTCGGTTCGTTTTTTTAATTTACGCGCAGAAGAAAAATAAAAAGAAATACTAAACGAACTCCAAAAATCCCTAAATAAATTTTCCCGGGCTTCTAAAATCAAGCCGCACAAGGTGAATATTTATTTGCGGCCTAAATGCAATTTTGACAAACGCACATTTTTCCTAAATTCAAATAAAATAACGAAAATCTCCGAAATAAAATCTTATTTGATTTTATTATTAAATCCTCAATATTTCTTTATTTTGGGAAAGTCATTTTATTCCCTCTCTCATATTTTTGTAATAGAAATAATTGATGATAAAATAAATAAAATCCAATGATCCTATTCTCAAAATTTGAGAAAACTCAAATATGAAAATAATGAATTCCCCAACTCTCTCCGTGGGTCCTTGAGTTGCGTAGAAATTCTCGGATCAAAACCAAACATAAATAAAATATGATATGCATTGATGATCTAATGTATAACATTCCAAATTGAAAATTTGGGATGTTACACCGAGGAGCCGAAAAGGCCTTTTGTGTGTTGCAGCCCAACACCTCTCCAAAGTGGCCCAAAACCCACATAAACCCCCTCCATCATCTGGGTCGTTCGATCACGATCGTGTGGCCGAAAACCGTGCTCAATTTGGACACTCCTAGCTCCCTCTACCTATATATATATATATGTATGTGTGTGTGTGTGTGTGTGTGTGTGTGTGATCCCCTCTAAAAATCTCGCAGACGAAACCCTAGTCCTGTTCCTCCTCGCGCCGCCGGACATGTCCGTCCCGGACCGGACGCGTTCACCGCCTCTCTCGTCCAATCGGACGCCGCCACCTCACCACTGCCGCCCTCTCTCTCCTCCAGCCCCGCCGCCGGCCCGCGCGGCCCGGATCGGGCCCGCGGGGCCCATCTCGTCGACGCCGCATCCCGCGCGCGCCCTCCCGACGCCGTCCATCGCCGGCGCAGCCGCTCGCCGGACCACCGCACCCAGCCGCTTCGCTCGTCGCGCGCTGCCGCCTCGGTCGCCGTGCGCCGCCGCCACGATCGCCGTGTGCCACCGCCTCGGTTGCCGCGTTCCTCGCCGGAGGCCGCCGACCGCCGCCGCTTCCCCCTCGTTGCCGGTCTCCGCCTGAGTTCCAGCCGGCCTCGAGCTCACCGGAGATCCACTCCGGCCGGATCTGGACGCTGGGTCGATGAGATCCACCAGCACCCCAACCAAACACCGTCTCGAGCCCCGGATCCCTCTGTCCCGGGTCCTCCCTGTCCCGTTTCCCGCGAGGTGAAATCTGCTAAGTCCCCAGATCTACTATATTTTTAGCTCCTATTCATCGCATGATATCTCTGCACCCGTGGCTCCGTTTTGGGCGTGTAGCATATCAAATTGTTCGTCTTGACGAGTACTTCATTTCATCTCATTGCACCATGTTCATTTGAGCTCATCTTGTATCCCTAAATGTTGTTGCAAGAGTGCTAGTTTATATTAGTTTCAGATTCTTACAAGTAATTGGACTTTTGTCATTTTTGCCATGAATGATGTGTGCCTCCTATGAACTTGAGCCCTACATGTGTTTTGAAGTATGCCATGCCACCCGTGGCTCCATTTTGGGTGTGTAGCATATCAAATTGTTCGTCTCGACGAGTACTTCATTTCATCTCATTGCACCATGTTCATTTGAGCTCATCTTGTATCCCTAAATGATGTTGCAAGAGTGCTAGTTTATATTAGTTTCAGATTCTTATCAGTAATTGGACTTTTGTCATTTTTTCCATGATTGATGTGTGCCTCCTATGAACTTGAGCCCTACATGTGTTTTGAAGTATGCCATGCCATCTTTACAGGGGTGTATGCCATGTATTTTTGTGATCTCTGTGGTGACTAGCACAAGCATGCAAAGTAGCCCTCGTAATGTTGCTGATTTCAGGGACTTAGAAATCTTCTAAGTCTTTGTCCTTTTAATATTTTTATGCCATGTATTCATGTTGCTACAGAGTGATCCATGCCTCTTTTGAGCATGATCAGTAAGGATGTTTTGTAGATATTGTGGTGCTCTATCTATCCATGTCTTTGTTTGCAATTATGGAGCACCCTAGCTTGACTAAATCGAGCTCTACTTTTGCTACAAAATGTTCCTGGCAGAATGAATACGTGTTAAGCATTTTTGCCGAGCTTCTTGTAGTTGATCCATGCATGCTATGATGTTGCTCTTGCCATGTTTAGCTTCTATGCCATGTCTACTTGCTGGGTGTATGCTTAGTTTGTCATGCAATGCCTTGTGGTGAGTGCATCGACCTTGTAAACATGCCTACTTGATATCTGTTTTGGCACGTTCCAGTTTTCTACTAAGTCTGAATCTGTTAACGTAAGTTGCTATGTTGACATGGTTGCCATTGTATTTTCTGATCCCTTTTGGCTTAGGTTCAGTAAGGGACTTTTGTTGTATGCTTTGTGTAGCTTCATTCCATGCCTTTCTTTTCCATGATATGTTCCTGTAGAATGTTGTTATGTTGCTCTAAACATTGCTTCCTCAAGTTAAAATCCTGCCATGTTATTTTCTCTAAGTCTGTAACCTGATACCTTTTGCTCTTTTGCCATGCTTGTTTGAACCTACTATTGTGTGATTTAGCCATACCTCAGTGTTCATTTTTTGTCAAACATCTTGAGTGGATCCCTGCCATGTGATTTGTTATGTTAGAGTGCAGTAGCTTGTTGTTCTTGATGCATCTAGATGGTCTCGTGCTGTTAATCGTAGCTTTGTGCCATTATTGTTTTGCTTGCCATTTGCAAACCGTGCATCCGATTCCGGTGATCTTTATATCGATTTCGACCGAAATCATCTCATCTTTCCAGCGGCACTCTTGGTTTGCCAAGTTGAGGCCAGGTTCAATCTTTCCTTTCCGAAACATGCATATGCATTGCATATCACATCCCGCATATCATGCCATGTTTTGCATCATGTTGCTTGTGCATCACACCGTGGTTGATTGTGTCTCCCTTTGCTTGTGTTCTTGTCTTGGGTAGAGCCGGGAGACGAGTTCGTGTTCGAGGAGCCCGTTGAGTACGCTTACAAGGTTCAAGCTTTCGTCTTCTCGGAGAACTTTGCAGGCAAGATGACCATACCCTCGAAATCACTTCTATCTTTGCTTGCTAGATGCTCGCTCTATTGCTATGCCTTTGCTACGATACCTACCACATGCTTTATCATGCCTCCCATGTTGCTAAGCCAAGCCTCTAACCCACCTTGTCCTAGCAAACCGTTGTTTGGCTATGTTACCGCTTTGCTCAGCCCCTCTTATAGCGTTGTTAGTTGCAGGTGAAGATTGGAGTTGTTCCTTTTTGGAACATGGATATTTGTTGGGATATCACAATATCTCTTATTTTAATTAATGCATCTATATACTTGGTAAAGGGTGGAAGGCTCGGCCTTATGCTTGGTGTTTTGTTCCACTCTTGCCGCCCGAGTTTCCGTCATACCGGTGTTATGTTCCTTGATTTTGCGTTCCTTACACGGTTGGGTTATAATGGGAACCCCTTGACAGTTCGCCTTGAATAAAACTCCTCTAGCAAGGCCCAACCTTGGTTTTACCATTTTCCACCTGGCCTTTTCCCTTGGGAGTCGCGCATCCTGAGGGTCATCTTTATTTTAACCCCCCCCCCTCCTGGGGCCAGTGCTCCTCTGAGTGTTGGTCGAAACTAGAGCCCCTTGCAGCACCACCTCGGGGAAACTCGAGGGCTGGTTTCAGTTGTACAGATTGCTTATCCAGTGTGCCCTGAGAATGAGATATGTGCAGCTCCTATCGGGATTTGTTGGCACATTCGGGTGGTCTTGCTGGACTTGTTTTACCATTGTCGACATGTCTTGTAACCTGGATTCTGAGTCTGATTGGGCCGTCCTGGGAGAAGGAATATCCTTCGTTGACCGTGAGACCTTGTGATGGTCTAAATTGGGTCATCCCTGCAGGGTTTTTAACTTTCGAAAGTCGTGCCCGCAGTTATGGGCAGATGGGAATTTGTAATGTCCGGTTGTAGAAAACCTTAAACTTAACTAAATTAAAATGAATCAACAGAGTGTGTGGCCGTGATGGTCTCTTTTCGGCGGAGTCCGGGAAGAGAACACGGTCTCGTGTTATGCTTGAACGTAGGTTGTTCTAGGATCACTTTTGATCATAGTTTATCGACCGTGCCTTTGCTTTCTCTTCTCGCTCTCATTTTCATATGAAAGCCACCATATATGCTAGTGCTTGCTGCAGCTCCACCTCATACCTTTTACCCCTACCTATAAGCTTATATAGTCTTGATCGCGAGGGTGTGAGATTGCTGAGTCCCCGTGACTCATAGATTACTTCCAAAACCAGATGCAGGGACCGATGATACCATTCCAGAAGATGCGACTAAGCTCAAGTGGGAGTTCGATGAGGACTCATGATGTTATTACGTTTCCTTTCCAGACGATCAGTAGTGGAGCCCAGTTGGGGTGATCAGGGACTTTGTGGCATTTGGGGTTGTCTTTATTTTGGTTCTGTAGTCGGACCTTGATTGTATCTGGATGAATGTAATGATATTTATACATTGTGTGACGTGGCGATTGTAAGCCAACTATGTAACTCTTTCCTTATTCAGTACATGGGATGTGTAAAGATTACCCCTCTTGCGACATTGCCTTCAATGCGGTTATGCCTCTAAGTCATGCTCCAACACGTGGGAGATATAGCCGCATCAAGGGTGTTACACTTTGGTTCAAACTAACTTCATTTAATTATGTTGCTAGTTGCATTATCTCAATCAACAACATATTGCCATGTCATGATCATGCATCATATTGTTGCGTTGCATTGATTGTGTTCTTTCTCTGTTCGCCTATATTTGTCCCCTCTTAGTGGACGTAGTTATGACAATGAGTTCAATGACACCGATGAAGAGCTATTCTATCTTCAGAAGTTTCAGGCAAGCAAAACCCCCTTGTTCATTCCGATACAATTCCACTCTCTCGCTCCTACTCTCTTTTACTGCATTAGGACAACAATGATTCAACGGTTACATGATGTGGTAGTTGAACCCCTTTCCTCTGCATGACCTGTCATTGCCACAGTAAATAGATGAAACCCACTAGCATGAGTAGGAGTTGTTTGAGCCCTGATGTGCCTACTCATTCATGCTTGCTTGTCATGCCTGCTACTACTTAGAGTTGAGTCAGGTCTGATTTATCGGGGATGAATTGGAATGGTGATGAACATGTCCTACTGTGTGTGAGCTAAGTGTGTGAACACGATTTGGTAAAGGTAGCGGTGAGAGGCCATGTAGGAGTACATGGTGGGTTGTCTCATTGAAACCGTCCTCAGGAACTGAGTTCTGTGTTTGTGATCCATGAATAGCTACTACTACGCATTGGGCCCGAAACCAATGGACCCTCTCGACTTATTAACTGCCCTTGCCCTATGTCCAGGAGTTGCAACTAGTTTCTGGTGTTTGTAGGATATGTGTTGGAGGCCATGCGTAGCGCTGACCCTAGGGGTGGGCTATGATGCGGTAGATACACCGTGTCATGCTGTACCGGGCACCCGTTTGGTGTCTCGGGAACCCTACACACATCGTTTGGGGCTGTGAGCAAAACTCCGACCGGATATCCTCGCGGATGGAACCCTAATAGGCGATAAACCTGGACTAGAGACTTGTGTGGTTAGTCAGGTTGTGGCCGACTCCCTCGCCAGGCTTCCGCCTGAAGGTTGCCGAGATACACGATGTGTACATGGTGGTAAGTGGCGAGAGCGTGTGTGAAGAAGTACACCCCTGTAGGGTTATAAATGATCTATTCGAATAGCCGTGTCGGCGGTAATGGACTTCTGGGTTGCCTGTATAGTTCATAGACAAGTGAAAGTGGATACTCTAAAATGCGCAAGATAAGCGTGAGTGCTATGGATGGCATTCTCGTAGGGAGACGGGGGCGAATCCATAGTGGTGTATTGATTTGGTGAATATGTGGACTCGTGTGCGCCACCTCAAAGAGTTACTTGCAGTAGTAGTTCAGGTTAGCCACTGAGTCAAAGCTGGCTTGTTGCAGTTAAACCCCACCATCCCTTTGTTGATAATGATGCATATGTAGCTAGTTCTGATGTAAGTCTTGCTGGGTACATTTGTACTCACATTTGCTTAATTTATGTTTTTGCAGAGAGACTTCAGTCTCGCTAGTAGTTCCATGTGGACTTCTACATTTAGCTTGTTACCTCAGCTATGATCTTGTACCCTTGGGAGGGTCTTATAGATAGTCAGGCTTCTCAGCCTTTTTCATTTGTAGTTATCTGTACTTAGACATGTTTGTGCTTCCGCTTGTTGCTTGTATGCTCTGTATGTTGGGTCATGAGACCCATGTTTGTAATACTTGACTCTTCGGAGCCTAATGAATAAATACTTTGATTCGTAGAGTTTTGTTGTGATGTCATGTTGTATTTACACATATCGGGCATATTGTGTGTATGATTGAAATGCTTGGTATGTGTGGGATCCGATAACCTAGTTGTTTATCCTTGGTAGCCTCTCTTATGGGGAAATGTAGTCTAGTGCTTCCACTGAGCCATGGTAGTCTGCTACAGCCCGGTTTACCGGAGTCCTACTAGCCCAGTTACTACTGCTCCGAAACACTTAGGCTGGTCGGCAGGTGATCCACTTCGTTCATGTGTCTGTCCCTTCAGGGAAATGTCACGCGGTGACTTCCAGAGTCCTGCTAGCCTGCTACAGCCTGGGTTCCCGGAGTCCTGTTAGCCCAGTTGCTACAGCCCAGATTCACACGCTGATGACCGACACGTTCGATGTTGGTTCATGTATGCCTGTCTCCGTAAGCTAGCGCCACTTTGGGTTCACGACTAGTCATGTCGGCCCGGGTTCTTTGTCATATGGATGCTAGCGACACTATCATATACGTGAGCCAAAAGGCGCAAACGGTCCCGGGCCAGGTAAGGTGGCACCCATGGGAATACTGTGCGTGAGGCCGCAAAGTGATATGATGTGTTACATTCTAGATCTGTGTGACTTAGAATCGGGGTCCTGACAGGTTCGGCCAACCCAAGCTTCGGTTCGTGCAGGTCGACCAGGGCCAGTTGGGTCTAATGGCATTGTGCACTAGGTTTCAGATTTGATTTGGGGGAGCTAGTTGTGGATTTTGGGCGAGTTGATGTACCCAAGTCATAGCCACCTACATTTTGATTATTGGTGAAGCTTTCCAATGCAGATGTGTTTTTCCTCTCAGGATACACGCTCCAATTCTGCCCAGGTCTGTAGGTGAAATTGGGATATTAAATTTTGTGAATTTGAGCTCCTACATGTGCATGGATATACTGTTTATGTGCATATTATTGTTAAATTATGATCCAAATTCTACCGTATTGGACTAGACGTGGTACAAATGGTGTGGGCCTTTGCGTTGGTACCTATGCGTACGAGTACAACTCATTTACTTGTCCTACAAGTACCCTTATGTGTTGCCCCTCATATATACCCCATGTAGTCGCACCTAAGACGGTCTTTATTAACTTTGAGGTTCTACCGTTTCAGGTAACGCTACTCTGTTATTTCAAAGAATTCTGATTGTGATGCTGCTAACCTTTGGCATATGCGTCTTGGACATATGAGTGAACTTGGCTTGGCAGAGTTAAGTAAGAGAGGTCTTCTTGATGGATATGAACCTGGTAAATTGAAATTTCGTGAGCATTGTATCTTCGGCAAGCACAAGAGGGTGAAGTTCAATACTTCAACCCATACAACTGAACGTATTCTTGATTATATTCATTCTGATTTATGGGGATCATCTCGCAGAAAGTCACTAGGTGGTGCTAGTTACATGTTGACTATTACTGATGATTATTCGGGAAAAGTTTGGCCTTATTTCTTGAAGCATAAATATGAAGCATTCTCAGTTTTTTAAGGAGTGGAAGATTATGACTGAAAGGCAGACTGAAAAGAAGGTAAAAATACTTTGCACTGATAATGGTATGGAATTCTGTTCTAAGCAATTTAAGAATTATTGCAAGTATGAAGGCATTGTCAGACACTACACCATTCCCTATACTCCTCAACAAAACGGTGTTGTTGAGCGTATCAACAGGACCATTATTTCCAGAGCCCGTTGCATGTTTTCCAATGCAAGTTTGCATAGGCGTTTTTCGGCTGAGGCTGCTTCCAGTGCTTGTTATCTCATTAACCGTTCACCATCTATTGCTCTAAATAAGAAAACTCCAATTGAGGTTGGTCTGGTTCACCTGCTGATTATTCACAGTTGAGAGTTTTTGGTTGCACTGTTTATGCTCATGTTCATAATGGAAAATGGGAGCCTACGGCTGTTAAGTGCATCTTTCTTGGTTATAAATCTGGTGTTAAAGGTTTTAAATTATGGAATCATGAAACCCAAAAGATTGTTATTCACAGAAATGTTATCTTTAATGAATCTGCTTATGTGACATGATGTTCCATCTACTAATGTTCCTGTTTGAGAGTGCACAGCAGCCTACTGTTCAGGTGGAGCATGTTATTGATTCAGATGATACATCTGGTAATGAAAATGTTGATGCACATGATGAACCCGTCGTTGATGATGAACATGTCACTCCCACTCCAAATCAGCCTATTGTTCCACCCAGTTGGAATCTCGAGTTAGGCGGGGTATTAATAAACCTGACAGGTTAATTGAAGAGTGCAATAGTGTTTCTTTTGCTTTATCTATTGCAGACAAAATTGAAGCTAAAGTTGAGCCTTCTTCATATTCCGAGGCTATTATTTCTGGTGATAGTAATAAGTGGACGACCGCTATGCATGATGAGATAGAATCACTTGAAAAGAATGGCACTTGGGATTTAGCAAAATTGCCCGGAGAGAAGAAACCTATTCGTTGCAAATGGGTTTTCAAGAGGAAAGAAGGTGTTTCTTCTAATGGTGATACAAGATCTAAAGCAAGGTTAGTTGCTAAACGTCACAGTCAAATTCCAAGTATTGACTATAAAGAAGTCTTTTCTCCTATTGTGAAGCATAGCTCTATTCGCACTTTACTCAATATTGTTGCTATGCATGATTTTTTGCTCAAACAATTGGATGTTAAAACTGCATTCTTACATGGAGAATTAGAGGAGGATATTTATATGGAATGTAACTACCCGAACCTGATAAGATTCGATGTCTCTGCGCTTACCATGCTTGTCCCTATATGAATGCGCTAGCACATACAATACATAGGAATATCAAATAACAAGTGCATCATTTACTACAACGTATGATCCAGAATTTATAAAGTATTACAAACTGAGTAGCACATAGCTAGCTTTATTCAATAATAACAACGGAAAATGTAGCGTAATACACAAACGATGAGTCCCATCAATGCCCACTAGCAAAAATGCTGAGTGAAGACTCGCCACCCTACTATATCTCATTGATCATCTGAAAATCCTACAACATGATAAGTTGCAGCCACAAAGGTCAATACATTGAATGTGTTGTCAAATCACACATAATGATATAGCAAACCTACATCCACAAGCAAAGTCAAACAGAACACTCAAGTTGGTTTGTAGAAGAATGTCTTCACCTACCTCCACTAACTGGACTCACATCCGTATCTAATTTCTTCACCCATGATAACCCCAAAGATTCTAAGTAAACATGACAAGAACTTCAGAAGTCTCTCGAGTGCGCTCTATCAGTGGCGCATTCTCTAGGGACCATAGAGCGCTATGCCAAGGACGCATTCACATGATTTAAGTTCCGCAAAATATACATCGCCTCAAGTGCGCTCTGTCAATGGCGCATTCTCTAGGGACAATAGAGCGCTCTGCCAGTGACGCATTCACCAGGTAAAAAGTCCCAAGCCTACAGCTATAAACACTCGCCAATTTCATGAATCACTTGACACATGCCCCCGTCTACCGTAGCAAGCTAATCGCACCATCACATAATACAATCAATACCCAAATATGACAATAGAGAACATACAGATCAAACCAAGCACATATTATAGCACAAAAACCACACATGCCTAGCAGAATATAGTTGAGCAAAATCAAAGTGCAAAATTGCCTTGAACGCCGTTGAAGTACTCTAACGATTAATTCCTATCCGCTTTATACTCCGGACGATCTATACGATTAACGAAGGCACCGATAAATAAACCGTACTCACATAACACCACATTAAGTCAACAACAAGTAATTCAGATAGAACTTAAATAACAGAATGTATCAGTAGGTATATTTTATCTACAAGCTAGTACGATCACAATGCAAAAAGAATCAACTAATTTGGATCAACGGTTCACAAGATATGGCCTTTGGAAGGTTAAATTCAAATTTTAGCAAATTCAAATTTAAACAGTTCAAAAATGTTAAATTTTGGTTCTAAAGAATTCTCCTGGTCTCTGCGAATACACAAGAAAAAGAATCGATGAATTTTGATTTACGGATCTCAAGTTATAGCTAATTGAAAGTTGGGTGAAAATCTGTTTAAAAATGATTATGAAATGCGGCTACTGTAGCGTGTCGCCATGTGTCGCATGCAGATTGCTTGAGGGTGTTTCTTGTTCTGGCTAACCGATAGACGTTTGCTAAATAGTGCATACCGGTTCAAAGGAGAAAAACAAAATAACATTTGATCTTGGCGGTTAAAAACAGATCAGGCTATGGACAGGGGTGCGTGGAAGCTTGCAAGCCATGAGTTGGTCACGAGGTCTTATGGGTTTCACCTCTAGCCTACCCCAACTTGTTCAAGACTAAAGGCTTTGTTGTTGTTGTTGTTGTTGTTGTTTGTTGTTCGTTAAAAATAGATCGGGCGGTTAAGGATGCTCACCGAAGAACACAGGGGCTGGGCGCCGGAATTGAAGGAGAAGACGGCACGGCCGACTCGGAATTCGTCGACGGCGACGCCTGTAGTGATCCTCAGACTGAGGTGGAGTGATGAGCGGATGAGGAGTTCATTTGCGGTGACGATGGTGGTGAAAACAACGAAGGGGCTGCCTCTGCCTGGTAGCAACGACGTGAGTGGCGGCTGTGACTCGGCTAGCAACGGCGAACTCTCTGCGGGGCCGAGGGGTTGTTCTGTTGTATCCCTGTGAGAATTAGAAGATGAGGTAGAGGGAGAAAATCAAGGCGCAAATAATAGGACCGATAGGAGAAGCAGGGAACCTCCGGTGACGATGGATTTGTCCGATGACAGGAGCTTCGGGCAGAGAACTCCGTGAGATCGCACGGGAGCTGTAGTTTACGGGAGATGGAGATTTTTGTGAAAATCGGACAAGACGGAGACGTGGAAATATTTACAGAGAAGTTCCCGTGCAGTAGAAGCAAGAGATCGATCGAATTGATTGAATCTGAATCGGGTACGGTGTCCCTGACGAACACGGCTGGCGGAACGGGATGACATGTGGGTCTGCCTCGTCAGCGAGACAGAGAAAAGGAAGAAAAACACAGAGAAGGGAGAGAGCTGCGGGGTGGGCTGTGGTCGAGCGGGGAAATAGGCCGCCTGTAGCTGGTGCTGCTGCCTAGCACGCGCAAGCTGGGTTTGCTACTGGGCAACCCAACCGCACAGTAAAGTTCTGGCTAAAAGCTTTACTGCACAAGACAACTATTGGATAAAATAGCATACCAAAGTACTTCTAAAAATACCAAAATACACATGAAAATATTATTACTATTATATAAAATAGTGAATATTTTTACAACACAAATGAATTTTGCAAAAATATTTTATGCAATAGGATCTAATAAAAACACTATAACAACTTCTAAAAATAACTTTTGTGTTTCAACAATTCCAAAATGATTTCATGTAAACTCCAAGGAATATTCTTAATTGGAAAAGACTTTGAATACTCAGAAAATTATCTCCACTCCAAATATTTTTCCTTGAGTTGGAAAAGATTTGAATACTCAGAAAATTCAAATATGCATAGAAATCATGATGAAAAAGAATCCTATTAACATTCCAAATCTGAAAATTTGGGATGGTACATGGAACAACCTGAAGGTTTTGTTATTCCTGGAAAAGAAAAGCTTCTCTGTAAGTTAAAGAAATCTCTTTATGGATTGAAGCAATCCCCTAGACACTAGTCTCAAGGTTTCAAAAGGTCTAATTATAATAGTTGTGTTTATTTGAAAACTGTCAAAGGTTCAACTATTTATTTGCTCCTTTATGTTGATGATATTCTAATTGCTGCAAAGAGTATGTCAGGTATTAATGAACTAAACAACCAATTGAGTAATGAATTTGAGATGGAGGATTTGGGTGCAGCAAAGAAAATACTTGGCATGGAAATATCCAGAGATAGAAAGTGTGGAAAGGTATATCTAAGTCAGAAGGGATATATTGATAAATTCTTCCTCGTTTTAATATGCATAATGCCAAGCCAGTAAGTACTCCGTTAGCTGCACACTTGAAATTCAGCCTTATGTCCTAAGTCAGATGCCGATATTGAGTACATGTCTAGAGTTCCCTATTTCAGTGCTGTTGGTTCACTTATGTATGCCATGGTTTGTTCTTGTCCTGATTTATCATATGCATTGAGTGTTGTCAGTAGATACATGGCTAATCCTGGAAAAGAGCATTGGAAAGCAGTTCAGTGGATTTTTAGATACCTGCGAGGTACTTCTAATGCTTATTTACAGTTTGGGAAAACTAGAGATGGACTTGCTGGTTTTGTTGATTCTGATTTTGTTGGTGATTTGGATAAGAGAAGATCACTCATAGGCTATGTTTTCACCATTGATGGTTGTGCTTTCAGTTGGAGAGTGACTTTCCAGTCTATTGTGGCTTGTTCCACTACTGATGCCGAGTATATGGCTATTTCTGAGGCATGCAAAGAAGCTATCTGGTTGACAGGTTTGTACTCTGAGCTTTGTGGAGATTCATCTTGCCTATCGTATTTAGTGAAAGTCAAAGTACTATATATATTACAAACAATCCAATGTATCATGAGAGAACAAAGCACATTGATGTCTGGTATCACTATATTCGAGATGTTGTTGCTGAAGATGATTTGAAGGTATGCAAGATAAGTACTCATGATAATCCTACAGATATGATGACAAAGCCAGTTTCTTGTAGGGTGAAACCCTAGATGGGATCTTTTCACACATGGAGGTGGGGGAAAGAGAAGAACACACAACAACACAAGAAGAGGAACACGCAAACAAGCCCAAATAACACATCCACTAGAGTAGCATACATGAGATCCACAAGTATACAAGAACAATTCAAGGAAAATAGCACTAGGGTAAAGTTCTCCCACCCCTCATGTTGATCTTCTCCAAGAGGAGGCCTTGATATTCCACAAGGATTCTTCCCAAAGAGGGGGCTTGATCTCCAAGAGGAGGGTATACAAGGAGCAAAGCTCTCTAGTGTCTATCAAATACTTTGGTAACCTCACAAATGAGCAAGATGGGGAGTACTTATAGGCTAGGGACGAGTTGGGGGTAAAACAAGGGTACATGGGTAATTTATCCCGAAAAACGCGTAACCACAGAGGAGGGTCCGGGCACCCGAGGGAAAGGGGCCCGGGCACCTGAGGGTAGCCGCATCAGGAGGGGACGGGCACCCGGGGCGCGAGGCACTGGGCACCCGAACCAGTCAGGGGGGTTGCGCCCATGGCGCCGAAGAGGCCGGGCACCCGGGGTAGTGGCCCGGGCACTCGGGGTAGTGGCCCGGGCACCCGTGGTGGTGGCTGGCAGCTCCAGGTGGGAGGGCCGGGCACCCAGGGATGGCCGGCGGCTGCGCCCAGGGGCGGCCGGGAACCCGGGCCCCACAAGGCCGGGCAGGCTGGCAGAGGCAGCGCCCAGGTTGAGGCCGGGCACCCGGGGCCAAAGCGGTCGGGCACCCGGGGTGGCCAGAACCTCCGCCGGCGGTAGGTCAGGGCCGGTGAGGGAGTCCTGGACTAAGGGGTCCTTGAGTGTCCGGCCTGTTAGCCATGGGCATGACTGATGGGCTGTGAAGATACGAAGACCGAAGACTGCACCCGTGTCCGGATGGGACTCTCCTTGGTGTGGAAGGCAAGCTTGGCGACCAAATATGTAGATTACTTTCTTTGTAACCGACCTTATGTAACCCTAGATCCTCCCGATGTCTATATAAGCCGGAGGACTTAGTCTGAAGGGGGGATATTCATTATCATATCCATACAAGCTAGACCTCTAGGGTTTAGCCATTACGATCTGGAGGTAGATCAACTCTTGTAATACTCGTATTCATCAATATTAATCAAGCAAGACGTAGGGTATTACCTCCATAGAGAGGGCCCGAACCTGGGTAAACATCGTGTCCCCTGTCTCCTGTTACCATCGACCTAAGACGCATAGTTCGGGACCCCCTACCCGAGATCCGCCGGTTTTGACACCGACATTGGTGCTTCCATTGAGAGTTCCACTGTATCGTCAACAACAAGATCGATGTCTCGCCTTGTTCTCAAGGATAATATCACCACCAGAGGAACCCTGGCTCCAGGCCAAACCCTCCGGCTGGGCGGCTTTACCATGACCGCCCGTTCGGTCATTAAGCTGACGATGACCTCTTGGGTCATCAAAAACCCCCTTCGTATCGACTCCGAAAACTCCAAGCAGATGGATCCGGCAGAGCTTTCATCCCTAAACGAGCTCCTAGATCGCATCGCCACCCTGGGGGTCGCTACACACTACGATTGGATTGGGCTTAAACCCGATCAGAGAGAAATCAAATCTCCACCGATCACCCACCAGATAGCGGTAGTCGAAGAGCGAGTCAACAACTCTTCCTCCATATTAAGGATGGACTATGTCCGGATCTCCGGTCTTGAAGAGCCGGACACCTACCCGCGAGGTGATGCATCTTGCCCTCCGAACATAGAATCGGACGATGGGCCTAAGAAATTAGTGGACATCCCGGAGCACGATCTGCTAAGTTTGGAAGACCTTCAGACTCCGGATCCAAAACTAGGGCAGGGTTCAGATTTAAATCCACCCATCCACCCGAATACAAGTGCTCTCATGAGCATAAAATAGCAGTCCCAGGAAACGGTCTACCACTTCTGGGCCAAATTCCTTCTTGTCAAAAACAAGATTAAAGATTGCCGCGACGAGGAAGCGATCTCAGTGTTCCGCAACAATTGCAGGGACGAAGGAATCCTCAACGCCATCAACCACCGTCGCATCCTACACTTTGCTGACTTGGAAACTATCATACAGAAGTACAGTGCAATGGAAAGCGCCTAGAAAACTCAAGCAGCTCATTGGGAATCATCGATCCCCACTCAACCCCTCATTCAGGCGAAAAGGGCGCACCCTTGCAACACGCCCGGTTCAATAGCAAAGAAATACAAGTCCAGTATGGGGCGCGGAACCGTTCTGGAAGGATGGCTCAATGGGCCATGCAAAATACATGCAACACCGGATAACATACCAACACATAGCCTTAGAGAATGTTGGATACTCCCGCAAGTGGCCAAGAGCGGCGAGGATATCCTCACCAAGAATAACCCAGGACAACACCCCCCAGAGGACAACGACCCCAAAGTACTGATGGTCTTCGAGACATTCGCCTCGAACAATAGGCGCAAAAGAGCACTACGCGGACTCGCGGAAGTCTATCAAATAGCAGCAATAAACCCTTGGAATGACACGGCTATAACTTTTAATGTCGGCAACGAACCAAAATACAGGACAGTCCGAGCACCAGCCACCTTGGTCCTCAGTCCAATTATGGACGGCTTTTGGCTCACCAAGGTCCTCATGGACGGCGGCAGCGGACTAAACCTCATCTACGAAGATACACTCCACAAAATGGAAATAGACAGGAGCTGCATTGAGCAAAGTAGCACGACCTTCCGAGGAATTATCCCCAGTTGGGAGGTGCGGTGTGCGGGAAAAATAACACTTGACGTGGTATTCGGCACGCCGGAGAATTATCGGTCCGAAGAAATAACCTTCCAAGTGGCACCTTTCAACAGCACATATCACGCCCTCTTAGGGTGATGCATTTACGCGCTTCCAAGCGGTACCCTATTATGGATACATGAAGCTTAAGATGCATGGGCCCAACGGTATAATCACTCTAGCTAGTGATCCGGACATAGCACTCCGCGCCGAGAATAAAACCACATCCTTGGCCCTTGAGGCATTATCTGAAGCCCTCGCGGCCGAAGAATTAACCGCGCTGCGCTCCACGGTGGACAGGGATGATGTGGTCCTAGACAAACGACCCAAATCCACCTCCTTCAAACCAACAGAAGAAATAGTCAAATTCCAAGTCCATCCAATGGACCCTAAAAAGATAGCATCCATCGGAGCACAACTAGACCCAACGGTTGACGTCGTGCTACGAGAGTTCCTGCGTGAGAATTGGGATATATTCGCCTGGCACCCTTCTGATATGCCAGGAATCCCATGCGAGTTGGCCGAACACAGCCTCAATATATTAAAGGGATATAAACACTGCAGCGCTTTTCCGAACCCAAACGTCAAGCTATGGGGGAGGAGCTAGCCAAGCTAATTGAGGACGGATTCATCAGAGAAATAAAACATCAGGACTAGCTGGCAAACCTAGTGATGGTACCAAAGAAGGACAAATCCTGGCGGTTATGCATCAATTTTAAAGACCTCAATAAGGCTTTCCCTAAGGATCCCTTCCCCCTCCCCCGCATTGATCAAATCATTGATGCTACCGTAGGACACGACTCACTGTGTTTCCTTGATGCATATTCCAGATAGCATCAAATCAAAATGAAGGAGTCCGATCAAGCTGCAACAGCATTCATTACCCCATATGGGCCATTATACTTCAACACCATGCCCTTCAGGCTCAAGAACGCCGGAGCCACATACCAACGCATGATTCAAACATGCCTGGAGAAACAGATCGGCAAGACAGTTGAAGCTTATGTGGATGACGTCGTCATCAAAACTAGGCGCGTCGAAACATTAATAGATGATTTATGTCTCACATTCGATAACCTCCGCGCGTATGACATTAAGCTCAATCCTGAAAAGTGCGTTTTCGGCGTCCCCGCTGGAAAACTGCTGGGCTTCATCGTTTCCAACAGAGGAATTGAAGCAAATCCAGCAAAAATCCGAGCTCTGTCACAATTGGCTATACCAACAGACCTTAAATAAGTCCAAAAGCTCGTGGGTTGCATGGCAGCTCTAAGCCGCTTTATCTCCAGATTGGGAGAAAAGGCACTACCACTCTATCGCCTTCTACGGCGAACCGATCACTTCGAGTGGACGGTCGGGGCAACAGCCGGACTAGAGGAAATAAAAACCCTTCTTGCGAGCAACCCAATCCTGGCCGCGCCAAACGTCGGTGAACCGATGTTATTATACATATCGGCAACACATCAGGTTGTGAGCGCCGTGCTTGTCGTTGAATGATACGTCTCCAACATATCTACTTTTCCAAACACTTTTGCCCTTGTTTTGGACTCTAACTTGCATGATTTGAATGGAACTAACCCGGACTCACGCTGTTTTCAGCAGAATTACCATGGTGTTATTTATGTGCAGAAACAAACATTCTCAGAATGACCTAAAACTTCACGGAGCAACTTTTTCGAAAATATAAAAAATACCTACAAAATATGAAGGCTAGGGGGGCCATCACCTCTCCACGAGGGTGGGGGCGCGCCCTAGGGTGGCAGGCACGCCCCCCTACCTTGTGGGCCCCCTAGTGCCTCTCCAACTCCAACTCCAACTCTATATATTGTGTTTCGGAGAGAGAAAAAATCAGAGAGAAGAATTCATTGCGTCTTATGATACGGAGCCGCCGCCAAGCCCTAAAACCTCTCGGGAGGGCTGATCTGGAGTCCGTTCGGGGCTCCGGAGAGGGGAATCCGTCGCCATCGTCATCATCAACCATCCTCCATCACCAATTTCATGATGCTCACCGCCGTGCGTGAGTAATTCCATCGTAGGCTTGCTGGACGGTGATTGGTTGGATGGGATCTATCATGTAATCGAGTTAGTTTTGTTAGGGTTTGATCCCTAGTGTCCACTATGTTCTGAGATTGATGTTGCTATGACTTTGCTATGCTTAATGCTTGTCACTAGGGCTTGAGTGCCATGATTTCAGATCTGAACCTATTATGTTTTCATCAATATATGAGTGTTCTTGATCCTATCTTGCAAGTCTATAGTCACCTATTATGTGTTATGATCCGTTAACCCCGAAGTGACAATAATCGGGATACTTACCGGTGATGACCGTAGTTTGAGGATTTCATGTATTCACTATGTGCTAATGCTTTGTTCCGGTACTCTATTAAAAGGAGGCCTTAATATCCCTTAGTTTCCGTAAGGACCCCGCTGCCACGAGAGGGTAGGACAAAAGATGCCATGCAAGTTCTTTTCCATAAGCATGTATGACTATATTCGGAATACATGCCTACATTATATCAATGAACTAGAGCTAGTTCTGTGTCACCCTAGGTTATGACTGTTACATGATGAACCGCATCCGGCATAATTCTATATCACCAATCCATTACCTATGAGCTTTCCATATATTGTTCTTCGCTTATTTACTTTTCCGTTGCTATTGCTATCATCACTACAAAATACCAAAAACATTACTTTTACTATTGTTACCTTTTGCTACTATTACCACTACTATCATATTACTTTGCTACTAAATACTTTGCTGCAGATATTAAGTTTCCAGGTGTGGTTGAATTGACAACTCAGCTGCTAATACTCAAGAGTATTCTTTGGCTCCCCTTGTGTCGAATCAATAAATTTGGGCTGAATACTTTACCCTCGAAAACTGTTGCGATCCCCTATACTTGTGGGTTATCAAGACTATTTTCTCGCGCCGTTGCCGGGGAGAGCATAGCTCTATTCTTTGAGTCTCTTGGGATATATATATATATATCTGCTTATCATTATGAAGAACTTGAGAGATCCAAAAACTAACATTTATCCCTCAACTACGAGGGGAGGTAAGGAACTGCCATCTTGCTCTGCACTTGATTCACCATCTGTTTTGAGTAAGCTTGCGACACCTACACCTGCTTCTACTATTCGTTCTGATATATCGAATGTTATTGATGATGCCTCTTCTGCTATGCATGATACTTATGATGAAACTACTTCTATGCCTGATACTACTGTGCCACTTAGTGATTTTCTTGATGAACAAATTGCTAGGGCTAGAGAGATTGAAAATATTGAATCTGATAATACTGATGAAAGTGATGATGAAGAATCACTTGTTATTCCTGAGGGTTATATTTTTTATCAAGAAACTTCTTTAGCTATTTTAACTTGCAAAGATAGAAACGAACTTAAGAGGTTATTAGCTAAATGGAACAAGCAATCTCTAAATGCTAGAATGAAACCTGACCCTGCTTTTGCTACTTCAGCTATCTGTGTTACTGATAAGGATTATGAATTCTTTGTTGATCCTGATATAATTACTTTGGTTGAGTCTGGTCCTTTTCATGGCTATGAATCTGAAACTGTTGTGGCACATTTACTAAATTAAATGATATAGCTACCCTTTTTACCAAAGATGAGAGAACTCGCTACTTTTATATCCTTAAAATATTTCCGTTCTCATTAAAGGGTGATGCTAAGATATGGTTTAATTCTCTTGATCCTGGTTGTGTGCGTAGTCCCCAGGATATAATTTATTACTTCTCTGCTAAATATTTCCCTGCTCATAAGAAACAAACTACTTTAAGGGATATATATAATTTTGTGCAAATTGAAGAAGAGAGTCTCCCACAAGCTTGGGGGAGGCTTCTCCAATTACTTAATGCTTTGCCTAATCATCCTCTTAAGAAAAATGAAATACTTGATATCTTTTATAATGGACTAACCGATGCTTCCAGAGATTACCTGGATAGTTGTGCTGGTTTTGTTTTCAGGGAAAGAACACCACATGAAGCTGAAATTCTATTGAATAATATGTTGACAAATGAAAATAATTGGACACCTCTGGAGCCAATTCCTGAGCCTATTCCTAAACCAACTCCGAAGAAGAGGGGTATTCTATTTCTCAGTCCTGAAGATATGCAAGAGGCAAAGAAATCTATGAAAGAAAAAGGTATTAAAGCTGAAGATGTTAAGAATTTACCTTCTATTGAAGAAATACACGGTCTTAATTTACCGCGTGTTGAAGAAACATATGATCTTGATCCATCACCTATTGAAGAAACTCATGGTCTTGATAACCCGACACAGGTAGTAAAGGTAAGTTCTCTCTATAGATATGATAAAGCTAAAATCTCATTTACTAAGTTTGCTAGCCCATTCTTAGATGAGTTTGATAAATTTATGGCTAAGCAAGAAGACTTTAATGCTTATTTTGGTACACAATTGAAATACAATTCAAATATGCTTGAACACTTGGGTGATTATATGGCTAATGTTAAAGGTGAACTTAAACTTATTAGTAAACATGCTTCTATGGTTACCACTCAAGTAGAACAAGTACTTAAAGCTCGAAATGATTTGCTCAATGAATTGAATAGTAAGGATAATGATAATGCTGTTAGAGTGGCTACTAGAACTGGTAGAATGACTCAGGAACCTTTGTATCCTGAAGGACACCCTAAGAGAATTGAGCAAGATTCTCAAAGAAATAATGTAGATGCACCTAGTCCTTCTAATAGGAAGAAAAAGAAAAATGATAGGACTATGCATGCTTCTAGTGAACCTATTGCTGAAACACCTGAGAATCCAAATGATATTTCTATTTCTGATGCTGAAACACAATCTGGGAATGAACCTGAAACTAGTGATAATGTTAATGATAATGTTCATGATGATGCTCAACCTGGTAATGACAATGATATAGTAATTGAACCTGCTGTTGATCTTGATAACCCACAATCAAAGAATTAATGTTATGATAAGAAAGACTTTGTTGCTAGGAAAGACGGTAAAGAAAGAGAACCATGGGTTCAGAAACCCATGCCTTTTCCTCCCAAACCATCCAAGAAAAAGGATGATGAGGATTTTGAGCGCTTTGCTGAAATGATTAGACCTATCTTTTTGCGTATGCGATTAACTGATATGCTCAAAATGAATCCTTATGCTAAGTATATGAAAGAAATTGTTACAAATAAAAGAAAGATACCGGAAGCTGAAATTTCCACCATGCTTGCTAATTATACTTTTAAGGGTGGAATACCAAAGAAACTTGGAGATCCAAGAGTACCCACTATACCATGCTCCATTAAAAGAAACTATATTAAAACTGCTTTATGTGATCTTGGAGCCGGTGTTAGTGTTATGCCTCTCTCTTTATATCATAGAATTGATTTGAATAAGTTGACACCTACTGAAATATCTTTGCAAATGGCTGATAAATCAACAGCTTTACCCGTCGGTATTTGTGAGGATGTGCCCGTTGTAGTTGCAAACGTTACTATTTTAACAGACTTTGTTATTCTTGATATTCCAGATGACGATAGTATGTCTATTATTCTTGGAAGACCCTTTTTGAATACTGCAGGGGCTATTATTGATTGCACTAAAGGCAATGTCACTTTTCATGTTAATGGTAATGAGCATACGGTACACTTTCCGAGGAAACAACCTCAAGTCCACGGTATCAATTCTATTGGAAAAATTCCATCGATTATATTTGGAGGTTTTGAATTTCCTCTTCCTACTATCAAGAAGAAATATGATATTCTTATTATTGGGGATGTGCATATCCCCGTTGAGGTAACATAGTGTTATTCAAAGTTTCTCCGGTTCCATGTTATTCGGAATGAGTTCGTTAACGAGACTTGATCAACCTTGTTAGTGGATTCCTTTTGATGATCATGAGATGGATGAAACTTGAAAGCACAACCTTCTGTACCCCACTTTTACTTTCTGTTATTTATATTAAATAAAATAAAAATAAATATTTTTCTGTCTGTTATCTGATTATCCGTGCAATATAAAAACACCTCGAAAATAAAAGTTCTCCAAATGCCCTGAAATTTAAATAAGATTTTTTCTAGAATATTTGAGAATATTTGGCACTGAGAACACAACAGGGGGGTCAACCACCTGCCCACGAGGGTGGAGGGCGCGCCCTACCCCCCTGGGCGCGCCCCCTGCCTCATGGGCGCATGGTGGCCCTCCTCCACTTATCTTTTCACCCACACACTCCTTCTTCCTCCCCCAAACATGAATATCCAGCTCAAACCCGAGTCCAAGCTCGTTTTGCTGCCATTTTCGATCTCCTTGCTCAAAGCACCTCTCACAAAACTGCTTGGGGAGATTGTTCCTTGGTATGTGTCTCCTCCATTGGTCCAATTAGTTTTTGGTTTTTGTTCTAGTGCTTTATTCATTGCACATTTTTGCTGCTTAGGTGACCCTGTTCTTGAGCTTGCACCTCAAATTTATATGGCTCCAAGTAGTTTTGATGCATGATATAGGCCCTAGGCACTTGTAGGAGTAGTTGATATCAATATTATTGAGTTTGGTTTACTTTTATTTTGAAGTTACTAAAAAATTTCAGAATTTTTCAGATGAAGAAAAATGCTTAGGAAAATGTTCCAAGGTGGTTCATCAAGGAAGCAAGGACCCAGGCTTGCAATGCGTGATGCTGATGAAGAGCCACCAAGAGACTCTCCAGTGCGTCCTTGTGAGTCGCCTTCTAAAAATTGTATGGATCGAGTAGGAATTAAGGAAGAATTCAACACATATTTGCGTAACGCTGATCTTGTGAGCTTCGAGGAAGAGAACTGCAGCCAGTATCACAACCTCACCAGTACCTTTGTGAGGAGGTTTGAATTTTCAACTTCACGTAATTCTCCAACTGTCATGTTTGATCTTTATGAAAATTCTTATACTATGGACTTAGAGGATTTTACCACTGCTTGCAAACTTCCACAATGGGGTAGTATAAGTGATCCTCGCAAATATGAATTTAGAGATTTTCTTGCTAGCATAACTGTGGGAGAATCTAGAGATATTACACAAGCTACCATAGGGAGCATTCACTTTCCTGCTATACATTATTTTGCTCTCTTCATAGGTAGATGAATTAATGGTAAAGATGAGGCATGTCACATGTGTGTCCCTGACCTCAGCATTCTTAGGAGTGCTGTGTTAGGAGATAAATCTTATAATTTGGGAGCCATTGTTGCACGTAGGTTGCATCTTAATAGATTTAATGGAGATTTCTTGGGAGGAATTTATGCAACCCGCATAGCTAATTTTCTTGGTATAGCCATACACGAAGATGATATTGAATTACCTCCTACTTACCTAGACTTTAGTGCTATGGTTCACCACCAGTTTGTCGAGAGGAATGAATCACCTCTCTAGTACCGACTAATCTTTGACACACGCCGTGTTGTCCATATTACTCTCCCTGCTCCTGCCTTCTTTGATCATCAGGCAAAAGGAAGATATACTATTACCAGAGAGGAGGCAGATGAGTACGAGAGGAGAGCGGAGGCCGCTCGTCGCCACGCTGCAGCTCAGCAGGCGATAGCCACTGCATCGTAGTACGACCCTAACTACTATTATGGATATCCGCTAGGCCAGCCATGGCCATAGACCAACTTAGGCTAAAAGCCTAAGCTTGGGGAGTACGTATTTCCCACCGACATTACATTTATGTTCACACACTCATTGCTAGATGTCGGTGCTCATACTTTTTCATTGTATCATCCATGCTAGTTTATTTTCCTTTTTATGCTTTCTTCTTGTGTGTTAAATAAACCTTAAGAAAAACCCAAAAAATTAGTTGTAGATTTTAGCTATTTTTAATTTCCATGCTTGTAGTAGTAATTAAAAAGAAAAACCCAAAAATATTTCATGTTCTTCTTTTGCTTGTTGGGAGCTTTCCCATGTAAATAGTTTTATTTCTTTTCTTTTCTTTGGGGGTTGATAGAAGAAGACCATAATTAAATTGTTGAAGTGGCTCTTATATGCATACTTGTTGATCTGACAAAAGAGCCCATATTGCCCTGTCTACTCCTGTTTATTGAATGCTTGCAGATTCCAGCTCAGTCCAATGCACGAGCACTATTATTATTATTCACACTATTCGGTCATGCAAGTGAAAGGCAATTATGACGATATATGATGGACTGACTGAGATGAGAGAAGCTGGTATGAACTCGACCTCTTTTGTTTTTGTAAATATGATTAGTTCATCGTTCCTGATTCAGCCTATTATGAATAAACATGTTTGCAATGAAAACTAGAGATCATAGTTTCTTGTGCTATGCTTGATTAGCTATGAGTTATAATGGTTTACCTTGCGTGCCAACATGCTATTGAAATGGTTGTGATGTGGTATGATAGGGTGGTATCCTCCTCTGAATGATTTAAGTGACTTGACTTGGCTCATGTTCACGCATGTAGTTGAAACAAAATCAACATAGCCTTCACGATATTTATGTTCATGGTGGATTATATCCTAATCATGCTTGCATTCGGTGTTGATTAATTTTAATGCATGTTCATGGCTATTGTCGCTCTCTAGCTAGTCGCTTCCCAGTCTTTTGCTAGCCTTCACCTGTACTAAGCAGGAATACTGCTTGTGCATCCAATCCCTTAAACCCTAAATTTATTCCATATGAGTCCACTATACCTACCAATATACGGTATCTACCTGCCGTTCCAAGTAAATTTGTATGTGCCAAACTCTAAACCTTCAAATAAATATCTTGTTTTGTATGCTCGAATAGCTCATGTATCAACTAGGGTTGTCTGTATCTTCCATGTTAGGTGGGCTATTCTCAAGAGGAGTGGACTCCGCTCCTCACTCAAGAGATAAATGGCTGGTCATCGGGATGCCTAGTCCCATGCTTTATGCAAACTAAATCAAAATAATTGCAAACAAAACTCCCCCTGGGACTCTTGTTAGTTGGAGGCACTCGTTGTTTCGAGCAAGCCATGGATTGATGCTTGTTGGTGGAAGGGGGAGTATAAACTTCACCATTCTGTTTGGGAACCGCCTATAATGTGTGTAGCATGGAAGATATCGCCATCTCTTGGTTGTTATGTTGACAATGAAAGTAAACCACTCAAAATATTATTCACCTCTGTTTCAAAACCGAGCTCTGGCACCTCTACAAATCCCTGCTTCCCTCTGCGAAGGGCTTATCTATTTACTTTTACGCCGAGTCATCATCCTCTTATTAAAAAGCACCAGTTGGAGAGCACCACTGTCATTTGCATTCATTACTGTTAGTTTACATTGAGTATGACTTGACTGGATCTCTTTTACCATGAATTACAATGTCTAGTCAGTCCTTGTTCTTTAAAGGTGCTCTGCATTTATGTTTTGCGGTCTCGGAAAGGGCTAGTGAGATACCATCTTGTTATATCATATTATGATTGTTTTGAGAAAGTGTTGTCATCCGAGATTTATTATTATTGCTCGCTAGTTGATTATGATATTGATATGAGTAAACTTGAGACCTGAGCGTTATTGCGAATGTGGTTAGTTATAATCTTTGCTGAAAACTTGAATGCTGGCTTTACATATTTACAACAACAAGAGCAAACAGAGTTTGTAAAAGTTTTTCTTTATCACTTTCAGTTTGTCAACTGAATTGCTTGAGGACAAGCAAAGGTTTAAGCTTGGGGGAGTTGATACGTCTCCAACGTATCTACTTTTCCAAACACTTTTGCCCTTGTTTTGGACTCTAACTTGCATGATTTGAATGGAACTAACCCGGACTGACGCTGTTTTCAGTAGAATTACATGGTGTTATTTAGGTGCAGAAACAAACGTTCTCGGAATGACCTGAAACTTCATGGAGCAACTTTTTGGAAAATATAAAAAATACCTGCAAAAGATGAAGGCCAGGGGGCCACCACCTCTCCACGAGGGTGGGGCGCGTGCCTGCCCCCCTAGGATGCGCCCCCCTACCTTGTGGGCCCCCTGGTGCCTCTCCGACTCCAACTCCAACTCTATATATTGTGTTTCGGGGAGAAAAAAATCAGAGAGAAGAATTCGTTGCGTTTTACGATACGGAGGCGCTGCCAAGTCCTAAAACCTCTCGGGAGGGCTGATCTGGAGTCCGTTCGGGGCTCCGGAGAGGGGAATTCGTCGCCATCGTCATCATCAACCATCCTCCATCACCAATTTCATGATGATCACCGCCGTGCGTGAGTAATTCCATCGTAGGCTTGCTGGACGGTGATGGGTTGGATGGGATCTATCATGTAATCGAGTTAGTTTTGTTAGGGTTTGATCCCTAGTGTCCACTATGTTCTGAGATTGAGGTTCCTATGACTTTGCTATGCTTAATGCTTGTCACTAGGGCCCGAGTGCCATGATTTCAGATCTGAACCTTTATGTTTTCTTCAATATATGAGTGTTCTTGATCCTATCTTGCAAGTCTATAGTCACCTATTATGTGTTATGATCCGTTAACCCCGAAGTGACAATAATCGGGATACTTACCGGTGATGACCGTAGTTTGAGGAGTTCATGTATTCACTATGTGCTAATGCTTTGTTCCGGTACTCTATTAAAAGGAGGCCTTAATATCCCTTAGTTTCTATAAGGCCCCCGCTGCCACGGGAGGGTAGGACAAAAGATGTCATGCAAGTTCTTTTCCATAAGCACATATGACTATATTCAGAATACATGCCTACATTATATCAATGAACTGGAGCTAGTTCTGTGTCACCCTAGGTTATGATTGTTACATGATGAACCACATCCGGCATAATTCTCTATCACCGATCCATTGCCTATGAGCTTTCCATATATTGTTCTTCGCTTATTTACTTTTCCGTTGCTATTGCTATCATCACTACAAAATACCAAAAACATTACTTTTACTACTGTTACCTTTTGCTACTGTTACCACTACTATCATATTACTTTTCTACTAAATACTTTGCTGCAGATATTAAGTTTCCAGGTGTGGTTGAATTGACAACTCAGATGCTAATACTCGAGAGTATTCTTTGGCTCCCCTTGTGTCGAATCAATAAATTTGGGTTGAATACTTTACCCTCGAGAACTGTTGCGATCCCCTATTCTTGTGGGTTATCATTGAAAGAGAACAGGACGAACACAAATTCCCACTTCAGAAGCCAGTATACTACGTGTCCACTGTCCTTACACCATGCAAATCCCGGTACCCCCATTATCAAAAGATAGCATACGCGGTCTTCCTGGTATCCCGAAAGCTCTATCACTACTTCCAGGAGTGTTCGATTATGGTGTCTTCCGAAGTACAACTCAATGACATTATAAACAGCCGTGATGCCACGGGCTGGATTTCCAAATGGGCCATTGAGCTCCTTCCATTTGATATTACATACAAACCATGTCGACCTATTAAATCCCAAGTACTGGCTGACTTCGTCGCCGAATTGACAGAGGCCGAACTCCCTAAAGAGTACGGCGCATATTCCAATTGGGTTATGTATTTCGATGGCTCCAAAATGCTGGCGGGGCTAGGGGCGGGCGTCGTCTTAACGTCACCAACTGGAGACGTCGTTCAGTACGTACTCCAAATACTATACACAGACTCCAACAATGCAGCCGAATACGAGGCCTTATTGCATGGTCTCCGGATGGTTGTCTCCATGGGCATACAACGCCTAGAAGTGCGTGGGGACTCAAACCTTGCAATATCTCAAATAAATGGAGACTTCGACGCCAAAGATCCGAAGATGGCAGCTTAACGTAATGCCGTCATAAAAATGTCGGCCCGGTTCGAGGGGCTCGAGTTCCACCATGTGGCTCGAGAAAGTAATCCGACGGCGGACGTTCTTGCTCGTATCGGCGCTAAGCGCGACCCCGTTCCACCTAATATCTTTCTGGAAAGGCTTTTTAGGTCATCCGTGGTGTGGTAGGAGGAAAACGGCAACACTAGTCCGGATCCGAACGTAACCCCAGATTCCGAAAACACCGGCATCATCGGAGGCTCAGCCATCGAAATAACACTGTCGGCGCATCTCATCATGGTAGTCATTGCCCCATGGACCGAACCCTTCCTGGCCTACCTTAACAGGAAAGAGCTTCCTGAGGACCAGAATGAGGCCCGCTGCATTGTCCGGCATTCAAAGGCCTACAAGGTTCATGACGGAGAGCTCTATGAGAAAAGCGCTACCGCAGTTCTTCAAAGATTTATCTCCGAGGAAGAGGGGCGGCAGGTCTTGGCTGAAATTCATGCCGGACTCCACTGCAGCTTGGGCCCTTGTTAGCAAGGCCTTCCGTGTAGGGTTTTATTGGCTGACGGCCCGAGCAGATGCACATGACCTTGTCCAACGTTACATCAGATGCCAACTCTTCGCCAACCAAAGCCATATGCCCCCCGCCGCCTTACAAACAATCCCCATCACTTGGCCTTTTGCGGTCTGGGGACTCGATATGGTCGGACCCCTTAAAGGAGGAAGCCATAGGAGAAAGTATCTGCTGGTCATGGTGGATAAATTCACTAAGTGGATAGAGGCCAAACCAATCAAAATGGCCGAAGCGGGGCCGGTAATAGATTTCATATCTGGCATGGTACACCGTTATGGCGTCCCACACAGCATAATAACCAATAATGGCTCTAATTTCACAGCCGATGAAGTGAAAACCTGGTGTGCTAATCTAGGCATTAAGCTCGATTATGCCTATGTCTATCACCCGCAGACAAACGGTCAAGTCGAACGGGCTAATGGTCTTATTATGAGCGGCATCAAACCTAGACTAGTGTGGTCTTTGAAAGAATCAGACCAGCACTAGGTGGAGGAACTTGACTCCGTACTCTGGGGGCTGCGGACCACACGTAACCGCACTACTACATATACACATTTCTTCATGGTGTACGGTGCAGAAGCAGTGTTACCCTGCGATATTATTCATGACTCACCTCGAGTGCGCATGTACGAAGAGAGAGAAGCCGAGCTTGATCGGCAGGACAGCTTAGATGCCCTAGAGGAGGAGCGTGACGTTGCAAAAGCCTGTTCCGCATTTTATCAACAACAGGCTCACAGGTATCAAAGCAGAGAAGTGCGGGCCAGGACTTATAACGTTGGTGAACTCGTTCTACGCCTGCCGGAGAAGAAAAAGGACAAACTCAAGCCCAAGTGGGAGGGTCCCTTCATCATTGATGAAGTTCTCACCGGAGGAGCGTACCGCCTGCGTGATGTGTCAGACAATCACCTGGAGCCGAACCCCTGGAATGCGGCCAGACTCCGACGATTTTATGCCTAGCACCAAACTCTGTGTTTGTCTCCTTCCTCCTGTTATTAACGTTATTTTTTCCCTCTTTTCGTTTTTTTATCTTTTTTCGTTTTGCTCTTTAGCCCTACGGCTTTAGTACGGCTAGACTGTCCTCCCCTGATGCGTACATCTCCACATATGTACGTTCATTATACCTGGGGGCTTCTCGTACAGAAGCTTGCTATTATTCTTCGAGCATCAAGATCACCACATATGCGTTTTTCCATATGTACCTTTTCTTCACCATTATATGCATCGATATGACTTAAGTTTTTGCCAAGCTGGGTTGCCTGGCTCCTGTGCTTATGCCCTACGTTCCCGTTAGTTCGGCTAGGACATAAAGAGAGCACCTCTGCGATTGTTACTGCCGGGTCATCCGGATGTGTACCTCAGACTGGGTGAAGCTGAAAGCTAGCGTTCTTAAGGGAATATTCGGTCGGCAAATGAAAGACGTTTCCGCATTCACTCCATTGTGAAACCCCAAAAGTTACTTACTCTACGATTTTTTCAATCATAGTTCGGACATGCACATTACACGCATGCACATCCAGGGAAAGGAACCCTTAATGGAACTATTCTCTCTGGAAGATGTTTCTTACATAATGTAATATAACATAACTAGCCGGATACACATTGTTTGTTCAAGCAACTATGACCCCTACGCCCGGTTCCCATGCATACCCCGGTATATTCTACCATTAGGGTATTCGGAAACACTCCGCACCTTTGGGTCCAGAGGTCGAAGCGAAAAGGTCGGCCATGACAATTGTTTTATTATCCAGCTAGAAGGAAAGTACATAGTCACTTAGGACTTAAAAACTTCCTCCTCTACACTATCCAACAGGCGGTCTAATTTACAATCCTGTTGGGAGTATCAAGCAGCCATCTCTACTTGGCCATATACTAAACTAACGGGAATTTCTTCCCCATTTGACCCTAGCGGTCTGACCCAGGCCATGTGATTCGGATCCATCTTGGTATATCGTGTTTTTACCATGGCCCAGGCCTCTCGCGCACCCTCTCAGCAGGCCGATATCTTCCATAGTCGGATACGCCGCCGCACTCCCTTGAACAGCTCTACAAGCTTGTCCATACTCCCTGGTGGGGAGTCAGATGGCTATAAGGCCTTGGCTACGCTCCACATTGCCTGCCGAGCTTGCTCGTGCAACTGCGACAGCCCTTGCAGAAGATCACTTGATGATCCGGACACCTCCTCTTCAGGGCGGCCCGTTAATATACCTGCAGTCATAGCTATATCAGCTACCTTTATTTCCAAATTGTTAAAGGTAAATACGGCCACATACTGAATATGCCGCCTCGCAGTTTTTTGTTCTCCTTCACGGAGTCTGCCAGCTGGGCTCGTACATCTTTTAGTTCTTCGCGCATTTGGGTGTTCGCATCCTGGAGCTTGTTTTTCTCCTGAACGACTTTTGTTAGCACACGCTCGCCCGCTGCTAGCAGTTTTTTGGCTGCATGTTCTCTGCTTCGAGAGGCGTCCAGCTATTCTTGCAGTTGGTCTAATGATCTGAAAAAAGTAAGCAACTAGGTTAGCATTATTAGTGTACCATTATGTTTTCTCGATGGAGGGAAACATTGCCAGGGGATGCCTTCTTGGATTTCTCTAGTTCGGCATTGGCAGCAGTTAGCTGACTTTGACACTTTTCTAGTTCCTGAGCTAACACTTTTCTAGTTCCTGAGCTAACACTCTTGCAGGAATATCGTTAACAGGAAGGTTACCCATGATGACATCTGACGAGTCCTCTGCCTGAGCTGCATTCACCATGTTGACTTTGGCGTACTTGGGGTTATGCTTGACCACAGCTGTACTTGTCGATCTCACAGGAGGAGGAGGAGGAGGAGGAGGGAGACGCCTCTGATTGAAGCATTTGTTGGCATAGTGACCCTTCTGTTGGCACTTGTTTCACGTGACCTCTAAAAGCGGACGGTGATACGGAGCACTTGATCTTGGAGCTTGAGACGAAGTCTTGTTCTGAAAGCCAGGGTTGGGTGGGTGGGAAGATCCACTGCCACCTTTGCTCTTCTGCTGATAAGGCCGACGGAACGGAGGAGGAGGAAGCCAATACTTCTGCTGCTTAGCCACTTGAGTTGAGGAAGAAGGAGTAGCATCTCTGACTCGCTTCTTGGAAGCATCGCACTTCAGTTGAGCAGTCTCTTGCTTCATTGCCATGTTGTAAAACTCATCATACCTATTGGGCTCAAAGAGAACGAGAGCTAGCTGGATTTCTTCTCTGAGACCACCCCTGAACTGGTATATCATGCTCTTCTCGTCAGGGACGTCTTGCTTAGAAAAACGGGCGAGCTTCTGAAACATCTTGTTGTACTCGTAAATAGACATAGAGCCTTGCTTCAGGTTGCGGAATTCCTCACGCTTGCTTTCAACCACGCTCTAAGGAATATGATGAGCTTTGAAGTCTTGACGGAATTCATCCCAGGTAATCACACGGCCTCCTCTCGAATCTTTATACTGCTGAAACCATTCTGCAGCTTGGTCTTTGAGTTGGAAGGAAGCGAACTTGACAAAGTCCTCAGGCCTGATGTTACTGCACTCGAAATGCTTGCATATGTCCACGAGCCAATCATCAGCGTCTGTTGCCTCAACACAATTGCTGAAGGTCTTTGGCTGGTTAGCAAGGAACTGGTTGAGTGTAGCAAATTGATTCTGATTGTTGCCTTGGCCCTGGTTCCCTTGATTGCTCTCTTGAAGAAGTTGCATGATCAGCTGCGTGTTTGCATTGGTAGCGGCCATCACAGCTTGCCTTGCCTCCAGAGGTGGAGGTGGTGGTGGCGGATCAGGATTCGGAGTCATGCGTGTTGGAGGAGCCATCCAGAAGAGGTTTACATCCATTAGCACATTAACAGACAAATATTGAAGCTGAATCAAGCGGGTTGAAATTGCAACATATAGTCTTCACATCCGAACAAAATGAACGAATTCATTCCAATTGAAATGGTCACATATCCATAAATTGAGAAGCCACTTAGAATTGAGGTAGAAGAAAAACAACAAGGTATAGACCAAGAACGAATACTTGGTGAGGATTACCCAATCCCAAACCAAATATCTGTGGAAGAAGAACTAGAGCTACAAGAATTCCCACCTATGAAACTCCCGAACCTTTCCGGTTATGCAATCAGGTGTTGGGGATACAGGGGAAGCATAATATCTCACCCAAATCTAGCAAATCCTACATCCAGCTGTATCCATCCTTCAACACATAACCGAGAAAAACTTCGGAAATCATTTACCTCAACCTTCGAAAAGCATCCGTTATACAAGTTATGGCAATACTCTCGAACTCCCGCCCCAGTACTGGGTGGCGTCAAGGTTATCTCACCAACAACTGCATAAAAGAGATTTTCGATGTCGGCGAAACTCAGGTATTCCAGAATCTCAACGATAAAATTGTCACGACAACACCTCAGAGCTCAACTCCTCGGGACACTGCCACAACCCCTAAATGACAGGAGGCACCATGAACAATGTTCTCGTCACAAATCGATCGGAACGATTCCAAGATACCCGCGTGATCCTAAAAAAAATTAGTGAAATTTGAGAAGAGAAGAGTCAAAACTCTACGTCAGAATGCCTTACCAGAGCGATGAAGGGACTGGGAAGAAAAAAGAATTCCTAAACTCTCCGATATATATAATCCTAAATGACTCAAAACATTTTTCTAGACTCAGCAACACCAACGATTCGATCAAGCAGGGGCTCCTCAGGTCGGGGAAGGCTCTGATTACCAACTTGTAACGCCCTCGATGCAGTTATATCTCCTACGTGTCGAAGCACGACTTAGAGGCATAACCGCATTGAAAGCAATGTCGCAAGTAAGGTAATCTTCACAGCAACCCATGTAAATAGATAAAAGGGGTAAAGGTACATAGTTGGCTTACACTCGCCACGTCACACAAATACATGAATAACATTACAATCATCCAATACACTCATGGTCCGACTACGGTACCAAAACAAAAGATCAACCCCAACATGCGACACGGTCCCCGATCGCCCCAACTGGGCACCACTACTGATCATCTGGGAAAGACACATAGTAACGGCGAGAGTCTTCATCGAACTCCCACTTGAGCTCAAGCGCATCATCTGGAACGGTATCATCGGTCCCTGCATCTGGTTTTGGAAGTAAACTGTGAGTCACGGGGACTCAGCAATCTCGCACCCTCGTGATCAAGACTATTTAAGCTTATAGGTAAGGCAAGGTAATATGTGGAGCTGCGGCAAGCGACTAGCATATATGGTGGCTAACCTGTTTGCAAAAGAGAGCGAGAAGAGAAGGCAAAGCACGAATGAAGAACTATGATCAAGAAGTGATCTTATAGCAACCTACGTCAAGCATTACTCCAACACCGTGTTCACTTCCCGGACTCCGCCGAGAAGAGACCATCACGGTAACACACGCGGTTGATTCATTTTAATTAAGTTAAGTTTCAAGTTATGTACAACCGGGCATTATCAAATTCCCATCTACCCATAACCGCGGGCACGGCTTTCGAAAGTTCAAATCCCTGCAGGGGAGTCCCAACTTAGCCCATCACAAGCTCTCATGGTCAACGAAGGATATTCCTTCTCCCGAGACATTCCGATCAGACTTGGCATCCCGGTTTTACAAGACATCCTCGACAATGGTAAAACAAGTCCAGCAACACCGCCCAAATGTGCCGACAAATCCCGATAGGCGCTGCACATATCTCGTTCTCAGGGCACACTCGGATAAGCAATCCATACAACTAAAACCAGCCCTCGAATTTCCCCGAGGTGGCGCTGCAAGGGGCTCTAGTTTGGACCAACACTCAGAGGAGCACTGGCCCGGGGGGGTTTAAATAAAGATGACCCTCGGGCTCCGGAAACCCAAGGGAAAAAGAGGCTAGGTGGCAAATGGTAAAACCAAGGTTGGGCATTGCTGGAGGAGTTTTATTCAAGGAGAACTATCAAGGTGTTCCCATCATAACCCAACCGCGTAAGGAACGCAAAATCCTGGAACATAACACCGATATGACGGAAAACTAGGATGGCAAGAGTGGAACAAAACACTAGGCAAAAGGCCGAGCCTTCCACCCTTTACCAAGTATATAGGTGCATTAAGATAACAAGATAATATGGTGATATCCCAACAATAAACAATGTTCCAACAAGGAACGATCTCCAATCTTCACCTGCAACTAGCAACGCTATAAGAGGGGCTGAGTAAAGAGGTAACATAGCCAATCAACGGTTTGCTAGGACATGGTGGGTTAGAGGTTTGACATGGCAATTTGGGAGGCATGATAAGCAAGTGGTAGGCATCGTAGCATAGGCATAGCAAAAGAGCGAGCATCTAGCAAGCAAAGATAGAAGTGATTTCGAGGGTATGATCATCTTGCCTGCAAAGTTGTCAAAGTTGACTTGATCCTCGTAAGCAAAATCAACGGGCTCCTGGTTAGCGAACTCGTCTCCCGGCTCTACCCAAACAAGACAAACAAGCAAAAGGAACACAATCAACCACGTGCAATGCTCGAACAACATGATGCAAACATGGTATGCTATGCGGGATGCGATATGTGATGCATATGCAAGATTTGACAAGGAATGGTTGAACCTGGCCTCAACATGGAAATCCAAGAGTGCCACTGGAAAGGTGAGGTGATTTCGGTTGAAATCGATATAAAGATCACCGGAATCGGATGCACGGTTTGGAAATGGCAAGCAAAACAAATATGGCACCGGTCTGCGATAATCAGCTAGTAGCCATATAAAAGCATCAAGATAACTTTGCAACAGCACTCAAACATGACAACAAAATACATGGCAGGGATCCACTCACGATTCTTGACAAAAGATGAACACTGAGATACGGCCAATTCATCCATTAACAGGTTCAAACAAGCATGGCAAAAGTGCAAATGATAACAGGTTTCAGACTTAGTGAAATTAACACAAGTCTGGAATTTAACATCAGGTAGCACACTTTAGAGCATGAAAACTACATGCTATAGGAACTTAACATGGAAAAGCAAGGCATGGCATGAAGCTACTCAAAGCACTTAACAAAAGTCCCTTAGTGACCTTGAGCCAAAAGGGATCAGAAAATACAATTGCAAGCATGTGAACATGGCAAAAACATAATCAGATTACAGACTTAGTGAAAAACTGGAGCATGCAAATCAGTTAGCGAGTAGGCATGTTCACGAGCTCGATGCACTCACTACAGAGCATGGCATGACAAACTAAGCATACACCCATGAAGAATACATATCATAGAAGCTAGACATGGCAAGAACAACAACATAGCATGCACGGATCAATAGCAACATCCTCGGCAAAATCGCTAACAAGTCAACAATCTGCCAGGATTCACGAAATAGCAAAAGTAGAGCTCAATTGGCTCAAGCTAGGGTCCTCCATAAATGCAAAAAAAGACATGTATGGATAGATCACCACAAAGTTAAGAAATCATCCTTACTGATTATCCTCAAAAGAGGCACAGATCACTAGGAAACAACATGAACATATGGCATAATGACAAAATCAGGACAAGGACTTAGAGAAATTCTAAGTCCCTGAAATGAGAATTACCGAATACGCTACTTTGCAAGTTTGTGCTAGTCACCACACATATCACAAAAATACATGATAAGCACCTCTGTAAAGATGACATGGCATATAACAAAACTCATGTAGAGCTCAGGAGCATATCATGCACACATTAAACATGGCAAAAATGACAAATATCTAATTGATGAAACAGATCTGCCAAGTTTATCACATAGCCCTCTTCCAACAGAATTTCGGGCATCAAGATGAGCTCAAGTGAAAATGATACACTGAGATGAAATGATGTACTCTTTGAGACGAATATTTTGATATGCTACACTCTCAAATCGGAGCTACGGATGCAGAGATACGACATGCCAAAGTTTGCAAAATAATTAGGGTTTCAGGGGTGAAAAGGTCAACCGAGATCTAGATCCAGATCCAGCCGGCACGGATCCCGAGGTTTGCCGGAGTTACTGTAGCAGGAGGTCGTCGCCGGAGTTCGTCGCGGGCTCACCGGAGGAAGAGGACGCCGGGACGGCGGAGCTCGTCGGAGCGGTGACGGCGGTGGCCGGGCGGCGCGGCGAGGACTGAAGGGGATGGCGGCGAGGTCGGGCGGCGCCACCGGCGAGGAACGCGGTGGCCGGCGCTGCGCCGGAGCTCGGCCGGCGCGGTGGCGGAGCTCGGCCGGCACGGAGGAAGGAGAGGCGAGGAGGCGCGCGGGGTCTCTGGCCCGGATGGCGGCGGGGAGGGCCGGCCTCGGGCCAGGCGGGCCGGCGCAGGAGAGGCGGCGAACTGGGGACCCGCCGGGACACATGGCGTGCCCTGGTTCGTCACGGGCGGCAGCGGCGACTTTGTCCGGCCGGACTGGACGTGTCCGGCGCGGCGTGGAGCGGATTTCTAGGGTTTGGGGAAGAGGAGACCCGGGATTTTCGGAGGGGAGGCTATTTATAGAGGTAGAGGGAGCTAGGAAGCTCAAAATGAGGTGTGGTTTTCGGCCGCGCGATTGTGATCGAACGCTCTAGGTGATGGAGAGGGTTTTGGTGGGTTTTGGGCCAAATTGGAAGGGTGTTGGGCTGCAACACAAACGAGGCTTTCTTGGTCCCTCGGTTAACCGTTGGAGTATCAAACGAAGTCCAAATGGCACGAAACTTGATAGGCGGTCTACCGGTAGTAAACCAAGGCCGCATGAGAAGTCTCGGTTCAATCCGGAAATGTTTAACCCCCACACACGAAAAGAGGTAGAAAGGACCACCGGAGGAGATATGAGCGCCGGAATGCAAAACAGACAACGGGGAAAATGCTCGGATGCATGAGACGAACACGTATGAAAATGCAATGCACATGATGACATGATATGAGATGCATGACAAAGGCAACAACACACGGAGACAAAAACCCGAACCCGAGGAAATAAAATAACTTAGCGCCGGAAACGGCAAGAGTTGGGATACATATAAGGTAAATTACATCCGGGGTATTACAACACTCCACCACTACGAAAGGATCTCGTCCCGAGATCTAGGACTGGAAAAATGCCGGGTACGCAGAACGGAGGTGATCCTCGCGTTCCCAGGTGGCTTCACGGTCGGAATGGTGTGACCACTTGACTTTGAGGAATTTGATTGACTTATTGCGAGTCTTGCGTTCAGTTTCTTCAAGAATAGCAACGGGGTGCTCATGACAAGAAAGGTCTTCTTGGAGATCAATGACTTCGAAGTTGATGGTGCGGTCAGGGGTGTTGAAGCACTTGCGGAGCTGAGAGACATGGAACACGTCGTGCATATTTGCAAAGTTGGGAGGAAGCTCGAGTTGATAGGCGAGATCTCCTCTCTTGCTGACGATCTTGAAAGGACCCACGTATCTAGGGGCAAGCTTCCCTTTGATACCGAAGCGACGAGTACCTTTCATTGGAGAGACGCGGAGGTAAACATGGTCTCCGATCTCGAAAGCCAAACCACGATGCTTACTATCATAGTAGCTCTTCCGGCGCGATTGCGCTGCTTTGAGGTTATCACGAATGACTTTGCGCATCTCCTCTGCCTCTGTGATCAAGTCATTTCCAAGAAGTTGACGTTCACCGGTCTCTGACCAGTTAAGAGGAGTATGGCACTTCCTGCCATAGAGAATTTCAAATGGGGCCTTGCCCGAACTTGCTTGAAAACTGTTGTTGTAAGAGAACTCGGCATATGGAAGACAATCTTCCCACTTCATACCGAAAGAGATAACGCAAGCCCTGAGCATATCTTCGAGAATCTGATTGACACGCTCGACTTGACCGCTAGTTTGAGGATGAAAAGCTGTGCTGAAACGGATGTTGGTGCCCATGGCCTTCTGAAAAGAATCCCGAAACTTGGAGGTAAAGATGCTGCCACGGTCTGAAGAGATCAACTGTGGAATGCCGTGCAGAGAGACGATCCGAGAGGTATAAAGCTCCGCCAATTGAGCTGCAGTGATAGACTCTTTGATAGGCAGAAAGTGAGCCACTTTAGTGAGTTTGTCGATGACAACGAATATAGTATCATTGCCACGCTTAGACTTTGGAAATCCCGTCATGAAGTCCATCTCAATGTGGTCAAACTTCCATTCTGGAATGGCAAGAGGTTGGAGGAGACTAGCTGGTCGTTGGTGTTCTGCCTTCACTCTTCTGCAGACATCACATTCATTCACAAACTGAGCAATCTCGCGCTTCATTCGAGTCCACCAATAAGCCTGCTTGAGGTCCTGGTACATCTTCGTACTCCCAGGGTGGATAGAGAGGAGTGAATTGTGAGCCTCGTTCATAATGACTTTACGAAGGTCACCTTTAGGCACAACAATGCGATCCTCGAAGAAGAGAGTATCCTTGTCATCAAGGCGATAGCACTTGTACTTGGGCTGACTCTTGGCAATCCCAATCTTCACCTTCTTCACCATAGCATCAAGAAGTTGAGCCTCGCGTATCTGATATTCCAAAGTAGGAGAGATTTGAAGGTTGGCGAGGAAACCTTGAGGAAGAACTTGCAAATTGAGTTTGCGGAAAGCTTCACAAAGCTCGGGTTGGTAGGGCTTGAGAATCAGACTGTTGCAATAAGCCTTCCTGCTCAATGCGTCAGCAATCACATTGGCCTTGCCTGGAGTATATTCGATACTCGGATTATACTCTTGAATCATTTCGACCCAACGAGTCTGCCTGAGGTTGAGATTAGGCTGAGTGAAGATGTACTTGAGACTCTTGTGGTCAGTGAAGATGTCCACTTTTCTTCCCAATAAGAGATGTCTCCAAGTCAAAAGAGCATGCACAACTGCCGCCAACTCGAGGTCATGAGTGGGGTAGTTCTTCTCGTTGGGCTTCAACTGGCGAGAAGTATAGGCCACAACTTTCTTCTCTTGCATCAACACTGCACCAAGACCTTGAAGAGAGGCATCGCAGAAGACCTCGAACGGTTTGGATTCATCAGGAGGAGTCAGAACTGGAGCAGTGACTAATTTCTGTTTCAGGGTGTTGAAAGCAATGTCACATTCCGGAGACCAAACGTACTTGACGTTCTTCTGGAGAAGGTTGGAAAGCGGCTTCGCGATCTTTGAAAAGTTCTCAACGAACCTTCGACAGTAGCTTGCGAGACCAAGGAAGCTGCGGAGTTGCTTCATGTTTTGACGTGGTTCCCAATTCACAATTGCAGACACCTTCTCAGGATTCACCGCTATGCCCTTGGCAGAGATGATATGCCCAAGATAGAGAACCTCATCGAGCCAAAACTCGCACTTTGAGAACTTGGCGTAGAACTGATGTTCTCTGAGCTTATTGAGCACCAAACGCAAGTGCTTGGCATGATCTTCCTTGTTCTTGGGAAAGACCAGAATGTCGTCGAGGTAGACCAAGACGAAGTCATTTGTGTAGGCGTTGAAGATGAAGTTCATCATGCGAGAGAAAGTCAGCGGAGCATTGACGAGGCCAAAAGACATGACAGTGTATTCATATGAACCATAGCTTGTTCTGAACGCCGTCTTGGGGATATCTTGCTCACGGATTCGAATCTGGTGATAGCCCATACGGAGATCAAGCTTGGAGAATACTTGAGCACCTTTGAGTTGTTCAAACAGCTCGTTGATGTTGGGAAGTGGGTACTTGTTCTTTATAGTATTCTTGTTCAATGGACGGTAGTCAACACAGAGTCGGTCCGTTCCATCCTTCTTCTTCACAAAAAGAACTCCACAACCCCACGGAGAAGAACTAGGTCGGATGAGACCAATTCGCTCTTGAATATCGAGTTGCTTCTTCAGCTCCTTCAACTCTTCAGGTCCAAGCTTGTAAGGACATTTGCAAACAGGTTCCGTGCCAGGCTCAAGATCGATGACGAATTCGACTGGCCGGTGCGGAGGCATTCCTGGAAGCTCTTGTGGAAAGACGTCTTGATATTCGCAAACGACTGGAATTTGAGAGATGGCATCCAGTTCACCCTTCTCATTGAGAGAAAACAGACGGATGGTATCATCACGAGCGGCAAAGACAATTACATCCTCAGACGAATGAGTCAATTGAATCTGCCTGGCAGCACAATCAAGCTGAGCCTTGTGCTTAGAAATCCAATCCATTCCGAGAATAAGATCAATATCCGAGTCACCAAGAACATTTGGAGAGGACAAGAACTTATAGTCACCCAATGTGATTGAAATATCCAGAACACATACTCGAGATGTCATTTGACGGGCCGGAGAGACAATAGCCAACGGTTTCGGCAACACTTGAGTAACAAAATCATTCTTAGATGCAAACGGTCTCGAGATGAAATAATGCGATGCACCAGTGTCAAAAAGAACTCTTGAAGGAATATCGTTAACAGGAAGGTTACCCATGATGACATCTGACGAGTCCTCTGCCTGAGCTGCATTCACAATGTTGACCTTGGCGTACTTGGGGTTATGCTTGACCACAGCTGTACTTGCCGATCTCACAGGAGGAGGAGGAGGAGGGAGACGCCTCTGATTGAAGCATTTGTTGGCATAGTGACCCTTCTGTTGGCACTTGTTGCACGTGACCTCTAAAAGCGGACGGTGATAAGGAGCACTTGATCTTGGAGCTTGAGACGAAGTCTTGTTCTGAAAGCCAGGGTTGGGTGGGTGGGAAGAACCACTGCCACCTTTGCTCTTCTGCTGATAAGGCTGACGGAACGGAGGAGGAGGAAGCCAATAATTCTGCTCCTTGGCCACGTGAGTTGAGGAAGAAGGAGTAGCATCTCTGACTCGCTTCTTGGAAGCATCGCACTTCAGTTGAGCAGTCTCTTGCTTCATTGCCATGTTGTAAAACTCATCGTACCTATTGGGCTCAAAGAGAACGAGAGCTAGCTGGATTTCTTCTCTGAGACCACCCCTGAACTGGTATATCATGCTCTTCTCGTCAGGGACGTCTTGCTTAGAAAAACGGGCGAGCTTCTGAAACATCTTGTTGTACTCGTAAATAGACATAGAGCCTTGCTTCAGGTTGCGGAATTCCTCACGCTTGCTTTCAACCACGCTCTGAGGAATATGATGAGCTTTGAAGTCTTGACGGAATTCATCCCAGGTAATCACACGGCCTCCTCTCGAATCTTTATACTGCTGAATCCATTCTGCAGCTTGGTCTTTGAGTTGGAAGGAAGCGAACTTGACAAAGTCCTCAGGCCTGATGTTATTGCACTCAAAATGCTTGCATATGTCCACGAGCCAATCATCAGCGTCTGTTGCCTCAACACAATTGCTGAAGGTCTTTGGCTGGTTAGCAAGGAACTGGTTGAGTGTAGCAAAGTGATTCTGATTGTTGCCTTGGCCCTGGTTCCCTTGATTGCTCTCTTGAAGAAGTTGCATGATCAGCTGCGTGTTTGCATTGGTAGCAGCCATCACAGCTTGCCATGCCTCCAGAGGTGGAGGTGGTGGTGGCGGATCAGGATTCGGAGTCATCCGTGTTGGAGGAGCCATCCAGAAGAGGTTGACATCCATTAGCACATTAACAGACAAATATTGAAGCTGAATCAAGCGGGTTGAAATTGCAACATATAGTCTTCACATCCGAACAAAATGAACGAATTCATTCCAATTGAAATGGTCACATATCCATAAATTGAGAAGCCACTTAGAATTGAGGTAGAAGAAAAACAACAAGGTATAGACCAAGAACGAATACTTGGTGAGGATTACCCAATCCCAAATCAAATATCTGTGGAAGAAGAACTAGAGCTACAAGAATTCCCACCTATGAAACTCCCGAACCTTTCCGGTTATGCAATCAGGTGTTGGGGATACAGGGGAAGCATAATATCTCACCCAAATCTAGCAAATCCTACATCCAGCTGTATCCATCCTTCAACACATAACCGAGAAATACTTCGGAAATCATTTACCTCAACCTTCGAAAAGCATCCGTTATACAAGTTATGGCAATACTCTCGAACTCCCGCCCCAGTACTGGGTGGCGTCGAGGTTATCTCACCAACAACTGCATAAAAGAGATTTTCGATGTCGGCGAAACTCAGGTATTCCAGAATCTCAACGATAAAATTGTCACGACAACACCTCGGAGCTCAACTCCTCGGGACACTGCCACAACCCCTAAATGACAGGAGGCACCAAGAACAATGTTCTCGTCACAAATCGATCGGAACGATTCCAAGATACCCGCGTGATCCTAAAAAAAATTAGTGAAATTTGAGAAGAGAAGAGTCAAAACTCTACGTCAGAATGCCTTACCAGAGCGATGAAGGGACTGGGAAGTAAAAAGAATTCCTAAACTCTCCGATATATATAATCCTAAATGACTCAAAACATTTTTCTAGACTCAGCAACGCCAACGATTCGATCAAGCAGGGGCTCCTCAGGTCGGGGAAGGCTCTGATTACCAACTTGTAACGCCCTCGATGCAGTTATATCTCCTACGTGTCGAAGCACGACTTAGAGGCATAACCGCATTGAAAGCAATGTCGCAAGTAAGGTAATCTTCACAACAACCCATGTAAATAGATAAAAGGGGTAAAGGTACATAGTTGGCTTACACTCGCCACGTCACACAAATACATGAATAACATTACAATCATCCAATACACTCATGGTCCGACTACGGTACCAAAACAAAAGATCAACCCCAACATGCGACACGGTCCCCGATCGCCCCAACTGGGCACCACTACTGATCATCTGGGAAAGACACATAGTAACGGCGAGAGTCTTCATCGAACTCCCACTTGAGCTCAAGCGCATCATCTGGAACGGTATCATCGGTCCCTGCATCTGGTTTTCGAAGTAAACTGTGAGTCACGGGGACTCAGCAATCTCGCACCCTCGCGATCAAGACTATTTAAGCTTATAGGTAAGGCAAGGTAATATGTGGAGCTGCGGCAAGCGACTAGCATATATGGTGGCTAACCTGTTCGCAAAAGAGAGCGAGATGAGAAGGCAAAGCACGAACGAAGAACTATGATCAAGAAGTGATCTTATAGCAACCTACGTCAAGCATTACTCCAACACCGTGTTCACTTCCCGGACTCCGCTGAGAAGAGACCATTACGGTAACACACGCGGTTGATTCATGTTAATTAAGTTAAGTTTCAAGTTATCTACAACCGGACATTATCAAATTCCCATCTACCCATAACCGCGGGCACGGCTTTCGAAAGTTCAAATCCCTGCAGGGGAGTCCCAACTTAGCCCATCACAAGCTCTCATGGTCAACGAAGGATATTCCTTCTCCCGAGACATTCCGATCAGACTCGGCATCCCGGTTTTACAAGACATCCTCGACAATGGTAAACAACTCCAGCAACACCGCCCAAATGTGCCGACAAATCTCGATAGGAGCTGCACATATCTCGTTCTCAGGGCACACTCGGATAAGCAATCCATACAACTAAAACCAGCCCTCGAGTTTCCTCGAGGTGGCGCTGCAAGGGGCTCTAGTTTGGACCAACACTCAGAGGAGCACTGGCCCGGGGGGTTTAAATAAAGATGACCCTCGGGCTCCGGAAACCCAAGGGAAAAAGAGGCTAGGTGGCAAATGGTAAAACCAAGGTTGGGCATTGCTGGAGGAGTTTTATTCAAGGTGAACTGTCAAGGGGTTCCCATCATAACCCAGCCGCGTAAGGAACGCAAAATCCTGGAACATAACACCGATATGACGGAAAACTAGGATGGCAAGAGTGGAACAAAACACTAGGCAAAAGGCCGAGCCTTCCATCCTTTACCAAGTATATAGGTGCATTAAGATAACAAGATAATATGGTGATATCCCAACAATAAACAATGTTCCAACAAGGAACGATCTCCAATCTTCACCTGCAACTAGCAACGCTATAAAAGGGGTTGAGCAAAGCGGTAACATAGCCAATCAACGGTTTGCTAGGACATGGTGGGTTAGAGGTTTGACATGGCAATTTGGGAGGCATGATAAGCAAGTGGTAGGCGTCGTAGCATAGGCATAGCAAAAGAGCGAGCATCTAGAAAGCAAAGATAGAAATGATTTCGAGGGTATGATCATCTTGCCTGCAAAGTTGTCAGAGTTGACTTGATCCTCGTAAGCAAACTCAACGGGCTCCTCGTTAGTGAAATCGTCTCCTGGCTCTACCCAAACAAGACAAACAAGCAAAAGGAACACAATCAACCACGTGCAATGCTCGAACAACATGATGCAAACATGGTATGCTATGCGGGATGCGATATGTGATGCATATGCAAGATTTGACAAGGAATGGTTGAACCTGGCCTCAACTTGGAAATCCAAGAGTGCCACTGGAAAGGTGAGGTGATTTCGGTTGAAATCGATATAAAGATCACCGGAATCGGATGCACGGTTTGGAAATGGCAAGCAAAACAAATATGGCACCGGTCTGCGATAATCAGCTAGTAGCCATATAAAAGCATCAAGATAACTTTGCAACAGCACTCAAACATGACAACAAAATACATGGCAGGGATCCACTCACGATTCTTGACAAAAGATGAACACTGAGATACGGCCAATTCATCCATTAACAGGTTCAAACAAGCATGGCAAAAGTGCAAATGATAACAGGTTTCAGACTTAGTGAAATTAACACAAGTCTGGAATTTAACATCAGGTAGCACACTTTAGAGCATGAAAACTACATGCTATAGGAACTTAACATGGAAAAGCAAGGCATGGCATGAAGCTACTGAAAGCACTTAACAAAAGTCCCTTAGTGACCTTGAGCCAAAAGGGATCAGAAAATACAATTGCAAGCATGTGAACATGGCAAAAACATAATCAGATTACAGACTTAGTGAAAAACTGGAGCATGCAAATCAGTTAGCGAGTAGGCATGTTCACGAGCTCGATGCACTCACTACAGAGCATGGCATGACAAACTAAGCATACACCCATGAAGAATACATATCATAGAAGCTAGACATGGCAAGAACAACAACATAGCATGCACGGATCAATAGCAACATCCTCGGCAAAATCGCTAACAAGTCAACAATCTGCCAGGATTCACGAAATAGCAAAAGTAGAGCTCAATTGGCTCAAGCTAGGGTCCTCCATAAATGCAAAAAAAGACATGTATGGATACAGCACCACAAAGTTAAGAAATCATCCTTACTGATTATCCTCAAAAGAGGCACAGATCACTAGGAAACAACATGAACATATGGCATAATGACAAAATCAGGACAAGGACTTAGAGAAATTCTAAGTCCCTGAAATGAGCATTACCGAATACGCTACTTTGCAAGTTTGTGCTAGTCACCACACATATCACAAAAATACATGATAAGCACCTCTGTAAAGATGACATGGCATATAACAAAACTCATGTAGAGCTCAGGAGCATATCATGCACACATTAAACATGGCAAAAATGACAAATATCTAATTGATGAAACAGATCTGCCAAGTTTATCACATAGCCCTCTTCCAACAGAATTTCGGGCATCAAGATGAGCTCAAGTGAAAATGATACACTGAGATGAAATGATGTACTCTTTGAGACGAATATTTTGATATGCTACACTCTCAAATCGGAGCTACGGATGCAGAGATACGACATGCCAAAGTTTGCAAAATAATTAGGGTTTCAGGGGTGAAAAGGTCAACCGAGATCTAGATCCAGATCCAGCCGGCACGGATCCCGAGGTTTGCCGGAGTTACTGTAGCAGGAGGTCGTCGCCGGAGTTCGTCGCGGGCTCACCGGAGGAAGAGGACGCCGGGACGGCGGAGCTCGTCGGAGCGGTGACGGCGGTGGCCGGGCGGCGCGGCGAGGACTGAAGGGGATGGCGGCGAGGTCGGGCGGCGCCACCGGCGAGGAACGCGGTGGCTGGCGCTGCGCCGGAGCTCGGCCGGCGCGGTGGCGGAGCTCGGCCGGCGCGGAGGAAGGAGAGGCGAGGAGGCGCGCGGGGTCTCTGGCCCGGATGGCGGCGGGGAGGGCCGGCCTCGGGCCAGGCGGGCCGGCGCAGGCGAGGCGGCGAACTGGGGACCCGCCGGGACACGTGGCGTGCCCTGGTTCGTCACGGGCGGCGGCGGCGACTTTGTCCGGCCGGACTGGACGTGTCCGGCGCGGCGTGGAGCGGATTTCTAGGGTTTGGGGAAGAGGAGACCCGGGATTTTCGGAGGGGAGGCTATTTATAGAGGTAGAGGGAGCTAGGAAGCTCCAAATGAGGTGTGGTTTTCGGCCGCGCGATCGTGATCGAACGCTCTAGGTGATGGAGAGGGTTTTGGTGGGTTTTGGGCCAAATTGGAAGGGTGTTGGGCTGCAACACAAACGAGGCTTTCTCGGTCCCTCGGTTAACCGTTGGAGTATCAAACGAAGTCCAAATGGCACGAAACTTGAGAGGCGGTCTACCGGTAGTAAACCAAGGCCGCATGACAAGTCTCGGTTCAATCCGGAAATGTTTAACCCCCACACACGAAAAGAGGTAGAAAGGACCACCGGAGGAGATATGAGCGCCGGAATGCAAAACAGACAACGGGGAAAATGCTCGGATGCATGAGACGAACACGTATGAAAATGCAATGCACATGATGACATGATATGAGATGCATGACAAAGGCAACAACACACGGAGACAAAAACCCGAACCCGAGGAAATAAAATAACTTAGCGCCGGAAACGGCAAGAGTTGGGATACATATAAGGTAAATTACATCCGGGGTATTACAACACTCCACCACTACGAAAGGATCTCGTCCCGAGATCTAGGACTGGAAAAATGCCGGGTACGCAGAACGGAGGTGATCCTCGCGTTCCCAGGTGGCTTCACGGTCGGAATGGTGTGACCACTTGACTTTGAGGAATTTGATTGACTTATTGCGAGTCTTGCGTTCAGTTTCTTCAAGAATAGCAACGGGGTGCTCATGACAAGAAAGGTCTTCTTGGAGATCAATGACTTCGAAGTTGATGGTGCGGTCAGGGGTGTTGAAGCACTTGCGGAGCTGAGAGACATGGAACACGTCGTGCATATTTGCAAAGTTGGGAGGAAGCTCGAGTTGATAGGCGAGATCTCCTCTCTTGCTGACGATCTTGAAAGGACCCACGTATCTAGGGGCAAGCTTCCCTTTGATACCGAAGCGACGAGTACCTTTCATTGGAGAGACGCGGAGGTAAACATGGTCTCCGATCTCGAAAGCCAAACCACGATGCTTACTATCATAGTAGCTCTTCCGGCGCGATTGCGCTGCTTTGAGGTTATCACGAATGACTTTGCGCATCTCCTCTGCCTCTGTGATCAAGTCATTTCCAAGAAGTTGACGTTCACCGGTCTCTGACCAGTTAAGAGGAGTATGGCACTTCCTGCCATAGAGAATTTCAAATGGGGCCTTGCCCGAACTTGCTTGAAAACTGTTGTTGTAAGAGAACTCGGCATATGGAAGACAATCTTCCCACTTCATACCGAAAGAGATAACGCAAGCCCTGAGCATATCTTCGAGAATCTGATTGACACGCTCGACTTGACCGCTAGTTTGAGGATGAAAAGCTGTGCTGAAACGGATGTTGGTGCCCATGGCCTTCTGAAAAGAATCCCGAAACTTGGAGGTAAAGATGCTGCCACGGTCTGAAGAGATCAACTGTGGAATGCCGTGCAGAGAGACGATCCGAGAGGTATAAAGCTCCGCCAATTGAGCTGCAGTGATAGACTCTTTGATAGGCAGAAAGTGAGCCACTTTAGTGAGTTTGTCGATGACAACGAATATAGTATCATTGCCACGCTTAGACTTTGGAAATCCCGTCACGAAGTCCATCTCAATGTGGTCAAACTTCCATTCTGGAATGGCAAGAGGTTGGAGGAGACTAGCTGGTCGTTGGTGTTCTGCCTTCACTCTTCTGCAGACATCACATTCATTCACAAACTGAGCAATCTCGCGCTTCATTCGAGTCCACCAATAAGCCTGCTTGAGGTCCTGGTACATCTTCGTACTCCCAGGGTGGATAGAGAGGAGTGAATTGTGAGCCTCGTTCATAATGACTTTACGAAGGTCACCTTTAGGCACAACAATGCGATCCTCGAAGAAGAGAGTATCCTTGTCATCAAGGCGATAGCACTTGTACTTGGGCTGACTCTTGGCAATCCCAATCTTCACCTTCTTCACCATAGCATCAAGAAGTTGAGCCTCGCGTATCTGATATTCCAAAGTAGGAGAGATTTGAAGGTTGGCGAGGAAACCTTGAGGAAGAACTTGCAAATTGAGTTTGCGGAAAGCTTCACAAAGCTCGGGTTGGTAGGGCTTGAGAATCAGACTGTTGCAATAAGCCTTCCTGCTCAATGCGTCAGCAATCACATTGGCCTTGCCTGGAGTATATTCGATACTCGGATTATACTCTTGAATCATTTCGACCCAACGAGTCTGCCTGAGGTTGAGATTAGGCTGAGTGAAGATGTACTTGAGACTCTTGTGGTCAGTGAAGATGTCCACTTTTCTTCCCAATAAGAGATGTCTCCAAGTCAAAAGAGCATGCACAACTGCCGCCAACTCGAGGTCATGAGTGGGGTAGTTCTTCTCGTTGGGCTTCAACTGGCGAGAAGTATAGGCCACAACTTTCTTCTCTTGCATCAACACTGCACCAAGACCTTGAAGAGAGGCATCGCAGAAGACCTCGAACGGTTTGGATTCATCAGGAGGAGTCAGAACTGGAGCAGTGACTAATTTCTGTTTCAGGGTGTTGAAAGCAATGTCACATTCCGGAGACCAAACGTACTTGACGTTCTTCTGGAGAAGGTTGGAAAGCGGCTTCGCGATCTTTGAAAAGTTCTCAACGAACCTTCGACAGTAGCTTGCGAGACCAAGGAAGCTGCGGAGTTGCTTCATGTTTTGACGTGGTTCCCAATTCACAATTGCAGACACCTTCTCAGGATTCACCGCTATGCCCTTGGCAGAGATGATATGCCCAAGATAGAGAACCTCATCGAGCCAAAACTCGCACTTTGAGAACTTGGCGTAGAACTGATGTTCTCTGAGCTTATTGAGCACCAAACGCAAGTGCTTGGCATGATCTTCCTTGTTCTTGGGAAAGACCAGAATGTCGTCGAGGTAGACCAAGACGAAGTCATTTGTGTAGGCGTTGAAGATGAAGTTCATCATGCGAGAGAAAGTCAGCGGAGCATTGACGAGGCCAAAAGACATGACAGTGTATTCATATGAACCATAGCTTGTTCTGAACGCCGTCTTGGGGATATCTTGCTCACGGATTCGAATCTGGTGATAGCCCATACGGAGATCAAGCTTGGAGAATACTTGAGCACCTTTGAGTTGTTCAAACAGCTCGTTGATGTTGGGAAGTGGGTACTTGTTCTTTATAGTATTCTTGTTCAATGGACGGTAGTCAACACAGAGTCGGTCCGTTCCATCCTTCTTCTTCACAAAAAGAACTCCACAACCCCACGGAGAAGAACTAGGTCGGATGAGACCAATTCGCTCTTGAATATCGAGTTGGTTCTTCAGCTCCTTCAACTCTTCAGGTCCAAGCTTGTAAGGACATTTGCAAACAGGTTCCGTGCCAGGCTCAAGATCGATGACGAATTCGACTGGCCGGTGCGGAGGCATTCCTGGAAGCTCTTGTGGAAAGACGTCTTGATATTCGCAAACGACTGGAATTTGAGAGATGGCATCCAGTTCACCCTTCTCATTGAGAGAAAACAGACGGATGGTATCATCACGAGCGGCAAAGACAATTACATCCTCAGACGAATGAGTCAATTGAATCTGCCTGGCAGCACAATCAAGCTGAGCCTTGTGCTTAGAAATCCAATCCATTCCGAGAATAAGATCAATATCCGAGTCACCAAGAACATTTGGAGAGGACAAGAACTTATAGTCACCCAATGTGATTGAAATATCCAGAACACATACTCGAGATGTCATTTGACGGGCCGGAGAGACAATAGCCAACGGTTTCGGCAACACTTGAGTAACAAAATCATTCTTAGATGCAAACGGTCTCGAGATGAAATAATGCGATGCACCAGTGTCAAAAAGAACTCTTGAAGGAATATCGTTAACAGGAAGGTTACCCATGATGACATCTGACGAGTCCTCTGCCTGAGCTGCATTCACAATGTTGACCTTGGCGTACTTGGGGTTATGCTTGACCACAGCTGTACTTGCCGATCTCACAGGAGGAGGAGGAGGAGGGAGACGCCTCTGATTGAAGCATTTGTTGGCATAGTGACCCTTCTGTTGGCACTTGTTGCACGTGACCTCTAAAAGCGGACGGTGATAAGGAGCACTTGATCTTGGAGCTTGAGACGAAGTCTTGTTCTGAAAGCCAGGGTTGGGTGGGTGGGAAGAACCACTGCCACCTTTGCTCTTCTGCTGATAAGGCTGACGGAACGGAGGAGGAGGAAGCCAATAATTCTGCTCCTTGGCCACGTGAGTTGAGGAAGAAGGAGTAGCATCTCTGACTCGCTTCTTGGAAGCATCGCACTTCAGTTGAGCAGTCTCTTGCTTCATTGCCATGTTGTAAAACTCATCGTACCTATTGGGCTCAAAGAGAACGAGAGCTAGCTGGATTTCTTCTCTGAGACCACCCCTGAACTGGTATATCATGCTCTTCTCGTCAGGGACGTCTTGCTTAGAAAAACGGGCGAGCTTCTGAAACATCTTGTTGTACTCGTAAATAGACATAGAGCCTTGCTTCAGGTTGCGGAATTCCTCACGCTTGCTTTCAACCACGCTCTGAGGAATATGATGAGCTTTGAAGTCTTGACGGAATTCATCCCAGGTAATCACACGGCCTCCTCTCGAATCTTTATACTGCTGAAACCATTCTGCAGCTTGGTCTTTGAGTTGGAAGGAAGCGAACTTGACAAAGTCCTCAGGCCTGATGTTACTGCACTCAAAATGCTTGCATATGTCCACGAGCCAATCATCAGCGTCTGTTGCCTCAACACAATTGCTGAAGGCCTTTGGCTGGTTAGCAAGGAACTGGTTGAGTGTAGCAAAGTGATTCTGATTGTTGCCTTGGCCCTGGTTCCCTTGATTGCTCTCTTGAAGAAGTTGCATGATCAGCTGCGTGTTTGCATTGGTAGCAGCCATCACAGCTTGCCATGCCTCCAGAGGTGGAGGTGGTGGTGGCGGATCAGGATTCGGAGTCATCCGTGTTGGAGGAGCCATCCAGAAGAGGTTGACATCCATTAGCACATTAACAGACAAATATTGAAGCTGAATCAAGCGGGTTGAAATTGCAACATATAGTCTTCACATCCGAACAAAATGAACGAATTCATTCCAATTGAAATGGTCACATATCCATAAATTGAGAAGCCACTTAGAATTGAGGTAGAAGAAAAACAACAAGGTATAGACCAAGAACGAATACTTGGTGAGGATTACCCAATCCCAAATCAAATATCTGTGGAAGAAGAACTAGAGCTACAAGAATTCCCACCTATGAAACTCCCGAACCTTTCCGGTTATGCAATCAGGTGTTGGGGATACAGGGGAAGCATAATATCTCACCCAAATCTAGCAAATCCTACATCCAGCTGTATCCATCCTTCAACACATAACCGAGAAATACTTCGGAAATCATTTACCTCAACCTTCGAAAAGCATCCGTTATACAAGTTATGGCAATACTCTCGAACTCCCGCCCCAGTACTGGGTGGCGTCGAGGTTATCTCACCAACAACTGCATAAAAGAGATTTTCGATGTCGGCGAAACTCAGGTATTCCAGAATCTCAACGATAAAATTGTCACGACAACACCTCGGAGCTCAACTCCTCGGGACACTGCCACAACCCCTAAATGACAGGAGGCACCAAGAACAATGTTCTCGTCACAAATCGATCGGAACGATTCCAAGATACCCGCGTGATCCTAAAAAAAATTAGTGAAATTTGAGAAGAGAAGAGTCAAAACTCTACGTCAGAATGCCTTACCAGAGCGATGAAGGGACTGGGAAGTAAAAAGAATTCCTAAACTCTCCGATATATATAATCCTAAATGACTCAAAACATTTTTCTAGACTCAGCAACGCCAACGATTCGATCAAGCAGGGGCTCCTCAGGTCGGGGAAGGCTCTGATTACCAACTTGTAACGCCCTCGATGCAGTTATATCTCCTACGTGTCGAAGCACGACTTAGAGGCATAACCGCATTGAAAGCAATGTCGCAAGTAAGGTAATCTTCACAACAACCCATGTAAATAGATAAAAGGGGTAAAGGTACATAGTTGGCTTACACTCGCCACGTCACACAAATACATGAATAACATTACAATCATCCAATACACTCATGGTCCGACTACGGTACCAAAACAAAAGATCAACCCCAACATGCGACACGGTCCCCGATCGCCCCAACTGGGCACCACTACTGATCATCTGGGAAAGACACATAGTAACGGCGAGAGTCTTCATCGAACTCCCACTTGAGCTCAAGCGCATCATCTGGAACGGTATCATCGGTCCCTGCATCTGGTTTTCGAAGTAAACTGTGAGTCACGGGGACTCAGCAATCTCGCACCCTCGCGATCAAGACTATTTAAGCTTATAGGTAAGGCAAGGTAATATGTGGAGCTGCGGCAAGCGACTAGCATATATGGTGGCTAACCTGTTCGCAAAAGAGAGCGAGATGAGAAGGCAAAGCACGAACGAAGAACTATGATCAAGAAGTGATCTTATAGCAACCTACGTCAAGCATTACTCCAACACCGTGTTCACTTCCCGGACTCCGCTGAGAAGAGACCATTACGGTAACACACGCGGTTGATTCATGTTAATTAAGTTAAGTTTCAAGTTATCTACAACCGGACATTATCAAATTCCCATCTACCCATAACCGCGGGCACGGCTTTCGAAAGTTCAAATCCCTGCAGGGGAGTCCCAACTTAGCCCATCACAAGCTCTCATGGTCAACGAAGGATATTCCTTCTCCCGAGACATTCCGATCAGACTCGGCATCCCGGTTTTACAAGACATCCTCGACAATGGTAAACAACTCCAGCAACACCGCCCAAATGTGCCGACAAATCTCGATAGGAGCTGCACATATCTCGTTCTCAGGGCACACTCGGATAAGCAATCCATACAACTAAAACCAGCCCTCGAGTTTCCTCGAGGTGGCGCTGCAAGGGGCTCTAGTTTGGACCAACACTCAGAGGAGCACTGGCCCGGGGGGTTTAAATAAAGATGACCCTCGGGCTCCGGAAACCCAAGGGAAAAAGAGGCTAGGTGGCAAATGGTAAAACCAAGGTTGGGCATTGCTGGAGGAGTTTTATTCAAGGTGAACTGTCAAGGGGTTCCCATCATAACCCAGCCGCGTAAGGAACGCAAAATCCTGGAACATAACACCGATATGACGGAAAACTAGGATGGCAAGAGTGGAACAAAACACTAGGCAAAAGGCCGAGCCTTCCACCCTTTACCAAGTATATAGGTGCATTAAGATAACAAGATAATATGGTGATATCCCAACAATAAACAATGTTCCAACAAGGAACGATCTCCAATCTTCACCTGCAACTAGCAACGCTATAAAAGGGGTTGAGCAAAGCGGTAACATAGCCAATCAACGGTTTGCTAGGACATGGTGGGTTAGAGGTTTGACATGGCAATTTGGGAGGCATGATAAGCAAGTGGTAGGCGTCGTAGCATAGGCATAGCAAAAGAGCGAGCATCTAGAAAGCAAAGATAGAAATGATTTCGAGGGTATGATCATCTTGCCTGCAAAGTTGTCAGAGTTGACTTGATCCTCGTAAGCAAACTCAACGGGCTCCTCGTTAGCGAAATCGTCTCCTGGCTCTACCCAAACAAGACAAACAAGCAAAAGGAACACAATCAACCACGTGCAATGCTCGAACAACATGATGCAAACATGGTATGCTATGCGGGATGCGATATGTGATGCATATGCAAGATTTGACAAGGAATGGTTGAACCTGGCCTCAACTTGGAAATCCAAGAGTGCCACTGGAAAGGTGAGGTGATTTCGGTTGAAATCGATATAAAGATCACCGGAATCGGATGCACGGTTTGGAAATGGCAAGCAAAACAAATATGGCACCGGTCTGCGATAATCAGCTAGTAGCCATATAAAAGCATCAAGATAACTTTGCAACAGCACTCAAACATGACAACAAAATACATGGCAGGGATCCACTCACGATTCTTGACAAAAGATGAACACTGAGATACGGCCAATTCATCCATTAACAGGTTCAAACAAGCATGGCAAAAGTGCAAATGATAACAGGTTTCAGACTTAGTGAAATTAACACAAGTCTGGAATTTAACATCAGGTAGCACACTTTAGAGCATGAAAACTACATGCTATAGGAACTTAACATGGAAAAGCAAGGCATGGCATGAAGCTACTGAAAGCACTTAACAAAAGTCCCTTAGTGACCTTGAGCCAAAAGGGATCAGAAAATACAATTGCAAGCATGTGAACATGGCAAAAACATAATCAGATTACAGACTTAGTGAAAAACTGGAGCATGCAAATCAGTTAGCGAGTAGGCATGTTCACGAGCTCGATGCACTCACTACAGAGCATGGCATGACAAACTAAGCATACACCCATGAAGAATACATATCATAGAAGCTAGACATGGCAAGAACAACAACATAGCATGCACGGATCAATAGCAACATCCTCGGCAAAATCGCTAACAAGTCAACAATCTGCCAGGATTCACGAAATAGCAAAAGTAGAGCTCAATTGGCTCAAGCTAGGGTCCTCCATAAATGCAAAAAAAGACATGTATGGATACAGCACCACAAAGTTAAGAAATCATCCTTACTGATTATCCTCAAAAGAGGCACAGATCACTAGGAAACAACATGAACATATGGCATAATGACAAAATCAGGACAAGGACTTAGAGAAATTCTAAGTCCCTGAAATGAGCATTACCGAATACGCTACTTTGCAAGTTTGTGCTAGTCACCACACATATCACAAAAATACATGATAAGCACCTCTGTAAAGATGACATGGCATATAACAAAACTCATGTAGAGCTCAGGAGCATATCATGCACACATTAAACATGGCAAAAATGACAAATATCTAATTGATGAAACAGATCTGCCAAGTTTATCACATAGCCCTCTTCCAACAGAATTTCGGGCATCAAGATGAGCTCAAGTGAAAATGATACACTGAGATGAAATGATGTACTCTTTGAGACGAATATTTTGATATGCTACACTCTCAAATCGGAGCTACGGATGCAGAGATACGACATGCCAAAGTTTGCAAAATAATTAGGGTTTCAGGGGTGAAAAGGTCAACCGAGATCTAGATCCAGATCCAGCCGGCACGGATCCCGAGGTTTGCCGGAGTTACTGTAGCAGGAGGTCGTCGCCGGAGTTCGTCGCGGGCTCACCGGAGGAAGAGGACGCCGGGACGGCGGAGCTCGTCGGAGCGGTGACGGCGGTGGCCGGGCGGCGCGGCGAGGACTGAAGGGGATGGCGGCGAGGTCGGGCGGCGCCACCGGCGAGGAACGCGGTGGCTGGCGCTGCGCCGGAGCTCGGCCGGCGCGGTGGCGGAGCTCGGCCGGCGCGGAGGAAGGAGAGGCGAGGAGGCGCGCGGGGTCTCTGGCCCGGATGGCGGCGGGGAGGGCCGGCCTCGGGCCAGGCGGGCCGGCGCAGGCGAGGCGGCGAACTGGGGACCCGCCGGGACACGTGGCGTGCCCTGGTTCGTCACGGGCGGCGGCGGCGACTTTGTCCGGCCGGACTGGACGTGTCCGGCGCGGCGTGGAGCGGATTTCTAGGGTTTGGGGAAGAGGAGACCCGGGATTTTCGGAGGGGAGGCTATTTATAGAGGTAGAGGGAGCTAGGAAGCTCCAAATGAGGTGTGGTTTTCGGCCGCGCGATCGTGATCGAACGCTCTAGGTGATGGAGAGGGTTTTGGTGGGTTTTGGGCCAAATTGGAAGGGTGTTGGGCTGCAACACAAACGAGGCTTTCTCGGTCCCTCGGTTAACCGTTGGAGTATCAAACGAAGTCCAAATGGCACGAAACTTGAGAGGCGGTCTACCGGTAGTAAACCAAGGCCGCATGACAAGTCTCGGTTCAATCCGGAAATGTTTAACCCCCACACACGAAAAGAGGTAGAAAGGACCACCGGAGGAGATATGAGCGCCGGAATGCAAAACAGACAACGGGGAAAATGCTCGGATGCATGAGACGAACACGTATGAAAATGCAATGCACATGATGACATGATATGAGATGCATGACAAAGGCAACAACACACGGAGACAAAAACCCGAACCCGAGGAAATAAAATAACTTAGCGCCGGAAACGGCAAGAGTTGGGATACATATAAGGTAAATTACATCCGGGGTATTACAACACTCCACCACTACGAAAGGATCTCGTCCCGAGATCTAGGACTGGAAAAATGCCGGGTACGCAGAACGGAGGTGATCCTCGCGTTCCCAGGTGGCTTCACGGTCGGAATGGTGTGACCACTTGACTTTGAGGAATTTGATTGACTTATTGCGAGTCTTGCGTTCAGTTTCTTCAAGAATAGCAACGGGGTGCTCATGACAAGAAAGGTCTTCTTGGAGATCAATGACTTCGAAGTTGATGGTGCGGTCAGGGGTGTTGAAGCACTTGCGGAGCTGAGAGACATGGAACACGTCGTGCATATTTGCAAAGTTGGGAGGAAGCTCGAGTTGATAGGCGAGATCTCCTCTCTTGCTGACGATCTTGAAAGGACCCACGTATCTAGGGGCAAGCTTCCCTTTGATACCGAAGCGACGAGTACCTTTCATTGGAGAGACGCGGAGGTAAACATGGTCTCCGATCTCGAAAGCCAAACCACGATGCTTACTATCATAGTAGCTCTTCCGGCGCGATTGCGCTGCTTTGAGGTTATCACGAATGACTTTGCGCATCTCCTCTGCCTCTGTGATCAAGTCATTTCCAAGAAGTTGACGTTCACCGGTCTCTGACCAGTTAAGAGGAGTATGGCACTTCCTGCCATAGAGAATTTCAAATGGGGCCTTGCCCGAACTTGCTTGAAAACTGTTGTTGTAAGAGAACTCGGCATATGGAAGACAATCTTCCCACTTCATACCGAAAGAGATAACGCAAGCCCTGAGCATATCTTCGAGAATCTGATTGACACGCTCGACTTGACCGCTAGTTTGAGGATGAAAAGCTGTGCTGAAACGGATGTTGGTGCCCATGGCCTTCTGAAAAGAATCCCGAAACTTGGAGGTAAAGATGCTGCCACGGTCTGAAGAGATCAACTGTGGAATGCCGTGCAGAGAGACGATCCGAGAGGTATAAAGCTCCGCCAATTGAGCTGCAGTGATAGACTCTTTGATAGGCAGAAAGTGAGCCACTTTAGTGAGTTTGTCGATGACAACGAATATAGTATCATTGCCACGCTTAGACTTTGGAAATCCCGTCACGAAGTCCATCTCAATGTGGTCAAACTTCCATTCTGGAATGGCAAGAGGTTGGAGGAGACTAGCTGGTCGTTGGTGTTCTGCCTTCACTCTTCTGCAGACATCACATTCATTCACAAACTGAGCAATCTCGCGCTTCATTCGAGTCCACCAATAAGCCTGCTTGAGGTCCTGGTACATCTTCGTACTCCCAGGGTGGATAGAGAGGAGTGAATTGTGAGCCTCGTTCATAATGACTTTACGAAGGTCACCTTTAGGCACAACAATGCGATCCTCGAAGAAGAGAGTATCCTTGTCATCAAGGCGATAGCACTTGTACTTGGGCTGACTCTTGGCAATCCCAATCTTCACCTTCTTCACCATAGCATCAAGAAGTTGAGCCTCGCGTATCTGATATTCCAAAGTAGGAGAGATTTGAAGGTTGGCGAGGAAACCTTGAGGAAGAACTTGCAAATTGAGTTTGCGGAAAGCTTCACAAAGCTCGGGTTGGTAGGGCTTGAGAATCAGACTGTTGCAATAAGCCTTCCTGCTCAATGCGTCAGCAATCACATTGGCCTTGCCTGGAGTATATTCGATACTCGGATTATACTCTTGAATCATTTCGACCCAACGAGTCTGCCTGAGGTTGAGATTAGGCTGAGTGAAGATGTACTTGAGACTCTTGTGGTCAGTGAAGATGTCCACTTTTCTTCCCAATAAGAGATGTCTCCAAGTCAAAAGAGCATGCACAACTGCCGCCAACTCGAGGTCATGAGTGGGGTAGTTCTTCTCGTTGGGCTTCAACTGGCGAGAAGTATAGGCCACAACTTTCTTCTCTTGCATCAACACTGCACCAAGACCTTGAAGAGAGGCATCGCAGAAGACCTCGAACGGTTTGGATTCATCAGGAGGAGTCAGAACTGGAGCAGTGACTAATTTCTGTTTCAGGGTGTTGAAAGCAATGTCACATTCCGGAGACCAAACGTACTTGACGTTCTTCTGGAGAAGGTTGGAAAGCGGCTTCGCGATCTTTGAAAAGTTCTCAACGAACCTTCGACAGTAGCTTGCGAGACCAAGGAAGCTGCGGAGTTGCTTCATGTTTTGACGTGGTTCCCAATTCACAATTGCAGACACCTTCTCAGGATTCACCGCTATGCCCTTGGCAGAGATGATATGCCCAAGATAGAGAACCTCATCGAGCCAAAACTCGCACTTTGAGAACTTGGCGTAGAACTGATGTTCTCTGAGCTTATTGAGCACCAAACGCAAGTGCTTGGCATGATCTTCCTTGTTCTTGGGAAAGACCAGAATGTCGTCGAGGTAGACCAAGACGAAGTCATTTGTGTAGGCGTTGAAGATGAAGTTCATCATGCGAGAGAAAGTCAGCGGAGCATTGACGAGGCCAAAAGACATGACAGTGTATTCATATGAACCATAGCTTGTTCTGAACGCCGTCTTGGGGATATCTTGCTCACGGATTCGAATCTGGTGATAGCCCATACGGAGATCAAGCTTGGAGAATACTTGAGCACCTTTGAGTTGTTCAAACAGCTCGTTGATGTTGGGAAGTGGGTACTTGTTCTTTATAGTATTCTTGTTCAATGGACGGTAGTCAACACAGAGTCGGTCCGTTCCATCCTTCTTCTTCACAAAAAGAACTCCACAACCCCACGGAGAAGAACTAGGTCGGATGAGACCAATTCGCTCTTGAATATCGAGTTGGTTCTTCAGCTCCTTCAACTCTTCAGGTCCAAGCTTGTAAGGACATTTGCAAACAGGTTCCGTGCCAGGCTCAAGATCGATGACGAATTCGACTGGCCGGTGCGGAGGCATTCCTGGAAGCTCTTGTGGAAAGACGTCTTGATATTCGCAAACGACTGGAATTTGAGAGATGGCATCCAGTTCACCCTTCTCATTGAGAGAAAACAGACGGATGGTATCATCACGAGCGGCAAAGACAATTACATCCTCAGACGAATGAGTCAATTGAATCTGCCTGGCAGCACAATCAAGCTGAGCCTTGTGCTTAGAAATCCAATCCATTCCGAGAATAAGATCAATATCCGAGTCACCAAGAACATTTGGAGAGGACAAGAACTTATAGTCACCCAATGTGATTGAAATATCCAGAACACATACTCGAGATGTCATTTGACGGGCCGGAGAGACAATAGCCAACGGTTTCGGCAACACTTGAGTAACAAAATCATTCTTAGATGCAAACGGTCTCGAGATGAAATAATGCGATGCACCAGTGTCAAAAAGAACTCTTGAAGGAATATCGTTAACAGGAAGGTTACCCATGATGACATCTGACGAGTCCTCTGCCTGAGCTGCATTCACAATGTTGACCTTGGCGTACTTGGGGTTATGCTTGACCACAGCTGTACTTGCCGATCTCACAGGAGGAGGAGGAGGAGGGAGACGCCTCTGATTGAAGCATTTGTTGGCATAGTGACCCTTCTGTTGGCACTTGTTGCACGTGACCTCTAAAAGCGGACGGTGATAAGGAGCACTTGATCTTGGAGCTTGAGACGAAGTCTTGTTCTGAAAGCCAGGGTTGGGTGGGTGGGAAGAACCACTGCCACCTTTGCTCTTCTGCTGATAAGGCTGACGGAACGGAGGAGGAGGAAGCCAATAATTCTGCTCCTTGGCCACGTGAGTTGAGGAAGAAGGAGTAGCATCTCTGACTCGCTTCTTGGAAGCATCGCACTTCAGTTGAGCAGTCTCTTGCTTCATTGCCATGTTGTAAAACTCATCGTACCTATTGGGCTCAAAGAGAACGAGAGCTAGCTGGATTTCTTCTCTGAGACCACCCCTGAACTGGTATATCATGCTCTTCTCGTCAGGGACGTCTTGCTTAGAAAAACGGGCGAGCTTCTGAAACATCTTGTTGTACTCGTAAATAGACATAGAGCCTTGCTTCAGGTTGCGGAATTCCTCACGCTTGCTTTCAACCACGCTCTGAGGAATATGATGAGCTTTGAAGTCTTGACGGAATTCATCCCAGGTAATCACACGGCCTCCTCTCGAATCTTTATACTGCTGAAACCATTCTGCAGCTTGGTCTTTGAGTTGGAAGGAAGCGAACTTGACAAAGTCCTCAGGCCTGATGTTACTGCACTCAAAATGCTTGCATATGTCCACGAGCCAATCATCAGCGTCTGTTGCCTCAACACAATTGCTGAAGGCCTTTGGCTGGTTAGCAAGGAACTGGTTGAGTGTAGCAAAGTGATTCTGATTGTTGCCTTGGCCCTGGTTCCCTTGATTGCTCTCTTGAAGAAGTTGCATGATCAGCTGCGTGTTTGCATTGGTAGCAGCCATCACAGCTTGCCATGCCTCCAGAGGTGGAGGTGGTGGTGGCGGATCAGGATTCGGAGTCATCCGTGTTGGAGGAGCCATCCAGAAGAGGTTGACATCCATTAGCACATTAACAGACAAATATTGAAGCTGAATCAAGCGGGTTGAAATTGCAACATATAGTCTTCACATCCGAACAAAATGAACGAATTCATTCCAATTGAAATGGTCACATATCCATAAATTGAGAAGCCACTTAGAATTGAGGTAGAAGAAAAACAACAAGGTATAGACCAAGAACGAATACTTGGTGAGGATTACCCAATCCCAAATCAAATATCTGTGGAAGAAGAACTAGAGCTACAAGAATTCCCACCTATGAAACTCCCGAACCTTTCCGGTTATGCAATCAGGTGTTGGGGATACAGGGGAAGCATAATATCTCACCCAAATCTAGCAAATCCTACATCCAGCTGTATCCATCCTTCAACACATAACCGAGAAATACTTCGGAAATCATTTACCTCAACCTTCGAAAAGCATCCGTTATACAAGTTATGGCAATACTCTCGAACTCCCGCCCCAGTACTGGGTGGCGTCGAGGTTATCTCACCAACAACTGCATAAAAGAGATTTTCGATGTCGGCGAAACTCAGGTATTCCAGAATCTCAACGATAAAATTGTCACGACAACACCTCGGAGCTCAACTCCTCGGGACACTGCCACAACCCCTAAATGACAGGAGGCACCAAGAACAATGTTCTCGTCACAAATCGATCGGAACGATTCCAAGATACCCGCGTGATCCTAAAAAAAATTAGTGAAATTTGAGAAGAGAAGAGTCAAAACTCTACGTCAGAATGCCTTACCAGAGCGATGAAGGGACTGGGAAGTAAAAAGAATTCCTAAACTCTCCGATATATATAATCCTAAATGACTCAAAACATTTTTCTAGACTCAGCAACGCCAACGATTCGATCAAGCAGGGGCTCCTCAGGTCGGGGAAGGCTCTGATTACCAACTTGTAACGCCCTCGATGCAGTTATATCTCCTACGTGTCGAAGCACGACTTAGAGGCATAACCGCATTGAAAGCAATGTCGCAAGTAAGGTAATCTTCACAACAACCCATGTAAATAGATAAAAGGGGTAAAGGTACATAGTTGGCTTACACTCGCCACGTCACACAAATACATGAATAACATTACAATCATCCAATACACTCATGGTCCGACTACGGTACCAAAACAAAAGATCAACCCCAACATGCGACACGGTCCCCGATCGCCCCAACTGGGCACCACTACTGATCATCTGGGAAAGACACATAGTAACGGCGAGAGTCTTCATCGAACTCCCACTTGAGCTCAAGCGCATCATCTGGAACGGTATCATCGGTCCCTGCATCTGGTTTTGGAAGTAAACTGTGAGTCACGGGGACTCAGCAATCTCGCACCCTCGCGATCAAGACTATTTAAGCTTATAGGTAAGGCAAGGTAATATGTGGAGCTGCGGCAAGCGACTAGCATATATGGTGGCTAACCTGTTCGCAAAAGAGAGCGAGATGAGAAGGCAAAGCACGAACGAAGAACTATGATCAAGAAGTGATCTTATAGCAACCTACGTCAAGCATTACTCCAACACCGTGTTCACTTCCCGGACTCCGCTGAGAAGAGACCATTACGGTAACACACGCGGTTGATTCATGTTAATTAAGTTAAGTTTCAAGTTATCTACAACCGGACATTATCAAATTCCCATCTACCCATAACCGCGGGCACGGCTTTCGAAAGTTCAACTCCCTGCAGGGGAGTCCCAACTTAGCCCATCACAAGCTCTCATGGTCAACGAAGGATATTCCTTCTCCCGAGACATTCCGATCAGACTCGGCATCCCGGTTTTACAAGACATCCTCGACAATGGTAAACAACTCCAGCAACACCGCCCAAATGTGCCGACAAATCTCGATAGGAGCTGCACATATCTCGTTCTCAGGGCACACTCGGATAAGCAATCCATACAACTAAAACCAGCCCTCGAGTTTCCTCGAGGTGGCGCTGCAAGGGGCTCTAGTTTGGACCAACACTCAGAGGAGCACTGGCCCGGGGGGTTTAAATAAAGATGACCCTCGGGCTCCGGAAACCCAAGGGAAAAAGAGGCTAGGTGGCAAATGGTAAAACCAAGGTTGGGCATTGCTGGAGGAGTTTTATTCAAGGTGAACTGTCAAGGGGTTCCCATCATAACCCAGCCGCGTAAGGAACGCAAAATCCTGGAACATAACACCGATATGACGGAAAACTAGGATGGCAAGAGTGGAACAAAACACTAGGCAAAAGGCCGAGCCTTCCACCCTTTACCAAGTATATAGGTGCATTAAGATAACAAGATAATATGGTGATATCCCAACAATAAACAATGTTCCAACAAGGAACGATCTCCAATCTTCACCTGCAACTAGCAACGCTATAAAAGGGGTTGAGCAAAGCGGTAACATAGCCAATCAACGGTTTGCTAGGACATGGTGGGTTAGAGGTTTGACATGGCAATTTGGGAGGCATGATAAGCAAGTGGTAGGCGTCGTAGCATAGGCATAGCAAAAGAGCGAGCATCTAGAAAGCAAAGATAGAAATGATTTCGAGGGTATGATCATCTTGCCTGCAAAGTTGTCAGAGTTGACTTGATCCTCGTAAGCAAACTCAACGGGCTCCTCGTTAGCGAAATCGTCTCCTGGCTCTACCCAAACAAGACAAACAAGCAAAAGGAACACAATCAACCACGTGCAATGCTCGAACAACATGATGCAAACATGGTATGCTATGCGGGATGCGATATGTGATGCATATGCAAGATTTGACAAGGAATGGTTGAACCTGGCCTCAACTTGGAAATCCAAGAGTGCCACTGGAAAGGTGAGGTGATTTCGGTTGAAATCGATATAAAGATCACCGGAATCGGATGCACGGTTTGGAAATGGCAAGCAAAACAAATATGGCACCGGTCTGCGATAATCAGCTAGTAGCCATATAAAAGCATCAAGATAACTTTGCAACAGCACTCAAACATGACAACAAAATACATGGCAGGGATCCACTCACGATTCTTGACAAAAGATGAACACTGAGATACGGCCAATTCATCCATTAACAGGTTCAAACAAGCATGGCAAAAGTGCAAATGATAACAGGTTTCAGACTTAGTGAAATTAACACAAGTCTGGAATTTAACATCAGGTAGCACACTTTAGAGCATGAAAACTACATGCTATAGGAACTTAACATGGAAAAGCAAGGCATGGCATGAAGCTACTGAAAGCACTTAACAAAAGTCCCTTAGTGACCTTGAGCCAAAAGGGATCAGAAAATACAATTGCAAGCATGTGAACATGGCAAAAACATAATCAGATTACAGACTTAGTGAAAAACTGGAGCATGCAAATCAGTTAGCGAGTAGGCATGTTCACGAGCTCGATGCACTCACTACAGAGCATGGCATGACAAACTAAGCATACACCCATGAAGAATACATATCATAGAAGCTAGACATGGCAAGAACAACAACATAGCATGCACGGATCAATAGCAACATCCTCGGCAAAATCGCTAACAAGTCAACAATCTGCCAGGATTCACGAAATAGCAAAAGTAGAGCTCAATTGGCTCAAGCTAGGGTCCTCCATAAATGCAAAAAAAGACATGTATGGATACAGCACCACAAAGTTAAGAAATCATCCTTACTGATTATCCTCAAAAGAGGCACAGATCACTAGGAAACAACATGAACATATGGCATAATGACAAAATCAGGACAAGGACTTAGAGAAATTCTAAGTCCCTGAAATGAGCATTACCGAATACGCTACTTTGCAAGTTTGTGCTAGTCACCACACATATCACAAAAATACATGATAAGCACCTCTGTAAAGATGACATGGCATATAACAAAACTCATGTAGAGCTCAGGAGCATATCATGCACACATTAAACATGGCAAAAATGACAAATATCTAATTGATGAAACAGATCTGCCAAGTTTATCACATAGCCCTCTTCCAACAGAATTTCGGGCATCAAGATGAGCTCAAGTGAAAATGATACACTGAGATGAAATGATGTACTCTTTGAGACGAATATTTTGATATGCTACACTCTCAAATCGGAGCTACGGATGCAGAGATACGACATGCCAAAGTTTGCAAAATAATTAGGGTTTCAGGGGTGAAAAGGTCAACCGAGATCTAGATCCAGATCCAGCCGGCACGGATCCCGAGGTTTGCCGGAGTTACTGTAGCAGGAGGTCGTCGCCGGAGTTCGTCGCGGGCTCACCGGAGGAAGAGGACGCCGGGACGGCGGAGCTCGTCGGAGCGGTGACGGCGGTGGCCGGGCGGCGCGGCGAGGACTGAAGGGGATGGCGGCGAGGTCGGGCGGCGCCACCGGCGAGGAACGCGGTGGCTGGCGCTGCAACGGAGCTCGGCCGGCGCGGTGGCGGAGCTCGGCCGGCGCGGAGGAAGGAGAGGCGAGGAGGCGCGCGGGGTCTCTGGCCCGGATGGCGGCGGGGAGGGCCGGCCTCGGGCCAGGCGGGCCGGCGCAGGCGAGGCGGCGAACTGGGGACCCGCCGGGACACGTGGCGTGCCCTGGTTCGTCACGGGCGGCGGCGGCGACTTTGTCCGGCCGGACTGGACGTGTCCGGCGCGGCGTGGAGCGGATTTCTAGGGTTTGGGGAAGAGGAGACCCGGGATTTTCGGAGGGGAGGCTATTTATAGAGGTAGAGGGAGCTAGGAAGCTCCAAATGAGGTGTGGTTTTCGGCCGCGCGATCGTGATCGAACGCTCTAGGTGATGGAGAGGGTTTTGGTGGGTTTTGGGCCAAATTGGAAGGGTGTTGGGCTGCAACACAAACGAGGCTTTCTCGGTCCCTCGGTTAACCGTTGGAGTATCAAACGAAGTCCAAATGGCACGAAACTTGAGAGGCGGTCTACCGGTAGTAAACCAAGGCCGCATGACAAGTCTCGGTTCAATCCGGAAATGTTTAACCCCCACACACGAAAAGAGGTAGAAAGGACCACCGGAGGAGATATGAGCGCCGGAATGCAAAACAGACAACGGGGAAAATGCTCGGATGCATGAGACGAACACGTATGAAAATGCAATGCACATGATGACATGATATGAGATGCATGACAAAGGCAACAACACACGGAGACAAAAACCCGAACCCGAGGAAATAAAATAACTTAGCGCCGGAAACGGCAAGAGTTGGGATACATATAAGGTAAATTACATCCGGGGTATTACAACACTCCACCACTACGAAAGGATCTCGTCCCGAGATCTAGGACTGGAAAAATGCCGGGTACGCAGAACGGAGGTGATCCTCGCGTTCCCAGGTGGCTTCACGGTCGGAATGGTGTGACCACTTGACTTTGAGGAATTTGATTGACTTATTGCGAGTCTTGCGTTCAGTTTCTTCAAGAATAGCAACGGGGTGCTCATGACAAGAAAGGTCTTCTTGGAGATCAATGACTTCGAAGTTGATGGTGCGGTCAGGGGTGTTGAAGCACTTGCGGAGCTGAGAGACATGGAACACGTCGTGCATATTTGCAAAGTTGGGAGGAAGCTCGAGTTGATAGGCGAGATCTCCTCTCTTGCTGACGATCTTGAAAGGACCCACGTATCTAGGGGCAAGCTTCCCTTTGATACCGAAGCGACGAGTACCTTTCATTGGAGAGACGCGGAGGTAAACATGGTCTCCGATCTCGAAAGCCAAACCACGATGCTTACTATCATAGTAGCTCTTCCGGCGCGATTGCGCTGCTTTGAGGTTATCACGAATGACTTTGCGCATCTCCTCTGCCTCTGTGATCAAGTCATTTCCAAGAAGTTGACGTTCACCGGTCTCTGACCAGTTAAGAGGAGTATGGCACTTCCTGCCATAGAGAATTTCAAATGGGGCCTTGCCCGAACTTGCTTGAAAACTGTTGTTGTAAGAGAACTCGGCATATGGAAGACAATCTTCCCACTTCATACCGAAAGAGATAACGCAAGCCCTGAGCATATCTTCGAGAATCTGATTGACACGCTCGACTTGACCGCTAGTTTGAGGATGAAAAGCTGTGCTGAAACGGATGTTGGTGCCCATGGCCTTCTGAAAAGAATCCCGAAACTTGGAGGTAAAGATGCTGCCACGGTCTGAAGAGATCAACTGTGGAATGCCGTGCAGAGAGACGATCCGAGAGGTATAAAGCTCCGCCAATTGAGCTGCAGTGATAGACTCTTTGATAGGCAGAAAGTGAGCCACTTTAGTGAGTTTGTCGATGACAACGAATATAGTATCATTGCCACGCTTAGACTTTGGAAATCCCGTCACGAAGTCCATCTCAATGTGGTCAAACTTCCATTCTGGAATGGCAAGAGGTTGGAGGAGACTAGCTGGTCGTTGGTGTTCTGCCTTCACTCTTCTGCAGACATCACATTCATTCACAAACTGAGCAATCTCGCGCTTCATTCGAGTCCACCAATAAGCCTGCTTGAGGTCCTGGTACATCTTCGTACTCCCAGGGTGGATAGAGAGGAGTGAATTGTGAGCCTCGTTCATAATGACTTTACGAAGGTCACCTTTAGGCACAACAATGCGATCCTCGAAGAAGAGAGTATCCTTGTCATCAAGGCGATAGCACTTGTACTTGGGCTGACTCTTGGCAATCCCAATCTTCACCTTCTTCACCATAGCATCAAGAAGTTGAGCCTCGCGTATCTGATATTCCAAAGTAGGAGAGATTTGAAGGTTGGCGAGGAAACCTTGAGGAAGAACTTGCAAATTGAGTTTGCGGAAAGCTTCACAAAGCTCGGGTTGGTAGGGCTTGAGAATCAGACTGTTGCAATAAGCCTTCCTGCTCAATGCGTCAGCAATCACATTGGCCTTGCCTGGAGTATATTCGATACTCGGATTATACTCTTGAATCATTTCGACCCAACGAGTCTGCCTGAGGTTGAGATTAGGCTGAGTGAAGATGTACTTGAGACTCTTGTGGTCAGTGAAGATGTCCACTTTTCTTCCCAATAAGAGATGTCTCCAAGTCAAAAGAGCATGCACAACTGCCGCCAACTCGAGGTCATGAGTGGGGTAGTTCTTCTCGTTGGGCTTCAACTGGCGAGAAGTATAGGCCACAACTTTCTTCTCTTGCATCAACACTGCACCAAGACCTTGAAGAGAGGCATCGCAGAAGACCTCGAACGGTTTGGATTCATCAGGAGGAGTCAGAACTGGAGCAGTGACTAATTTCTGTTTCAGGGTGTTGAAAGCAATGTCACATTCCGGAGACCAAACGTACTTGACGTTCTTCTGGAGAAGGTTGGAAAGCGGCTTCGCGATCTTTGAAAAGTTCTCAACGAACCTTCGACAGTAGCTTGCGAGACCAAGGAAGCTGCGGAGTTGCTTCATGTTTTGACGTGGTTCCCAATTCACAATTGCAGACACCTTCTCAGGATTCACCGCTATGCCCTTGGCAGAGATGATATGCCCAAGATAGAGAACCTCATCGAGCCAAAACTCGCACTTTGAGAACTTGGCGTAGAACTGATGTTCTCTGAGCTTATTGAGCACCAAACGCAAGTGCTTGGCATGATCTTCCTTGTTCTTGGGAAAGACCAGAATGTCGTCGAGGTAGACCAAGACGAAGTCATTTGTGTAGGCGTTGAAGATGAAGTTCATCATGCGAGAGAAAGTCAGCGGAGCATTGACGAGGCCAAAAGACATGACAGTGTATTCATATGAACCATAGCTTGTTCTGAACGCCGTCTTGGGGATATCTTGCTCACGGATTCGAATCTGGTGATAGCCCATACGGAGATCAAGCTTGGAGAATACTTGAGCACCTTTGAGTTGTTCAAACAGCTCGTTGATGTTGGGAAGTGGGTACTTGTTCTTTATAGTATTCTTGTTCAATGGACGGTAGTCAACACAGAGTCGGTCCGTTCCATCCTTCTTCTTCACAAAAAGAACTCCACAACCCCACGGAGAAGAACTAGGTCGGATGAGACCAATTCGCTCTTGAATATCGAGTTGGTTCTTCAGCTCCTTCAACTCTTCAGGTCCAAGCTTGTAAGGACATTTGCAAACAGGTTCCGTGCCAGGCTCAAGATCGATGACGAATTCGACTGGCCGGTGCGGAGGCATTCCTGGAAGCTCTTGTGGAAAGACGTCTTGATATTCGCAAACGACTGGAATTTGAGAGATGGCATCCAGTTCACCCTTCTCATTGAGAGAAAACAGACGGATGGTATCATCACGAGCGGCAAAGACAATTACATCCTCAGACGAATGAGTCAATTGAATCTGCCTGGCAGCACAATCAAGCTGAGCCTTGTGCTTAGAAATCCAATCCATTCCGAGAATAAGATCAATATCCGAGTCACCAAGAACATTTGGAGAGGACAAGAACTTATAGTCACCCAATGTGATTGAAATATCCAGAACACATACTCGAGATGTCATTTGACGGGCCGGAGAGACAATAGCCAACGGTTTCGGCAACACTTGAGTAACAAAATCATTCTTAGATGCAAACGGTCTCGAGATGAAATAATGCGATGCACCAGTGTCAAAAAGAACTCTTGAAGGAATATCGTTAACAGGAAGGTTACCCATGATGACATCTGACGAGTCCTCTGCCTGAGCTGCATTCACAATGTTGACCTTGGCGTACTTGGGGTTATGCTTGACCACAGCTGTACTTGCCGATCTCACAGGAGGAGGAGGAGGAGGGAGACGCCTCTGATTGAAGCATTTGTTGGCATAGTGACCCTTCTGTTGGCACTTGTTTCACGTGACCTCTAAAAGCGGACGGTGATACGGAGCACTTGATCTTGGAGCTTGAGACGAAGTCTTGTTCTGAAAGCCAGGGTTGGGTGGGTGGGAAGATCCACTGCCACCTTTGCTCTTCTGCTGATAAGGCCGACGGAACGGAGGAGGAGGAATCCAATACTTCTGCTGCTTAGCCACTTGAGTTGAGGAAGAAGGAGTAGCATCTCTGACTCGCTTCTTAGAAGCATCGCACTTCAGTTGAGCAGTCTCTTGCTTCATTGCCATGTTGTAAAACTCATCATACCTATTGGGCTCAAAGAGAACGAGAGCTAGCTGGATTTCTTCTCTGAGACCACCCCTGAACTGGTATATCATGCTCTTCTCGTCAGGGACGTCTTGCTTAGAAAAACGGGCGAGCTTCTGAAACATCTTGTTGTACTCGTAAATAGACATAGAGCCTTGCTTCAGGTTGCGGAATTCCTCACGCTTGCTTTCAACCACGCTCTGAGGAATATGATGAGCTTTGAAGTCTTGACGGAATTCATCCCAGGTAATCACATGGCCTCCTCTCGAATCTTTATACTGCTGAAACCATTCTGCAGCTTGGTCTTTGAGTTGGAAGGAAGCGAACTTGACAAAGTCCTCAGGCCTGATGTTATTGCACTCAAAATGCTTGCATATGTCCACGAGCCAATCATCAGCGTCTGTTGCCTCAACACAATTGCTGAAGGTCTTTGGCTGGTTAGCAAGGAACTGGTTGAGTGTAGCAAAGTGATTCTGATTGTTGCCTTGGCCCTGGTTCCCTTGATTGCTCTCTTGAAGAAGTTGCATGATCAGCTGCGTGTTTGCATTGGTAGCAGCCATCACAGCTTGCCATGCCTCCAGAGGTGGAGGTGGTGGTGGCGGATCAGGATTCGGAGTCATCCGTGTTGGAGGAGCCATCCAGAAGAGGTTGACATCCATTAGCACATTAACAGACAAATATTGAAGCTGAATCAAGCGGGTTGAAATTGCAACATATAGTCTTCACATCCGAACAAAATGAACGAATTCATTCCAATTGAAATGGTCACATATCCATAAATTGAGAAGCCACTTAGAATTGAGGTAGAAGAAAAACAACAAGGTATAGACCAAGAACGAATACTTGGTGAGGATTACCCAATCCCAAATCAAATATCTGTGGAAGAAGAACTAGAGCTACAAGAATTCCCACCTATGAAACTCCCGAACCTTTCCGGTTATGCAATCAGGTGTTGGGGATACAGGGGAAGCATAATATCTCACCCAAATCTAGCAAATCCTACATCCAGCTGTATCCATCCTTCAACACATAACCGAGAAATACTTCGGAAATCATTTACCTCAACCTTCGAAAGGCATCCGTTATACAAGTTATGGCAATACTCTCGAACTCCCGCCCCAGTACTGGGTGGCGTCGAGGTTATCTCACCAACAACTGCATAAAAGAGATTTTCGATGTCGGCGAAACTCAGGTATTCCAGAATCTCAACGATAAAATTGTCACGACAACACCTCGGAGCTCAACTCCTCGGGACACTGCCACAACCCCTAAATGACAGGAGGCACGAAGAACAATGTTCTTGTCACAAATCGATCGGAACGATTCCAAGATACCCGCGTGATCCTAAAAAAAATTAGTGAAATTTGAGAAGAGAAGAGTCAAAACTCTACGTCAGAATGCCTTACCAGAGCGATGAAGGGACTGGGAAGTAAAAAGAATTCCTAAACTCTTCGATATATATAATCCTAAATGACTCAAAACATTTTTCTAGACTCAGCAACGCCAACGATTCGATCAAGCAGGGGCTCCTCAGGTCGGGGAAGGCTCTGATTACCAACTTGTAACGCCCTCGATGCAGTTATATCTCCTACGTGTCGAAGCACGACTTAGAGGCATAACCGCATTGAAAGCAATGTCGCAAGTAAGGTAATCTTCACAACAACCCATGTAAATAGATAAAAGGGGTAAAGGTACATAGTTGGCTTACACTCGCCACGTCACACAAATACATGAATAACATTACAATCATCCAATACACTCATGGTCCGACTACGGTACCAAAACAAAAGATCAACCCCAACATGCGACACGGTCCCCGATCGCCCCAACTGGGCACCACTACTGATCATCTGGGAAAGACACATAGTAACGGCGAGAGTCTTCATCGAACTCCCACTTGAGCTCAAGCGCATCATCTGGAACGGTATCATCGGTCCCTGCATCTGGTTTTGGGAGTAAACTGTGAGTCACGGGGACTCAGCAATCTCGCACCCTCGCGATCAAGACTATTTAAGCTTATAGGTAAGGCAAGGTAATATGTGGAGCTGCGGCAAGCGACTAGCATATATGGTGGCTAACCTGTTCGCAAAAGAGAGCGAGATGAGAAGGCAAAGCACGAACGAAGAACTATGATCAAGAAGTGATCTTATAGCAACCTACGTCAAGCATTACTCCAACACCGTGTTCACTTCCCGGACTCCGCCGAGAAGAGACCATTACGGTAACACACGCGGTTGATTCATGTTAATTAAGTTAAGTTTCAAGTTATCTACAACCGGACATTATCAAATTCCCATCTACCCATAACCGCGGGCACGGCTTTCGAAAGTTCAAATCCCTGCAGGGGAGTCCCAACTTAGCCCATCACAAGCTCTCATGGTCAACGAAGGATATTCCTTCTCCTGAGACATTCCGATCAGACTCGGCATCCCGGTTTTACAAGACATCCTCGACAATGGTAAACAACTCCAGCAACACCGCCCAAATGTGCCGACAAATCTCGATAGGAGCTGCACATATCTCGTTCTCAGGGCACACTCGGATAAGCAATCCATACAACTAAAACCAGCCCTCGAGTTTCCTCGAGGTGGCGCTGCAAGGGGCTCTAGTTTGGACCAACACTCAGAGGAGCACTGGCCCGGGGGGTTTAAATAAAGATGACCCTCGGGCTCCGGAAACCCAAGGGAAAAAGAGGCTAGGTGGCAAATGGTAAAACCAAGGTTGGGCATTGCTGGAGGAGTTTTATTCAAGGTGAACTGTCAAGGGGTTCCCATCATAACCCAGCCGCGTAAGGAACGCAAAATCCTAGAACATAACACCGATATGACGGAAAACTAGGATGGCAAGAGTGGAACAAAACACTAGGCAAAAGGCCGAGCCTTCCACCCTTTACCAAGTATATAGGTGCATTAAGATAACAAGATAATATGGTGATATCCCAACAATAAACAATGTTCCAACAAGGAACGATCTCCAATCTTCACCTGCAACTAGCAACGCTATAAAAGGGGTTGAGCAAAGCGGTAACATAGCCAATCAACGGTTTGCTAGGACATGGTGGGTTAGAGGTTTGACATGGCAATTTGGGAGGCATGATAAGCAAGTGGTAGGCGTCGTAGCATAGGCATAGCAAAAGAGCGAGCATCTAGAAAGCAAAGATAGAAATGATTTCGAGGGTATGATCATCTTGCCTGCAAAGTTGTCAGAGTTGACTTGATCCTCGTAAGCAAACTCAACGGGCTCCTCGTTAGCGAAATCGTCTCCTGGCTCTACCCAAACAAGACAAACAAGCAAAAGGAACACAATCAACCACGTGCAATGCTCGAACAACATGATGCAAACATGGTATGCTATGCGGGATGCGATATGTGATGCATATGCAAGATTTGACAACGAATGGTTGAACCTGGCCTCAACTTGGAAATCCAAGAGTGCCACTGGAAAGGTGAGGTGATTTCGGTTGAAATCGATATAAAGATCACCGGAATCGGATGCACGGTTTGGAAATGGCAAGCAAAACAAATATGGCACCGGTCTGCGATAATCAGCTAGTAGCCATATAAAAGCATCAAGATAACTTTGCAACAGCACTCAAACATGACAACAAAATACATGGCAGGGATCCACTCACGATTCTTGACAAAAGATGAACACTGAGATACGGCCAATTCATCCATTAACAGGTTCAAACAAGCATGGCAAAAGTGCAAATGATAACAGGTTTCAGACTTAGTGAAATTAACACAAGTCTGGAATTTAACATCAGGTAGCACACTTTAGAGCATGAAAACTACATGCTATAGGAACTTAACATGGAAAAGCAAGGCATGGCATGAAGCTACTCAAAGCACTTAACAAAAGTCCCTTAGTGACCTTGAGCCAAAAGGGATCAGAAAATACAATTGCAAGCATGTGAACATGGCAAAAACATAATCAGATTACAGACTTAGTGGAAAACTGGAGCATGCAAATCAGTTAGCGAGTAGGCATGTTCACGAGCTCGATGCACTCACTACAGAGCATGGCATGACAAACTAAGCATACACCCATGAAGAATACATATCATAGAAGCTAGACATGGCAAGAACAACAACATAGCATGCACGGATCAATAGCAACATCCTCGGCAAAATCGCTAACAAGTCAACAATCTGCCAGGATTCACGAAATAGCAAAAGTAGAGCTCAATTGGCTCAAGCTAGGGTCCTCCATAAATGCAAAAAAAGACATGTATGGATACAGCACCACAAAGTTAAGAAATCATCCTTACTGATTATCCTCAAAAGAGGCACAGATCACTAGGAAACAACATGAACATATGGCATAATGACAAAATCAGGACAAGGACTTAGAGAAATTCTAAGTCCCTGAAATGAGAATTACCGAATACGCTACTTTGCAAGTTTGTGCTAGTCACCACACATATCACAAAAATACATGATAAGCACCTCTGTAAAGATGACATGCCATATAACAAAACTCATGTAGAGCTCAGGAGCATATCATGCACACATTAAACATGGCAAAAATGACAAATATCTAATTGATGAAACAGATCTGCCAAGTTTATCACATAGCCCTCTTCCAACAGAATTTCGGGCATCAAGATGAGCTCAAGTGAAAATGATACACTGAGATGAAATGATGTACTCTTTGAGACGAATATTTTGATATGCTACACTCTCAAATCGGAGCTACGGATGCAGAGATACGACATGCCAAAGTTTGCAAAATAATTAGGGTTTCAGGGGTGAAAAGGTCAACCGAGATCTAGATCCAGATCCAGCCGGCACGGATCCCGAGGTTTGCCGGAGTTACTGTAGCAGGAGGTCGTCGCCGGAGTTCGTCGCGGGCTCACCGGAGGAAGAGGACGCCGGGACGGCGGAGCTCGTCGGAGCGGTGACGGCGGTGGCCGGGCGGCGCGGCGAGGACTGAAGGGGATGGCGGCGAGGTCGGGCGGCGCCACCGGCGAGGAACGCGGTGGCCGGCGCTGCGCCGGAGCTCGGCCGGCGCGGTGGCGGAGCTCGGCCGGCACGGAGGAAGGAGAGGCGAGGAGGCGCGCGGGGTCTCTGGCCCGGATGGCGGCGGGGAGGGCCGGCCTCGGGCCAGGCGGGCCGGCGCAGGAGAGGCGGTGAACTGGGGACCCGCCGGGACACATGGCGTGCCCTGGTTCGTCACGGGCGGCGGCGGCGACTTTGTCCGGCCGGACTGGACGTGTCCGGCGCGGCGTGGAGCGGATTTCTAGGGTTTGGGGAAGAGGAGACCCGGGATTTTCGGAGGGGAGGCTATTTATAGAGGTAGAGGGAGCTAGGAAGCTCAAAATGAGGTGTGGTTTTCGGCCGCGCGATCGTGATCGAACGCTCTAGGTGATGGAGAGGGTTTTGGTGGGTTTTGGGCCAAATTGGAAGGGTGTTGGGCTGCAACACAAACGAGGCTTTCTTGGTCCCTCGGTTAACCGTTGGAGTATCAAACGAAGTCCAAATGGCACGAAACTTGATAGGCGGTCTACCGGTAGTAAACCAAGGCCGCATGAGAAGTCTCGGTTCAATCCGGAAATGTTTAACCCCCACACACGAAAAGAGGTAGAAAGGACCACCGGAGGAGATATGAGCGCCGGAATGCAAAACAGACAACGGGGAAAATGCTCGGATGCATGAGACGAACACGTATGAAAATGCAATGCACATGATGACATGATATGAGATGCATGACAAAGGCAACAACACACGGAGACAAAAACCCGAACCCGAGGAAATAAAATAACTTAGCGCCGGAAACGGCAAGAGTTGGGATACATATAAGGTAAATTACATCCGGGGTATTACAACACTCCACCACTACGAAAGGATCTCGTCCCGAGATCTAGGACTGGAAAAATGCCGGGTACGCAGAACGGAGGTGATCCTCGCGTTCCCAGGTGGCTTCACGGTCGGAATGGTGTGACCACTTGACTTTGAGGAATTTGATTGACTTATTGCGAGTCTTGCGTTCAGTTTCTTCAAGAATAGCAACGGGGTGCTCATGACAAGAAAGGTCTTCTTGGAGATCAATGACTTCGAAGTTGATGGTGCGGTCAGGGGTGTTGAAGCACTTGCGGAGCTGAGAGACATGGAACACGTCGTGCATATTTGCAAAGTTGGGAGGAAGCTCGAGTTGATAGGCGAGATCTCCTCTCTTGCTGACGATCTTGAAAGGACCCACGTATCTAGGGGCAAGCTTCCCTTTGATACCGAAGCGACGAGTACCTTTCATTGGAGAGACGCGGAGGTAAACATGGTCTCCGATCTCGAAAGCCAAACCACGATGCTTACTATCATAGTAGCTCTTCCGGCGCGATTGCGCTGCTTTGAGGTTATCACGAATGACTTTGCGCATCTCCTCTGCCTCTGTGATCAAGTCATTTCCAAGAAGTTGACGTTCACCGGTCTCTGACCAGTTAAGAGGAGTATGGCACTTCCTGCCATAGAGAATTTCAAATGGGGCCTTGCCCGAACTTGCTTGAAAACTGTTGTTGTAAGAGAACTCGGCATATGGAAGACAATCTTCCCACTTCATACCGAAAGAGATAACGCAAGCCCTGAGCATATCTTCGAGAATCTGATTGACACGCTCGACTTGACCGCTAGTTTGAGGATGAAAAGCTGTGCTGAAACGGATGTTGGTGCCCATGGCCTTCTGAAAAGAATCCCGAAACTTGGAGGTAAAGATGCTGCCACGGTCTGAAGAGATCAACTGTGGAATGCCGTGCAGAGAGACGATCCGAGAGGTATAAAGCTCCGCCAATTGAGCTGCAGTGATAGACTCTTTGATAGGCAGAAAGTGAGCCACTTTAGTGAGTTTGTCGATGACAACGAATATAGTATCATTGCCACGCTTAGACTTTGGAAATCCCGTCACGAAGTCCATCTCAATGTGGTCAAACTTCCATTCTGGAATGGCAAGAGGTTGGAGGAGACTAGCTGGTCGTTGGTGTTCTGCCTTCACTCTTCTGCAGACATCACATTCATTCACAAACTGAGCAATCTCGCGCTTCATTCGAGTCCACCAATAAGCCTGCTTGAGGTCCTGGTACATCTTCGTACTCCCAGGGTGGATAGAGAGGAGTGAATTGTGAGCCTCATTCATAATGACTTTACGAAGGTCACCTTTAGGCACAACAATGCGATCCTCGAAGAAGAGAGTATCCTTGTCATCAAGGCGATAGCACTTGTACTTGGGCTGACTCTTGGCAATCCCAATCTTCACCTTCTTCACCATAGCATCAAGAAGTTGAGCCTCGCGTATCTGATATTCCAAAGTAGGAGAGATTTGAAGGTTGGCGAGGAAACCTTGAGGAAGAACTTGCAAATTGAGTTTGCGGAAAGCTTCACAAAGCTCGGGTTGGTAGGGCTTGAGAATCAGACTGTTGCAATAAGCCTTCCTGCTCAATGCGTCAGCAATCACATTGGCCTTGCCTGGAGTATATTCGATACTCGGATTATACTCTTGAATCATTTCGACCCAACGAGTCTGCCTGAGGTTGAGATTAGGCTGAGTGAAGATGTACTTGAGACTCTTGTGGTCAGTGAAGATGTCCACTTTTCTTCCCAATAAGAGATGTCTCCAAGTCAAAAGAGCATGCACAACTGCCGCCAACTCGAGGTCATGAGTGGGGTAGTTCTTCTCGTTGGGCTTCAACTGGCGAGAAGTATAGGCCACAACTTTCTTCTCTTCTCGTTGCACCAAGACCTTGAAGAGAGGCATCGCAGAAGACCTCGAACGGTTTGGATTCATCAGGAGGAGTCAGAACTGGAGCAGTGACTAATTTCTGTTTCAGGGTGTTGAAAGCAATGTCACATTCCGGAGACCAAACGTACTTGACGTTCTTCTGGAGAAGGTTGGAAAGCGGCTTCGCGATCTTTGAAAAGTTCTCAACGAACCTTCGACAGTAGCTTGCGAGACCAAGGAAGCTGCGGAGTTGCTTCATGTTTTGACGTGGTTCCCAATTCACAATTGCAGACACCTTCTCAGGATTCACCGCTATGCCCTTGGCAGAGATGATATGCCCAAGATAGAGAACCTCATCGAGCCAAAACTCGCACTTTGAGAACTTGGCGTAGAACTGATGTTCTCTGAGCTTATTGAGCACCAAACGCAAGTGCTTGGCATGATCTTCCTTGTTCTTGGGAAAGACCAGAATGTCGTCGAGGTAGACCAAGACGAAGTCATTTGTGTAGGCGTTGAAGATGAAGTTCATCATGCGAGAGAAAGTCAGCGGAGCATTGACGAGGCCAAAAGACATGACAGTGTATTCATATGAACCATAGCTTGTTCTGAACGCCGTCTTGGGGATATCTTGCTCACGGATTCGAATCTGGTGATAGCCCATACGGAGATCAAGCTTGGAGAATACTTGAGCACCTTTGAGTTGTTCAAACAGCTCGTTGATGTTGGGAAGTGGGTACTTGTTCTTTATAGTATTCTTGTTCAATGGACGGTAGTCAACACAGAGTCGGTCCGTTCCATCCTTCTTCTTCACAAAAAGAACTCCACAACCCCACGGAGAAGAACTAGGTCGGATGAGACCAATTCGCTCTTGAATATTGAGTTGGTTCTTCAGCTCCTTCAACTCTTCAGGTCCAAGCTTGTAAGGACATTTGCAAACAGGTTCCGTGCCAGGCTCAAGATCGATGACGAATTCGACTGGCCGGTGCGGAGGCATTCCTGGAAGCTCTTGTGGAAAGACGTCTTGATATTCGCAAACGACTGGAATTTGAGAGATGGCATCCAGTTCACCCTTCTCATTGAGAGAAAACAGACGGATGGTATCATCACGAGCGGCAAAGACAATTACATCCTCAGACGAATGAGTCAATTGAATCTGCCTGGCAGCACAATCAAGCTGAGCCTTGTGCTTAGAAATCCAATCCATTCCGAGAATAAGATCAATATCCGAGTCACCAAGAACATTTGGAGAGGACAAGAACTTATAGTCACCCAATGTGATTGAAATATCCAGAACACATACTCGAGATGTCATTTGACGGGCCGGAGAGACAATAGCCAACGGTTTCGGCAACACTTGAGTAACAAAATCATTCTTAGATGCAAACGGTCTCGAGATGAAATAATGCGATGCACCAGTGTCAAAAAGAACTCTTGAAGGAATATCGTTAACAGGAAGGTTACCCATGATGACATCTGACGAGTCCTCTGCCTGAGCTGCATTCACAATGTTGACCTTGGCGTACTTGGGGTTATGCTTGACCACAGCTGTACTTGCCGATCTCACAGGAGGAGGAGGAGGAGGGAGACGCCTCTGATTGAAGCATTTGTTGGCATAGTGACCCTTCTGTTGGCACTTGTTTCACGTGACCTCTAAAAGCGGACGGTGATACGGAGCACTTGATCTTGGAGCTTGAGACGAAGTCTTGTTCTGAAAGCCAGGGTTGGGTGGGTGGGAAGATCCACTGCCACCTTTGCTCTTCTGCTGATAAGGCCGACGGAACGGAGGAGGAGGAATCCAATACTTCTGCTGCTTAGCCACTTGAGTTGAGGAAGAAGGAGTAGCATCTCTGACTCGCTTCTTAGAAGCATCGCACTTCAGTTGAGCAGTCTCTTGCTTCATTGCCATGTTGTAAAACTCATCATACCTATTGGGCTCAAAGAGAACGAGAGCTAGCTGGATTTCTTCTCTGAGACCACCCCTGAACTGGTATATCATGCTCTTCTCGTCAGGGACGTCTTGCTTAGCAAAACGGGCGAGCTTCTGAAACATCTTGTTGTACTCGTAAACAGACATAGAGCCTTGCTTCAGGTTGCGGAATTCCTCACGCTTGCTTTCAACCACGCTCTGAGGAATATGATGAGCTTTGAAGTCTTGACGGAATTCATCCCAGGTAATCACATGGCCTCCTCTCGAATCTTTATACTGCTGAAACCATTCTGCAGCTTGGTCTTTGAGTTGGAAGGAAGCGAACTTGACAAAGTCCTCAGGCCTGATGTTATTGCACTCAAAATGCTTGCATATGTCCACGAGCCAATCATCAGCGTCTGTTGCCTCAACACAATTGCTGAAGGTCTTTGGCTGGTTAGCAAGGAACTGGTTGAGTGTAGCAAAGTGATTCTGATTGTTGCCTTGGCCCTGGTTCCCTTGATTGCGCTCTTGAAGAAGTTGCATGATCAGCTGCGTGTTTCCATTGGTAGCGGCCATCACAGCTTGCCATGCCTCCGAAGGTGGAGGTGGTGGTGGCGGATCAGGATTCGGAGTCGTGCGCGTTGGAGGAGCCATCCTGAAGAGGTTGACATCCATTAGCACATTAACAGACAAATATTGAAGCTAAATCAAGCGGGTTGAAATTGCAACATATAGTCTTCACATCCGAACAAAATGAACAAATACATTCCAATTGAAATGGTCACATATCCATAAATTGAGAAGCCACTTAGAATTGAGGTAGAATAAAAACAACAAGGTACGGACCAAGAACGAATACTTGGTGAGGATTACCCAGTCCCAAACCAAATATCTGTGGAAGAAGAACTAGAGCTACAAGAATTCCCACCTATGAAACTCCCGAACCTTTCCGGTTATGCAATCAGGTGTTGGGGATACAGGGGAAGCATAATATCTCACCCAAATCTAGCAAATCCTACATCCAGCTGTATCCATCCTTCAACACATAACCGAGAAAAACTTTGGAAATCATTTACCTCAACCTTCGAAAAGCATCCGTTATACAAGTTATGGCAATACTCCCGAACTCCCGCCCCAGTACTGGCTGGCGTCGAGGTTATCTCACCAACAACTGCATAAAAGAGATTTTCGATGTCGGAGAAACTCAGGTATTCCAGAATCTCAACGATAAAATTGTGATGACAACACCTCGGAGCTCAACTCCTCGGGACACTGCCACAACCCCTAAATGACAGGAGGCACCAAGAACAATGTTCTCGTCACAAATCGATCGGAACGATTCCAAGATACCCGCGTGATCCTAAAAAAAATTAGTGAAATTTGAGAAGAGAAGAGTCAAAACTCTACGTCAGAATGCCTTACTAGAGCGATGAAGGGACTGGGAAGTAAAAAAGAATTCCTAAACTCTCTGATATATATAATCCTAAATGACTCAAAACATTTTTCTAGACTCAACAACGCCAACAATTCGATCAAGCGGGGGCTCCTAAGGTCGGGGAAGGCTCTGATTACCAACTTGTAACGCCCTCGATGCAGCTATATCTCCTACGTGTCGAAGCATGACTTAGAGGCATAACCGCATTGAAAGCAATGTCGCAAGTAAGGTAATCTTCACAACAACCAATGTAAATAGATAAAAGGGGTAAAGGTACATAGTTGGCTTACACTCGCCACGTCACACAAATACATGAATAACATTACAATCATCCAATACACTCATGGTCCGACTACGGTACCAAAACAAAAGATCAACCCCAACATGCGACACGGTCCCCGATCGCCCCAACTGGGCACCACTACTGATCATCTGGGAAAGACACATAGTAACGGCGAGAGTCTTCATCGAACTCCCACTTGAGCTCAAGCGCATCATCTGGAACGGTATCATCGGTCCCTGCATCTGGTTTTGGAAGTAAACTATGAGTCACGGGGACTCAGCAATCTCGCACCCTCGCGATCAAGACTATTTAAGCTTATAGGTAAGGCAAGGTAATATGTGGAGCTGCGGCAAGCGACTAGCATATATGGTGGCTAACCTATTCGCAAAAGAGAGCGAGAAGAGAAGGCAAAGCACGAACGAAGAACTATGATCAAGAAGTGATCTTATAGCAACCTACGTCAAGCATTACTCCAACACCGTGTTCACTTCCCGGACTTCGCCGAGAAGACGCCATCACGGTAACACACGCGGTTGATTCATTTTAATTAAGTTAAGTTTCAAGTTATCTACAACTGGACATTATCAAATTCCCATCTACCCATAACCACGGGCACGGCTTTCGAAAGTTCAATTCCCTGCAGGGGAGTCCCAACTTAGCCCAACACAAGCTCTCATGGTCAACGAAGGATATTCCTTCTCCCGAGACATTCCGATCAGACTCGGCATCCCGGTTTTACAAGACATCCTCGACGATGGTAAAACAAGTCCAGCAACACCGCCCAAATGTGCCGACAAATCCCGATAGGAGTTGCACATATCTCGTTCTCAGGGCACACTCGGATAAGCAATCCATACAACTAAAACCAGCCCTCGAGTTTCCCCAAGGTGGCGCTGCAAGGGGCTCTAGTTTGGACCAACACTCAGAGGAGCACTGGCCCGGGGGGGTTTAAATAAAGATGACCCTCGGGCTCCGGAAACCCAAGGGAAAAAGAGGCTAGGTGGCAAATGGTAAAACCAAGTTTGGGCATTGCTGGAGGAGTTTTATTCAAGGCGAACTGTCAAGGGGTTCCCATCATAACCCAACCACGTAAGGAACGCAAAGTCCTGGAACATAACACCGATATGACGGAAAACTAGGATGGCAAGAGTGGAACAAAACACTAGGCAAAAGGCCGAGCCTTCCACCCTTTACCAAGTATATAGGTGCATTAAGATAACAAGATAATATGGTGATATCCCAACAATAAACAATGTTCCAACAAGGAACGATCTCCAATCTTCACCTGCAACTAGCAACGCTATAAGAGGGGCTGAGCAAAGCGGTAACATAGCCAATCAACGGTTTGCTAGGACATGGTGGGTTAGAGTTTTGACATGGCAATTTGGGAGGCATGATAAGCAAGTGGTAGGCATCGTAGCATAGGCATAGCAAAAGAGCGAGCATCTAGCAAGCAAAGATAGAAGTGATTTCGAGGGTATGATCATCTTGCCTGCAAAGTTGTCAGAGTTGACTTGATCCTCGTAAGCAAACTCAACGGGCTCCTCGTTAGCGAAATCGTCTCCCGGCTCTACCCAAACAAGACAAACAAGCAAAAGGAACACAATCAACCACGTGCAATGCTCGAACAACATGATGCAAACATGGTATGCTATGCGGGATGCGATATGTGATGCATATGCAAGATTTGACAAGGAATGGTTGAACCTGGCCTCAACATGGAAATCCAAGAGTGCCACTGGAAAGGTGAGGTGATTTCGGTTGAAATCAATATAAAGATCACCGGAATCGGATGCACGGTTTGGAAATGGCAAGCAAAACAAATATGGCAGCAGTCTGCGATAATCAGCTAGTAGCCATATAAAAGTATCAAGATAATTATGCAACAGCACTCAAACATGACAAAAAAATACATGGCAGGGATCCACTCACGATTCTTGACAAAAGATGAACACTGAGATACGGCCAATTCATCCATTAACTGGTTTAAACAAGCATGGCAAAAGTGCAATTAACACAAGTCTGGAATTTAACATCAGGTAGCACACTTTAGAGCATGAAAACTACATGCTATAGGAACTTAACATGGAAAAGCAAGGCATGGCATGAAGCTACTCAAAGCACTTCACAAAAGTCCCTTAGTGACTTTGAGCCAAAAGGGATCAGAAAATACAATTGCAAGCATGTGAACATGGCAAAAACATAATCAGATTACAGACTTGGTGAAAAACTGGAGCATGCAAATCAGTTAGCGAGTAGGCATGTTCACGAGCTCGATGCACTCACTACAGAGCGTGGCATGACAAACTAAGCATACACCCATCAAGAATACATATCATAGAAGCTATACATGGCAAGAACAACAACATAGCATGCACGGATCAATAGCAACATCCTCGGCAAAATCGCTGACAAGTCAACAATCTGCCAGGATTCACGAAATAGCAAAAGTAGAGCTCGATTGGCTCAAGCTAGGGTCCTCCATAATTGCAAAAAAAGACATGTATGGATAGAGCACCACAAAGTTAAGAAATCATCCTTACTGATTATCCTCAAAAGAGGCACAGATCACTAGGAAACAACATGAACATATGGCATAATGACAAAATCAGGATAAGGACTTAGAGAAATTCTAAGTCCCTGAAATCAGCATTACCGAATACGCTACTTTGCAAGCTTGTGCTAGTCACCACACATATCACAAAAATACATGGTAAGCACCTCTTTAAAGATGACATGGCATATAACAAAACTCATGTAGAGCTCAGGAGCATATCATGCACACATTAAACATGACAAAAATGACAAATATCTAATTGATGAAACCGATCTGCCAAGTTTATCACATAGCCCTCTTTCAACAGCATTTCGGGCATCAAGATGAGCTCACGTGAAAATGATGCAGTGAGATGAAATGATGTACTCTTTGAGACGAACAAGTTCATATGCTACACTCTCAAATCGGAGCTACGGATGCAGAGATACGACATGCCAAAGTTTGCAAAATAATTAGGGTTTCAGGGGTGAAAAGGTCAACCGAGATCTAGATCCAGATCCTGCCGGTGCGGATCCCGAGGTTCGCCGGAGTTACTGTAGCAGGAGGTCGTCGCCGGAGTTCGTCGCGGGCTCGCCGGAGGAAGAGGACGCCGGGACGGCGGAGCTCGTCGGAGCGGTGACGGCGGTGACCGGGCGGCGCGGCGAGGACTGAAGGGGACGGCGGCGAGGTCGAGCGGCGCCACCGGCGAGGAACGCGGCGGCCGGCGCTGCGCCGGAGCTCGGCCGGCGCGGTGGCAGAGCTCGGCTGGCACGGAGGAAGGAGAGGCGAGGAGGCGCGCGGGGTCTCTGGCCCGGATGGCGGCGGGGAGGGCCGGCCTCGGGCCAGGCGGGCCGGCGCAGGCGAGGCGGCGAACTGGGGACCCACCGGGACAAGTGGCACGCCTTAGTTCGTCACATGCGGCGGTGGCGACTTTGTCCGGCCGGACCAGACGTGTCTGGCGCGGCATGGAGCAGATTTCTAGGGTCTGGGGAAGAGGAGACCCGGGATTTTCGGCGGGGAGGCTATTTATAGAGGTAGAGGGAGCTAGGAAGCTCCTAATGAGGTGCGGTTTTCGGCCACGCGATCGTGATCGAACGCTCTAGGTGATGGAGAGGTTTTAGGTGGGTTTTGGGCCAAATTGGAAGGGTGTTGGGCTGCAACACAAACGAGGCTTTCTCGGTCCCTCGGTTAACCGTTGGAGTATCAAACAAAGTCCAAATGGCACGAAACTTGACAGGCGGTCTACCCGTAGTAAACCAAGGCCGCATGACAAGTCTTGGTCCAATCCGGAAATGTTTAACCCCCACACACGAAAAGAGGTAGAAAGGACCACCGGAGGAGATATGAGCGCCGGAATGCAAAACGGACAACGGGGAAAATGCTCGGATGCATGAGACGAACACGTATGCAAATGCAATGCACATGATGACATGATATGAGATGCATGACAAAGGCAACAACACACGGAGACAAAAACCCAAACCCGAGGAAATAAAATAACTTAGCGCCGGAAATGGCAAGAGTTGGGATACATATAAGGTAAATTACATCCGGGGTGTTACAACCGGCCAGACCCTCGGATATAGTCCGACACACCTTTTTCCTGATACAGGGTAAACGGAAAGGTCACAGTTGGATGTGACTACCAAGGTGCATATTTGCAAATTCTTACCTCTTTGATGAAGGCTTGGTCGTATCTTCATTTTCCTTCCTCTTCGAAGGCTTGCCTGGTGTGGGGGACGCCCTCTTCGGAGATGCCCCCGGGGCAGCATGGCGCGCCGAACGCCTCCCCTTTTGAGCATAGGACAGTGCAGTGGGTAAGGAGGAATGAGAAAACTCGCTTGGACAAGGTATCACCGGATTACTTACATGTGAAGCAGGAAGGAGGCCGAGGTAATCAACGATGATGGGTACATCTGTACCGTCATAGCTCATCTGATAGAATATTCCATCCTCGAGCTCCACAAATATGTCTGGATCTTCCTTATATCCGGGGTCAAGATCCCGGTTGCGATTCTCCGGCTGAGGGGCAGGGTCATGGATCCACTCGACAGCCTTTTGCCATTCCTGTTATAAGCGGATAAGATACTGCCTGTCAAGAATGATTCAGGGACAGGAGTAAAACAGTGGAGCTGAAGCTTACCCAGCTAGGAGGATTATACATGGAAAATCTGTCTCGATATTGCGGACGGGTGAACTCCTCCTTCTCCCCTTTATACAGCTCGGCCAGTATTTTGGCCAGGGCGGTGGGGGTCTTCGGGCCCTTCCGACCGGAGTGTGAGGCGTCGTCTTCCCTGTTATAATGCCACATGGGCGGCCCTCTGTATTGGAGTGGCTGGACCCCCGAGTTATAGAGATCACCATTACCTTGACTATTGACAATCCGGACTGGGCAAACGTCTTAATATTGCCCAGCAGCAGGCTGATCTCTGCACTATCCTCTTCCTCGAGGCTCCGAGGACGCCAGCTATGGCATTTCTTCAGTGGAGCATTTGAAAACTCGGGGAGGCCCATGTGGATGGGGTCGGGTACAGCGACGTCATCGATGTAGAACCATTCGGAAGTCCACTCTTCGGGAGCTTCCTTCAGCGTGCCGGACAGGTATCCGGTCCCGGCGATGCGCCACACTTCGGCTCCTCCCACTTCAAAAATTGACCCACCTTGATTGCGAGGGATGAGGCAGAACAGTCTTCTCCATAAATCGAAATGGGCCTCGCAGCAGAGGAATAGCTCGCATAGAGCGATCTAACCTGCAATATGAAGGATAGAGGCAGGAGTGAGACTATGCAGTTGGAGGTTGTAATACTCCAGCAGACCTTGGAGGAAGGGTTGGATCGGAAATCCAACACCTCTTAACAAGAAGGGGACGAAGCATACTCGTTCTCCCCTGGACGGATTGGGGAAGTTCTCCGCTTGAGCCCCGCCCTTAAAGGACGTCATCCCTGCCCGTACGGGGACCAAGTCCACGGGAGGAAGAAAGCCATGTGTTTGCAGCTTCGCGAGCTGACTGTGGGATACGGAACATCTCCCCAATCACCCTCTTTGGAGTCGTGGGGACGAGAGGAAGAGCTGGGAGCGCTAGCCATGTTGGAGTGGTTTTTTGCTTAGCAAGCTCTGAGGATTTTTCGCGGGGTATGGAATGGATCTGAGATCTGTTCTCTTTAAATAAGCACCTTTGTGGTACGGTCAGGGTGGTATATGCAAAAATACCCTGACCTCTCGCATTCGCTCGACACATGGAAACTGAAGTTGTTTATGCACAGAAGTTGAGGAGTACAACATTAAATGGAAGGCCAAACACAGTACTCGGAAGTCATCGGTGGAGGAACCCGCCTTCCAATCCGAAGATAATCTATGTGCCGAACACCTCGTCATTGAAGACTGGTTCGGGGGCTACTGAGGGAGTCCTAGACTAAGGGGTCCTTGGGCGTCCGTCCTGTTAGCCATGGGTCGGACTGATGGGCTGTGAAGATACGAAGACCGAAGACTGCACCCGTGTCCGGATGGGACTCTCCTTGGCGTGGAAGGCAAGCTTGGCGACCAAATATGTAGATTCCTTTCTTTGTAACCGACCTTGTGTAACCCTAGATCCTCCCGATGTCTATATAAGCCAGAGGACTTAGTCCGGAGGGGGGGATATTCATTATCATAGCCATACAAGCTAGACCTCTAGGGTTTAGCCATTACGATCTCGAGGTATATCAACTCTTGTAATACTCGTATTCATCAATATTAATCAAACAGGACGTAGGGTATTACCTCCATAGAGAGGGCCCGAACCTGGGTAAACATTGTGTCCTCTGTCTCCGTTACCATCGACCAAAGACGCACAGTTCGGGACCCCCTACCCGTGATCTGCCAGTTTTTACACCGACAGCCGGGGTGCTTTACTTCGCGCGTCGGTTGTCCTTTTTTTTCTCTTCCTCCATGGGTGCTCGAGCCTCCGTGCTAGCCTCTTCATGAACATCTCTTTGGTACCTAAGAACGCATAACACTTCCGTTGAGGTAGGACCGAACTCTCGTGTGAATTCGAATGTAGTTCGAAGAGGAAGGAGTTAACCTCGGTTTCGATGGCACGTGCGTGAGCTCTCGTCATAGGTCCTCTTAGTGCTTGCGGTGGTGAGGGGACGTCCATGGGGATGGTCGAGGGATGATCCACATCATAGTTCCTACTAATAAGTTTGAGCTTTCCTCAGGCTTAGTTGATATTTCTCACTAGTCCTATGGACTATGATGCATAAGGTGTTTATGCTGATTTCGATGGAGTTATTTACTTTTTTCGACTACTGGAGGGAATTTTGCTCAAGGTAGAGATTGTTAAATTACGATAAAAATTATACCGTATTGGACTAGACACAGTACAAACGGTGTGGGCCTTTCCGTTGGTACCAACGCATACGAGTATAACTCGTTTACTTGTCCAACAAGGACTCTTATGTGTTGCCCCTCATATATACCCCATGTAGTCGCACCTAAGATGGCCCATCGTCTCGTGCTTGTAATGCTCCTCCATCATAGTGATTGCGCCTTCGTGCGTCCATGGTTTTATCCCGCAAGGGTTTCCGAGTAAAAATCTGTGTGCTCTCATGTCTCATTTATTCTCGTTTTATCTAACAATTATTGACTACTGCGCATTCATCCCTTGCGAGGTAAAGATTGCCGACGAGACGTTCATCATTGTGTCTCTCATGGCGATGCCCAACCAACCTGATGGTGCTCTCTGTCGTGCTATCGACGCTGGTTGTTGGGACGGTAGTTGAAACTAAAGCTTTTGCAGCACCTAATTATTTGGAAATTTTGGTTGCAATTTTTAGTTACCCCTGTTCTATGCTGGTGTTCAGTGATTTGATACTTGCACTTGAATTGGTTAGAATCCTTCAAAATTAGTGTCTACAAATACAAGTTGTGCAAATTCCTGTAATGTTATAATTGTAGATACTGCTTTCCTCCAGTCCATGTTTCAAGTTATTTCTCCCCAAACTCAAGCAAGCCTCTAAATAAGAATAGAAAAGTTGCATAGGCAACAAACTACTAGATACTTCACATCCTATAGGTAATCAATCTGCATGTTTAATTTTTATGTGATTTTCTTTTGCTTCACCTTTTCTTACTATCTTACCTTTTAAGTGATTAGGTAGAAGCAACTTCACTAGGAGTTAGATGTGGATTATATATATGTGGAAATTTTTGGTACTACTGCCGGGCTAGCTAAATAAAACAAATTTAGTATTATTGTTCTCATGGAACATGCAAAGAGCTATGTTGGCATGTATATTTTTTGATCTATTCCTTTAATTTGTTTCCAGAACTTATTATGCCCACGACCACTGCCACGGACTTCGTGGCCGGCCTGCTTATCCTTCACGTGGCGTCAATGCGCAACCCAATGTCTAACTTTGAACACCGACATGGACGGTTGCTTCAAGTGCTCCACCATCTTCTTGGTATGCAGACGGGCACCACTGAGGGCTTAGCCAAACTATTTCTTTTACCTATTTAACAATTAAGCACAAGATATTGTCAACGGATAAATTTGGATGGATAGGATTTTACTAATGTTTATTGATGATGCTTTGTTTCGGGATATGTGGAGAGGTTTTTTGCACTGCAGTTCAAGACAGACTGTAGATTACATGGCTAAACAAAATTATTTATGATTAATAAGTCATTTTCTTGCTATTTTATTAAGTGTTCAAGCATGCCTACTATGATCCCACACTTTCTCTTTATGTATTGCTTATTGTGAAAACACCAAACAGAACATGTGCTTGATTAATTCAATCAAACCACTAGTTGTCAAATGTACGAAAGTGTAATGTTCTCGTGTCTATTATGATGATTCAAGTATATTGCTTCTCTTAATAAGGTTAGTCAACGAGGAAGCACATAATCGTGTTTGATGCATTCTTTAGGTTGAGGGTCTGATAATGGACTTAACACAACTTCCGGAGAGAGATTGAAATATTGAAGATGGCAGTAGAGGAGGAAGCTGAAGTTGGTAGATCAATTGAGCAAGAGTTCCAGATCCAGGTGCGTTTATAATTGAGTTGTCTGTAAAACCAGTGCTACATGGTTCCACTTTGCGTCTCTGTAGTTATTTAGCTGAAGGTGTGCATGAGTTTTAGCTATTTATTCTTGTTTAGTTTTAACTTTAGAAACATGGAAGTTCTCCCTTTTTATAAATAACTTCATGTGGAGAAGTATTCTTTTCAAGGGAATCAAGGTCAAGAATTTGTATTAGAGGTTGGCAGTGATAACATAATGAGTTTGCATTTTACAAATTTGTTTGAGGAATTGCAACAACCTTGACCAAATATTATTTTTCTTATTCCTTTCTGGTTTTAGACAAAAAAAAGTAGAGAATCTCAGTCCTTCTATTGTCCAGTACTTGTAGTAGAGCAACTGCTGCCTCAGACTTCAGAGGATATGGGCATGAATGGTTGTTTCAGTTGGAGGTTCCTCCAAGAACAAGTGCATCATATTTTTGTGTATCTAGTAGCTTATTCAGCCCATAATTATTTTACCAACAGATTCATGATTGAGAGAAGTAGCTAAAATTCCCCTGTATTGGTGCATACAGACTGACTGGGAGTTTTTTAAAGGTTAGAGTTCCAGCATCTTAGCATGTCCATTATCCAACAGACTATAGAAGGTAAAAAGTTTTGATTGTGTACCCCTTTGTGTGTGCACATGGGTAAAAGATCCTTGGAAATTTTAACTTTTTAGATCTCTGGAGCACCTTGAGCTAGCAATCTAGTCTACAATGTCACTTTTCGTATGACCAAATCTCAAGAGAAAAAAAGAACTAAATATTGTCCTAACCTTCTTGTGAATCTGCACCTGAAAGTTTTAATTTTTACAGCAAACAATGCAGAGAAACAAGACTAACAAATACGAAGTAGTGGATCATACAAAGGACTGGTGTCGATTGGTCTGTTATAGTCAAAGAACAACAGGAAATTAAACTAAGCATGACATGTCAAAATAATAGCAGAACCGGAGCAAGAGAAAAAAGTTGATTAGTAGGTCAACAGTGAATCCTGCTAAGAGAGAATCCACATGTGCATCCTTTTGCCACTAATGAAGCCCCACATCCTCGATCTCGACAGGCTCGCCTGCCATCCTGGCCGGCGTCATCGCTATGGCCCCCAAAGCCCTGCAACCACTTCGCCAGCTATTGCTAGAGCAGAGCATGTTGGTAGACACTGCCACCCAAGGTAATACTTTCAGTCACGCTTACGAACAAGTTTTTTTATGAAAACATAGATTTCATTTCTGGGTAGCATGTTCCTCCCCATGCATCAACAATGTGCAATAGTTGAACCAAAGGGTGAGGTTGCTAGCTCCCTTGCGGCTGTTTCATTTGATTTGTCATGTGACATTACATACGTGCATAATTGTAACCCGCCTAAGCTTCCTAGAAATAAATATGTCTCTCTAGGAAGTTTGGATATGTTTTAACTCATCCCGGTTGGGATTAACTGGATATGTTCTAACTCTTCTGAATTTGAATATGTTCTAACTCTTCACAACGGGTGGTATATATTGATCTTGGGGATTTGACAGTGACGTAACGTTTTGTGTACAAGTTGATCCATCTTTTTGGTCAGTTTTTTCATTGATGAAGGACAAAGTCCGCACCAAGAAGATCATTCTGATGAATTCAAGAGAATCAAGATACAATAAATATGCTGATTACAAATATGCCTACAGATACATAAGTGGTTTTAGATATCTTTGCTTGATTTGGATCTGCCCAGAGAAAAAGGATGGCCACATATGGTAGTTACTTCCATGTTAGAAAGCTCTTCAGTAGGATGCATAATCTTTTTTTCTGAAATACGCATGAGTGTGCGTATCATATATTAATAGAAGGAAAGGGGGAAGAGCCCCATCCAGAATTATTTACACGACGTATACATCAATGCGTTCCACGGCAAGTTTTCCTAGGTGGACTACTCGCCCTCTGATGAGGACATCAATACCATTGTTACACCCACAGCCCCTGCTGCTATACATACTGGACCAATTACTAGAGCTCGCGCATGCCAATTAAATTACCAGGTACTTCCATTTCTTGGTAACGATTCTAATATTCATGAGAATATGATGCTGCCTAAATTGGATACATTTGTTTTGCTTACAAATGAAGGGACTAGCTTGGACGAGAAAGATGAACCTTGGAGCAAGTTCAAGCATGGAGATGATGGCGTGCGCAAGGGGAACAAGAACGGAGTTACAAGTGATGATTCCAGGACTTTGAAGCCACCATAACGAGTGCATGAAGCCTTGGACGAAATATACAAGATGCCACATCATAAATTTCGTCGAGAGGCTATCCTAGGTGTTGCGTCACCTTATTTTTGGGCCAGGCCCGTGTAATTTCGAAATACTTGATTATAGGCTGTTTTTAGAGTCCATATGTGTGGGGAAACAAGAGTTAGGGTTGGTTTCGGACCCCTCCTCCAAGGGCCACGAAATTCCCCCTCTCTCCTCCATATATACAGCCCTTAGGGCATCGTTTAGACTTTGGGTTTTGTTTAGATTAAAAGTTCGCCATAGCTGCAACTTCGCGTACTTCGTTTGTGTTCAACGACCAGACCAAGACGTCACAGAACCCCAGCTTGATCAATAAAGCTTTCATCTTATATTCACAATATCCAGATTGCAATCTTAGTTTCTTGCTTGTTCTTCATTTGCTCGCGGGAAACAGACCCTCGCGGTCAGGTTGATCATGCTCCGGCATGGTCAATAACCCCTCGGAAGTTGGTTTAGCGATTGCTAAGGCGTGACGTCTCGCACATTCATAGTCGGATCGTCAAGGTCGACTCCCACAGAAAACGGGAGCCACCATCTCATCGAAACATCGGGACACCTTTGCCTCTATCAAGTGGTATCAGATTTCCAGGTTGCTCGGTGAGATTTTACAATTTTTCGTAGTTTAGATCGAGTCTGTTCTTCATACCTACAGTCCACGAAAAAGCCAAAAAAAATTAGTAGGGTTAGTTCATCATATCCGAACCAATCTGAGCCTTTGCATAATCTTTTTAGGGTTTTGCATTGTTGAATTTGTGGTTGCATTGTCATGTCTAGTTGCTGGTCTTAGTGTCTAGTCCTTTAGAGTTTCGAGTTCTGTTCACAAGTAGTCATGCCGCCGCCGCATCATCATCATCATCACCGCTGCCATATACCACCATCATCGTCATCGCTGCCATATACCACCATCGTCATCACTGCTGCCATATACCACCATCGTCATCACCGCTGCCATGTACCACCATCGTCATCGCCGCTGCCATATACCACATTTCCACCGCCATCACGATAATCCGAGTCCACCTCCATCACAGATTCGCCACCAGTCCGTGTTCCACCGCCCTACATACATCTCTGCCACCAGTCCGAATCAAGTATTTCCAGATCACGCCATACTCCGAGTCGTGACAGAGTAGGACTTCCCAACATCAGTGCCACCCGTACAAGAAAAATAGTTCCAGTTTCAAAAAAAACTAAGTCTGGAAAATTCTGGCTAGGCAGTTTTTAGACCATTTGTAGACTTTTTCAAAAAAATTTGTTGCGGAGCTAAAAAAAGAGGAAAAGGTGAAAAAAAGAAAAAAAATCAGAGCATGCTCCTCCCTTGTTTACGTGCAGCATCGTGATTTTGTTAGTGTTCTAGGCTCGCGTCTCTGGCATGGTCTAGCCTAGGACCAGCACAGTACCGTCGTTGAGCGTTTATTCAACTTTGCATCTCTGAATTGATTATTGCTGATCCTTTTTGCTACCATATTATAAGCCTTCCCAGCTCCACATACATCTACGTCGTGTGTTTGACTCTCCCTGGTAATCGCTCTATCCAAGCTTTGAGAATTTTGACTACGACGGTTGCCGATCACCGCCTCCTACTCGGTAAGAACTGGTAAGAATTTGAGATTTGCTTGACGGATTTGTGACACCCACCACCACCTCTTGTTAGTAGTCTATAGGATCATATTCTTGTGTGTTTCTATTGCTGCTAACCATGGCAGGATCACAAGCCGACGAGACTGACTAGGAGAACATGACGAATAAGGAGTTGCATGATAAATTTCAGCAAATGATGAGTGGACAGGTGCAAGATGTGCTAAACAGATTTGAAGAGGCCATGGAGAAAATAGATGGCATGGACAAGACGTTCGAAACAAAGCTCGATAACAAGTTTAATGAATTGCTCGCACGTCTTCCACCACCACCATCGGCTGCACCTAACGCACCTCTACAACAACAACAACAACAACGTCGCCTTCCAAATCAAGTGGGATGAGCACAGCGCATTCCCATTGACCCTGGGCAAAATTCTGGTGCCGCTGTTGATGCTTCTATAGCTCCTGCTGCTACTGCAGAGGTGGAGGACCATTACGAGGATGAGGTTGATCAAAATTAGAACTACGTGCAACCACCAGCACCACCACCACAAGGTCATCCTCAGGTATATCATCGCAATGGTAGGGCTGCACCACCACATGAGGTACGAGATCATGACCATCTTCCTAAACTAAAATTGAATATTCCACCATTTGAGGGAAGATATGTTCCTGATATATATCTTACTTCAGAGTTAGAAAGTGAACAATGTTTTACATGTTTACAATGTCCTGAGGAGAGACGTGTTCCTGCTGCTGTTTGTTCTTTCACTAGCTTCGCATGTGTTTGGTGGTCTGAACATTGTAGATTATATCCTATTCCAGCTACTTGGGCTGATTTGAAAACCGCTATGCGTACTCGTTGGGTTCCACCATATTATCAATGTGAATTAATTCAAAAATTGCAGCATTTAAGACAAGGAAAATTTTTGGTAGAAGAATATTATCAAGAATTACAAACTGGCATGATTAGATGTGGTATTATTGAGGAGAATGAAGCTATGCTTGCACGTTTTATGAGTGGATTAAATAGAGAGATTCAGACCATTCTATAGTATAAGGAGTATAATAATATCACTCGTTTATTCCATCTTGCTTGTAAAGCTGAACGTGAAGTGCAAGATCGACAGGCACTGGCGCGAACTAACTTTTCTGTAGGTCAATCTTCATCATGGACACCACGTGCATCCTCTACTTCCACTACACCAGCACCTCCATCAGGTGCCACCTCCAGTCGTGATACAAGAAAGCAGGCACAACCACCACTATCTGCCAAGAGCACACCTGCTGGGCCTACGCAGAGCTCTTCTTCTTCCATGGCATCAACAGGGCACACAAGTTATATTATTTGTCGTCATTTTAAGGGAAGAGGACATTTTGCGACAGAATGCAAATCTCAACATGTGATGATTGCTACTGAGGATGGTGGGTATGAGTCCGCTGGTGACTATGATGAGGAGACTTTGGTTCTTATTACACATGAAGGAACACGGTGGAGATGATTCTGATCATGAGACGCAATACATGGCTATTGAAGATGCTGACAGGTATGAATGTTTAGTTGCTCAATGTGTTTTGAGTGTGCAGGTTACAGAAGCTGAGCAAAATGAGAGGCATAATTTGTTCCATACAAAGGGAGTTGTGAAGGAACGTTCTATTCGCATCATCATAGATGGAGGGAGCTGCAACAACTTGGCTAGCATGGATATGGTGGAGAAGCTCTCTCTCACCACAAGACCGCATCCACATCCTTACTACATCCAATGGTTCAACAACAGTGGAAAGGTTAAGGTAACACGTACTATTCGTGTGCATTTTAGTATCTCTACATATGCTGATTATGTTGATTGTGATGTGGTACCCATGCAAGCATGTTCCTTATTACTTGGTAGACCATGGCAATTTGATTAAAAAAATTGTACACCATGGTAGAAATAATCAGTATTCTCTTGTTCATAAGGATAGCCATATTTCTTTGCTTCCTATGACTCCTGAATCCATTTTGAAAGATGACATTAATAGAGCTAATAAAGCAAAACAGGAGAAAAATAAGAGTGAAAATCAGATTGTGGCAAAAGAATTTGAGCAACAAATGAATCCTAATAATAAACCATCTAGTGTTGCTTCTAAAATTAAATTGAAAAGTGCATGTTTACTTGCCACAAGATCTGATATTGATGAGCTAGATTTCAGCAAATCTGTTTGCTATGCATTTGTGTGCAAAGAGGCATTATTTTCATTCGAGGGCGTGCCTTCCTCTTTGCCCCCTACTTTCACTAACATTTTGCAGAAGTTCATTGACGTCTTCCCACAAGACGTGCCACCGGGATTGCCACCTATTCGAGGGATTGATCATCAAATTGACTTAATTCCCGGTGCATCGCTACCCAACCGTGCACCATACCGTACCAATCCAGAGGAGACGAAGGAGATTATGCGTCAAGTACAGGAGCTGCTCGACAAAGGTTACATACGCGAATCTCTTAGTCCTTGTGTTGTTCCTATTATACTAGTGCCTAAAAAGGATGGCACGTCATGTATGTGTGTTGATTGTAGAGGCATTAATAATATTACTATTCATTATCGTCATCCTATTCCTAGGCTAGATGATATGCTTGATGAATTGAGTGGCTCTACAATTTTCTCCAAAGTTGATTTGTGTAGTGGATACCATCAAATTCGTATGAAATTGGGAGATGAATGGAAAACATCATTTAAAACTAAGTTTGGTTTATATGAGTGGTTAGTCATGCCTTTTGGGTTAACTAATGCACCTAGTACTTTCATGAGACTAATGAACGAAGTTTTACGTGCTTTCATTGGACGATTTGTGGTAGTCTATTTTGATGATATACTGATTTATAGCAGATCTTTGGAGGAAAATTTGGAACATTTACGTGTTGTTTTTATTGCTCTACGTGACGCACGTTTGTTTGGTAACCTTGGGAAGTGCACCTTCTGCACCGACCGAGTATCTTTTCTTGGCTATGTTGTTACTCCACAGGGAATTGAAGTTGATAAAGCCAAGATTGAAGCTATTGAGAGTTGGCCGCAGCCCAAAACGGTCACACAAGTGAGGAGTTTTCTTGGCCTCACTAGATTCTATAGGCGTTCTGTGAGAGATTTCAGCACCATTGCTGCACCTCTCAGTGAGCTTACAAAGAAGGATGTGCCTTTTGTTTGGGGTACCGCACAGGAACAAGCCTTCACGATATTGAAAGATAAGTTGACACATGCTCCTTTACTCCAACTTCTACTACTAAGATGTGCCCTTTTGAAATTGTGTATGGTTTCCTACCTCGTGCACCTATTGATTTGTTGCCTCTTCCATCTTCGGAGAAGGTTAATTTTGATGCTAAAGAATGTGCTGAATTGATTTTAAAAATGCATGAGTTAACTAAGGAAAACATTGAGCGTATGAATGCTAAATATAAACTTGCTAGAGATAAGGGTAGAAAACATGTTGTGTTTGCACCTGGAGATCTTGTTTGGTTACATTTGCGTAAGTATAGATTTCCTAATTTGCGCAAAGCAAAGCTAATGCCACGTGCTAATGGTCCTTTTAAGGTGTTAGAGAAAATAAATGATAATGCATATAAACTTGAGCTGCCTACAAATTTTGGGGTTAGTCCCACTTTTAACATTGTAGATTTGAAGCCTTATTTGGGTGAGGAAGATGAGCTTCCGTTGAGGACGACTTCATTTCAAGAAGGGGAGGATGATGAGGACATCAATACCATTGTTACACCCATGTCCCCTGCTTCTATACATACTGGACCAATTACTAGAGCTCGCGCACGCCAATTGAATTATCAGGTACTTTCGTTTCTTGGTAACGATTCTAATGTTCATGAGAATATGATGTTGCCTAAATTGGATACATTTGTTTTGCTTACAAATGAAGGGACTAGCTTGGAGAAGAAAAATGAACCTTGGAGCAAGTTCAAGCATGGAGATGATGGCGTGCGCAAGGGGAACAAGAACGGAGTTACAAGTGATGATTCAAGGACTTTGAAGCCACCATAATGAGTGCATGAAGCCTTGGACGAAATATACAAGTTGCCCCTTCATAAATTTCGTCGATAGGCTCTCCTAGGTGATGTGTCTCCTTATTTTTGGGCCAGGCCCATGTAATTTCGAAATACTTGATTATAGGTTGTTTTAAGAGTCAGTATGTGTGGGGAAACAAGAGTTAGGGTTGGTTTCAGACCCCTCCTCCAAGAGCCACGAAATTACCCCTCTCTCCTCCATATGTACAGCCCTTAGGGCATCGTTTAGACTTTGGGTTTTGTTTAGATTAAAAGTTCGCCATAGCTGCAACTTCGCGTACTTCATTCGTGTTCAACGACCAGACCAAGATGTCACAGAACCCCACCTTAATCAATAAAGCTTTCATCTTATATTCGCAATATCCATATTGCAATCTCAGTTTCTTGCTTGTTCCTCGTTTGCTCGCAGGAAACAGACCGTCGTGATTTGGTTGATCTTGCTCCGACGTGGTCAATAACCCCTCGGAAGTTGGTTTAACGATTGCTAAGGCGCGACGTCTCGCACGTTCGTAGTCGGATCGTCAAGGTCGACTCCCACACAAAATGATAGCCACCATCTCATCGAAACATCGGGACACCTTTGCCTCTATCACCCTCGGCCCACCCATCTACTTCTATAGAAGAAATCTGAAGATCGGCATGTAGGATGCTTGCCTGCTTCCAGACCGTGCCTTCAGATGTTATCCGTCGTAGCACATGTCGCACGTCCGGAGTCTTTCCTTCAAACACAATTGAGTTTCGATGCTTCCATTGCTCCCACATGACCAGTACCTGGATGGCGCGTGCTTTCTTGGCATATCTTCCGAGCTGTGTTGCTCGTGTGATGTCGATAGCTCATCTCCCTCCGCTGGTGCTAGGCCGATCATGCCCACAATTAGGCCTACCTTGGTCCACACTTCCCTCGCAAATACACATTTGGTCAGGAGGTGATTAATAGTTTCATCGTCTTGGTCGCAAAAAGGGCAAGTGTCTTGATGTGGGAGACCTCGCCTTGCTAGCCTGTCCGACGTCCACACTCTATCCTTAGGCGCTAGCCATGCAAACAAACGGCAGCGCAGGGGGGCATTTGATGACCATGTGAAGTTTGTCATGGGTGAATCCTCTTGGGTAGAGAACCTGGCCGCGTAGGCCCATCTGATCGAGAATTGGCCATCCTTCTCCCACAACCATGTCAGTTGGTTCGGCCGTTGTGCATCCAGGCTTGTCCTTTACACCTGTGTCCATACTTGCAGGAATTGGACTAACTTGCCCTCGTTCATGCCCGGCCCAACGTCGCAGGCCCATGTTGTGTCTAGGACTGCGTCCACAACTGTTCTCGAGCGCTTCACCTTCCTTGGTACCTTTGCATATATCTCCGGAGCTAGCTCCTGCAGGCGATAGCCATTGCACCATATGTCCTCCCAGAATAAGGTCGTCCGACCGTCACCGAGAGACGTTCTTACCGCCGCTTGAAATAGGTCTCTTGCCTCTTCCGGTATACTGAACTTGAACTCCACCCACAGTCTAGATGTGTCCGCCCTCTGAAGCCATAACCACTTCACTTGAAGTGCCACATTCACCCACTTAAGGTTTGTCACCCCTAGCCCGCTAGCCCATCTTGGTCGGCACATCGTCTCCCATGCGACCACACATTTCCACCTCCAGCATCTTCTTTTCCACGCCATAGGAAACCTCTGCATATTTTCACCATTGCCTTGAGCATTTTTGCTGCCAGTCCCATGGCAAGCATGGAGTGTACTCGAATAGCGGACAAGACCGATAGTACTAGAATCAGTCTACTGCTCTTGGGCAGGGATGTTGCCTTCCAAAATGGCAGGCGCGTTGCAAGTTGCTCTACCAGGTCTAAAACTGTGCTACACTTTGCTTCTGAATAGACAGTGGTAGTCCAAGGTATAGGCATGGGAAGGCGGCAGTCATGCACCCCAACATTCCAGACAAAAGTTGCATGTCCTCTAGAGTGCATCTGATCGGCAGGGTAGAGCTTTTCTATTTGTTTACCCTAAGAACTGAGGCGTGTCCAAACAGATCTAAGATTGACGAGCAAGTCAAGATATCTCTTTCATTTGGCTTCAAGAATATCATCACATCATCAGCATACATGGAGATCTGATGTTTCAATCCAGTCCTCGCCAGGGGGCAGCAAATCCACCGCTGTTGCGTGCTCAAACAATCTCTGAAGTGGCTCCATGCAAAGTATGAACAACATGAGTGAGAGGGGGCTTCCTTGTCTTAAACCTTGACAATTGAAGATTGTTTCCCCAGGGATTCCGTTCACCGAGATTCTGATGGATGCTGTCGCGAGTAAACCACAGATCCAGGATATCCACCTTGCGTTGAAGCCCATCCGTGTCAGCACTTCTAGCAAGAACGGCCACTGAACGGAGTCGAAAGCTTTAGATATGTCTAGCTTGACGAGGACCGTGGGGGTCCTTTAGAGCGTGTAATCTGCATGTCGTTGATACGTCACCAACGTATCTATAATTTTTGATTGTTCCATGTTGTTATATTATCAATCTTGGATGTTTTATAATCATTTTACAGTCATTTTATATCATTTTTTGGTACTAACCTATTGACATAGTGCCAAGTGCCAGTTGTTGTTTTTGCATGTTTTTTACATCGCGGAAAATCAATACCAAACGGAGACCAAATGCAACGAAACTTTACGGAGATTTTTTTTGGACCAAAAGACACCTAATGGGCCAAGGCTGTGCCTAGGGGGTGCTCCGAGGAGAGCGCAACCCACCAGGGCGTGCCAGGAGACCTGTGCCCACCTCAGGTGCCCCCCGGACCGCCTCTTTGCTCTATAAATACCCCAATATTCCAAAAACCCTAGGGGAGTCAACAAAAATCAATTCCAGCCGCCACAGACTCCAGAACCACCAGATCCAATCTAGACACCATCACAGATGGGGTTCACCACCTCCATTGGTGCCTCTCCGATGATGCGTGAGTAGTTTTTCGTAGGCCTTCGGGTCCGTAGTTAGTAGCTATATGGCTTCCTCTCTCTCGTTTGATTCTCAATACAATGGTCTCTTGGAGATCCATATGATGTAACTCTTTTTGTGGTGTGTTTGTTGGGATCCGATGAACTTTGAGTTTAAGATCAAATCTATCTTTTTATATCCATGAAAGTATTTGAGTTTCTTTGATCTCTTTTATGCATGCTTGCTTATAGCCTCGTATTTCTTCTCCGATATTTGGATTTTTTTGGCCAACTTGATCTATTTATCTTGCAATGGGAAGAGGTGCTTTGTAGTGGGTTCGATCTTACGGTGCTTGATCCCGGTGACACACGGGGAACCGACACGTATGTATTGTTGCTACTAAGGATAAAATGTTGGGGTCTATCTCTACATAGATAGATCTTGTCTACATCATGTCATCATTTTTGAAGTTCTATCAATTGCCCAATAGTAATTTGTTTACCCATCGTTTGCTATTTTTCTCGAGAGAAGCCACTAGTGAAACCTACGGCCCCCGGGTCTCTTTCTCATATTATTTGCCTTGTGATCTATTTTATTTGCCTTTTATTTTCATATCTATTAAATCAAAAATCCACAAATACCTTGCTGCAATTTATTTTATTTGGCGTTCGATCTATCAATATTTACAACTTTCTCCCGTCCACATGCCAATTTCTGGCACCGTTACTGAAAGGGATTGACAACCCCTTTAACACGTCAGGTTGCGAGTATTTGTTATTTGTGTGCAGGTTATGTTTACGTTGTGTTTCTTGGTTCTCCTACTAGTTCGATAACCTTGATTTCACATCTGAGGGAAATACCTACCGCCGCTGTGCTGCATCATCCCTTCCTCTTTGGGGGAATACCGACGTAGCTTCAAGCAACATCAAAAGAAATTTCTGGCGTCGTTGCCGGGGAGGATCTTCAACATATACCAGGTTCCTAATCGCAAATCTCATCTCCTTGCAATTTACATTATTTTCCAGTTTCCTCATGTTTTCCTCTCCCCCACTTCACAATAATTTGCCGTTTTATTCGCCCCTCATTTTCGTTCGTCATTTTCTCATTGGATCTATCCTTTGCTTGCAACCATGAGTGACTTCGGTATGGCACCAATAGATGATGGGCTGACTCCAAAGATTGGACGTACGGGCATTCCGGATGCCAAAACTTTTATCTTAGGACAAGGGAACGTTATGGGAAAGGAATGATAATGCGCGCTTCGAAGGTATAACCCCGAGACGACCACCCGTGAATGAATGCATGTGTGATGTTTGAGATGCTCGTGCTTGCACCGTGCTCAAATAGTCGGTGCACGTTGCCCCTCTTTTGCCTTATCACCGACATGTGGAAACCCGGTTACCGGGATCACCCCACCATCTTGCATGACACGCTCACGTCACTTTTCCTTTTGCGCCGGAATCTCCATGAGCTACCGGAATCGATATGTTGTCGTGGCTCCATTTTCGGATTCGTTGCCATGGCACCCCTTGCGTTTCCGCCACGGTGACTAATGCTTCATAAAATGCTCTTATCAACATTTTCATAAAACTTGCATAAACTTGCACATGTCATCTGCATCATGATAACAATATTTAAAAGGTTAAAAGTGTTGTTTGCTTAAATTGCTAATGCACATGAGGATTTACCGGAATTGTTGTTTCATGTTTCCGGCCTCATTTAAAATGCCTAGCGGTGTATTTTACTCATGTTTCACCTCTTGCCATGTTTAATAACATTTAATATTGTTGGGTACCTAATCGGGAGTGAACTAAACAATGGAATGTGGTGTTTTGTCAATATGCATCCCGATGCATATTGAGCTCCACCTAACTTGTAGTTTTGTTTGTGCATTTTGCCATGCCATGCCTCATTAAACCGGACATGGATCATACTTGATTGTGCATGATGCCATGATTATGTGATGGTTGTTTACCATGTTGTTTGCTTCTTTCCGATGTTGCTTCTTTGTGTTAGATCCGGTAACGTTGCATTTGTGAGGATCCGTTCGACTATGTCCGCTTGCCTTCTTCATGGACTCGTTCTTCTTCCTTGCGGGATCTCAGGCAAGATGACCATACCCTCGAAATCACTTCTATCTTTGCTTGCTAGTTGTTTGCTCTATTGCTATGCCACGATACCTACCACTTGCTATATCATGCCTCCCATATTGCCATGTCAAGCCTCTAACCCACCTTTCCTAGCAAACCGTTGTTTGGCTATGTTACTGCTTTTGCTCAGCCCTTCTTATAGCGTTGCTAGTTGCAGGTGAAGATGAAGTTTGTTCCATGTTGGAACATGGATATGTTGGGATATCATAATATCTCTTATTTAATTAATGCATCTATATACTTGGTAAAGGGTGGAAGGCTCGGCCTTATGCCTGGTGTTTTGTTCCAATCTTGCCGCCCTAGTTTCTGTCATACCGGTGTTATGTTCCTTGATTTTGCGTCCCTTACGCGGTTGGGTGTTATGGGAACCCCTTGACAGTTTGCTTTGAATAAAACTCCTCCAGCAAGGCCCAACCCTGGTTTTACATTTTCCTAACAACCTATCACCTTCCCTTGGGTTCTGCAGACCCAAGGGTCATCTTATTTTAACCCCCCCCCCCCCCCCCGGGGCCAGTGCTTCTCTAAGTGTTGGTCCGAACCAGAGCCACTTGCGGCGCCACCTCGGGGAAACTTGAGGGCTGGTTTTCGCTGTATGTAGTGTTCATCCGGTGTTGCCCTGAGAACAAGATATGTGCAGCTCCTATCGGGATGTGGGCGCATCGGGCGGCTTTGCTGGTCTTGTTTTACCATTGCCGAATTGTCTTGTAACCGGGATTCCGAGACTGATCGGGTCTTCCCGCGAGAAGGAATATCCTTCTTTGACCGTGAGAGCTTGTGATGGGCTAAGTTGGGACGCCCCTGCAGGGTTTTGAACTTTTGAAAGCCATGCCCGCGGTTATGGGCAGATGGGAATTTGTTAATATCCGGTTGTAGAGAACTTGAAACTTAACTCAATCAAAATGCATCAACCGCGTGTGTAGCCGTGATGGTCTCTTTCCTGCGGAGTCCGGGAAGTGAACACAGCTTTGGAGTTATGTAACACCCACATTGCGGCTATATCTCCCACGTGTCGGGGCATGACTTAGAGGCATAACCGCATGGTAGGCATGTCGCAAGAGGGGTAATCTTTCCACATCCCATGTACTGAATAAGAAAGGGATAAAGAGTTGTCTTACAATCGCCGCTTCACACCATACATAAATATATCATACATCATCCAGAATACAATCAAGGTCCGACTACGGAACCAAAATAAAGAAAGACAACCCCAAAAGCTAGATCCCCGATCGTCCCAACTGGGCTCCACTACTAATCAAAAGGAAACGAAACAACACAACGAACACGATCTTCATCGAGCTCCCACTTGAGCTGGGTTGCGTCACCTGCACTGGTATCATCGGCACCTGCATCTGTTTTGGAAGTATATGTGAGTCACGGGGACTCAGCAATCTCACACCTGCGAGATCAAGACTATTTAAGCTTATGGTTAGGAAAGGTAGTGAGGTGGAGCTGCAGCAAGCACTACCATATATGGTGGCTAACTTACGCAAAAGAGAGCGAGAAGAGAATCAAAGCACGGACGAGAAGCTAATAATGATCAAGAAGTGATCCTGAAACTACCTACGTTCAAGCATAACACGAGGCCGTGTTCTCTTCCTGGACTCCGCCGAAAAGAGACCATCATGGCTACACACGCGGTTGATTCGTTTTAATTAAGTTAAGTGTCAAGTTCTCTACAACCGGACATTAACAAATTCCCATCTGCCCATAACCATGGGCACGGCTTTGGAAAGTTCAAAACCCTACAGGGGTGTCCCAACTTAGCCCATCACAAGCTCTCACGGTCAATGAAAGTTATTCCTTCTCGCGGGAAGATCCGATCAGTCTCGGAATACCGGTTACAAGACATTTCGACAATGGTAAAACAAGACCAGCAAAGCCGCCCGGATGTGCCGAGAAATCCCGATAGGAGCTGCACATATCTCGTTCTCAGGGCACACCGGATGAGCCAGACGTCGGGTTGGCATAGACCCTGGTTGCCCAGGGGACGCCGGACATCGCTCAGGTTGGACCAACACTTAGAGAAGCACTAGCCCAGGGGTTTAAAATAAAGATGACCCTTGAGTCTGCAGAACCCAAGGGAAAAAGGCTTAGGTGGCAAATGTGAAAACCAAGGTTGGGCCTTGCTGGAGGAGTTTTATTCAAAGTGAACTGTCAAGGGGTTCCCATAACACCCAATCGCGTAAGGGATGCAAAATCAAGGAACATAACACCGGTATGATAGAAACCAGGGCGGCAAGAGTGGAACAAAACACCAGGCATAAGGCCGAGTGTCGGTGTCAAAACCGGCGGATCTCGGGTAGGGGGTCCCGAACTATGCGTCTAGGCCGGATGGTAACAGGAGGCAAGGGACACGAAGTTTTACCCAGGTTCGGGCCCTCTCGATGGAGGTAAAACCCTACGTCCTGCTTGATTAATATTGATGATATGGGTAGTACAAGAGTAGATCTACCACGAAATCGGAGAGGCTAAACCCTAGAAGCTAGCCTATGGTATGATTGTTGTTGTGTATATTGTCCTACGGACTAAAACCCTCCAGTTTATATAGACACCGGAGAGGGTTAGGGTTACACAAAGTCGGTTACAATGGTAGGAGATCTACATATCCGTATCGCCAAGCTTGCCTTCCACGCCAAGGAAAGTCCCTTCCGGACACGGGACGGAGTCTTTAATCTTGTATCCTCATAGTCCGGGAGTCCGGCTGAAGGTACAGTCCGGCTATCCGAACACCCCCTAATCCAGGACTCCCTCAGTAGCCCCTGAACCAGGCTTCAATGACGACGAGTCCGGCGCGCAGATTGTCTTCGGCATTGCAAGGCGGGTTCCTCCTCCAAGTACTTCATAGAAGATTTTGAACACAAAGATAGTGTCTGGCTCTGCAAAATAAGTTTCCACATATTGCCATAGAGAGAATAACATTTACACAAATCTAATCTGCTGACGTATTCTGTAGTGTGACACACCATGGCCAAGCCTTTATCCGAGTCGTTTCATTATCCCACCTCAGCGTGTTATGCGAGGTGGTTTCCTTGGCACGTCTTGTTAAAGCAGAGATCGTGTCCCCTTATTCCGGGATTCTCATCAATACGGGCGTGGGTAACCCAACGCTTCTAGGACTCCTAGATTATAGGCAAGTCCAAATGGACACGGAGAGGACGCTTGATATTCACCCTCTTTATAAAGGGATAAGGCTTTTATTTTTCCCTCCCGTGCTCAATCGAATCCTTCCCCCACCTCAAGCTCAAGCGCCCAAAGTTCAGGTCAGGTGCTCCGAACCTTCAGTCATGTCCGGATCTAGCCTTAAAGGCCGATGGGTGCCTTCCTCCGTCACGGAAGAAGACATCAAAAAGTTGAGGGAGGCAGATATCTGACCGCCGAGATTTTGCATCGGCTGCCTCCCCGAGGGCAGGTCGTCCCCACCCCCGAACCCAACGAGAATGTCGTGTTCGTCTCCCACTTCCTCCGAGGTCTAGGCCTTGCTCTGGATCCTTTCGTCAGGGGTTTGATGTTTTACTACGGGCTAGACTTCCATGATCTAGCTCCGGACTCCTTTCTTCATATCACGACATTTATTGTCGTGTGTGAGGCCTTCCTACGGGTTGCCCCTCACTTTGTCCTATGGCTCAAGACCTTTGAAGTGAAGCCGAAGATGATCGAGGGGCAACATGCAGCATGTGGAGGTGCCTCAATACGCAAGATGACGGGAGCTTCGTGGCCCAAAGGTTCCATCCCAGAGGTGTCTGAATTGTGGCAACAGGAGTAGTTCTACATCACGGATCCTAGAAGTGCCAAGTGGGCGGCCCCCCTGTTTTCCGCTCGGGCCCTCCACCACAGTTGATGTCATGGATCAGCAGAGGTCTGAGCTGGGGTCCAGCCAAGGACTTGCCTATACTGCAAAGCCGCATTCGAGATCTCTTCAATGGAGATTTCAGTTTGGTTGCGGTAATGCAGGTTATGCTGGTTCGTCAAGTCCAGCCTTGCAAACGCCGGCCTCTTCGCCTGTGGGAGTTCAATCTCGAGGGACCGCGTGCCATTCAAAATTTTCTTGGCCTGACGCACGAGGAGATGTATAAGTCATTCTTCGGACCTCAGGTGGAGTGTCCAGAAATCACCGAGGACGTGGGCTTGAGTAGTAACCACGCCGCCGAATAGGTAAGGCATCTTCCGGCCGAACATACTATCTCTCCTTTGTTACGAAGTTATTTCTGAGGGTTCGCTTTTTGACTAGGACTGGCTAACAAAGGCGAAGTTGATTCGGTGTTCGGCCCCCCTCCCTGAGGGTTTGGAAAATCCGGTATTGGAAAAGATGCTCCAGACCGCACCTTGCCCGGAGCCCTTGAAGGAAGATATTGTGGAGGATAATGCGGGCGGACGCGGGCCCCCAACGCTGCCCATTCTAGCCGAGGGAGCGAGCGTCTCCATGAAGGAAGACGACCAGAAGAGGAAAAGGACTGCGCCCGGGGATTCGGAAGCCGAAGCTTCCAAACGGGAGAAGAAGTCTCCCACAGAGGGTCCTACCTTGGGGGGCGATGTTGCCGCACAAAGTCCGCGGGGGGATCAATTCTCCCGCGAGTCGTAAGTGACCCGAAATACTTTAATAGTACAGATATGCCATCTTTTTCTTCTGAGAAAATAACCACCGCATATATTTTTGCATTTCGGGCCTTAGCCCCTCTCAAATGAGCTCGTCTTCGGGGGATCTTCTTCCAGAGATGATGGAGAGCGAAACGCCTCCTCCAGACTCCTCCGCTCCGGAAGCGGGCGACCCTGAAGTGTCGTCGCGGAGGGCCTATCCAAGTCCGGTGAGACCGGAAGATAATCCCATTGACCCTCGAAGCTCCCAGTGTCCGGCTCCCAAAGAGAGCAGACAAAAGAGTCCGGGACCGCATAGTGTGCGATCGGATGTTCTGAGGGAGTTGGTGGGGCAAGCGGCCCTCTCAGATGAACACCGTGTGCTGATGAATATGGTGATGGAGAGAATATCGTCCGCCGAAAGCGGATTGCATGAAGCTTTTATGAGTCTACTGACAGGCTTTGAGGTACGTAAAAGAATGTATGATAGTCCTGCACATGTTAGGTGTGCCCTGTGTAGATAGTAGCCCCTGAGACTCTAGTTGTCGTCGGAAACGACGGCGAATAGAGGATCATAATCCCAGTTAATAAATATATTGCCTCTATGTGCAGGTGATGGAAGCTCCGGTGGCTAGCCGGACTAGCGAATTTGCCCATTTAGAACGGTAGTTGGATGTGGCAGACGCTGACATCGAGCTTGTTAACAAAAGGCTTGACGAGGCACAGGGTAAGTGTCATTATCTGGTAAAGGTCACATAGGAATAGCAACATGATGCCAGTATCTTTAATATGTTGTGACTGCAGATGGAGCTGCCACTGTTGAAGCCTTGCGGGCAGAACTTGCCCGAGCCAAGGAACAAGCGAGGTTGGGTAATGTGGCTGCTTTGAAGGTGGCCGAAGAGTTGCAAGCCGAGAAGGCCGCGCATGGCGAGAGCTGAGACAAGATGGCCAAGATGGCCATAGAATTAAAAGCCACCGCCGACCGTTGCCGGGTTCTTGAAAAGGAAAACCAAGCGAAGGCATCGGACCTTGAGAAGGCTGCTGCGACGAAAAAGGACCTCCGCTCTGCTATGAGGGCAAAGAAGGAGGAGCTGCGAGAAGCCGGGGATATTATAGCTGGGAAATCCTTTATGTTGCGGAGGAAGTTCGGAGATCCATGGTATGCCCCTCTAGATCGGCTGTGGAGTTCGGAGGATGTATATATGGATTTGGCGGCGAGCACTGCCGATGCGGCCAAGTATTTCCAGGGTCAGACGGACCGTGAAGTAGACCAGCTGTTTTGGAGATAATTCCATTCTCCCGAGCGTCCGCTTTCATTGACTGACCAATTAGCCGAATGGGCCGAACTAAATAGGTTGTCCGGACTTTCCATGAGGTCTGTTGTGGACCAGCTATGGCTAGAAAGGTCAAAACCGAACAGCTATTTCAGCTTGGTGTAGCAATTCCTTGACATGGTGTCGCGCATTAATGCGATGAGGAGGTCGGCGTGCATAGAGGGCGCACGGATGGCCTTTGCCCGTGTTAAAGCATACTGGGCGGAGATGGATGCTACCACTATTGCAGCACGGGATTCGGCCATAGGTCGAAGGGCTGCTGAGCACTACTTTGAAGAAGTTCTTGAGGGTGCTCGCTTGATAGAGACCCAGTGCTCAAAAAATATTATGTTTGAGTGATGTGTAATCACATTGTAAGCGAAATTGTTATAAGGCTATTTTTATACTTTTGCCTGAAAGTAATATGATGCCTCCTGGGCGGCCATTTATGTATACACGTGTATAACCTGAAAGATTGCAGCTGTCGGCTTCAACCCTCACGCATATAATGTGGAGGTGCTCGCAAAAACACGCATTCACACTTCACCCAACGTCTTGGTCCTATTAAGGAGGTGATAGCGGAGCGAGTGAGGCAATCGGACTATAATGCTTTAGCACTTTCACTTAGCCATAGGAGTTTGACAGTGGGGCTACTAGATAGCCCTTGGTGGCTCTGCACTCTCCTGATCTCGGGGTGCGTACATGCCTGGCCGGAAAACGGCCCTTCGTTAAGGCGGAGGAATTCTAACATTCCCACAGGTCATCGAGTGGTTGACCAGTCTCACGCTATATCATGACAGTCAGTTTTCGGCTTTCTCTACTGAGGTGCTCGTCCGGATGAACCAGGGCACAATCGCAGTAGTGCTCCCGGTGCTACCTTAGCCGGTAAAGCGGAACGTAAGGCACCAAAACACAGGAGCCTGGCAAACCCAACATTTGACCAAAGACAATGATTCAGAGCTGATGCATATAGGGCCAAACTCGCGACGCCGAACACACCCTAAGGTATTCGGTCTTTGTGGTATAAACCGGGCCTAAATAATGGCCTTTGTAAGAAGCCCTTATGTCCAGGTACGTGCATTGTTCTGGCGTGGCCACATGCCAAGACGTCAGCATCCTTCTCAATGGTGGATATGTATCAACAAGAGACAGTAAAAAAGGCTTATGCAGGGTCTTAATCTAAAAAGAATCCTTAGAGCGGGTCCCTGCTGCACGTCTGCGCCTGTGTCTCCGTTGTGCCGTATCCTGGACGGGTGTAGCACGATGATCGTCTGTAAAAGAGAGGAATTTAGGTGAAAAAGTTGTCGTGCAAAAAGATAGTTTGTTAAAGAAACCATGTATAATTCAAGATGAGAAGAAATTGTCACTTGTCTGTGCATGTTGAGCCCCTTGTATTGACAAATAGGGGTGTGACCGTTTATTCGGTATAAGTAGCGGCGCCAGACTCGATTAGTTGTGTCTGAGGTCTTGACGACCTATTGGACGCTTTCGCTGGTCCGGGCGCCTTTAGTGTGCGGCTGCCAAGGCAGCCTCACTCTCTTCGGCACGCAGAGATCGCTTGATATTTCCATGCACTGTAATGATGCCACGTGGACCGGGCATCTTGAGTGTGAGGGAGGCGTAGTGTGGTATTGCATTAAAGCGAGCGAAAGCTTCGCGTTCGAGCAGTGCTTGATAGCTACTTTGAAACGGAGCGATGTGGAAAGTTAAATGCTCGCGACGGAAGTTATCGGGGGGGGGGGGGCGAATATAACTTGTAGTAGGAGGGAGCCCGTACAACGAGCCCCTGGGCCTGGCGTTACTCCTTTAAAGCTAGTATTGCTATGGCGAATTTGTGTTGGGTCTAACCCCATCCCGCGGATTGTATCCTGATATATTAGGTTTAGGCTACTGCCGCCGTCCATCAAGACTCGTGTGAAGTGATATCCGCCAATTACTGGGTCTAATACCAGGGCAGCCCATCCTGCGTGTCAGATACTGGCTGAGTAATCGCGATGGTCGAAAGTGATCAGTTGAGACGACCAGTGGCAGGACTTCGCAGTGACAGGCACTTGGGTATATTTTCCTGGGAGTGCCGCGTTGTTTTTTCCCTTGATCACGTGTAACACGTTTACTGTTTTGACTTCTGGTGGAAATTTCTTTTGTTCCCCCGTGTCTTGCTTGGGGGGCCCGTCCTCGTCTTCACTTGGTGTATCCTCCCCCTTGTGTACGGCGTTGAGCTTGCCGGACTGTTTGAAGACCCAACATTCTCTGTGGGTATGATTAGCAGGTTTACCAGGGGTACTATGGATCTGACATACTTGGTCTAGAATTTTGTTGAGGCTGGACAGTTCATCCCTGGTGCCTTTAGGGGGCGGCTTTTGACCTGGCCGAGAGCTTTTGAATCCGGCATTTACTGCCGTGCCCTTCATGTTGTCTTCTTTATTCCAGCATTTGTTATTGCTGTTGCGCCGTGATTTCCCGTTTCCATCTCTAACTTTAGATGTACTGGGGTCGCTGGTGCTGCATCTGGCTAGCCAGCTGTCCTCACCCGCGCAAAAGCGGGTCATGAGGTTTCTTAATGCGGCCATCGTTCTCGGCTTATTTTGGCCGAGGTGTCTGGCAAGCCATTCGTCACGGACGCTATGCTTGAAAGCTGCCAAGGCTTCGGCATCCGGACAGTCGACAATCTGGTTCTTTTTAGTAAGAAACCTGTTCCAAAGCTTTCGGGCTAACTCTATGGGCTGTTGAGTTATATGACTCAAATCGTCCGCATCCGGAGGTCGGACATAAGTCCCTTGAAAATTTGCCCGAAAGGCGTCTTCGAGGTCTTCCCAACTTCCAATGGAGCTTTCGGGGAGGCCTTTGAGCCAGTGACGAGCTGGCCCTTTGAGCTTGAGAGGTAAGTACTTGATGGCGTGGAGATCATCTCCTCGAGCCATATGGATGTGAAGGATGTAGTCCTCAATCCAGACCCCCAGGTCTGTTGTTCCATCATATGCCTCTATGTTTACGGGCTTGAATCCCTCTGGAAATTCATGGTCCAGCACCTCATCGGTGAAACATAGGGGGTGTGCGGCACCCCTGTAGCTGGGTGTACCGCGTTGTTCGGATGTTTATTGTGTTGCATTGTATGCTGGGGCATGCTTGCGTGGTCCATAGATGGATCTTGTTGCGCCGTCCTTTGGGTGCGAGCCCTCGCATGGGTCGCGTATTGTATTGTGAGCGGCGTTGTATGCCGCTCTGTGTTGGTAGAGGGGTCGTCTATCCGACCAGGTGGCTGCTTTGATATTTGGTTGTGGGGGGTCTGAGACCTCCTCAGCGAATTCGGGTAGCAGCTTCCGCTTTGGGTAGCTCTTGGAGGGGCGATTGTCGTCGTACCTTGCTGTAGTGTTGAGTATTTTACTCCATCTGATTTGGAGTGTGTCTTGCGCGGCCTTGAGCCTTTGCTTCTGCTTTTTAAGACTCCTCACGGTGGCAACAAGCCTTTTACGGGCAGTCTGCTGCTCTGGGTGCCTGTCCGGCGTTATGTCGTCCGGACCATTATCCTTGATAGGATTTGTTTGCTCGGTTTGATTATCCGGATTGCTGTTGTCCGGCAGCAGTTCGCCCTGCTCCAACGCTGGGTCTGTGTGATCGCTATTTCTGTCGAGGCGGGATTTGGGGCGGCGCTTGCGTCGCCGCTTTGGCTGCTTTTCGAGGGAACAAGCCTTCGGTGCGTCCTTCCGCTCCTTGTCGTCATCTTTTGGTGCGACCACCATGTATACGTCATATGACGAGGTGGCGTTCCAGGGCCCAATAGGCGCTGGTTCTTCACCGTTTCCTTCATCGGCGTCCATACCGTCGATGTCTTCGGAGTCGAAGTCGAGCATGTCGGTTAAATCGTCGACAGTGGCTACAAAGTGGGTGGTGGGTGGGCTTTGAATTTCTTCATCGTCCGTATCCAAATCTTGCTGACCGTAGTCCGGCCAAGGCTCTCCTGATAAAGAGAGAGACTTCAGTGATTTCATAATATCGCCAAAGGGCGAGTGCTGAAAGATGTCTGCGGCCGTAAACTCCATGATCGGCGCCCAATCGGATTCGATCGGCAGAGGCGCGAATGGTTCAGAGTCTGGAGAGGAGTCCGGCTCCTTAGAATCACGAGTCTCGCAGAGTGTGGGGCTGGTGTTCGGCTCGGTCGCCGTTAGGATCGCAGCCCTCGAGGCGACGTCCAACCACCCATCCTCGATCGGTGCAGTTGGCTCCGAATTAAGGGTCGAAGCCGATGCGGGTGCGGCCTCCAGGGCACTGTTCGGCGGCAGAGCTAGATCATGCTCGTCGTGACAGTGCGGCGCGCTCGGCAGTGGCTCGAATCCGTCGAAGGTCAAGTCCCCGCGGATGTCGGCCGTGTAGTTTAAACTTCCAAATCTGACCTGACGGCCAGGGGCATAGCTTTCGATCTGCTCCAGATGGCCAAGTAAATTGGCCCGCAGTGCGAAGCCGCCAAAGACGAAGATCTGTCCGGGGAGGAAGGTCTCACCGTAGGAGCCATCAAGCCTGACGGCGACGACACAGAGGAACTCTCAATGAAAGCACCAATGTTGGTGTCAAAACCGGTGGATCTCGGGTAGGGGGTCCCGAACTGTGCATCTAGGCCGGATGGTAACAGGAGGCAAGGGACACGAAGTTTTACCCAGGTTCGGGCCCTCTCGATGGAGGTAAAACCCTACGTCCTACTTGATTAATATTGATGATATGGGTAGTACAAGAGTAGATCTACCACGAGATCGGAGAGGCTAAACCCTAGAAGCTAGCCTATGGTATGATTGTTGTTGTGTATATTGTCCTACGGACTAAAACCCTCCGGTTTATATAGACACCGGAGAGGGTTAGGGTTACACAAAGTCGGTTACAATGGTAGGAGATCTACATATCCGTATCGCCAAGCTTGCCTTCCACGCCAAGAAAAGTCCCTTCCGGACACGGGACGGAGTCTTTAATCTTGTATCCTCATAGTCCAGGAGTCCAGCTGAAGGTATAGTCCGGCTATCCGAACACCCCCTAATCCAGGACTCCCTCACCGAGCATTCCACCCTTTACCAAGTATATAGATGCATTAAAGTAAATAAGAGATAATAATGATATCCCAACAAAATCCATGTTCCAACATGGAACAAACTTCACCTTCACCTGCAACTGGCAACATTATAAGAGGGGCTGAGCAAAAGCAGTAACATAGCCAAACAACGGTTTGCTAGGAAAGGTGGGTTAGAGGCTTGACAAGGCAATATGGGAGGCATGATATAGCAAGTAGTAGGTATCGCGGCATAGCAATAGAGCGAACAACTAGCAAGCAAAGATAGAAGTGATTTCGAGGGTATGGTCATCTTGCCTGAGATCCCACAAGGAAGAAGAACGAGTCCAAGAAGAAGACAAGCGGACCTAGTCGAACGGATCCTCACAAACGCGACATTATCGGAACTAACCCGAAGAAGCAACACCGGAAAGAAGCAAACAACATAGTAAACAACCATCATATAAAAATGGCATGATGCACAATCAAGTATGATGCATGTCCGATTTAATGAGGCATGGCATGGCAAAGTGCACAAACAATACTACAAGTTAAGTGGAGCTCAATATGCATCGGGATGCATATTGACAAAACACCACATCAATTATTTAGTTCACTCCCGGTTAGGTACTCAACAATATTAAATGTTGGTTAACATGGCAAGAGGTGAAGCTAACAAAACTATACTATCTAAACAATTTAAACGGGGCCGGATATAGCAAACAACAAATACGGTAAATCCCCATATGCATTTAGCAAATTAAGGCAAACAAAAATTTAAACCATTTTAAAAGTTATTATCATGATGCGGATGACATGAACAAGTTATATGCAATTTATATGAAAATGTTGATAAGAGCATTTTATGAAGCATTTGTCATCGTGGAGGAAATGAAAGGGGTGCCACAGCAACGACAACGGGAATGGTGCCAGGCAACATTCTGGTTCCGGTAACTTGATTAAGATGCCGGTGCAAAAGAAAGTGTGATGGGAGTGTGTCATGCGATGAACGGTGGGGTGCTCCCGGTTACCGGGTTCCCACGTGACGATGGCTCAGAAACGGGTAACGCGCAAGAGATACACCGTACACGGCGAGCAACAGTTACATGAAACCATCTCATACACACATTACATGCATACGGTCCACGGGCGTCGTCTCGGTGTTATACCTTTGAAGCGTGCATTTTCCAGGGCGGAATGAGTTCGTCGAGGGAAGTAGAGGAAGTAGTCGTTCCGCGACGGTGGTATAAGTAGTGGTACTATCGGTCCCCGACGGTAGTGGTACACGTTTTCCTGTAGATGTTCGGATTAACGAGGGGGTACTTGGCGCAACCTAGTCTCCGGTGTCGTTGGGTACATGTTCACAAAGTAGCCGTACACGTCGGTGTTAGTTGTTCACGGTTCATAGACGAACTTGACGGTTCCGAGAGCTCCGGCCATCGTGGTACTTGGCGCAACACCGTGTAGTCGTACATTTTGAAGAGAAACTTGGCCATCTGAAGGTGTACTTGGCGAACAACGATCGTCGTGGAAGTAGTGGTACTTAGGCATTTCGATCAGCACTCATTCGGACATCCAAGGTCTTCGGCGCTACGGTAGTCGCACACACATTCGGAGAGGAACTCGGCGTATCCATGTACTTAACGTTCCGGTGTGGTAGTCGTTCGGGCGTCTGACAAAATGGTACTTGGCAGCCTTCGAAAACACCGGTCGTCGTGGAACGCGTTCTTGGCGATACCTTAGAGGCAGCAGGGTACTTGACGCATCCACGAAAAGGTCTTGGCGTCCTTGGCAGATGAAGACCGCGATGCGAGGATGGCTTGGGGTCGAATGGCCGAGGCAAAGTGGTGCAGGAAGGCGAGGCTGGCGCAGGAGCTTGAGGTCACGAGGCCCAGGCATGCGGCAGCACGGCACAACAACAGGCAGGCCATGGTCGGCAGCGAAGGAGGGGCCGTCCATGGCGGCAAGAAGGCGACGATGCCGGGTAGCAGCGAAGGAGCGGGCGCGACGAGGGAGGTGGGACGCGCATAGCAGAGTAGCGGCAGTCCATGGCTGAGGTTGGGTGGAGAAAGGAGAGGCCGGCGTGGTCGCGCGCGGCGGCGAGCTTGCCAGGATCGGGGACGAGGTGCGGGAGAGGAGAGGGCCAGCGAGCGGGAGGAGGTGGCTGAGGCGGACGGGTGAGGGGACGGCCACGACGGCACTGGTCGTCGGCATCAGGCCGCGTGGCCCGCGGGCAAGCAGCGAGGGCGAGGAAGGCAGCCCCAGGTGCGGGGAAGGGCAGTCATGGGCGGTCGTCTCGGGTGCGGGGTGGCCTTCCTGATGGAGGTCGGCGGCGGCGGAGGCATGGGACGCGCGGCGGCAAGGGTGCGCGGCCATGGGGATCGAGATCCCCCTCCTGGTCGCGCTGAGAGATGAGGGAGGAAGCGAGAGGAGGGAGGAGCGAGAGGAAGAGGGCGGTTGGCGGCGCTGTTGGGAGAAGGAGGCGGGGCATCGAGGGAGAGATGCGGGTGTTGCGTGTGGCGGCGGTGCTGGAAGAGGACGAGAGGGAGAGGGTGAGATGGGATCGAGGGTTAGCATTAGGTGCAGGCTGGCCTAGGTGCCTGGGGGCGGCTGGGCCTTGGCCTCGGCGTAGATGGGCCGCGGGGATGGTGAGCGGGCTGGGGCCGCGGCAGCTGCTGCGCTTGGAGGCCAGCCCAGGAAAGCCTTTTCCTTTTTCATTTACTTCCTATTTATTTAAATAAACAGTTAAAATAAAAGAAAAGGCCAGGGGGCTAGAAAAGGAATTTTTCAGATATAAAAATATCCTCAATCTCCTGGAACTATACTCTATTTGATAAAATTGCCTTGGATATTTTAAGAGGTGGCAAAATAAATCAAGTTTGAATTTCATTCAAACTTGGGTCATTTTAAAACCCAAGCAAAACAATTACAAAAGAGGTGACATTTGGCTGAGAGATTAAGGATGAGGTGCACTAGCATCAGGAAAAGAATGAACATTTATGGATGGGGGGAAAATGTCACTTGCCAAAATGAAAGAAAGAAGAAGGAAGGAGGTGATGATGCATGGGACATATGCATAGGGCTATCAACATAGAGAAACATAGTGCAAGTACAACAAGATGAAAAACCACAAAGCAAATGAGATGATTTTGGCAACAACCTAGGATGGCACAATGCAAACACATGGCATAACAAGTGAAATAAGCATGGTGAAAGAAGCAAAGATATGACAAGGCACTCAACATGATCATGGCAAGATGCAACACGCAAGCGAATGACAAGGCAACAACATCGAAAACTGGAAGACACCTGGCGCAACGGTCTCGGGGCGTTACAAGTTATGTTTGAACATAAGTAGTTTTAGGATCAGTTCTTGATCACTTCTAGTTCACAACCGTTGCATTGCTTCTCTTCTCTCTCTTATTTGCGTATGTTAGCCACCATATATGCTTAGTGCTTGCTGCAGCTCCACCTCATAACCCTTTCCTACCCATAAGCTTAAATAGTCTTGATCTCGCGAGTGTGAGATTGCTGAGTCCTCGTGGCTCACAGATACTTCCAAACAGTTGCAGGTGCCGATGATACCAGTGCAGGTGACGCAACCGAGCTCAAGTGGGAGCTCGAAGAAGATCTTGTTCGTTGTGTTGTTTCGTTTCCTGTTGATCAGTAGTGGAGCCCAGTTGGGACGATCGGGGATCTAGCATTTGGGGTTGTCTTCTTTTATTTTGGTTCCGTAGTTGGACCTTGATTGTATTATGGATGTTGTATGTTTAACATGTATTGTGTGAAGTGACGATTTTAAGCCAACTCTTTATCCCTTTCTTATTCAGTACATGGGATTGTGTGAAGATTACCCCTCTTGCGACAAACCTACCATGTGGCTATGCCTCTAAGTCATGCCCCGACACGTGGGAGATATAGCTGCATCGTGGGTGTTACAAGTTGGTAATCAGAGCCTTCCCCGACTTAGGAGCCCCCTGCTTGACCGAATCGCTGATGTTGTTGAGTCTAGAACAAAATGTTTTGAGTCTTAGGATTATATATATCGGAGAGTAGGATTCTTTTTACTCCTCAGTCCCTTCGTCGCTCTGGTGAGGCCTCCTGACGTAGAAGTTTTAACTCTTCTCTCCGCAAATTTCACTAAAAAAATTAGGATCACGCGGGTATCTTGGAGTCGTTCCGATGGTTTTGTGACGCGAACATTGTTCTTGGTGCCTCCTAACATTTAGGGGTTGTGGCAGTGTCCCGGGGAGTTGAGCTCCGAGGTGTTGTCGTCACAATTTTATCGTTGCAGTTCTGGAATACCTGAGTTCGCCGACATCGAAAATCTCTTTTATGCAGTTGTTGGTGAGATAACCTCGACGCCACCCAGTACTGGGGCAGTAGTTCGGGAGTATTTCCATAACTCGTATAACGGATGCTTTTCGAAGGTTGATGTAAATGATTTCCGAAGGTTTCTTGGTTATGTCTTGAAGGATGGATACAGTTGGATGTAGGATTTGTTAGTTTGGGTGAGATATTATGCTTCCCCTGTATCCCCAACACCTGATTGCATAACCAGAAATTTTTGGGAGTTGATAAGTGGGAATTCAAGTATCACGTAGGAATTCTTCCCAACAGACACATGATACGATATGGGATCTATCATATGTTTGTTCGGGCTTATTTTGCAAGCCAATCCTTTGTATTGTTTTGATTGTGGTATTCAGTTGCTTCGAAGTCAAGCGTTGAATCCATACCTTTTTTCCTAAGCGGTGTTCTCACATTTCTGTGTAATACTAATCCTTCTTGATCATCAAGGTGGTCATGCCAATTCTTTCCCAACCGATGTCTTTCTCTTCAAGTGGATCCGATCATGTCAACATCGGCAAGATCACCTCTCAGTTTTTTCCAATGTTGTTCATTTCATCTGTCCCCAAGTTGCCTTTGTTTTCCCGCCCACCCACCCCTTTTTCTTCAAGGGTTCAGATTTCTTAATCATGTATCCTTTTATTTGTGAGAAGTCTCTTCAGTCTTTTCTTTCAATGTTTTACCCGGTGTTTCTTATGAAGATGCTAATGAAGCTACAAGTTCATCATTCTTAATTCTTTTTCTTCTCCGGTGGATTCAAGTCAAGCTTTGTCGATCATATCTTTTCCTTGTTTCAAATGCTTTTCCCAAGACGGTGCACCTCATAATCATTCCCCAAGTTCGACGTAAGAATGAATTATCATCAGTGATATGTCTTTCTCCAAGATCTTTAAAATTCTTTTCACCTTTGGCTCAACCTTTCCTCTTTTAATCATTTCGGAGTGTCTCAACAATTCTTGATGGTGTTTCTCGTCATCATTCTCAGATTTTGAAGACCGAAGAAGAGTTTTTCCTCCAAATTTTATCCGTTCTCTCAAAGATTAGTGATTCTAGCTTGATGCCATCCTCTCATAATTATTTTTGATTGTGAGAATTCTTTTCACCCACCTGGAGCAATTCAAGAGTCTTTTCAGTTTGTTTCTCCGAAAGCCGTCATCTCAGCATTATTCATTCTCAGCTTGCAGCTCTCATTCTCCAAATCTTACCGGTGCATCGCTCAAGTATTCTCTATTCAGCCCGTGATCTTTTTGTTCTCATGTATCTAAATTCCCTCAAGTATCTTCGTTCATCTTCTAATTCTTCCCGGTGTTTCTTTATCTTTTCTTCATTCATTTTCAATCCTTATGGTGGTTTGTTCAAGGTTCCTCTTCATACGCTATCATTTGTTCTTCCCAATCTTACCGGTGGATCGTTGAAGTCTTTTCTCAAGATTGCGCTATATCTCTTTTAATCCTTTCTATGAGAATAAGTAGTATGCCTAATCCGTTGCTTGTCATCAATTTAAATTGGTGCAGGATACGCATAAAATAATTCTTATTCTTGCTCCATCCAAATGATGGATTCATTCTTCCGGAGTTTGTTCATCATATCACATTCTCGATTTCAATTGTTCATCTGCCTTTTCCGGAGTTCCATGTTTTTATCGGTTATATCATTGCGAAGCTCCATCTAATCATTGTAAGGCTTCAATCTTATTCTTTTCATCCTTCACTTCTTTTTGCTCATCCTTTTATTACCGGAGTTCTTCATGGAGGCTCTACATGGTAGTTCGTCATGGATTCTTTGCATTCTTCTATTGTTCTTCAAGATTTCTCTTGAAGTTTTGATCTGCCAAGCTATACTCAAAATATAACATGGTGTTAAACACATGTCTTGTTTTGAGGAATTCAAACATTCTTCATCTTGCATTCCGAAGTGCAATTCTTTCTATCTTATCTTTTGAGGTGGTGTTATCTCACTCTTGACAATTTTCCTGCGTGTTTCATGATTCATAAGTTGTCCGAAATGACATATTTTAAACCCATCATTTTCAATTCATTCATGAGAACCTTTGCAACCCATCAATCTCTTCATTGGAGTTATCTTGGGTTATATTTCACCTAAAGCTTTCCCTAAGGATTGTTGCTACTTATGGTGCTTGTAAATAACCCAAGTTCTTCATTTATCCTCCCGGTGATATAAGTTTCTCGTTTCCTTGTTCATATCAATCCAATCTATTGTTTCTGTTAGTGGCAGAATTTCACCTCATAGTTTTGAGATGTTTTTATAAGCCCACAAGCAGCTTATTGTTTTTCGTGGTTAATTTTTCAACAACTCCGTTCAACATTTTCTTCATAAGCATGCTCTTTCAATTTTATTTGCGAGAGTTGTCATTCTTCTTCTCTGTTCTTTTCTTTCCAACCATCTAGTTTTCCATTCATTTGTTCCGGAGGCATGGTGATGTTGCTCTCTTCGTCCCATCATCTCGTTTTGCCAAGATCATGCTCTTTCCTTTGTCTATCCATTCAACCGGAGTGTCGTGTCCTTCATTCAAGTTCTCTCATCTTATCAAGTTTTGCCTCCCTTCTCAACCGGAGTGCCGTCTGAAATCTTTCTTACCCCTTGTGCAATTCTTTCAATAGTTCCGGAGGCAGTGTGTTGTTGATCTCATCAAGTATCCTCTCATCTTGTCAAGTTCATGTTTAATTCCTTCCATTTACAGTCAGAGTGTTGCCTAAATTATATCATTCTTTTTTACTTCTCTATCTTGTTTTAACCGGAGTGTTGTGGCTATCATTCCTCTTCTAACCAGACTCCCATCCAAGTGCTTTCATTTTGCCAAGCTCATATTTTTTACCTTCCTTTTCCAATCGGAGTGTTGTCGTAATTGATCCTTATCGTTCCTTGTACATCTTGTTTCTACCGGAGTGCTTGCATGTACTTCTTGTCCATTGCAACCCTTTTTCTTATGTCTTTCAACCTACAAGGTTCTAGTAATGTTCCTTGTTCCTCTTTTTAATGGAGTGTTTTCAACTTCATTCATCTCCGTTGTATTCTTTCTTTCAAGTTTTTAAACCTCTCAAGGTTCTTTGGTATCACTCATTTGTACAAAGAAGCAACTTTGTTTTACCTCTTCCGTTTTCTATCCGGTGCCATCCTAGATCTCAGGACGAGATCCTCTCGTAGTGGTGGAGTGTTGTGACGCCCCAAGACTGGAGCTTCAGATGCCTTACAGGGTTTCCAAGATTCGTTGTGTGATTTGTTTTGTTTGTTGCATTCATCTTTGCATCATGTCATCATGCCATCTTTTTCTCAACAATCAAATCGTACGGATCTTCGATCCATTTAAACCGAGTGAATTCACATGGTGTTTCTCTTCAGAACATATACTCCCAATATTATTAGGGAGCTATATAAAACATTCCGTTAGTTTGGAATTAACCGCAACAAACTTGCATTATAAATCCCTCTCATTTCTAAACTATTTTTGCATCCATGATCTTTCCTCCAAGGCCCTTCTCCAAGTGCAAACCATTTCACTTCTTCCTTCTTGCAAATTTCACCCACTTATTGCAAGTGGCATTATTTTGTTCCATAAAATGTTCATTCTTTTCCTATTAATCTTAAACCATTCCTACACCCTCTCTGCCAAATTTCAGATCCTTTGGACTTGTTTTGGTTGGATTCAAAAATGGATCAAGTTTGAATCTAATTCAAACTTGAATTATTTTTCTATCTCTAAAAAATTGCCAAACCATTTTATTCTACTTGTGCAAAGTTCCAACGCTCCAAGAATATTTTATTTTTTGAAATATTCTACCTCTAACCCCTCTTTCTATTTTTTTCGCTCCCCTGGTTATTTTTCTCGAAAATTTTAGAGAGAGATAGCTGGACAGCCTGCGGCCAGGCCTATGGTCATATCCCAGCCAGCCCATCCATCCACGCGGCCCACCTATGGCTATCTAGCCTTCTAAGGCCCAGCCGGCACCCTCTCATCCTAACCCTAGGCCCAGCCGAACCATCTCCCTCGCATCTTCCCTCGCGCCGCCAGAAGCCCCCACGCCCGACCCCCATCTCCTTGATCCCCCTTGTTCTCCTGCCGAACCGCAGCCTCTGCCCGATCCTCACCCTCTGCCTCTCGTCCTCATCCAGCGCCGCCACACACACATCGCCTCCTCCTCCATCCTCTGTTGCAACCTCGAGCGCCCAAAGCCCCGAGCAGGAGCATCGTCCTTGTCTCCTCGCGACCTCGAGCATGTCCTCGCTCGCGCCTCCTCTGTTCCCATGGCGAAGCCGCCTGGCCCCAGCCACCAGTGCGCCATGACAAGTCCCGTCGCCGTGTCCGGTTGCTGCCAGCAACCATGACCAACGCCGGCCTCGACCTCCTTCCTCACACGCGGCCCGCCTCCTTCATCTCCTGCGCGCCCACGCCACCGCCCATCGATGGCCGTTGCGCAGCGCCGATGATGCGGAGCATCCTACGGACATCACCATGTTAAGAGTCCGTTTGGCAAGTGACACGTGCGACCTCTACTTCACATACACAAAGGTGAATCATATCCTTTACACGTGCTCACTTGACCCCTTCGAGGATGCTATACTACTTGACACTTCTCCCGTGTGCATGCATAGGTATTGTCGGAACGATGCGGATGACGTGGAGGAGTGCAAGCGCCAAGGAACACCTACACCATCCGCGAGGGAAGCGTGGAAACGAAGACGCAAGAAGAAGAGCTATCGAAGAAGCTCCAGCCACCGGATGACCAGTCAGGTCTGGACGTCCGGCGCCTGAAGATCCACCGGACGACCGGTGTCCCTGCACCCGAGCCAAACGAGCGGACGTCCGACGCCACCGGACGACCGGCGACCGGACGACCGGTCCAGACTAGAAATCCGCTACACCAGCATCCGAGTCAGAACGAGCGGACGACCGGCCCCTACCGGACGTCCGGTCGCCCACGAGCCACCGGACGATCGGTCCCCAGCGGACGTCCGGTACCTGGCTGTGTCCAGTTGCGGGCTGAGGCCCATGTACCCCTTCACTTCACCCCCATTTGCACTAAGACTATAAATAGACCTCTCCCTCCTCCTTTCTAGGGTTAGCGTTGTGATAGCTCATTTGAGAGATTGAGCTACGCTCATCCATATCAGATCTCCTCCTTGCGATGACCGCGGCCTCTTCGAAGAAGATCCCCTTTGGATTCAAGCCCCCTTTCTAAGGGAAGATCCCCCCGTGGATTCAAGACCTCCTCACGGAGAAGACCGGCTACCCTTGTATCGTCCTTAGTTGTCCGTGGATCGTGTATCTTCTCTTATGTATTCGAGGATCTAGCGCATGTGTGATCTATTCTTGTTGGTTGAGTGATTCTCTCGTGTTTCCTCTTGTGTTTTCCCTCGTTTTCCCCTCGTGTTCTTCGCGTTCTTGGACGGGATCCGCTCCTTTCGTGAAAGATCGGCCCCTAGGGTTCCTACCCTGCATCATCTTGGTATCATGAGCCACGTTGATCACGATTTCGGAGCCTCCCCACCGTTTTCTAGCCTTCTTTTGCTTGATTTCGTCCTAAATTCGAAAATCCCCACCAAAAATAGCCCCAATTTTTTTTTGTGATTTGTTGGTTTGATGATGTTTTGTTGATTTTGATCCATGGATTTGCTTGGTTTCGAGTGGATCTAGCATTTCCCCAAGTTTGCCCATCTTTCATCCATGAAATCCCATCAATTTTGACCCCAAAATCCCCAAATTCCGCCCAAAATCGCGTCCTGAATCTCGGATCTGGAGTTGACCCCGATACACCGGACGACCGTCATCTTACCGGACGTCCGGAGCCGCAGGAACCACCGGACGTCCGACCTTACTGGACGACCGGAACCCCCTAACCCGAGCAGAATCAGCGGATTTCCGACCCGACCGGACGTCCGGCGACCGGACGACCGTTTTTTCCGGATGTCCGCTACTTGTAGATATCACCTTCGGCTGATTTTTGTTTCGGCCATAACTAATTCATCCGGAGTCCGATTTTCGCGTTCTTTAGCTCGTTGAAAATCTCTTGACATCCTCCTTCCCTTAAAAATACAACCAACATCTTTTGACTCCGTCAAATTTTGACAATTTTGGCATCTTTGCCAAGGGCTTCCACCACATCATCCGCTACACCACCACCGACTCCCGCAACCAAACCAATATTGATCCCCAACGCATATGTGGTTGCTTGAGGAGTGATTTGAGTCTCCTAAGGTGTCTAGGCTACTTAGGGACGGTTGCTTCTTCATCAACCACCACCACCACTTCCGCATAGGCTTGACCACTATACACTTCCGCCACCCCAACTTAACCCAATTTTGTTTGTGTTGTGAGTTGTGTCTCCTAAGGTGTTTTGGCTACTTAGGGACCGTGCTTTCAACTCTGACACCGTGTATAGTCCACCACCATAACCTCCACTTCCGCATTGCCTATGGCAACACCACCGCATTCCGCTACCACCATTTGACTTTTGTCCTTGAGATTTTGAGTTGTGGTTTTTCCGTTTCCTAAGGTGTTTCGGCTACTTAGGGACGAGTCTCCATCATCTTGGTATCTCAATCAAGATCACCGCCACTCATCATCGACACGGACGGTAACCTCCATATCATCTTGGTATCGTGGTACCCCTCCATTGTATTTTCCCTTGCCATTGCATTGATAACCCCTATCCCATTTTGCGTTACTTGCCTATCAAGACTAGCCATTTGAGTATTGCCGGCAACATTACTTGTGCACATTAGTGATCCACCCTTGCATTGCATACATACCATATCATATTGGTATCATCATATCATCCCTTGTGCCTCAAGTTTGTTCCTGCATATATACAATTGCTATCTTGGTTTGTGCATTTCGCAAAGTGGCCATATACAAAGAAAAAGAAAAAGAGAAAGAACATCGAAGCTTGTAAGCAAGTGCCATAGCATCATACCCCATTGCATATAAGCTTGTCATATAAGATCATCTTGGATCACCTTGTGAGAAACACCGGGAACCATACATATATAGCATACTTGGGATAGAAAGTGGATACATTTTGCATCTTATAGGTTGTGCACAAGTGTCGTATCCGCCTATAGAGCAATCATGCTAGCGTCTCTCTTGAGTTGTGCAACACGAGCGTTTTCCGTGGATTCCACATTTTGTGCTCATCCTTGGTTGCACGACCCCATTTATCTATCCGTGTGTGTGTTTCCGTGTGCCACACATTGCTATTGGTCTACTTGTTACACTTGCGAATTTGTGAATCTCTTTCAACATTATTGACTCTTGCTAACATTTTACATCAAATTTTTGTGCCACTATCCTCACCGAGCTCCACCATAAGCCTTACTTGTATAGGTGTGAGAAACCGACAAGAATTGGTACCAATTGTGTTATTTCCTTGTCCACATTGGAGTGATCATTGATCCACTTTCAACTTCGGTCAAGGTACATTTGGTATTCGTTCTTCTCTTTCTCCACTCATATTGGCTCGAATCTTGTGATGGATAGGCAAGGCATTTCATCTCCGGTCTTCCACAACAACGACGGTGTGTACAACTACATCAACAACAAGCTTTTCGCACAAAAGGAGGATCAAGATGCAAGGATGGAGGAGATTCGGACCTTGTTGATCAACCGTTCTTCCCCTTCATCATCCTCAAGGCGGCGACGTTCAAGTCACAAGTCTTCGGAGTGCAAAAATGATGCAAGCGCAAGTCATCCTCGTCCACATCTCCATGGCGACCACCATCATGTTCGTGATCCATCTCGTCATGAAGGGCACGTCACCTCCAAGCAACATGTGCACGACGACGACGAACGACATCTACTACGAGCTCAAGTGCGACAACGACACCATCAAAAAGAAGATGCTCGAGATGCGCCTACCTACAAGTCCCAACAAGCTCTAATTCACGCCAAGTCCAAACTTCATGACCACAAGAGAAGACCGCGAGACAAGCACCACCAAGACGGAGCTACGGCTACACCAACCACTTTGGCATCTTCGCCAAGCGACTTCAAGGCATCTTCGCCTTCGGATATATGGCATCTTCGCCAACAAGCACCTCAAGACTACGCTCAAGAGAAGATCCCCAAGCTCAAGTCCGCGACTTCCACGAGCTACTACGACCTTGACATCGACCACGCGATTCCTTTCTATGGGACTCAAGAACCCGAGGAGTATCTTGAGTGGGAGCTTTGATGGACGACTACCTCAAGCTACATCAAGTCCCTCCCGAAGATCAAGTGAAGTGCGCCACAAGGAACTTCCATGACTACGCGTCCACATGGTGGCTTCACACACCTTCGGAGAGCTACGACATGAGTTGGCCCAAGACGAAGAGAGCTTTGCGGCGAGAGTTTGTGCCTCCAACCTACATGGAACAACTTCAACGCCAATTGGAGAACACCATCCAAGGATCCAAGTCCATCGACAAGTACTTCAAGGAGATGAAGATTGCCTTGCGACGAGCCGGCGTGGACGACCCCATGTCGATGAAGTTCCACTTCATGATGGGATTGCACAACTACATCTCCAAGACGATCTTCCTCGAGAACTACAAGTCCCTCGACGACAACTACATTGGTGCTCTCAAGGCGGAACAAGAACTCCTGAAGGCCAAACTTTCTCCACCCCAAGCTCACTTCGCCACGACCAAGCCTCATGAGAACGAGCATGAGGCTAGTACCACCATGATGTCCAAGCCCAACGAGCTCCAAGACGATACTCCCAAGTTCGACGCCATCCCTCTTTGTGGCATTGACGATGCCGAGTCCTCCATGACTCTTTTTCAAGACGGTGCGGCGATGAGTACGACTACGGAGACCCTCAAGGACCAAGCTTTGGAGGCGAGCGACAAGGTGGCGAGCAAGGATGATGCTTGCATCTTAGGAGGCGAGAGTGATGATGTGCCATGTTCGGCCTTCATCCATGGCGACGACGATGAGATGGTTGAGCAAGGGATTTTCCCTTCGACCACGGCAACATTTGATGACTTGAGTGACTTATCCCACCATATTGAGAGTGAGAGTGACTTCACCACTAGCCCCATATATAATGTGTTGCATCAATTCCCATGTGACGAGAGCCACAACCCCCACCACTTGAGTGAGATGAGTGACTCCACCATACGTGAGATTGAGTGCACCTATTTTGAGGGAGTGTGTGAACCACCACATAGAGAGAGTGAGATAGTTGATAGGTCATTCGAGGCCACTTTCAACACTAATGAGTTGACCTCTACCTCTATTGTGTCTTCTCATTTGGTGCTAGGTCCCATCTATGATGACGCGCCGATTCACGACGACTACGTCCTACCTTTGGACAATACGATGGCCATGGTGGAATATGATGCACCCCCACATGGTTCCATCAAGATGAAGATGACCACCATTTGGTCTTTCCCACCTCACCTACACCATTTGAGTTGAATGAAAACGGTAACATAGGTGACAGTGATGCTCTAGTCCCACTAGTGGACATTCTTCACATTGATGCTTTCATGATGTTGATCACCCTATTGACATGCTTCATGCTAGTATGATTTCCCCATGCGTTGATTTACCCATTTATGATGAGTATGATGATTGCCATGTGGAGTCTCTTAGTTGTGATGCCATGTTACATAGGATTTCTTGTGCTAATTCTCTCGGTCACATCATGTTTGCCAATCCGCTTGACTTGTCATATGCTATGCATGAGATCAATCATACGTCATATTTGCAATCTCTTCATAGTGACTATGCATATGCCATTAATATAAACCCAATTTGCACATATGGCATAGATGACAAGCCCATGGTTATCGGCATTTGTTTTTCTTGTGATGATATTGATATGCTCCCTTTGCATCTTTTATCTCATATGCCATGCCATGACCACCTTGCTTCGGATATGCATTGTTTTGGGTATTACCCATTTTCTCCATATGATGTTTCCAATATTGCACATGAGGAGACCCCCATAGTTTCCTCATACATTTTAGGAAATTTTTATCACTCCCATCAATTGCATGATCCTTATACTTGTATGCTCAATTTGCATCCCCATCATGTTATACACAATAACTATTCTTTCATGATGGATGACATGTTCTTATACCATGCATCAAATTTCTTTGAGCGATGCTTATCTTGTACTAACTCTCACATGCACATACACATCATGATGGATGATGTGTACATTTACCACACACACAATTTCTTTGGTTTGTGTTTCTTTTGTGTAGGTACCCATGAATACTTGTCAACCTCGCAATCCCACGAGTTGACAAAACGAGCTCTAGAGAGCAACGATGACTTGGGATCCCATGGATTGTCTTTCCCACCGCTCTCTTCGCGCAAAGACTTCGCGCAATTCTTCTACATGACCCTCTCTTGGCTATGGGTTATTGTCCACTACATATTCTATGCCCATCTTGCCATGTTCACTTTGCATGATGTGCTCATTACTATGCTTTTGCCATGCATTCGTGACCCATGCTTTGCATTACACATGATGATTGATTCTCATACTTGTATGTGTATTTGCAAGCTTGGTGGAGACATTGCTTGTTATTACCATGTTTGCTTTGTGCCCCATGCCTATGATGATACTATGATCTTGCTTTGTGTTCGTGCTTGCGATATGTCATGTACATTGCCTATGACTATTATTTGCTCACATGACATGATTGCCATGCTTTCCTCTAGTATGTTGCATCTTTGCACTACTAGCTTGCACGACATGATTCCTATGATTGCTTGCCTTGTTGCATCACCAATGATTCATACTTGCTCACTTCATGCGGTTGATGACAACCATTTACATGCTTGTCCCCATCATATCTTTGCTTGTGCTCAATTTATGCACTTATATGCCATGTCACAATCCTTTGTCACACCATATGCTTTGCATGATGACGACACTTGTTTGGTGAATCGCCTCTTGAATGCTTGGTTTTGCACTAACGCTAACCAAATTCATTTTTCCAAGTGTTTGTTGTCCTTGCTCATTTTGAAGGAATCCCAAGATGGTGCGACATTGGAGAGTGCCCACTTCAAGCTTGAAGATGACGACTACTTGGTGAACGTCCACTCCTACACGGCGAATCCATCTCTTTCCCATGGTGATTTGGTTTTCGATCCGAGGTCGGAACTTTCCCAAGGGAGGGGAGATGATGCGGAGCATCCTATGGACATCACCATGTCAAGAGTACGTTTGGCAAGTGACACGTGTGACCTCTACTTCACATGCACAAAGGTGAATCATATCCTTTACACGTGCTCACTTGACCCGTTCGAGGATGGTATACTACTTGACACTTCTCCCGTGTGCATGCATAGGTATTGTCGGAACGCTGCAGACGACGTGGAGGAGTGCAAGCGCCAAGGAACACCTACACCATCCGCGAGGGAAGCGTGGAAACGAAGACGCAAGAAGAAGAGCTATCGAAGAAGCTCCAGCCACCGGACGACCGGTCGGGTCCAGACGTCCGGCGCCTGAAGATCCACCGGACGACCGGTCCAGACCGGACGACCGGTGTCCCTGCACCCGAGCCAAACGAGCGGACGTCCGATGCCACCAGACGGCCGGCGACCGGACGACCGGTCCAGACCGGAAATCCGCTACACCAGCATCCGAGTCAGAACGAGCGGACGACCGGCCCCTACCGGATGTCCGGCCGCCCACGAGCCACTGGACGACCGGTCCCCAGCGGACGTCCGGTACCTGGCTGTGTCCAGTTGCGGGCTGAGGCCCATGTACCCCTTCACTTCACCCCCATTTGCACTAAGACTATAAATAGACCTCTCCCTCCTCCTTTCTAGGGTTAGCGTTGTGATAGCTCATTTGAGAGATAGAGCTACGCTCATCCATATCGGATCTCCTCCTTGCGAGAGACCGCGGCCTCTTCGGAGAAGATCCCCTTTGGATTCAAGCCCCCTTTCTAAGGGAAGATCCCCCCGTGTATTCAAGACCTCCTCACGGAGAACACCGACTACCCTTGTATCGTCCTTAGTTGTCCGTGGATCGTGTATCTTCTCTTATGTATTCGAGGATCTAGCGCATGTGTGATCTATTCTTGTTGGTTGAGTGATTCTCTCGTGTTTCCTCTTGTGTTTTCCCTCGTTTTCCCCTCGTGTTCTTCGCGTTCTTGGACGGGAACCGCTCCTTTCGTGAAAGATCGGCCCCTAGGGTTCCTACCCTACATCACCCGACTCCCGCGGACCCCTGCAGCCTCGCCTCCGGCCGCGCAGTCCCAATCGAAGCCGCCACTGCCGTTCAGGTCGATCCCGGCCTCGACTTTCCCCTCATGCGGCTCCTCTATCTCCGCACGCGTCCAACCATAGGCCTTCGTGCCTTCATCCTACCGCTACCAGCCACTCTGGCCCTTGCACATCATGTTTGACCCAAGGAGACCGACACCGCCAGCAAGACCAAGGATGCCCGAACGAGTGCTGACCGAAACGCCTAAGTACCACTACTTCCACGACGACCGTTGTTCGCCAAGTTGTTGGAAATATGCCCTAGAGGCAATAATAAATTAGTTATTATTATATTTCCTTGTTCATGATAATCGTTTATTATCCATGCTAAAATTGTATTGATAGGAAAATCAGATACATGTGTGGATACATAGACAACACCATGTCCCTAGTAAGCCTCTAGTTGACTAGCTCGTTGATCAATAGATGGTTATGGTTTCCTGACCATGGACATTGGATGTCGTTGATGACGGGATCACATCATTAGGAGAATGATGTGATGGACAAGACCCAATCCTAAGCCTAGCACAAGATCGTGTAGTACGTATGCAAAAGCTTTTCTAATGTCAAGTATCATTTCCTTAGACCATGAGATTGTGCAACTCCCGGATACCGTAGGAATGCTTTGGGTGTACCAAACGTCACAACGTAACTAGGTGGCTATAAAGGTACACTGCGGGTATCTCCAAAAGTGTCTGTTGGGTTGGCACGAATCGAGACTGGGATTTGTCACTCCGTGTAACGGAGAGGTATCTCTGGGCCCACTCGGTAGGACATCATCATAATGTGCACAATGTGACCAAGGAGTTTCTCACGGGATGATGTGTTACGGAACGAGCAAAGAGACTTGCCGGTAACGAGATTGAACGAGGTATCGGGATACCGACGATCGAATCTCGGGCAAGTATCATACCGATAGACAAAGGGAATTGTATACGGGATTGATTGAATCCTTGACATCGTGGTTCATCCGATGATATCATCGTGGAGCATGTGGGAGCCAACATGGTATCCAGATCCCGCTATTGGTTATTGATCGGAGAGTTGTCTCGGCCATGTCTGCATGACTCCCGAGCCCGTAGGGTCTACACACTTAAGGTTCGATGATGCTAGGGTTATAGGGAAAGTATGTACGCGGTTACCGAATGTTGTTCGGAGTCTCGGATGAGATCCTGGACGTCACGAAGAGTTCCGGAATGGTCTGGAGGTAAAGATTTGTATATGGGAAGTCCCGTTTTGGTCACCGGAAAAGTTTCGGGTGCTATCGATAACGTACCGGGACCATCGGGAGGGTCTCGGGGATCCACCAGGTGGGCCCACCAGCCCCAGAAGGCTGCGTGGGCCAAGTGTGGGAGGGGACCAGCCCCAGGTAGGCTGGTGCGCCCCCCCCCACCAAGGCCCAAGGCGTGTGGAGAGTGGGAAGGGGGCAAACCCTAGGTCCAGATGGGCCTTAAGGCCCACCCAAGGGCGCCCCCCCTCTCTTTCCCCCTTGGCCGCACCCTAGATGGGTTTTGGGGGCTGCCGCCACCCCTAGGGATGGAACCCTAGATGGGGGCACAGCCCCTCCCCTTACCCTATATATATTGGGGGTTTTGGGGGCTGCGAGACATAGGAGATCATCTCCCTCTTGGCGCAGCCCTACCTCTCTCCCTCCTCGTCTCTCATAGTGCTTGGCGAAGCCCTACTAGAGTCTCGCGCTCCTCCACCACCACCATGCCGTCGTGCTACTGTTGGACGGAGTCTTCGCCAACCTCTCCCTCTCTCCTTGCTGGATCAAGGCATGGGAGACGTCACCGGGTTGCACGTGCGTTGGACGCGGAGGCGCCGTTGTTCGGCACTTAGATCGGAATCGACCGTGATCTGAATCGCCACGAGTACGACTACCTCATCCACGTTCTTGCAACGCTTCCGCTTAGAAATCTACAAGGGTATGTAGATGCACTCCCCTTCCCCTTGTTCCTAGATTACTCCATAGATTGATCTTGGTGATGCGTAGAAAATTTTAAATTTCTGCTACGATCCCCAACAGTGGCATCATGAGCTAGGTCTATGCGTAGTTTCTATGCACGAGTAGAACACAAGTTGTTGTGGGCGTCGATTTTGTCAATTTACTTGCCGTTACTAGTCTTATCTTGATTCGGTGGCATCATGGGATGAAGCGGCCCGGACCGACCTTACACGTACTCTTACGTGAGACAGGTTCCACCGACTGACATGCACTAGTTGCATAAGGTGGCTAGCGGGTGTCTGTCTCTCCCACTTTAGTCGGATCGGATTCGATGAAAAGGGTCCTTATGAAGGGTAAATAGAAATTGGCATATCACGTTGTGGTTTTGGCGTAGGTAAGAAACGTTCTTGCTAAGAAACCTATAGCAACCACGTAAAAATTTGCAACAATTAGAGGACGTCTAACTTGTTTTTGCAGCATATGCCGTGTGATGTGATATGGCCAAAAGGATGTGACGAATGATATATGTGATGTATGAGATTGATCGTGTTCTTGTAATAGGAATCACGACTTGCATGTCAACGAGTATGACAACCGGCAGGAGCCATAGGAGTTGTCTTAATTTATTTATGACCTGCGTGTCAACATAAACGTCATGTAATTACTTTACTTTATTGCTAAACCGTTAGCCATAGTAGTAGAAGTAATAGATGACGAGACAACTTCATGAAGACACGATGATGGAGATCATGGTGTCATGCCGGTGACGATGATGATCATGGCGCCCCGAAGATGGAGATCAAAAGGAGCAAAATGATATTGGCCATATCATGTCACTATTTGATTGCATGTGATGTTTATCATGTTTTACATCTTATTTGCTTAGAACGACGGTAGCTTAAATAAGATGATCCCTCGCAATAATTTCGAGAAAGTGTTCCCCTAACTGTGCACCGTTGCAAAGGTTCGTTGTTTCGAAGCACCACGTGATGATCGGGTGTGATAGATTCTAATGTTCGAATACAACGGGTGTAAGCCAGATTTACACACGCAATACACTTAGGTTGACTTGGCGAGCCTAGCATGTACAGACATGGCCTCGAAACACGGAAGACCGAAAGGTCGAACATGAGTCGTATAGAAGATACGATCAACATGAAGATGTTCACCGATGATGACTAGTCCGTCTCACGTGATGATCGGACACGGCCTAGTTGACTCGGATCATGTATCACTTAGATGACTAGAGGGATGCCTATCTGAGTGGGAGTTCATTAAATAATCAGATGAACTTAATTATCATGAACATGGTCAAAAGGATTTTGCAAATTATGTCGTAGCTTACGCTTTGGTTCTACTGTTTTAGATATGTTCCTAGAGAAAATTTAGTTGAGAGTTGACAGTAGCAATTATGCGGACTGGGTCCGTGAACTGAGGATTGTCCTCATTGCTGCACAGAAGGGTTATGTCCTTAATGCACCGCTCAGTGTGTTGAACCTCGAGCATCGTCTGTAGATGTTGGGAAACATATGACATACACGTTTTGGAGACTACGTGATAGTTTAGTACATAATACTAACGGTTTAGAATTGTGGCACCAAAGACGTTTTTGAAACGTCGCAGAACATATAAGATGTTCCAAAGACTGAAATTGGAATTTCAGACTAGTGCCCACATCAAGAGGTATGAGACCTCTGACAAGTTTCTTAAGCCTGCAAACTAAGGGAGAAAAACTCAATCGTTGAGCATGTGCTCAGATTGTCTGAGTACTGCAATCGGTTGAATCGAGTGGGAGTTAATCTTCCAGATGAGATAGTGATGGTTCTCCATAGTCACTGCCACCAAGCTATTGGAGCTTCGTGATGAACTATAACATATCAGGGATAGACATGATGATCCTTGAGCAACTCGCGATGTTTGACACCGCGAAAGTAGAAATCAAGTAGGAGCATCAATTGTTGATGGTTAAACCACTAGTTTCAAGAAGGGCAAGGGAAAGAAGGGATACTTCATGAGACGGCAAATCAGTTGCTGCTCTAGTGAAGAAACCCAAGGTTGAACCAAACCCGAGACTAAGTGCTTCTATAATGAGGGGAACGGCCACTGAAGCAGAACTACCCTAGATACTTGGTAGATGAGAAGGCTGGCAAGGTCGACAGAAGTATTTTGGATATACGTCATATTATTGTGTACTTTACTAGTACTCCTAGTAGCACCAGGGTAATAAATACCGGTTCGGTTGCTAAGTGTTAGTAACTTGAAATAAAAGGCTACGGAGACTAGCTAAAGGTGAGATGACGATATGTTGGAAGTGTTTCCAAGGTTGATGTGATCAAACATCGCACGCTCCCTCTACCATCGAGATTGGTGTTAAACCTAAATAATTGTTATTTGGTGTTTGCGTTGAGCATAGACATGATTGTATTATGTTTATCGCCATACGGTTATTCATTTAAGGAGAATAATAGTTACTCTGTTTACTTGAATAATACCTTCAATGGTCTTGCGCCTAAAATGAATGGTTTATTGAATCTCGATCATAGTGATACACATGTTCATGCCCAAAGATATAAGATAGTAATGATAGTACCACATACTTGTGGCACTGCCATTTGAGTCATGTTGGTGTAAAACGCATGAAGAAGCTCCACGTTGACGGATCTTTGGACTCACTCATTTTTGAAAAGATTGAGACATGCGAACCATGTCTATTGGTAGATATGCATGAAGAAACTCCATACCGATGGATCATTTGGACTCACTTGATTTTGAATCACTAGAGACATGCAAATCATACCACATGGGCAAGATGACTGAAAGGCCTCATTTTCAGTAAGATGGAACAAGAAAGCAACTTGTTGGAAGTAATACATTTTGATGTGTGCAGTCCAATGAGTGCTGAGGCACGCAGTGGATATCGTTATGTTCTTACTTCACAGATGATTTGAGTAGATGCTAAGTATATTTACTTGATGAAACACAAGTCTGAATTATTGAAAGGTTCAAGTAATTTCAGAGTGAAGTTGAAGATCGTTGTGACAAGATGATGAAATGTCTATGATATGATCATAGAGATGAATATCTGAGTTATGAGTTTGGCACACAATCAAGACATTATGGAAATTGTTTCACGACTAATACCGCCTGGATCACCATAATGTGATGGTGTGTCTGAACATCATAACTGCACCCTATTGGATATGGTGCATACCATGATGTCTCTTATAGAATTACCACGTTTATGGGTTAGGCATTAGAGACAACCGCATTCACTTTAAATAGGGCACCACACAATTCCGTTGAGACGACACCGTATAACTATGGTTTAGAGAAACATAAGCTGTCGTTTCTTAAAAGTTTGGGGCTGCGATGCTTATGTGAAAAAAAAGTTTCAGGTTGATAAGCTCGAACCCAAAGCGGATAAATACATCTTCATAGAATACCCAAAAATAGTTGGGTATACCTCCTATTTCAGATCCGGAAGCATAAGTGATTGTTTCTAGAAACGGGTCCTTTCTCAAGGAAAAGTTTGCCTCTAAAGAACTGAGTGGGAGGATGATGGAGACTTGATGAGGTTATTGAACCGTCACTTCAACTAGTATGTAGCAGGGCACAAGAAGTTGTTCCTGTGGCACCTACACCAATTGAAGTGGAAGCTTATGATAGTGATCATGAAACTTCGGATAAAGTCACTACCAAACCTCAAAGGCGACAAGGATGCGTACTACTTCAGAGTGGTACATAATCCTGTCTTGGAAGTCATGTTGCTAGACAACAGTGAACCTACGAGCTATGGAGAAGCAATGGTGGGCTCGGATTCCAAAAATTGGCTCGAGGCCATAAAATCCGAGAGAGGATCCATGTCTGAAAACAAAGTGTAGACTTTGGAAGAACTACTTGATGGTCGTAAGGCTATTGGGTAAATGTGGATTTTAAAAGGAAGACGGAAAATGATGGTAAGTATCACCATTAAGAAAGCTCGACTTGTCGTTAAGATGTTTTCCGACAAGTTCAAGGAGTTGACTACAATGAGACTTTCTCACTCGTAGCGATGCTAAGAGTCTGTTGGAATTATGTTAGCAGTTACTGCATTATTTATGAAATCTTGCAGATAGGATGTAAAAAACATTGTTTCCTTGACATTTTTCTTGAGGAAAGGTTGTATGTGATACAACCAGAAGGTTTTGTAAATCCTGAAAGATGCTGACAAGTATGCAAAGCTCCAGCAACCCTTCTCAGGACTGGAGTAAGCATCTCGGAGTTGGAATGTACGCTTTGATGAGATGATCAAAGATTTTGGGTTTATACAAAGTTTATAAGAAACTTGTATTTCCAAAGAAGTGAGTGGGAGCACTATAGAATTTTTGATGAGTATATGTTGTTGACTATTGTTGATCAGAAATGATGTAGAGTTTCTGGAAAGCATATAGGGTTATTTGAAAAGTGTTTTTCAATGGAAAACCTGGATTAAGCTACTTGAACATTGAGCATCAAGATCTATAAGGATAGATCAAAATCGCTTAATAGTACTTTCAAACAAACACATACCAGGACAAAATTTTGAAGGAGTTCAAAAATAGATCGGCAAAGAAGGAGTTCTTGGTTGTGTTATAAGGTATGAGTATTGAGTAAAACTCAAGACCTGACCACGGCAGAATAGAGAGAAAGGACAAAGGTCGTCCCCTATGCTTTAGACGTAGGCTCTAAAGTATGCTATGTTGTGTACTGCACCTGAAGTGTGCCAAGCCATGAGTCAGTCAAGGCGTACAAGTGTGATCTAGGAATGGATCACAGGACAACGGTCAAGGTTATCCTTAGTAACTAGTGGACTAAGGAATTTTCTCGATTATGGAGGTGGTAAAAGAGTTCATCGTAAAGGGTTACGCCGATGCAATCTTTGACACTAATCTGGATGATTCTGAGTAGTAAACCGGATTCGTATAGTAGAACAGTTATTTGGAATAGCTCCAAATAGAGCGTGGTAGCTGCATCTACAAGATGACATAGAGATTTGTAAAGCACACACGGATCTGAAAGGTTCAGACCCGTTGACTATAACATCTCTCAAAAGCATAACATGATCAAACCCAGAACTCATTGAGTGTTAATCACATGGTAATGTGAACTAGATTATTGACTCTGGTAAACTCTTTGGGTGTTAGTCACATGGGGATGTGACCTTGAGTGTTAATCACATAGCGATGTGAACTGGATTATTGACTCTAGTGCAAGTGGGAGACTGTTGGAAATATGCCCTAGAGGCAATAATAAATTATTTATTATTATATTTCCTTGTTCATGATAATCATTTATTATCCATGCTAGAATTCTATTGATAGGAAACTCAGATACATGTGTGGATACATAGACAACACCATGTCCCTAGTAAGCCTATAGTTGACTAGCTCGTTGATCAATAGATGGTTACGGCTTCTTGACCATGGACATTGGATGTCGTTAATGATGGGATCACATCATTAGGAGAATGATGTGATGGACAAGACCCAATCCTAAGCCTAGCACAAGATCGTGTAATTCGTATGCTAAAGCATTTCTAATGTCAAGTATCATTTCCTTAGACCATGAGATTGTGCAACTCCCAGATACCGTAGGAATTCTTTGGGTGTACCAAACATCACAACGTAACTGGGTGGCTATAAAGGTGCACTCCGAGTATCTCCGAAAGTGTCTGTTGGGTTGGCACGAATCGAGACTGGGATTTGTCACTCCATGTAACGGAGAGGTATCTCTGGGCCCACTCGGTAGGACATCATCATAATGTGCACAATGTGACCAAGGAGTTGATCACGGGATGATGTGTTACAGAATGAGTAAAGAGACTTGCCGGTAACGAGATTGAACGAGGTATCGGGATACCGACGATCGAATCTCGGGCAAGTATCGTACCGGTAGACAAAGGGAATTGTATACGGGATTGATTGAATCCTTGACATCGTGGTTCATCCGATGAGATCATCGTGGAGCATGTGGGAGCCAACATGGGTATCCAGATCCCGCTGTTGGTTATTGACCGGAGAGTTGTCTCGTCCATGTCTGCATGACTCCCGAGCCCGTAGGGTCTACACACTTAAGGTTCGATGACGCTAGGGTTATAGGGAAAGTATGTACGCAGTTACCGAATGTTGTTCGGAGTCTCGGATGAGATCCTGGACGTCACGAGGAGTTCCGGAATGGTCCGGAGGTAAAGATTTATATATGGGAAGTCCCGTTTTGGTCACCGGAAAAGTTTCGGGTGCTATCGATAACGTACCGGGACCATCGGGAGGGTCTCGGGGATCCACCAGGTGGGCCCACCAGCCCCAGAAGGCTGCGTGGGCCAAGTGTGGGAGGGTACCAGCCCCAGGTAGGCTGGTGCTCCCCCCACCAAGGCCCAAGGCGCGTGGAGAGTGGGAAGGGGGCAAACCCTAGGTCCAGATGGGCCTTAAGGCCCACCCTAGGGCGCCCCCCTCTCTTTCCCCCTTGGCCGCACCCTAGATGGGTTTTGGGGGCTGCCGCAAACCCTAGGGATGGAACCCTAGATGGGGGCACAGCCCCTCCCCTTCCCCTATATATATTGGGGTTTTTTGGGGCTGCCAGACATAGGAGATCATCTCCCTCTTGGCGCAGCCCTACCTCTCTCCCTCCTCGTCTCTCGTAGTGCTTGGCGAAGCCCTGGTAGATTCCCGTGCTCCTCCACCACCACCATGCCATCGTGCTGCTGCTGGACGGAGTCTTGCCCAACCTCTCCCTCTCTCCTTGCTGGATCAAGGCATGGGAGACATCACCGGGCTGCACGTGTGTTGAACGCGGAGGCGCCGTTGTTCGGCGCTTAGATCGGAATCGACCGCAATCTGAATCGCCATGAGTACGACTACCTCATCCGCGTTCTTGCAATGCTTCCGCTTAGCGATCTACAAGGGTATGTAGATGCACTCCCCTTCCCCTCGTTACTAGATTACTCCATAGATTGATTTTGGTGATGCGTAGAAAATTTTAAATTTCTGCTACGATCCCCAACACAAGTATACCTTCGGATGGCCAAGTTCCTTTTCAAAACGTACGACTACACGACGTTGCGCCAAGTACCCTGATGGCCGGAGCCTTCGGATCCATCAAGTTCTTCTACGAACCGAGAACAACTACCATCTCCGAAGAACCGTGTAACGGAACCTTCAAGTTCGACTATGACTCATGTACGAATACGCAGGATTCCTCGGACGCCAAGTTCAATGATGCATCAAGTTCCTCGCCATGACCCCAAACATCTACGGAAACTCGTGCAATGATAAACATGTACCACTACCATCGCTGAGATCGCGAGAACCTCTACCGTCGACCCTAGAGCATGCGAGAATGACTACTTCCACTACGAACGTCCCGAGAATGTCTGCTTCCCCTACACCACATCGAACTCGAACCGCTTCGATAACGCACGCTTCGAAGGTATAACCCCGAGACGACCGCCCTGAACGAATGCATGTGTGATGTTTGAGATGCTCGTGCTTGCACCGTGCTCGAATTGTCGGTGCATGTTGCCCCTCTTTTGCCTTGTCACCGACATGTGGAAACCCGGATACCGGGATCACCCCGCCATCTTGCATGACACGCTCACGTCACTTTTCCTTTTGCACCGGTATCTCCATGAGCTACCGGAACCGATAAGTTGTCGTGGCACCATTTTCGGATTCGTTGCCGTGGCACCCCTTTCGTTTCCACCACGATGACTAATGCTTCATAAAATGCTCTTATCAACATTTTCATAAAACTTGCATAAACTTGCACATGTCATCCGCATCATGACAACAACATTTAAATGGTTATAAGTGTTGTTTGCTTAAATTGCTAATGCACATGAGGATTTACCGGAATTGTTGTTTGATGTTTCCGGCCTCATTTAAAATGCCTAGAGGTGTATTTTACTCATGTTTCACCTCTTGCCATGTTTAATAACATTTAATATTGTTGGGTACCTAATCGGGAGTGAACTAAATAATGGAATGTGGTGTTTTGTCAATATGCATCTCGATGCATATTGAGCTCCACTTAACTTGTAGTTTTGTTTGTGCATTTTTCCATGCCATGCCTCATTAAACCGGACATGCATCATACTTGATTGTGCATCATGCCATGATTATGTGATGGTTGTTTACCATGTTGTTTGCTTCTTTCCAATGTTGCTTCTTCGTGTTAGATCCGGTAACGTTGCGTTTGTGAGGATCCATTCGACTACGTCCACTTGCCTTCTTCATGGACTCGTTCTTCTTCCTTGCGGGATCTCAGGCAACATGACCATACCCTCGAAATCACTTCTATCTTTGCTTGCTAGTTGTTCTCTCTATTGCTATGCCGCGATACCTACCACTTGCTATATCATGCCTCCCATATTGCCATGTCAAGCCTATAACCCACCTTTCCTAGCAAACTATTGTTTGGCTATGTTACCGCTTTTGCTCAGCCCTTCTTATAGCGTTGCTAGTTGCAGGTGAAGATGAAGTTTGTTCCATGTTGGAACATGGATATGTTGGGATATCACAATATCTCTTATTTAATTAATGCATCTATATACTTGGTAAAGGGTGGAAGGCTCGGCCTTATGCCTGGTGTTTTGTTCCACTCTTGCCGCCCTAGTTTCTGTCATACCGGTGTTATGTTCCTTGATTTTGTGTCCCTTACGCGGTTGGGTGTTATGGGAACCCCTTGACAGTTCGCTTTGAATAAAACTCCTCCTTGGGTTCTGCAGACCCGAGGGTCATCTTATTTTAACCCCCCCCCCGGGCTAGTGCTTCTCTAAGTGTTGGTCCGAAACAGAGCCACTTGCAGTGCCACCTCGGGGAAACTTGAGGGTTGGTTTTAGCTATACGTAGTGTTCATCCGGTGTTGCCCTAAGAACGAGATATGTGCAGCTCCTATCAGGATGTCGGCGCATCGGGCGGCTTTGCTGGTCTTGTTTTACCATTGACGAAATGTCTTGTAACCGAGATTCCGAGACTGATCGGGTCTTCCCGCGAGAAGGAATATCCTTCGTTGTCCGTGAGAGCTTGTGATGGGCTAAGTTGGGACACCCCTGTAGGGTTTTGAACTTTCAAAAGTCATGCCCGCGGTTATGGGCAGATGGGAATTTGTTAGTATCCGGTTGTAGAGAACTTGACACTTAACTCAATTAAAATACATCAACCGCGTGTGTAGCCGTGATGGTCTCTTTCCGGTGGAGTCCGGGAAGTGAACACGGCTTTGGAGTTATGTTTGAACGTAAGTAGTTTCAGGATCACTTTTTGATCACTTCTAGTTCACGACCATTGCATTGCTTCTCTTCTCGCTCTTATTTGCGTATGTTAGCCACCATATATGCTTAGTGCTTGCTGCAGCTCCACCTCATAACCCTTTCCTACCCATAAGCTTAAATAGTCTTGATCTCGCGGGTGTGAGATTTCTGAGTCCTCGTGGCTCATAGATACTTCCAAACAGTTGCAGGTGCCGATGATACCAGTGCAGGTGACGCAACCGAGCTCAAGTGGGAGCTCGAAGAAGATCTTGTTCGTTGTGTTGTTTCGTTTCCTGTTGATCAGTAGTGGAGCCCAGTTGGGACGGTCGGGGATCTAGCATTTGGGATTGTCTTCTTTTATTTTGGTTCCGTAGTCGGACCTTGATTGTATTCTGGATGTTGTATGTTTAACTTGTATTGTGTGAAGTGGCGATTGTAAGCCAACTCTTTATCCCTTTCTTATTCAGTGCATGGGATTGTGTGAAGATTACCCCTCTTGCGACAAACCTACCATGCAGCTATGCCTCTAAGTCATGCCCCGACACGTGGGAGATATAGCCGCTTCGTGGGTGGTACATTGAGGACTTGTCCGTCTTCACATGCATCTTCGGAAGGGTCCTCTTGGTACCTAATCATGCATAACATTCCAAACTTAGGTAGTAGCCATGTCTTGAGTGGATCATGTGTGATATCACTAAGGAAGGAAGTCACCTCGGTCTCGAGAGCTCTAGCTCATGTCATAGGTCCTCTTGGCACTTGGTGAGACAATGATAGGTCCATGGGGATGACCGTAAGATGCTCCGCATCATCTCCCCTCCCTTGGGAAAGATCCGACCTCGGATCGAAATCTTCATCACCATGGTAGGGAGAGAGATCTTTGACGTTGAAGATGTCACTCATGGAGTACTTGTGTCATGGAATTGTCAGATTTTGGGTTCCGGAAAAACCCTTGAGGTTCGAACACCGGGGTGCGCATGAAGATCGCCCCCCTCTATAGGTCGCACACTCAACAATCTCATGGCCTAGCTTGACGGACCCAAAGAACATGAGACACAAGATTTATACTGGTTCGGGCCACCGTTGTGGTGTAATACCCTACTCCAGTGTGGTGTGGTGGATTGCCTCTTGGGCTGAGGATGAACAGTTACAAGGGAAGAACAGCCTCCTGAGGAGAGGTGTTCCCGTGCTTGGTAAACTTGTATGTTTGAGGAAGATCTGGATCCTCTCTCCCAGACCAGTCGCCCCTTACTATGGTGGTGGCTAGTCCTATTTATAGAGGCCCTGGTCCTCTTCCCAAATATTGAGCGGGAAGGGATCCCACAACGGCCAAATTCGAAGGGAGACAACTAGTACAAGTTATCCCGACAAAAGTAGTCTTCGCCTGCCTAAGGCTCTAGTGGTGACACCGTCTTGGGCTCCACGGTGACCTCCGTCTTGCCATCTTGCTGGTCTTGGTCTTGTTGCATCGATATGGAAACCTTTGTCTGATGCCTTGGAACTCCTCGCCTGCGCTTGCTCCCTTAGCACCAAAGAGAAAATGAGGACACTGTGCGCACTGGCGCCCGCCTGGTCTTGATCGTCATGGCTTGCATCATTGGAACCTCACGAGGTTCACCTTGCCTTGATCTCTCCGCCCCTCGTGAGCCAGCCTGGTGAGGCTGCCACTGAGGAGGTCTTGCATCATGCGCCTCGCGGGGCTTGGCCCCTTGCGAGGGTCTTGAATGTTTGCTGGTGAAGATGGGTCGTACGGGGCCGCTGGAGGAGCCACACTGCGGGCCGCAGGCAGGCAAGTCTGGGGACCCCCATTCCCAGAACGCTGACAGTAGCCCCCGGGCCCAAGGCGCGCTCGGGCTTGGCTTCGAGGCGAAGCCAAAGGGCAAGTGCGGAGCGCCACAGGCCCCAACAGCCTGCGGCCTTGGTCGACGCATGGCGACTGATTGGACATGGGCGTCTCCGCTTCCCCACGCAGCTTCGACAACTGCCCGACTTGACGAGTCCTTGCTGCATGCAGGAAAAAAATCGTCATTACCTTAGATCATGGAGGCCGGCGGTTGGCCTCACCCTGGTTATAAATGGGAAGTGGGGGATAGAGCCCCCATCGCCCGTCTCTTCTCAGCCTCTCCCGCTTCCTCTTCTTCCTTACTCCACTGCCGGCAACGTCGCCCATGGCGCCTGTGAAGAGTCTCTCAGCCGTAGAGAAGGGGAAAGCTCGCCAGGAGGGGCCTGGCTCACCGCCGCCCAAGAGGGGGCACGGACGCCCCTGCAAGCACACTGCGACCCCCGCTGCGGCTCCTCGCAGCCGTGGTGGTGCCTCTTCGTGTGGTGGCGGCCGCCCAGGTCGTGGCAGCCCCGTTGATGAGCTGAGGTGCGCCGTGGTTGCGCGCCCTCCCCGGACGCGCGTCCACTCGGTGGAGGTGATGCCAGAGTTCATTGTGTGGTCGGAGAACCCGGCTAGCACCTGGCTTCAGCTCCCGCGGTTCTTCGTCGGCGAACTGCCGTCCGCAGGTCCAGGCGGTCTTTGGCTGTAGGCGGACGGTTGTTGCAGCAGGGCTTCATGGGTCACGGTGGAGATCTCCGCTGTGGGCAACGCGGTCCTGGCCCGCGGCTGGCAGACGTTCGCCCACGCGCGGGGGCTGGGCAGGCGGTGTGCCCTCCATTTCAAGTACGACGGCGACGTGACCCTCTTCGTGAGGGTGTTCGGGGAAGATGGTCGCCATGTTGGGTGCTGCCCCAAGGACAACGACGGCGACGAGGTCCTCGGCCTTGGCGTTCTGGATGGGGACCCCGTCCTGCGTCTCCATGCGCGCGTTGTCAGGCCTGGAGATGTGGGCGAATCGAAACGGGCCCTCCCACATGGGCAAGAGCTTGTACAACCCTTCCCTGGAGAGCACCCGCCTGAGGACAAGGTCACCCACCTCAAGCATCCTGGAGCGAACGTTGCGGCAGTGGTACCGCCGCAACGCCTGCTCGTACCTCGCAGCTCAGAGGGAGGCTTCACGGCGGCGTTCCTCCCCCAGCACGAGATCCATCCCCCGCATGGCGTCCTGCCATGTTTCATCAAACGCCAGGACCCGCGCGGAGCGATGCTTGACCTCGTGTGGGAGAACCGCTTCTGCTCCGTAGACGAGGAAGAACGGGGTCTCGCATGTCGGCCTGGTGGCGGTGGTGCGGATGGACCACAGCACAGACTGGAGCTCGTCATGCCAGCCCCTTCCGCGGGCCTCGAGCTTCTTCTTGAAGACCCTAGTCTTGAGACTCCTTAGGACTTTCGTGTTGGCACGCTCGGCTTGACCGTTGCTCATGGGGTGTGCCACGGAGGCATAGCAGATCTGCGTCCCAAGGTTAGCACAATACGTTTTGAAGAGATTGCTAGTGAACTGCGAACCATTGTTGGTGATGATGCGATTAGGGACCCCAATCGGCTCACAATGCCCTTGATGAACTTGACTACTGACTCGGCTGGGATGGTGCGTACGGCTTCCACTTTCGCCCACTTGGTGAACTTGTCGATGGCGACGTAGAGGTAGCGGTAACCTCGAGGCGCTCAAGGGAATGGACCCAGGATATCCAGCCCCCAAACCGTGAACGGCCATGAGAGTGGGATAGTCTGGAGGCCCTGAGCCGGCTGGTGGATCTGCTTGGCGTGGAATTGGCAAGCCTCGCAGGACTTCACCAGCTCGGCCGCGTCGTTGAGCGTTGTGGGCCAGTAGAACCCGCTGCGGAAAGCCTTGCCGACCACGGTGCGTGACAACGAGTGGTGCCCACAGTCTCCGCCATGTATGTCAGCCAGCAACTCCTTCCCCTGTTCCCTGGAAATGCATCATAGAGAAACATCATTTGGCCGCTTCCTGTATAGCTCACCGTCTTGAATGCAGTACGTCGTAGCCTGCTGGGCCACACGTTCTGCGTCTTCCTCGTTCTCCGGCAGCGTGCCTTGTGTCAGGTATGCCTTGAACTCTTCGATCCAGCTCCCCTCCTGAGGCTCGAGTGCTAAGAGGAGGCGCGCTCCTGAGGTCGGGCCGCAGGCGGGGGCTCCCGAGACGGGCGATTGAGGGAGCTCCTCCTGAGGTGGTGCTGGCTCTGCAGGCTGAGGTGCTACTGAAGGCTTGAAGAACCGTTCCTCGAAGACGCCAGGCTCTTGGGGCAGCCGCTTGGATGCTCTCCTAGCGATGTCATCGGCCTCTTGGTTGGTGCCACGTGGCACATGCTGTAGCTCCAGGCCCAAGAACTGCTTCTCCATTTTGCGCACCTCCGCGAGATATGCCTCCATGTGCTCGTCCTTTGGCTCGTACACCTTGTTGGAGAAGTTGACGAGGAGCTGCGAGTCTCCCTTGACGGTGAGGCGCTTCACTCCCAGGGCCGCCGCCGCCTTGAGGCCGGCGATGAGGCCCTTGTACTCTGCGATGTTGTTGGAGACCTTCTCGCCCCGCTGGAAGCAGAGCTGCACGGCGTAGTAAAGCTTGTCCTGAGTGGGCGAGATGAGTATGGCTCCAGCCCCCGCGTCGTGGCGCGCGAACGCGCAATCGAAGTACATGACCCAGCCGTCTAGCGCTTCATTCCCTAGTGAGAGGGATCGGTTTTCGCCTGCTTCGAGCTCCGGTGTATCGGTCCATTTTGCCACAAAATTGGCGAGTGCAGCCCCCTTGATGACCCTTGTTGTGCTGAACTCCAAGTCAAACGCTTGCATCTCGATGTTCCACTCGGCGACTCTCCCCGCGGCATTGGGACTCCTGAGCACTCTCTCCAACGGGTAGGCTAAGACGACCTTGATGGGGTGACCCTAGAAGTAGTGGCAAAGGTTACACGAGGCCACCAGGAGCGCGAGCAAGAGCTTCTGAGGCATGGGGTATCGCGCTCTCGCATCTCGCAGCACTGTGCTGACGAAGTATAATGGGTGCTCGACAAGGGTGGGAGAGCTGACGGAGTTTTTGGCTCCCGGGGACTGAGGTGTTTCCTATGGATCTCCAGCTCCTGTGGCTTGACAACTAGCCGGTCCAGCTGCTGCCTCCGGAACATCGTCTTGGTGTTGTGCGGCCTTATCGAGCTTGGCAGCTTCGTTTGGCGAGCCCTTGACTTGGGGATCCTCTTTGAGGGCCACCAGCGCCGCGCTAGCGGAATGGGGTGTGGCAGACAGGTAGAGTACCAAGGGCTCGCGAGGACAAGGTGCCACCATCACCGGCGGGCTGGTCAAGTATCTCTTGAGGTCTTGAAATGCTAGGTCGGCCTCGGAGGTCCACTCGAATGGACCCTTCTTCTTCATCAGCTTGAAGAACGACAGGGCACGCTCCCCCAACTTGGAGATGAAGCGCCCCAGCGAAGTCACACAGCCTACAAGCTTCTGCATCTCCCTGAGGTTTTGTGGTGGACTCATGCCTTCGATTGCCTTGACCTTCTTCGGGTTGGCCTCGATCCCTCTGTGGGATACGAGGAAGCCCAGCTGCTTGCCGGAAGGGACACCAAACACACACTTCTCTGGATTGAGCCACAGTTCCACTTGGCGCAGGCTCGCAAAGGTCTCCTCCAGGTCCTGAATCAAAGTTCTTGCTTCCCGAGACTTTACCACAATGTCGTCGATGTAGGCCTCAGCATTCCTCCCGAGCTGCTGCCCCAAGGCGATGTGCATCAGCCGTTGGAAGGTTGCTCATGTGTTGCGCAGTCCGAACGGCATGCAAGTGTAGCAGTATACCCCTCATGGGGTTAAGAAAGTTGTCTTCTCCACATCTTCCACTGCCATCTTGATCTGGTGTATCCTGAGAACACATCCAGGAAGCACAGCAGGTCACACTCCGCGGTGGAGTCAACAATCTGGTCGATGCACGGCAACGGAAGCGGGTCCTGAGGGCAGGCCTTGTTGAGGTTGGTGAAGTCAACACACATGCGTTCCTTTCCTCCTATCTTTGGCGCAACGACCGGATTTGCCAGACACTCCGGGTACCGGACCTCGCGAATGACACCTACTGCCTCCAGCTTGCGGGTTTCCTAAACGATGAAAGACTGCTTCCCCGTGGATTGTCGCCTCGCCTTCTGCTTCACAGGGCGCACATTGGGGCACACCCTCAGATGATGTTCAATTACTCCTCTTGGGACCCCAACTAGCTGCTTGGGCTCCCAGGCGAATACTTCCTTGTTCGCTCGCAGGAAGTCCACCAACTCTTTCTCTTGAGCTGGGGCAAGGTCGGCGCCTATGATAAAGGTAGCATCGGAGGCCCCGTTCACGTTGACTGGTATCTGCTTCGTCTTGGCTTGACCCTGAGTGAACGGCTGCTTCTTCTTGGTTGGTGCAGCCCCCTTGGCCTTGGGCATGGCCTTGTCGGCCGGGCAAGCTGCCATCGTGGCCCTGAAGGCTAGCTTGAGGGCCGCCACTACTTCCTTGGTGTCCCCGGCCACGGTAAGGATGCCATTGCTTCCTGGCATCTTCATGAGGTTGTAGGCGGGGTGGGTCGCCGCCATGAACTGGGCCAGCGTCGGGTACCCGAGGATGGCGTTATATGGCAAACCGATGCGGGCGATGTCAAAATTGATTAGCTCGGTGCGGTAGTTGTCGCGTGTGCCGAAGGTCACGGGGAGGCGCATCTGCCCCAGGGGGTTGGAGGAGCCACCGCTGACTCCGGAGATGGACCGGCTGGGGCGGAGCCGCTCGAGCAGTACGTGAAGGAGACTAAAGGCCTCCATAGAGAGCATGTTGAGGCCGGCGCCTCCGTCGATGAGGGTCTTGGTGACGGTTACACTACATATGGTCAGCGTGCAAAGCATCGGAAGCACACCCGAACCGACGGTGTTGACTGAGTGATATCCTGAGTCGAAGATCAGGTCGGCCTTGGGCGCCACCCACCCCGGGGGAGCCCCGTGCCGCGTGGAGGCGACGTTGATCTGGCGAATGACTGGCTTGATGTGATGGTCCGAGGGTGGCGCCTGCGAGCCACCGAGGAGAGCCGCGATGACCGGGGGTGCTGGTCCCCCGAAGCGCGCGATGAAGAGGTCGCGCAGCTCCTCCCAAGAGGCCACGGAAGATTCTAGCAAATGGAGTAGCCAGGCGCGCGGCACGCCAGCGAGGGCCATCGGGAATCAGTTGGCCATGATCTTGTTGTTGCCTCCGGCCTCCAGGACAGCCTCCTTGTACGCCAGCAAAAAGGCCGCCAGATCGGCCACACCATCGTAACGGGGCGGCATCTCCGGCTTGAATTTGTGCGGCCACTACACCGGCCGCAAGGCGGGGGTGAAATCCCGAAGCCCCCCAGTGCCGCGGAGGGCGCCTGTCGATCCAGTCGGGGAAGAGGCGGCGTCCATGAGAGTCGGTCGGAGAGGCGAGGCCATCGAGGGGTGAAGCTTCGGCGCACCCCTACCTGGTGCGACAAATGTCAGATTTCGGGTTCCGGCAAAACCCTTGAGGTTCGAACACCGGGGTGCGCACGAAGATCTCCCCCCTCTCTAGCTCGCACACTCAACGATCTCACGGCCTAGCTTGATGGACCCAAAGAACACGAGACACAAGATTTATACTGGTTCAGGCCACTGTTGTGGTGTAATACCCTACTCCAGTGTGGTGTGGTGGATTGCCACTTGGGCTGAGGATGAACAGTTACAAGGGAAGAACAGCCTCCTGAGGAGAGGTGTTCTTGTGCTTGGTGAACTTGTGTGTTTGAGGAAGATCTGGATCCTCTCTCCCAGACCAGTCGCCCCTTACTATGGTGGTGGCTAGTCCTATTTATAGAGGCCCTGGCCCTCTTCCCAAATATTGAGCGGGAAGGGATCCCATGTAACGCCCTCGATGCGGCTATATCTCCTACGTGTCGAAGCACGACTTAGAGGCATAACTGCATTGAAAGCAATGTCGCAAGTAAGGTAATCTTCACAACAACCCATGTAAATAGATAATAGGGGACAAATGTACATAGTTGGCTTACACTCGCCATGTCACACAAAGTACATGAATAACATTACAATCATCCAATACACTCATGGTCCGACTACGGCACCAAAATAAAAGATCAACCCCAACATGCGACATGGTCCCGTTCGCCCCAACTGGGCACCACTACTAATCATCTGGGAAAGACACATAGTAACGGTGTGAGTCTTTGTCGAACTCCCACTTGAGCTCAAGCGCATCATCTGGAACGGAGTCATCGGGCCCTACATCTGGTTTGGAAGTAATCTGTGAGCCACGGGGACTCAGCAATCTCGCACCCTCGCGATCAAGACTATTTAAGCTTATAGGAAAGGCAAGGTAATATGTGGAGCTGCAACAAGCGACTAGCATATGTGGTGGCTAACCTGTTCGCAAAAGAGAGCGAGAAGAGAAGGCGAAGCACGAACGAAGAACTATAGAACAACCTATGGCAAACATTACTCCAACACCGTGTTCACTTCCCGGACTCCGCCGAGAATAGACCATCACGGCAACACACGCAGTTGATTCATTTTAATTAAGTTAAGGTTCATGTTATCTACAACCAGACATTAACAAATTCACATCTGCCCATAACCGCGGGCACGGCTTTCGAAAGTTCAAATCCCTGTAGGGGAGTCCCAACTTAGCCCATCACAAGCTCTCATGGTCAACAAAGGATAAACCTTCTCCCGAGACATTCCGATCAGACTCGGTATCCCGGTTCTACAAGACAACTTCGACAAGGTAAAACAAATCCAGCAACACCGCCCGAATGTGCCGACAAATCCCGATAGGAGCTGCACATATCTCATTCTCAGGGCACACCGGATTGTCCAAGGTATAGGTAGGCCAGCCCAGAGTTGCCCCTGGTGGCCACTGGCAGCTGACAGGTTGGACCAACACTCAGAGGAGCACTGGCCCGGGGGTTTAAATAAAGATGATCCTTGAGTCTGCGAAACCCAAGGGAAAAAGAGGCTAGGTGGCGAATGGTAAAACCAAAGTTGGGCATTACTGGAAGAGTTTTATTCAAGGCGAACTGTCAAGGGGTTCCCATTATCACCCAACCGCGTAAGGAACGCAAAATCCGGGAACATAACACCGATATGACGGAAACTAGGGCGGCAAGAGTGGAACAAAACACTAGGAAAAAGGCCGAGCCTTCCACCCTTTACCAAGTATATAGATGCATTAAGATAACAAGATAATTTAGTGATATCCCAACAAATAAACAATGTTCCAACAAGGAACAATCTCCAATCTTCACCTTCAACTAGCAACGCTATAAGAGGGGTTGAGCCAAGCGGTAACATAGCCAATCAATGGTTTGCTAGGACATGGTGGGTTAGAGGTTTGACATGGCAATTTGGAAGGCATAATAAGCAAGTGGTAGGCATCGTAGCATAGGCATAGCAAAAGAGCGAGCATCTAGCAAGCAAAGATAGAAGTGATTTCGAGGGTATGATCATCTTGCCTGCAAAGTTGTCAGAGTTGACTTGATCCTCGTAAGCAAACTCAACGGGCTCCTCGTTAGCGAACTCGTCTCCCGGCTCTATCCAAACAAGACAAACAAGCAAAAGGAATACAATCAACCACGTGCAAAGCTCAAACAAACATGATGCAAACATGGTATGCTATGCGGGATGCGATATGTGATGCATATGCCAGATTTGACAAGGAATGATTGAACCTGGCCTCAACTTGGAAATCCAAGAGTGCCACTGGACAGGTGAGGTGATTTTGGTTGAAATCGATATAAGGATCACCGGAATCGGATGCACGGTTTGGAAATGGCAAGCAAAACAAATATGGCACCGGTCTGCGATAAACAGCAAGTAGCCATCTAAATGCATCAAGATACTTATGCTACAGCCCTCAAACATGGAGACAAAATACATGGCAGGGATCCACTCATAATGCTTGACAAAATATGAACACTGAGCTACGGCCAATTCATCCATTAACAGGTTCAAACAAGCATGGCAAAAGTGCAAATGATAACTGATTTCAGACTTGGTGAAATTAACACAAGCCTGGAATTTCAGATCAAGTAGCACACTTTGGAGCATGGAAACTATATGCTACAGGAACTTAACATGGCAAAGCAAGGCATGACATGAAGCTACTCAAAGCACTTAACAAAATTCCCTTAGTGACCTTGAGCCAAAAGGGATCAGAAAATACAATTGCAAGCGTGTGAACATGGCAAAAACATAATCAGGTCACAGACTTAGTGAAAAACTGAAGCATGCAAATATGTTAACGAGTAGGCATGTTCACGAGCTCGATGCACTCACTACGGAGCATGTCATGACCACCTAAGCATACACCCATCAAGAATACATATCATAGAAGCTAGACATGGCAAGAACAGCAACATAGCATGCATGGATCAACAACAACATCCTTGGCAAAATCGCTAACAAGTAAACAATCTGCCAGGATTCACAAAATAGCAAAAGTAGAGCTCGATTGACTCAAGCTAGGGTGCTCCATAATTGCAAACAAAGACATGTATTGATAGAGCACCACAATATTAACCAATCATCCTTACTGATCATCCTCAAAAGAGGCACGGATCGCTAGGAAACAACATGAACATATGGCATATTGATAAAAAACAGATCAAGGACTTAGTGAAATTCTAAGTCCCTGAAATCAGCATTAACGAATGCACTACTTTGCAAGCTTGTGCTAGTCACCACACACATCACGAAAATACATGGTAAGCACCTATGTAAAGATGGCATGGCATATAACAAAACACATGTAGAACTCAGGAGCATATCATGCACACATTAATCATGGCAAAAAAATGACAAATAGCTATTTGGTGCAGCAGATCTGACAATTATCTCAAATAGCTCTCTTCCAACAGCATTTCAGGCATCAAGATGAGCTCAAATGAAAATGATGCAATGAGATGAAACGATGTGCTCTCTGAGGCAAACATTTTGATATGCTACACGCCCAAAACAGAGTTACGGATGCGGAGTTACGGCATGAGCAAGAATGCAAAAATAACTAGGGTTTCAGGGAGAAAGTCAACCGAGTCTAGATCTCAAATCCAGATCACATGGAAACCGAGGCCGCCGGAGTTACTATATGATAGAGGCTAAGGTGTCCCGACGTTTCGATGAGATGGTGGCTATCGTTTTCTGTGGGAGTCGACCTTGACGATCCGACTACGAACGTGCGAGACGTCGCGCCTTAGCAATCGCTAAACCAACTTCCGAGGGTTATTGACCACGCCGGAGCACGATCAACCTGACCACGAGGGTCTATTTCCTGCGAGCAAACGAAGAACAAGCAAGAAACTGAGATTGCAATCGGGATATTGTGAATATAAGATGAAAGCTTTATTGATCAAGGTGGGGTTCTGTGACGTCTTGGTCTGGTCGTTGGACACAAAGAAGTACGCGAAGTTGCAGCTATGGCGAACTTTTAATCTAAACAAAACCCGAAGTCTAAACGACGCCCTAAGGGCTGTATATATGGAGGAAGAGGAGGGAATTTCATGGCCCTTGAGGGTGGGATCCGAAACCAACCCTAACTCCTGTTTCCCCACACATACGGACTCTAAAAATAGCCTATACTTAAGTATTTCGAAATTACATGGGCCTGGCCCATTAATAAGGTGACACAGCACCTAGAATAGCCTATGGACGAATATTATGAAGTGGCATCTTGTATATTTCGTCCAAGGCTTCATGCACTCCTTATGGCGGCTTCAAAGTCCTGAAATCATCACTTGTAACTCCGTTCTTGATCCCCTTGCGCATGCCATCAACTCCATGCGTGTTCTTGCTCCAATGTTCATCCTTCTCCAAGCTAGGCCCTTCATTTGTAAGCAAAACAAATGTATCCAATTTAGGCAGCATCATAATCTCATGAACATTAGAATCATTACCAAGAAACGAAAGTACCTGGTAATTTAATTGGCGTGCGCGAGCTCTAGTAATTGGTCCAGTATATGTAACAGTAGGGGCTGTGGGTGTAACAATGGTATTGATGTCCTCATCATCCTCCCCTTCTTGAAATGAAGTCGTCCTCGATGGAAGCGCATCTTCCTCACCCAAATAAGGCTTCAAATCTGCAATGTTAAAAGTGGGACTAACCCCAAAATCTACAGGTAGCTCAAGTTTATATGCATTATCATTTATTTTCTCTAACACCTTAAAAGGACCATCAGCGCGTGGCATTAGCTTTGATTTGCGCAGATTAGGAAATCTATCTTTACGCAAATGTAACCAAACAAGATCTCCAGGCGCAAACACAACATGTTTTCTACCCTTATCTCCAGCAAGTTTATATTTAGCATTCATACGCTCAATGTTTTCCTTAGTTAACTCATGCATTTTTAAAATCAATTCAGAACGTTCTTTAGCATCAAAATTAACCTTCTCTGAAGATGGAAGAGGCAACAAATTAATAGGTGCACGAGGTAGGAAACCATACACAATTTCAAAAGGGCACATCTTAGTAGTAGAATGCAATGAGCGATTATAAGCAAATTCAATATGAGGCAAGCATTCTTCCCACATTTTCTTGTTATTCTTCAAAACAGCCCTAAGCATAGTAGACAATGTTCTATTGACTACTTCAGTTTGTCCATCAGTTTGGGGGTGACAAGTAGTACTAAAAAGCAGCTTAGTCCCCAACTTAGCCCATAAACATCTCCAAAAGTGGCTAAGAAATTTAGTATCACGATCTAAAACAATAGTATCATACAAATTTGATGGTATCCACTACGCAAATCAACTTTGGAGAATATTGTAGAGCCACTCAATTCATCAAGCATATCATCTAGCCTAGGAATAGGATGACGATAACGAATAGTAATATTATTAATGCCTCTACAATCAACGCACATACGCGACGTACCATCCTTTTTCGGCACTAAAATGATAGGAACAGCACAAGGACTAAGGGATTCACGTATATAACCTTTGTCGAGCAGTTCTTGTACTTGACGCATAATCTCCTTCGTCTCCTCTGGATTGGTACGGTATGGTGCACGGTTGGGTAGCGAAGCACCGGGAATTAAGTCAATTTGATGCTCAATCCCTCGAATAGGTGGTAATCCCGGTGGCACGTCTTGTGGAAAGACGTCAGCGAACTCCTGCAAAATGTTAGCGACAGCAGGGGGCAAAGAGGAAGGCACGTCCTCGAATGAAAATAATGCCTCTTTGCACACAAAAGCATAGCAAACAGATTTGCTGAAATCTAGCTCATCAATATTAGATTTGGTGGCAAGTAAACATGCACTTTTCAATTTAATTTCAGAAACAACAGTAGATAGTTTATTATTAGGCTTCATTTGGTGCTCAAATTCTTTTGCCACAATCTGATTTTCACTCTTATTTGTCTCCTGTTTTGCTTTATTAGCTCTATTAATATCATCTTTCAAAATGGAATCAGGAGTCATAGGAAGCAAAGTAATATTTTTATCGTTATGAACAAGAGTATACTGATTGTTTCTACCATGGTGTACAGAATTTTTATCAAATTGCCATGGTCTACCAAGTAATAAGGAACATGCTTGCATAGGTACGACATCACAATCAACATAATCAGCATATGTAGAGATACTAAAATGCACACGAACAGTACGTGTTACCTTAACCTTGCCGCTGTTGTTGAACCATTGGATGTAGTAAGGATGTGGATGTGGTCTTGTGGTGAGAGATAGCTTCTCCACCATCTCCATGCTAGCCAAGTTATTGCAGCTCCCTCCATCTATGATCACGCGAACAGAACGTTCCTTCACAACTCCCTTTGTATGGAACAAATTATGCCTCTGATTTTGCTCAGCTTGTGTAACCTGCACACTCAAAACACGTTGAGAAACTAAACATTCATACCTGTCAGCATCTTCAGGAGCCATGTATTGCGTCTCATGATCAGAATCGTCTCCACCGTGTTCGTCACGTGTAATAAGAGCCAAAGTCTCCTCATCATAGTCACTAGCGGACTCATACCCACCATCCTCAGTAACAATCATCACACGCTTAGATGGGCATTCTCTCGCATAATGACCTCCACCCTTGCAACGTCGACAAATAATATCATGTGTTTGCCCTGTTGATGCCATGGATGAAGAAGAGCTCTTTGCAGGCCCAGAAGGTGTGCTCTTGGCAAATAGTGGTGATTGTGCCTGCTTTATTGTATCACGGTTGGAGGTGGTAGCCGACGGAGGCGCCGGTGTAGCAGAACGTGTGGAAGTAGATGATGCACGTGGTGTCCATGATGAAGGTCGACCTGCAGAAAAGTTAGTCCGCGCCAATGCCTGTCGATCCTGCACTTCACGTTCAGCTTTACAAGCAAGATGGAATAAATGAGTGATATTAGTATACTCCTTATACTCTAGAATCGTCTGAATCTCTCTATTTAATCCACCCATAAAACGTGCAAGCATAGCTTCATTCTCCTCAACAATACCACATCTAATCATGCCAGTTTGTAATTCCTGATAATATTCTTCTACAGAATTTTTCCCTGTCTTAAGCGCTGCAATTTTTGAAGTAATTCACGTTGATAATATGGTGGAACCCAACGAGTACGCATAGCAGTTTTCAAAGCAGCCCAAGTAGCCGGAATAGGATATAATCTACAATGCTCAGACCACCAAACACATGCAAAACTAGTGAAAGCACAAACAGCAGCAGGAACACGTCTCTCCTCGGGATATTGTAAACATGTAAATCGTTGTTCAGTTTCTAACTCCCAAGTAAGATATATATCAGGAACATATCTACCCTCAAATGGTGGAATATTCAATTTTAGTTTAGGGAGATGGTCATGATCTCGTACCTGAGGGTGAGCCCTACCATTGCCATTATTTGCATGTGGACGACCTGGTGGTTGTTGTGCTGTTGGTGGCACGTAGTTCTGATTTTGATCAACCTCATCCTCATAATCTCCCACATAAGCATCCTCCTCCACATTAGCAGTAGGAGCCACAGAAGTATCAACAGCAGCACCAACAGTTTGGCCCGACTGAAGAGGGACACGGCTCGCTCGGCGGAGGGCTGTTTCCCGATGTGGAGGTAGTCGGTGTTGTTGCTGTTGTTGCAGAGGTGCGGCAGGAGCAGCCGGTGGGGGTGGTGGAAAACGCGAAAGCAATTCAGCAAACTTGTTATCGAGCTTTGTTTCAAACGTCTTCTCCATGCCATCTATCTTCTCCATGGCCTCTTCAAATCTGTTTATCACATCTTGCACCTGTCCATTCATCATTTGCTGAAACGTATCATGAAGCTCCTTGTTCGTCAAGTTCTCCCAGTCAGTCTCGTCGGCTTGTGATCCTGGCATGGTTAGCAGCAATAGAAACACAAGAATATGATCCTACAGACTACTAACAAGTGGTGGTGGTGGCGGGTGTCACAAATCCGTCAAGCAAATCTCAAATTCTTACCAGTTCTTACCCAGCAGCAGGCGGTGATCGGCAACCGTTGTAGTCAAAAACTCTCAAAAGCTTGGATAGAGCGATTGCCAGCGAGAGTCAAACGCACGACGTAGATGTATGTGGAGCTGGGAAGGCTTATAGTATGGTAGCAAAAAGGGTCAGCAATAATCAATTCCGAGATGCAAAGTTGAATAAACGCTCAACGATGGTACTGTGCTGGTCCTAGGCTAGACCGTGCTAGAGACGCGAGTCTAGAACACTAAAAAAATCACGGCGCTGCACGTAAATAAGGGAAAAGCACACTCTGGAACTTTTTTTTCGCTCTTTTTTTTGCGCTCCTTTTTTTGCGCTCCTCTTTTTTTTGCGAAAAATCACTATAACGGCGAGTGTCTCAAAACTCTTCCCTCGTCAAACTGATAGGATGGGCATGAAAAAAATTTCACTTTTTTTTCGGAAATCAGGGCAGCGACGACGAAAAAGTGCGACAAAAAATCACTATGATGGCACGTGGCTCAAAAGACTCAGAAAAGCCTAAAAATAGGATAGGGGAAAAAAATTTGCCCGTGAAAATTTTGGCCTAAAAACTGCCCGGGGGTCTCCAGACTCTTTTTTTTTCGAGACCTACGCAGGCAAGGAAACACGACTCGGAATTTAGATTGATCTCAAGAACAAACCTAATATGAGAAGAACTCGGATTGGTGGTGGATATATGGTTGTGGTATATGGCAGCGGTGGTGGTATATGGTAGCGGTGGTGGTAGATGGATAGAGATTGGTGGTGGTATATGGATACGGATTGGTAGTGGTATATGGATATGGATTCAGAGCGGTGGCGGATAAGCAAAAGTGGTAGATGCGCGATGATGATGGTGCGGCGGCGGCGTGACAACTTATGACCAGAACTCGAAACTCTAAAAGACTAGACTCTAAGACCAGCAACTTGACACGACGATGCAACCGCAAATTCAACAAAGCAAAAACCCTAAAAAGATTATGCAAAGGCTCAGATTGGTTCGGATATGATGAACTAACCCTAATTTTTTTGTGTGGCTTTTTTTTCGTGGACTGTAGGTATGAAGAACAGACTCGATCTAATCTACGAAAAACTGTAAAAATCTCACCGAGCAACCTGGAAATTCTGATACCACTTGATAGAGGCTAAGGTGTCCCGATGTTTCGATGAGATGGTGGCTATCGTTTTCTGTGGGAGTCGACCTTGACGATCCGACTACGAACGTGCGAGAAGTCGCGCCTTAGCAATCGATAAACCAACTTCCGAGGGTTATTGACCACGCCGGAGCACGATCAACCTGACCACGAGGGTCTATTTCCTGCGAGCAAATGAAGAACAAGCAAGAAACTGAGATTGCAATCGGGATATTGCGAATATAAGATGAAAGCTTTATTGATCAAGGTGGGGTTCTGTGACGTCTTGGTCTGGTCGTTGGACACAAACGAAGTACGCGAAGTTGCAGCTATGGCGAACTTTTAATCTAAACAAAACCCAAAGTCTAAACGACGCCCTAAGGGCTGTATATATGGAGGAAGAGGAGGGAATTTCGTGGTCCTTGAGGGTGGGGTCGGAAACCAACCCTAACTCTTGTTTCCCCACACATACGGACTCTAAAAATAGCCTATACTTAAGTATGTCAAAATTACATGGGCCTGGCCCATTAATAAGGTGACGCAGCACCTAGAATAGCCTATGGACGAATATTATGAAGTGGCATCTTGTATATTTCGTCCAAGGCTTCATGCACTCCTTATGGCGGCTTCAAAGTCCTGAAATCATCACTTGTAACTCCGTTCTTGATCCCCTTGCGCATGCCATCAACTCCATGCGTGTTCTTGCTCCAATGTTCATCCTTCTCCAAGCTAGGCCCTTCATTTGTAAGCAAAACAAATGTATCCAATTTAGGCAGCATCATAATCTCATGAACATTAGAATCATTACCAAGAAACGAAAGTACCTGGTAATTTAATTGGCGTGCGCGAGCTCTAGTAATTGGTCCAGTATATGTAACAGTAGGGGCTGTGGGTGTAACAATGGTATTGATGTCCTCATCACTATAGCTCGCCGGACTTGGCGCGGCGCACGCCGGCGCGGGAGGAAGGCGGCGGGGACGGCGGACGTCGGCGGCGAGGTTAGGGCGGTGGGGGCGGCGAGGTGAGGCTCCGGCCGGCGAGGAGCGCGGCGGCCGCCGGCGATGGCGCGGGGTGGCGCGGTGACCGGACTTGAGGGAGAGGACGGCGGCGGCTCGGGCTCGCGGGAGGAGGAAGGAGCCGGGCGCGGGCGCGCCGATCTGGGCCGCGGGAGCCTCCCGCGGGCTCGGGCGGGCCGGCGGTGATGTGGGCGCGGCTGCCCACGTGGCGGCTCACGGTTGGTCCGGGCGAAGCGGGCGGACGTGTCCGGCGCGTGGAGAGGAAGGGGATCTAGGGTTTGGGGAAGAAGACCCGAAAATTTCGGGAGAGGATCTATATATAGGCATAGGGGGAGCTAGGAGAGTCTAAATGAGGTGCGGTTTTCGGCCACACGGTCATGATCGAACGCTCTAGATGATGGAGAGAGTTTTGGTGGGTTTTGGGCCAAATTGGAAGGGTGTTGGGCTGCAACACACACGAGGCCTTCTCGGTCCCTCGGTTAACCGTTGGAGTATCAAACGAAGTCCAAACAGTACGAAACTTGACAGGCGGTCTACCGGTAGTAAACCAAGGCCGCTTGGCAAGTCTCGGTCCAATCCGGAAAATTTTAAGCCCCACACACGAAAAGAAGGTAGAAAGGACCACGGGAGGAGATAGGAGCGCCGGCATGCAAAACGGACAACGGGGAAAAAGCTCGGATGCATGAGACGAACACGTATGCAAATGCAATGCACATGAGGACATGATATGAGATGCATGACAACGGCAACAACACACGGAGACAAAAACCCAAACCCGAGAAAATAAAATAACTTAGCGCCGGAAACGGCAAGACTTGGAGTACATATAAGGTAAATTACATCCGGGGTGTTACATCCCACAACGGCCAAATTCAAAGGGAGACAACTAGTAAAAGTTATCCTGACAAAAGTAGTCTTCGCCTGCCTAAGGCTCTAGTGGTGACGCCGTCTTGGGCTCCACGATGACCTCCGTCCTGCCGTCCTGCTGGTCTTGGTCTTGTTGCACCGATATGGAAACATTTGCCTGATGCCTTGGAACCCCTCGCCTGTGCTTGCTCCCTTAGCACCAAAGAGGAAACGAGGACACTATGCGCGCTGGCGCCCACCTGGTCTTGATCGTCATGGCTTGCGTCATTGAAACCTCGCGAGGTTCGCCTTGCCTTGATCTCTTCGCCCCTCGCGAGCCAGCCTGGTGAGGCTGCCCCTGAGGAGATCTTGTGTCGTGCGCCTCGTGAGGCTTGGCACCTCGCGAGGGTCTTAAATGTTTGCTGGTGAAGATGGGTCGTATGGGGCTGCTGGAGGAGCCACACTGCGGGCCGCAGGCAGGCAAGTCTGGGGACCCCCGTTCCCAGAACACCGACAGGAATGTCGATCTTGTAGGCGTTATTGTTGTAGCGTTCAAGCACCTTGAAGGGTCCATCCGCTCGTGGTAGAAGTTTGGACTTGCGTTCGTTGGGGAAGCGGTCCTTGTGAAGGTTTAGCCACACAAGATCTCCAATGTTGAATACCATGGGGTGCTTGTTGAGTTTGATCTTGGTCGCGAGTCATTGTACTTGGTGCTCAATAGTGTGCCTTGTATTTTCATGCATCTTCTTGAGATAGTTGACTCGGGCACTCGCGTCCATGTTTGTGCGCTCTTGTAGTGGTAGGGAAGAATGTCCAATGGGGACAACGGGTTGAAACCATAGACGACCTCGAAGGGGGACTTGCCGGTAGTCGAATGTCTTGCTCAGTTGTAGGCGTACTCAGCGATGGGTAGACACTCCTCCCACTCCTTGATGTTCTTCTTGATCAACACGCGAAGTAGAGTGGAGAGTGTGCGGTTGGTCACCTCTGTTTGGTCGCCGGTTTGTGGATGGTATACCGTGGAGAAAAGTAGCTCGATTCCGAGCTTGGCGCATAAGGTTTTCCAAAAGTAACTCAAGAACTTGATGTCGCAGTCCGAGACAATCGTCTTTGGTACTCCATGTAGGCACAATATTTCCCTACAAAAAAGAGTGGCAACATGTGAAGCATCGTCTATCTTGTTGCAAGGAATGAAATGAGCCATCTTAGAGAATCGATCCACAACAACAAACACAGAATCCTTTCCATTTCTAGTTCTAGGCAAACCAAGCACGAAATCCATGCTAATATCTTCCCATGGGTGATATGGAAATGGAAGGGGCATATAAAGGCCATGAGATTGAACTTTGGACTTAGCTTTGCGACATGTAGAACATCGGGTGGTGAAGCGTGAGACGTTGCGGAACATCTTGGGCCAAAAATAGTTCTTGGAGAGCGTAGCAAATGTCTTGTCACGTCCAAAGTGTCCCATTAGTTCTCCTCCATGAGATTCTTGCAAAAACAACAAACGAAGAGAAGACTCGAGGATGCATAGTTTGTTAGCTCTCATAAGATAATCATCTTTGATGTAATAGCGTTTCCAAGATGTATGTGTCAAACATTTGGCATATGTAATAGCAAAAGTAGGATCATGCGCATACAAGTCTTTTATGTGCTCAAAGCCAATGACATTCAATTCAAGTTTGGTGACAAGCATGCATATGCGGGAAAGAGCGTCCGCCACAACATTTTCCTTACCTTTAATGTACTTGATGACATAAGGAAATGACTCAATGAATTCACTCCATTTAGCATGACGGTTGTTCAACTTAGTTTGACCCTTAAGGTATTTAAGTGTTTCATGGTCGGTATGGATGACAAAGTCATGCAGGCGAAAATAATGTTCCCATTCATGCAAAAATCGCACTAAAGCATATAGCTCTTTGTCATGGATGGGGTAATTGAGTTGCGCTCCGGAAAGTTTCTCACTAAAGTAAGCTATGGGGTGCTTCTCTTGCGTTAACACACCTCCTATGCCATTCCCACTAGCATCGCAATGAATTTCAAAGGGTTTGTCAAAGTTTAGTAATGCAAGCACAGGAGCATGAGTAAGCAAATTTTTAAGCTCATTGAATGCGCTATCTTGAGATGGTCCCCAAACAAAGGGTGCATTCTTCTTACTCAAAGCATGTAAATGAGAAGCAATGGTGCTAAAATCCTTCACAAATATACGGTAGAAACCGGCTAAACCAAGGAAGCTACGCACTTGCTGCAAGTTGGTTGGTTGGGGCCAAGTTTTAATAGCATTGATCTTAGATTCATCTACATGAACACCCTTAGATGATACAACGAAACCCAAGAAAACAAGCTTATCAACACCAAAAAAGGCATTTGTCCATATTAGCATAAAGGCGCTCTTTCCTAAGAGTTTGCAACACGGTTCTAGGATGGGTGATATGATCTTTGAGAGATTTGCTAAATACAAGAATATCAACAAAATAGACCACAAGGTCGTCTCAGCCTACCCGTTGGAGAGAGTGCTCAGGAGACATGGTCTTTTAGATATTTTCTAAAGACAAGAATATCGTCAAAGTAGACCACAACAAATACACCAATATAGGGTCGAAAAACAAAATGCATGAGTCGCATGAAAGTACCGGGTGCTTCGGATAAACCCATTGGTATAACAAGCCATTGATATAAGCCAAATTTGGTCTTAAATGCGGTTTTCCAGTCATCACCTTCTTGGATGCGTATTTGATAGTAGCCACTTTTAAGATCAATTTTAGAGAAAATTGTGGCTCCGCTAAGCTCATCAAGCATATCATCTAGGCGTGGAATGGGGTAACGATAACGCACGATAATAGCATTGATAGGACGACAATCGGAACACATGCGATATGTACCACCTTTCTTGGGAACAAGGATTACCGGGATGACACAAGTTCTCAAACTTTCTCATACATTGTCGTTGTTGATGAGTTGTTGTACTTGCCGTTGGATCTCCTTATTTTCCTCGGGGTTGATGTGGTAGGGAGCCTTGTTAGAAAGGGGTGCTTCGGGGATGAGGTCGATTCGGTGCGCGATGCCTCGTAGTGGAGGTAGACCCGGAGGTAGTTCATCGGGGAAAACATCATGGAATTCATGCAATAGAGAAGATTACACTAAAGGTAGATTGTGAGAGGTGCTAGCTTTTGGTGCCTCATCCTTGCACAAAAGGACATAGTGCATGACACTTGATGGGTTTGCACACACTTCTCTCATCTCATGTTTGGTGGTGAATAGAACTAAGTTCTTCTTATCGCTCATCCTGGAGGTACTCAATTTGGGTTTGTGGCGCTCACTCTCTTTTGGTGGTTCGCTCTCTCACTATTCTCTCCATGATGGGTGGTTTGCTTGTCGGTGATCACTTGGCTTGGAGACATAGGTCCAAGTACGTACTCCTTTCCTTTCATCTTGAAGATATAGTGGTTCGTTCGGCCGTTGTAGATGACACCTCGATCAAATTGCCATGGTCGCCCAAGAAGAAGGTGGCAAACAGACATTGGAATGACATCACACTCCAAAGTGTCTTCGTAAGCTCCGATCTTGAAGGAAACTTGTACTCTATGCTCGACTTGGATAGTGCCGGAATCTCTTAGCCATTGAACTTTGTAGGGATCTGGTGCTTCATCTTGGCCAATTGGAGCTTGGAGCATAGTTCTTCGCTTGCCAAGTTATGACAACTCCCTCCATTAATGATGACCTTGATGGACCTTCCATTGATGCTGGCCTTGGTATGAAAGATATGGCATCTTTGGTCTTCTTCTTATTGATGTTGAAGAGTCAAGACCTTGGAGACAATGAGAGCGGGGCTTGAGTCTTCGTCACAAAAGACTTGATCCTCTTCATCTTCGTTCACTTGCCAGTGCATGGCCACTTGCTCAAGTGCTTCCATTTCTCCTTCACTCATAGAGTCGTATGTACCATCGCCATTGAAGATCATGGTGCGCTTGTTGGTACACTCAAAGGACTTGTGGCCTCGGCCTCCGCATGTGAAGCATTTGAAGGAACTTGTCTTGATGGTCTCATCGGTTGGGAAAGAGGATGATGAAGCTCTTGGCTCGAAGTTTCTTGTTGTAGGAGCACGACTTGAAGTTGTTGAAGTTTTCTTGTAACTTGACTTATCGCGGTTGCTTGTGATGGCTTGGTTGAGGTAGAAGGTGTTGGAGTCGTTGAAGCTTGGGTGTTGGAGAAACCGTAGCTCTTTGATGAGAACTTGGCATACTTGAAGTCATCTTGCACTTGACGTTCCGCCTTGGTAGCTTGATGCACTAGCTCGATAAGGTTCGAGTATGGTTGGAAGTCGGTGATCTTCTTGATAGGATGATTGAGTCCATTCAAGAAACGTGACATAGTTTGCTCATCATCTTCCATGACATTGGCTCGTATCATTGCAATCTCCATTTCATTGTAGTATTCTTCAACGCTCTTGGTTCCTTGCTTGAGGAGTTGGAGTTTCTTGAAGAGATCGCGGTTGTAGTAGGTTGGCACAAAGCGTGCTCTCATGACATCCTTCATTTGCGCCCAAGTAGTTATGGGTGGTTCTCCTCTTGCCTCTCGGCGCTCAATGACTTGTTCCCACCAAATGAGGACGTAATCTTGGAACTCAAGGGATACCATCGCGATCTTCTTCTCTTCCTCATAGTTGTGCAAGCGGAAGATTTTGTCAACCTTCAATGCCCATGAAAGGTACTCTTCGGGATCATTGCTTCCATTGAACTTGGGCATGGTGAACTTTAGTTTGCCATAGTGTTGCTCTTCATTGTGTTGGGGTCGGGGATGATGACGTCCTTGACGAGGAGGATTGTCTCCCTCAACTTGCTGTTCTCTTGGAGGATTTCCATTATCTTCTTCTTCTTGGTGAACTTGATGTTCTTGGTGAGCTTGTGGGTCTTGACGATGCACTCGATCTTGATAGTTCCTCTCTTGAACTTCTTCGCGAAGCGCTTCTTGTTGATCATGAGTTTGCCGGTTGCGTGTGGCTACGGCTTGACTTGAATCTCGGAGGGAACGTTGCGCCTCAAGTGTTTGGGCTTCACGTAGTTGTTGTTCTTGATGTTATGCCTCGGCATCTAGTGCATCTTGGTGTAGTAGCCCTCGCTCTTCCTCTTCTTGTTGGCATTGGCGTTGCCGTTCTCATGCTTGCACAAAAGTAGCTTGGTTTTGACGATGTCTTTGCTCTTGAGAGGTGTTGTCATGTAGAGGGTTGCGGTTTGCTTGACGGTCTTGGCGTGCGGCACGTCGAAGAGTGTTTGATGTCGGTGTACTTCAGCCGGAGATGGTGTCGTCGGAGTATCGACTCGAGTGGCTCCGTCTTGTGTAGGACGAAGTGGAAGAAGAGAGGTTGAGCAACAAAGCACGAATCTCGTCCATTCCTGCGTCATTCTCTTGTTTGTGGTCGTCGAGCTTGCGGTCGAAGAGTCACAAGTCGGTGGCGAGGTTGTCGATGCACTCGTTCATTGCTTGTTGCTCTTGATGCAAAGCTCATTGTGCACCAAAGAGGTGGCTCTTTGTGACGTAGGAGGACATGTCGTCGTCTTGCTCAATGAAGAGTGGGTTGGTAGAAGTACTTGGCCTATAAATCATCTCAAGGAAATATGTGAGTGGAAGAAAGAGAAGAACTTATACCAAATGTACATTAACCGATGTTGAAGATGGATCAATGATCACTCAAATGTGGAACAAGGAAATAGGACAGTTGGTATCAATTCTTGCCGGTTTCTCACACCTACACAAGTAAAAGCTTATAGTGGAGCTCGGTTAGGATGGTGGCACAAAATTTGATGCAATTGTTAGTGAGCTTCAATAATGTTGGAAAAGATTCACAAATTTGCAAATGCAACAAGTAGATAATAGCAAAATGTGGTACACGGAGACACACACGCAAATAGATAAGTGGGGGTGTGCAACTAAGGAATAAGCCAAAATGTGGAATCCACGAAAATGCTCTTGTTGCACAACACTAGAGAGACGCTAGCACGATTGCACAATAGGCGGATACGAAGACTTGTGCACAACCTACTAAGCAAAAATTCAACGACTTCTATCCCAAGTATGCTATATGTATGGTATTCCGATGCTATGGTTCTTGCTTAAAAGCTCTTTATCTTTCCCTTTTGCTTAAAAGCTTGTTTGACTCTTTCTCCTTTGAGCTCTTTTCTCATACAATGCTTCACGAACCAAGATAACAATTGTGTATGCAATCACAACTTTGTGACACAAAGGGTGATACCAAGATATGTACCAAAATGATATGGTAAGTATGCAATGTGAAGTATGACCACTAATGTGCACAAGTGACGTTCCCGGCAATACTCAGAGGCTAGTCTCGATGGGTAAGTGTAGCAATCCGACCTTAGGTGGTCAAATCTCTGTGTATAAGTGTCATCCCTGGATCAGTAATGCTGACACACACAATACTTCGAAGGATTTATAACAGAGTTGCAATCACACACTTATTACATTGAATGTCTCAAAAGAGAACTTATTACAATAATATGGCTTAAGGCCACCTAGATACGATAATAGTGGAAGGCTTGGAAGATAAAGTGAGTCCATCAACTCCAACAGCATAGCTGAGTGCACGACAACGACCTAGTGCACCTTACTCTTTGTCTGAAAAGTTTGCAACATGATACGTTGCAGCCCAAAATGGGTCAGTGCATGGAATATGCTGGCAAGATAACACAGTAGAGCAATGAACAAGTAAAGGCTATCACTACATGCATATATGGCTGGTGGAGGCTCTATGGTTATAATGTTTTGCGAAAAGCCAATTTTTCCCTACAACAAAGGAATATATTTTATTTAACTATCATGATAGTTGAAACATTGAGAATGGTAAATCCCCATCTCAATCCCAATTAAGAAGTAATTAACAACCCCACAAATTAGTTAAGAGTGACGAGATCCACATGATAGTTCAAGAACCAAATACTCAAGATTGTCCATAACCGGGGACACGACTAACCATGATTAGCTTGTACACTCTGCAGAGGTTTGCGCACTTTTCCCCACAAGACTCGATCTCCTCCGTTGGATTTCTTGCACTACATGGTGTTTGAAAAACGGATGACCGAGACACAGTCTTTCAGAAGCATTAACTCTAACCCCGGGTAGACAGTACCAACCTACATCCCCTACATCTGCTAGCCTACCACTGGAAGAGGTCATGCAACATACTCAACTATGCTAGAGCCCATAATAGTTTGTGGCTGCATGCGGAAGTTTCCAGCATGAATAATATTATGATACCTTTGAGTCTGGGTGGCGAACCAAAAAGGACAGCACTTGTATATCCCCATGTGCCCACAACCAATCCACCCAAATGTGTGTTTAAGTAGCCACCTTAAGTTAACCATTAATTAACAATCTCACATCTATCATGGATACACTCAAACCCAATCCACGTCTACAAGCATAGCATGGCATTATAAGTGTAACGTAGAAGTAACTTCCAGGGGTTTGATAATAAAAGGGCAATAGGTTCTACCTCATCATCTACTTCCCAAAACCCACATGTTAAGAGATCCTACTCATGCAATGTTTGAGGGTTGTAACTAATGCATAAAAACCGGGAAATAAAGAGTATGATCAAAGTGTTAGTTGACTTACTGATGATCCACAAAACCTAGAGACTCGTAGTAGCACGCTGCGCACTCCGGGAATTCTATCGCAAACAAACAATAGCATACATAAGCACTCAAGCATACATGCACATGTAAAACTCAAATAAGATGATCCAAACTGAAAGTTCAACTAAAAAGCGTCGATTTGCAAAAAGAAACAATTGAATCGGAGCTATGAAACTGAAACTATGGTCAAGAGAACTTCGAAAACAAATCTGCTTGAAACCAAATTTTAAATTGTCAAAACCTTGTTCAAGTTGATTAAACAGAAAGAGGGGCTCGAGATGAAGATTTTGGTGTTGGTTTCACTGGATTTGGGCAAACGGTTTAGAAACGGCAAGGGTTTGAAGATCAGGGGCTAATCTGTGATAAAAATAACCGCGGATAAGTCTGTGGCCAAAAATAAAAGAAAAACAAAAGACTAATAAACAAACGTTCGTTGTCTGAACCTAACCGGCGAACAACGTTCATTAAAACGAACGGACGGACGAACGTCCGCTAAATAAAATAAACCGATGAAAACCGATCTAAGAAATTAAACCGGAAAACTAAAATACCGGGGTTTAACCGAGAAAAACCAATCGGTCAAACGGGGTCAACGGTGGCTGCTCTGGCGAGATCCGCAGCGGCGACGACGACGGTCGACGGCGTCGGGCGGCTGCGGGCGCGGCGCGGCGTCAGCGGCGGCGATGCGACGGCGCAGGCGAGGGCAGGCGGCGGCGCGGCGGCTTGGGGCTCTAGGGGGCCGGGCGGGCTTATAAAGGGGGCGGGCGGCGGCGTTGCTTGGGGAGGGGCCGGCCCGGGGAGGAGTCTGGCTCGGACTCCCCTCGGTGTCCGTGCGCGGCACGGCGACGGGGAAGGCGGCGGCGCGCGGGAGTGGGCCGGCTGGGCTTCGGCCTAGTCGGTCCAGGAATTTTTTTTAAACAATTCCGCCAAGAAAATCCTAATAAATATTAAAAAATCTAAAAATACCAAAAACAATTTCCACCGTCTAAATAAAAATATTTAGAATAAGGTGAACATTTTCTTGGCCTAAAATGCAATTTTAAAAAAATGCATATTTTTCTAATTCAAATAAAATCCAAATAAAATTATGTGTTTGATCTTAACATTTTTCCTCCAATATTCCTTTTATTTGGAGAAGTCATATTATCTCCTCTCATGTATTTTAATATTGGAAATATTATTTGGAGAGAAAAATAATTTAAACCAAAATGATCCTCTTTTCAATATTCGAGAAAATTCAAATATGAAAATAATAAAATCCCCGCCCCCTCGTCTTGATGATTGTTGTTGTTCCTTCTTGGCAGCGGCGAGAGGGAGGAAGGCCAGTGTTGCCTTGAGACTCTCTCCATGGGTCCTTCAGTTGCTTAGGATGTTTAGGATCACAAAACCAAAATGCAAAATAAAATATGTTATGCATATGATGACCTATGTATAACATTCCGAATTGAAAATTTGAGATGTTACAGTAAGATACGTAAAATTGGGCTATGGTGGTTATCAATGTAATGGCAAGAATGTATAATGATGGGAATATCACGATACCAAGATGAGGTTACCGTTCTTGCTTACGGTATGGTGTCAAAATGGTGGAGTGGTCGTTGTTGATGACGCGTCCGTGGCGAAGATGAGCCGCGGTGATGTTGATGTTGAACCATACCTAAATAGCCGAAACACAATAGGACACCGAACCGTAACTCAAATTCTCAAAGAAAAATGTGACCAAATTGTCGGAATTGGTAGCGGTTAAGCGATGGTGGTGTTTGCAGGAAATGGTGGTATGCGGAAGTGAATGTGGGCACTGGAGCAAAATTTGGCAAAAGTTAGGCGGAAAACGGTGCGGTGGATGGAGATGTTGCTGCCAAGGGCCGGATGTCCGAGCTTTAGGGCCAGATGTCCGAGGGTCGGGCCGGATGTCCGGGCTCTGGATCCCTGGACGAACTCGAGGAACTCCGTGTGGAAGAGGCAAATTCGGAAAAAAAAATCGGGAGATTTTGTGGATGGAAATTGGGGAAAAGATGGGGGAAAGCTAGATCTACCTGCAACACATGAAATTTGTGGATCAAATCCAACAAAATTTCATCACACCAACAAATCACAAAAAAAATCGGGGGGCTATTTTTGTGGGGAATTTTCGAATTAGGGACGAAATCAACAAAATTAGGTTAGAAAACAAAGAGGGGGGCTCCGAAATCATGATCAACATGGCTCATGATACCAAGATAATGTAGGGTGGAACCCTATACGGTTGATCTTTCACAAAAGGAGCGGATCCCACGGTGAACACGAAGAACACAAGAGGAAAACACGAAGGGAAACACAAGAGAATAACTCAAACCAACGAGATTAGGTCACACATATGCTAGATCCGAATACACATAGAGATCACACGGTCCAAATCCAACAAGGGACGATACATAGGGTAACGGGTTCTTCTCCGTGAAGAGGCCTTGAATCCGCGAGGGATCTTCCCGTGAGGAGTCTTGAATCCAAGATGGATCTTCTTCGAAGAGGCCGGGGTCTCTCGGTGGAGTAGATCCGGATGGATGAGCAAAGCTCTATCTCAAATGAGCTAAACCAATGCTAACCCTAGAAAGAGGGAGGAGAATGAGTATATATAGTCTAGGGGGTGAAGGGGTACATGGGCCTTGGCCCTACACTGTGCGCAGACAGGGGAGGTCGGATGTCCGGGCTTTCCCGAGGGGCCGGATGTCCGGGCTGGCGGGGTCGGCCTTGATGCATTCGTGATGGAGGACGCCGGATTTCCAGGCTGAGGCCGGATGTCCGGGGTCTGTAGGTACTTGGCGGCTGTCATGGTGGACGCTTCAGGGGCCGGATGTCCGGGGTCATGGCCGGATGTCCGGGTTCTGGAAGCCGCTCTTGACTCCTTTTATTGGTTCTCTTCATCCGTGAATTTGGAGACTTGTCCGTCTTCACATGCATCTTCGGAAGGGTCCTCTTGATACCTAATCATGCACAACATTCCGGACTTAGGTAGTAGCCATGTCTCGAGTGGATCATATGTGATATCACTAAGGAAGAAAGTCACCTCGGTTTCGAGAGCTCTAGCTCTAGCACGTATCATAGGTCCTCTTGGCACTTGGTGAAACAACGATAGATCCATAAAGATGACCGTAGGATACTCCGCATCAACAAGCCTTTTGCTAGTAAGATAACAAAGTGCCGCTGATCACCCTGGTACAGTTGTAATTACTCGGATGTTATTTCAGAATCACAGGACATGCATCCAGAAACTTTGGTTGCTCAAGTATGTCAAGCATATACACGTAGTAAGAGTGGTGCTATATTTTTTTTTATTTTTTTTGGAAAAGGGGGTTAAAACCCCGACATCTGCATCAACCAATGCATACGACCATCTTTATTAATTATTCAATAAAGGTCTAACAAAAACATGTACGATACTTCCCGTATAATCCATGTCCGACACATCAGATCGAACTGCCGGTGAGGTGGATTCAATGTGCAGCATCCCCGCAAAACAAAAGGATTTAATGTGCAGCAGACCACTCGGTGTTGCATCGTACGAGGATTGGACAAGGAAACGTCGTCTGTGCAGCAGACCACTGGAAGAAGTACATTTATTATCTTTCAAAAATCAAATACCCAGGATACAACTACATTACTGATTGATCTCCTACAACAATTTCTAGATGGAACGATGGCAAAAGAACAGGGGGGGAGACATACATACTTATCTTACAGCATTTGTACTGAACAATTTTCCTTACATCAAAGACAAGATTAAGACGGAACAGAAGCAGAACATCTCCTCGGCTCTTCCAACTCTATAACCTGGCATACCAAAGTTCCCGGAGTAAGTACGTACAGTAGAGGGATAGACAGGTATCGCATGCCACCGCTGAAACAATTAGCTCTCGAGCCAGTTGCATAATAGCTTCCCTCCAAATTTAATCATTTAAATATATGAACGAGCAAAAAGGAGAATATTACGTGAACATTTGTGGACGGTTACGGGGCTGGGGACGCTTCACTGGTGAGATTATCATATTTCTCAGAGCTGTCGAAGAATTGTTCATGTTAGCTCCAAAGACGGACCGTGGCGGCTGTCTGGGTCTCATATCCATCGGAGGTGCAGCAGTGTGACCAGGAGAACCCCCAGACAGCTCAAATGGACCAGAGTTCTCACGTCGTTGCCTTGGTTGTGGAGCCCATCCCTCATCTCTGCGCCCTGGGGTTTCAGGAGGATCAATCGATCCTGCAACAAGTGAATGAGCTGTTTTTGTGGAGAGGTAGCTTCTAGAAAGCCAAAGTGTTGTATTGAACTTATTCATGGCTGGATGTTTAGCAAAAGTAGCTATTTAATAGCTTCTCGAAAGGCAAAGTATTGGGACGAGTGAGCGGTAGACAACTAAAATCAACTGCGTGCATAATGCCATAAATTACCTTGTCTCAGAGGGTCGCCGCTGTCCAATATGTTGGGCATGCCTGAGAACAAGTCAGGCTGAGCTCTAGGGAAGTAGTTGTTTGCAGGTTGAATGGCTGAACGTTTTACTGATTCATACTCGTTTCTCAGCTGATCATACATCTCATCAAGCTTCCTCTTCTGCCTGGAAGGAAAGCACATTTCATACATATTGGATGGAGCGGAACTTTGTTCCTATAAGGAAAATAATGGCACACTAGACTAACCTGGATTTCTCTGCAAATTTTTCTTGTAACTCCTGCTTATCCCTTGTCAAGTTTTCAATCTCTTGTTCCATCAACTGGCATCTTTTGGCCATCTTCTGGTATGCCGCGTGCACTTCTTCCAGTTTTTCAGTGAACTTTGCCTGCATAACTTCACACTTTTGCCTACATTGACCAACAATTCTGTTCATCTTGTATTGCATCTCCAGATCCTTTTGTCCGATGTAAAACATGACACTTCTGTATGCACTCTTCATAACTGATTAGTATCATGTTCAAGGAAAAGCTAAATGATTATCATATTAGCAACAAAAGAACAAGCCTTCAACAGTAGTTACATAATCGCTGACATCATTGTCTCACTACAGCAGTTTTTGTTTTCAATTTTAGGTTGCTTGAGTTACTGGAATACTAAAACAGGAAGTTAATCAGGCACTAGATTCCATAGAGGTGAGCTATGTTATTCAACAAAATAACATAAGAACGATTCTAGGTCCAGTGAATAAAATATCAAGGATACGTATCTGTGGAGAAACTCCAGTCATTGACATCTGAGATAACAAACAAAGTTATCACAACAGGAAAATCGACTGCATATGTCATTATGAATCGAATTCAGAGGGGTACTTACATCTGTCCATTCATCGCTTGGATTTATGTCAGTAGGCTTCATATGGCTAAGAAATAATTAAAAAAAGGATTATATGATATCGGCATATTAATACATGGCTATTAATTTGATCTCAAGACTAAAACAGAATCCACTGTAACATGTTAAGAAGTGACATAGGTATATAAGGTTCTCATTAAGAGAAAAGTAAGAATGTGAAATACACACGAAACATGATGTTTTGTAGGCACTCCAGCATCTGTAGATATCCCAAATTGATATGGACAAGAGAAACGTAGCTTACACGAAGGATGAAACATTAAGCATGAAATAATGAATGCTATATCAAGAGTTTATAACTGACCTTTTGGAAAGTACTTGGTCACAAATTGGACATGCACCATCGTTACTGAGTATTTTCTTTGCATCCTCTGTACCTGCACAATAAGTATCAGTTCAAGTAAAAAAAAATGTATTCAGCAGTCCTCATGAACTTTACTTATTTACAGTTGAAACGATTAAACAGAAAGAGATAGAAGATTGCAGGCATACATAAAAGATGGCCACAAGTTGTTGTTATGGCTTGTCCTTCCAACTCCCGCCAGCAAGCGTTGCACTTCATTTTGTATTCTTTGTTCAGAAGAACCCTGCAGGTCGAAACACAGATAAATGACTTGCACTAGATGAACTGATCATAACCATCTAATGTATCCTGCATTACGGCCCTAAATCCTAAGAGGCTAAGAAGCACAAAATGCATGATTAGTGCAAATAATCACAAAATAAATGCAGAAATAACTGCATAAACTGTTTTCATGGAATGTGTAATCATGAGGGCATTTGCATAATGAAATGCCAGATCTTTTTGTTTTGAGTACCGAAATTTAACTATGAATCAGTTTTGTTGTGCATCACATATTTACCACTGATACCACAATACGTAAAATTTCTCAAGCATTGTAGTTTTCCCACTGCAAACAATAACTGGAAGCAAGACAATGAAGATGAAAACGAGAAATAAAGTTGGCCTTGAAGTGCAGCACACAATTTCTGTTATTTCCATTACACATTACCTCGCTTTTGACTACACTGGGTTGGACTATACATCACAGATCAGAGATGAGATAAAGGTATATATTTACAATGAAATAGGAAACCTGAGGAGCCATAGTTCGCCCACTGAATTCCATCAACAAAGAAGCATAAAAGGTCTTAATAGGCCAGAGAAGAATCATCTATAATGTTCTCCGAGTATTCTTTAAGTGATTCCGTATCAAATTTGTATAGTACTCATGAGTTCAGATTTAAACTTGTTAATGTTTAAAACCCTTCTGCTGTGCTCGGGAAAGCCGGAGCACTTTTCCACACGTCTTCTGATACTATACCGCGCACTTCTTTTAGCAAGCTCGGGGGACCCTGTATCCCATGTCACTGACAGGTATGTAACAGAATTCCATCACATAAATTCCTATTGAAACTTTTGGCATATAAGAAAAAGGGTAATCAGCATTTCTTCAAGCATTTTTTTAATTCAAATTTGCCATTCGGTTATGTGCAAAATATATCAAGATATTACAGTAACTAACCTTGCACTTATAATCGCCTAAACAGTAGGATCTCATATAACACAAGACATGATCAACATTACAAACATACCAGGTACATACAGAAGTCCTGATGCAGAATTCATCTAGTATATTGTAACCCAGTTACCTATTCCGCTGATTTGAGCTTAATCAAGTAGATAAGCTATCTCAGAGCACCTAAGTAGCTATAATATGTTTGGACGAGTGCTCAAATAAACTGTGATAACAGTGGTAGTGCCACTAAATACTGCTAATTAGGTAGCTTTATGGGAGACTTCTACAAACTCTCTCTATACTCCATAACAGAGACAAGAGTTCTGACTGATGCATCAAGCGATATGCATTTAGAACTATTTCTGCATTCCATAACATTTCACTCCTAATTAACTATTGCAACTAAATGGCATGATCCAACTTGCTTCAAATATAATAGTTCATTACATGTCAAGTTTTACTCTCATAATCTCAATTGTCAACAGTGAACATAGTGAATATATTTCAAATTAACACAGATCCAAACAAGCCAGCATAATAATTTTGTTAGCGGTACAGAAAACACCATAAATTTGTTGCATCCAGAGCACCAAAAATGCAAGAACAAAGCAGACACGATACACGATGACCCTATACTCTTCAGAACCTACCATTTGCAGCTAAAACAGACTGGTTAAAGCACTATAAAGCGAGCAGCAGAGCAGCTTTTGTACTCTTAACTCAACCGCACACACATCACAAATGGAACTGTATAAATGCGAATAGTTGCACTTGTACTACTAGCTAACTGTCCGCACTTGCCCATGAGGAGCGCAATCGAAGCCTGAGCACAATTTGGTGCAGTAGCGACTCCAAAACCCGCTGTAATGTCGGAAGCAAATTTCCCCAGGAGATCTCGCGACCAATCGCGTCCAATCCAGCAATCCACAAAGCAAAACTAGCTCCGACCCAGCGCCCAGCGCAGCCTAATAGCAAATCCGATGCGGTGAGATGGAGCGCTCAGTTACCTCCACACGAGCGTCAGGAAGGTGACCTCGTGAACGACGGTGGTGGTGGTGATGAGAGGTGGGTCTCCGGCGGGGACGAAACCCTCTTCGTCGAGGGCTCCAGAAGCCAGTATTCCGCTCCGCCGAGGAGGCGACGGGGAGCAGGAGGCGGGCCGGGAGGAGTTGGGGTGGGCGAATGGGAGTAGCCGTGGCCGTGGCGGCAATGGGGCCGCGAGGGTTTCAAACGAGTGGGATTGCTTGCTTCATTCGCGGAGAAGAGGAGGAAACGGCCGTTGCGAATGCGAGTCGCGGGTGACCGCGACGAGAGGCGTGGTCGTCGACTGTGGAGACGGCCGCTGTCCTTCACGCATTTGGTGCTGTGGCCTATATTTGGAACAAATCCCCCTCAAATCTAAACTAGATTAATCACCCCCCTCAAATCTAAACTAGATTAATCACCCCCTCAAATCTGTCATACCAGATCAATGAGGCCTCAAGGTGGCATTGAATCTGATTTAAGGTGGTTTTCGTGTTAAAGTTGCTGACTGGACGAGCTGACGTGTCAAAATTAATTGAATTAGATAAAGTTTCCCTTTCTTTATCAGGATGAACCTTAACTCTCTCACGCATGACAACGCACATCGATTTCTCCCACGCAACAAACCCGGCCTCTAGCAACAAACCCTAGGTCGAATTCATGTAAGAGGGTAGTCGTCGTTCGTTTTCCATGGCGCAGTCATCTGATAGCTCGTTCAATAGTTGTCGTTCGTCTTCATTGACGTTGTTGGCACCTCAACGGAAAGGGCCAATGAAGTACGTGCCCGACCAGATATGCCATTGCAAAGTGAAGGCGTCAAAATGGATATTATGGAACTGGCGGAGCCACGGTGCTAAAGTTGGACGGGCCAATACAAAGGAGAGCCCATTATTTTTACATTCACGACACAATCTACTCTCAGTATCTCACTGTATTTGCCATGAAATGGGCGGGCCATGGCCCTTTTTTACAACACATAGCTTCACCGGTTTCATGAAGCCTCCTCCCCAATCCTGGCCCGATGTTCTAGGGTACCCTATGGTGATCTTTCAAGAATTGGAGTGGGATTCCACGAAGAACACGGGGAAGAACACGAAGAAATCACAAAGGAACTGATACGGCTCAAATAGCTTTGAGACGATTTTTGGGTTGCCCTGATCTTTCACCGCACGCACAGACAAAAAAAATGAGTTTGGCAGCAAAGACCGAATAATAGCAGATGAGAGGGTTTGCTGATAGACGTGTAGTAGCTAGAGAAAATATACAACTTGCTGAAGTGGTGGATGTGCACGTGAAGGAATCTAGTAGCAGTTGTGATGTAGTAGTAGTACTGGGACAGACGAAGAGATTAAGGTAATGATGATTAGCGACGGCGACAGCGACGGAGTAATTATCACATGAATAATGAGAAGAAGGAAACGAGGATTCGTCCTTTGTAGAGAGCAAGAAACGAATTGATCTAGTGCTCTAGCTATCAATGGTCGCTTGAACACATGCGATAATCGAACCATCATGGATCACATGAACACAGAGTTAGGACAAGGACATCCATTGATGCATTTTCTGAGTATCTTTCTTTCCCCAAAACTGAAACCTCCTAGACGACGCTGCAGCTATTGCTTTATATAGGTGATGCGCTAAGATGAGCCAAACCTGACTTGAACTAGGAAACGATGAGGACTCCTCATCTGTTACAAATTGTACGTGACAAACAAAAAGGGAACTACAAAATCGGAACAAACTATGGAAAGCAAATAAAAGGGACACACGTACGTATACTTGCATGTATGATTTCTAGGCCAAAACTAAAATTAACTTGATGATGTAGCCTTCAAACTTACATTCTGCTGACGTAGGTAGAAGTAATCACAAGGTGTTCTGAACGTGAGCTTCACTTCCTCCCTAGGCATGAACTGAGGAGCAACAGAACAAACAAAAGAATTATTTGTGGTGATGTTGTTGTGTTCAATCGATAGAGCATATGGCCATCTCCTTTCAGTAGCATATGAAACGGGCTTCACACCTAAGACCCCCCTCTGTTCTGTAGCACACATGATCTTCTTATGATGTAGAGTGGGAACCACATACTTTTGCATCTTGTTTTCATAACGAGTCTCTCAGTTGGAAGAATTTTACTTGACAGTAATGGAGGAACGACAAGAGTACCTGCGATGACCCTATCATCCTCTCCCCCCTTTAAGTGAAACCGTTCTCGGTTTTGGTGCACTCTTCAAAAATTCCTTATGTAAAAACACATGATCAATCTTGATAGCATTGTTACCAACGGGCTGCAGCACACATTTGATGCCAACATCTCGAAACACATAAGTGTTGGATCTCCCCTCATGTATAGCATTGCGATCATATTGCCACGGATGACCCAACAACAACTGACACACATCCTGATGTAGGGTGGAACCCTAGATGGTCGATCTTTCTTGAAAGGAGCGGATCCCGCGAAGAACACGAGGAGAAATCATGAAGGGAAACACGAGAGAATCACTCAAACCAACAATAACGATCACACATATGCTAGATCCTCGGAACACAAAGAGATACACGATCCACGATCAACAAGGGACGATACATAGGGTAACCGGTTCTTCTCCGTGAGGAGGTCTTGAGTTCTTCCCGTTGGGGGTCTTGAATCCAAGTGGATCTTCTCCGAAGAGGAATGGTCTCTCTCGAAGGAGTAAATCTAGGTGGATGAGCAGAGCTCTATCTCTAATATGAGCTATCACATTGCTAACCCTAACTAGGAGGAGGGGGTCTATATATAGTGCTAAGCGATGAAAGGATAAGTGAGGAGCGAAGGGGTTCACGGGCCTCGGCCCAAGTCATGCGCGCAGGCAAAGGCCGGATGGTCCGGATGGGGGTCCGGAAGGTCCGGGCATCGTCCGGATGATCTGGGTCCTTGTCCGGATGATCTGGCTCCACCGGGTGAATTCTGCAAGCTTCGGGTGTCGTGGCTGTGGGATTACCCGGATGATCCGGGGGGCATCCGGATGATCCGGCTGAGTCCGGATGATCCGGACGGGGGTCGTACGTCCGGGCTGACTTCAGCAGCCGCTCCGTCTTCTTCTCCTTTCTTCCGTCTTTCTTCCATGCTTGGCCTTGATCCTTTGAATCTCCATGGCCATCTCGTATGAGACTGAGTATACACAAGGTCCATGCATGAGGTAGTAACCATGTCTCATATGTGGAAAGTGATGGTTCAAAGAGGAGTGAGTTCACCTTGTGTCCAATGGCGTATGATCGAGGTCTCATCGTATGTCCACTTGGGGCTTGGGGAGTAGTCGAAGTGTACATGGGGATGATCGTGGGATGCTCCGCATCATCTCCCCCCCTGGGAAAGATCCGCCCTCGGATCATGATCCTCGTCACCATGGAAACGGTTGTTGTGGACGGACTTGTAGTTGGACGGAGTTGAAGACATTGCGCAATCCAAGTACTCCAAGGTGTCGCCGGAGTGGTATACATGCAAAAAGAGCAAACACAAATGACACTCGAAAATACAGTGGTTAGCGCACACAAAGTGTCGATCATGTAAGAATGAGTCTGTGCGGCAAGATTGTTCATGACAAAGCGCATGCAGCTTATCAAGATGATATAGAATGATATGCAAAGCGTTCATGGGAGCAAAAGAATTCATTGTGCACACAAATGTGTTGTGAATATGATCAATGCAACCACGGTGCAAAATGATGTCATAGTGAGACGGTTTATCAATAGCATGAATATGGCAATGGATGCTTAATATGAATAAGTTATCATGCAATTGATGGTAGGCAATATGATCATGATGTATGAATATGTCATCAAGAAAGATCACAACAAATTTGCTAAGAAAGTGCACAAGCTCATATATCATGGATGACATGGTAATACAAGATGCAATAAGGCAATCATAATGTGGGTTAATCCATGCATAAGATGCAAATTTGTTATGTGTGGTGTTGTACCAAAGCTCGATGTTGTGGCACTCCTCAGCTTGAAGGTCCATAGGGTCCATCTCCAATGTCGGTCCTCCCTCCAATATGTGTAACATGTAGACAAGAAGAAGGAAACAACAATGAAAGAATAACCCATCCAATATGCATATGTGAGGATGGATCAAAGGGAAGGAGGTCACCTTTAGAAATGTTTCAAGGATGTTGGAGTTGCGCATCTTGTATGCCTTCACATAATCAATATGTCTCGTGATGGTACCACCTTGTGAATCCTTCAAAACGAAAGAACATGACAAACACTCAGAAAAACAAATGAGGTTAGCGGAAGTGCAAAACCAATCATTCGCGTGGTAAGATACCAACAAGTGTATGCATCATGCTCATCATAAGAAAGGACAAGGGAGCATTTCATAGTGTGGAGGCATATGATGCGAGAACAACCAAATACAATAGGCTCAACCAAACAAGCATGCATCACAAGTAATATGTCCAAGTCTCCACGATCAATAAGCATAGCAAGTTGGCACTCAATATAAGGGTATATAAGAGACAATGATCAAGATAAATCATGTGAGAGGCAAGAGCATATATGTCATCAACCCAAGAAAGCGAGTAAGAATGGAACATGGGTGATGCGATAAAGAAAGCAACCAAAGTGATCAAGTCAAACAAGCTAGTAGTGCGAAGATGCAACGTACTAGTAGGAATCATGGTAATCATGGCATGTGTGCAAATAGTGGGCATATATAATGCACATGACATATCACAAGCATGAAAGGAAGATATGAGCAAAGTAGGTTCATGGTGTTGGCAAGAAGTCCTATGTAAATAGCAATGGAACATCATGACTCTCCCAACACAACAAGCATCAATAGCATGAGGCACATGGTAAACATGGCAATAGCAACAAGGATCACCACCAAGCATGCAAATACACACATGAGTAGTAAAATGGTGAATCATGGGTAGATGCAAGCAAGGGTCAAAATTGCATGGGAAAGGCATAGAAGCAAGCATAACATGCAAAGTGAACATGGTAGAATGGGCATAATGTGACAAGTGGTAAATAGCCCATAGCCGTGTGAGAGCCAAGTAAAAGAGGTGCGCGTAGTAGTTGCGCAAAGGGAACGGTGGTAAGGACAATTCACAGAATCCCAAATCGCTGTTGCTCTCAAGAACTCGTTTTATCAACTCTTGAGATTGAGAGGTTGATGAGTATATGTGAGTACCTACACAAAACAAAGACAAAGGGAAAATTGTGTGTGCATGGTAGATGTACACATCATCCATCATGATGGAACGTGCATGTGTTGGTTAGCACAAAATAGACAATGCTCAAATAAATGAGATGCGTGATATAGAAACATGTCATCCATCATGAGCGGTTTGTTATTGTGTATAGCATAATGAAGACTCAAATTATGTAATGCATCATGGGAAATATCTAGAGCATTATTATGCGTGGAATGCATATGGTGCAAGCAATTATGAGAATCATGCAAAGTATGGAATGCATCAAAATCTCCTAATATGTATGAGGAAACTATGGGGGTTCCTCATGAGCATTAATGGAAACATCACTTGGAGAATATTGACAACATCCAAAACAAAGCATATTTGGAACAATGTGATCATGTCATGGTATAGTAGATGAATTGCGCAAATCATGTAAAGGAAACATGGTAATATCATCACATGAAAAACAAAAGCCAATGACCATAATCCCATCATCTATGCCATAAGTACAAATGGGATTTATTTTAATGGGGCATGCATAGTTACTATGTTGAGATTGAAATGATACAATATGGAAGATCTCACTCATAGCATATGACAAGTTCAATGGATTGTCAAACATGACATGACCAATAGAATTTTCACATGATATCCTATGGAGCATAGCATCACAACTAGGCAACTCAACTTGATCATCATCATATTCATCATAAATGGGTAAGTCATGACATGAGGAATTCGCACTAGCATGAATCATGGGTGGATCAACATCATGCAAGCAATCATTAGTGGGATAGTCCGCTAGTGGGACAAAAGAAGCATCATCACCTATGTTACCTTTGGAGAATCGCTCATTTGTTGTAGGTGAGGTGTCAAAGATCCACTCGTTGTCATCTTCAGCTTGATGGAACCATGTGGGGGTGCATCTTCTTCCACCATGGCCATCGTTGTCTCCATTGGAGGTATGGACTCGTCGAGGATAGGCATGTCATCATGTAGGAAACCTAGCACCAAAGAAGAAAATACACTTGGAGTAGAGGTTAAGTTGTTAGAAATCATAGTGGCCTCACGTGCCGTGTCAACTACCTCACTCACTAAGTGTTGTGGCTCACTCACTCTCTCTTGGATGCTCGCACTTGTATGGTTGGTGGAGTCACTCAAATGGCTCTCAACCTCACATAGGATATGTGGCATGCTCTCAAGTGTGGGGCTAGTGGTGGTCACACTCATCCTCTCATAGAAAATGCACTCAATGTCATATATGGTGGAGTCACTCATATCACTCATGGTGGGGTGGCTCTCCTCACATGGGAATCGGGGCATCTCGTCATACGTGGGTGCTAGAGAGATGTTGGTGCAAATGTCTCCATGCTCAACTCCTATCGCTGCCTTGGTTGAAGGGATAGTCCCATGCTCAACCTCCTCATCCATAATGACTCCAAAGATGAATGCCGTAGGATGTGGCAAAACATCACTCTCCTCCGAGACCAAAGATAAAGTCTCATGCGCGCTTGCGTAGCTTGACTCGGAGTAGGAGACATATTGGGGCCCCGTCTTCTTGTTGTTGAAGAGGTTCATGCTCGTCGCCGTGGTCGAAGGGGATGGCCCTTGCTCGACCTTCTTGTCACCACCTTGTTGTTGGAGGCCCATATGATGTGGCACCTTGTAGCTCGTCTCCATGACCGAAGGAAATTTTCCATGCTTGGCCATCTTCCTTGAGGGGATTCCAAAGATGGAAGTGTCTCCCTCACTTGTAGGTGGTCGCCTCGTACTTAATGATGTCGATGTAGGCGAACTCATGGGAAGTAGGTGAAGATGCCATACGTCCAAAGGCGAAGATGCCTTGGTAACACTTGGCGAAGATGCCGAAGTGGTTGCTGTAGCCGTAGCACCGTCTTGGTTGTTGTCGTCTCGCGGTCTTCTCTTGTGCTCATGAAGTTTTGCCATAGCTTGATGTAGAGCTTGTTGGGACTTGTAGGTTTGCGCGTGTCGAGCATCTTCATGATGATGGTGTCATTGTCGTGCTTGAGATCGTAGAAGATATTGTTCGTCGTCGTCGTGCACATGATGCTTGGAGGTGACTTGCCCTTCATGACGATGTGGATCACGAATGTGATGGTGGTCGCCATGGAAATGTGGACATGGACGAATTGCGCTTACATTGCTTGGGCGCTCTGAAGATGATCGACTTGCTCGCCGCCGCCTTGAGGATGATGAAGGGGAAGAAGAAGACTTGTAGTCGGCCACCATGTCTCGTAGTTGATCCTCTAGTTCGTCCAACTTGGTGCCGATGTAGTCCCTTTTCCTTTCTTCGGAGTGTCGTATGTCGATGGTGAGGTTGTCGATGCGCTCTCTCAATCTTGAGTGTGCGCCTTGCATTTGTCGTTGTAGATTGAGGATGGACGCTTTGGTGATGTAGTTGTTCGCGCCGTCGTTGTTGTTGAAGACCGGAGATGAAATGCCTTGCCTATCCATCACAAGACTCGAGCAAATATGAGTGGGAGAAAGAGAAGAACTTATACCAATTGTACCTTGACCGAAGTTGAAGATGGATCAATGATCACTCAATGATGTAATAAGGAAATAGCACAATTGGTACCGTTTCTCGTCGATTTCTCACACCTACACAAATAAGGCTTATGGAGTAGCTTGGTGAGGATAGTGGCACAAAATTTTGATGCAAAATGTTAGGAAGAGTCAATAATGTTGAAAGAGATTCACAAATTAGCAAGTAAAACAAGTAGACTAATAGCAATATATGGCACACGAAAACGCACACACGAATAGATAAATGGGGTCGTGCAACCAAGGAATGAGCTCAAAATGTGGAATGCACGGAAAACGCTCGTGTTGCACAACTCAAGAGAGACTCGAGCACGATTGCTCTATAGGCGGATACGACACTTGTGCACAACCTATAAGATGCAAAATGTATGAACTTTCTATCCCAAGTATGCTATGTATGTATGGTTCCCGGTGTTTCGCACACGATGATCCAGGATGATCAATATGGTAGTATGATATGTAATATGTCGATGCTCTGGAACTTGCTTCAAGCTTCTTTGTTCTTTCTCTTTTGCTTAAAAGCTTTATTCTTTTTTGTTGATATGTCCACAATGCACAAACCAAGATAGCAATTGTGTATATGCAGGAACAAACTTGTGACACAAGGGCTGATATGATGATACCAATATGATATGGTATGTATGCAACTGAAGGGCGGATCGATGATCACTAATGTGCACAAGTAACATTGCCGGCAATACTCAAATGGGTAGTCTCGATAGGCAAGTGATGCAAAATAGGCTAGGGGTTATCAATGCAATTGCAAGGGGAATATACAATGATGTCATCGAGGTTACCGTCCTTATGTATAATGACGACCTCGTGGCGATGATGAGTGGCGGTGTTCTCGATGTAGAACCATCCCTAATTAGCTGAAACACCTTAGGAAACGAAAAAACCGCGAACTCAAAATCTCAAATGGCAAATGTCAAATGGTGGTAGCCGAATGCGGTGGTGGTTGTGGAAGTATCAGTGGGAACCCGGTCAAAATGGGTTATGGTGGTGGAAGGATATGATGGGTTATACACAGTGTCGGAGTTGAAAGCACAGTCCCTAAGTAGCCGAAACACCTTAGGAGACACAACTCACAACACAAACAAAACTGGGTTAAGTTGAGGTGGCGGAAGTGTATGGTGGGCAAGGTTATGCGGAAATGGTGGTGGTTGATGAAGAAGCAACTGTCCCTAAGTAGAAGAAACACCTTAGGAGACTCTAATCACTACTCAAACAACCACATATGCAATGGGGATCAAAATGGGTTAGGTTGCGGAAGTCGATGGTGGTAATGCGGATGATATGGTGGAAGCCCTAGGCAAAGATGCCAAAGTTCCAAAAATTTGATTGATTCAAATGATGTTGGAAGTATTTTTGTGGGATGGGGGATGTCAATAGCTTCCAAACGAGCTAAAGAACGTCAAAAACGGACTCCGGATGAATTAGTTATGGCCGAAACAAAATTTCAGCACAGTTAGTTTCAGGGTTACCCGGACATCTGGGAGTTGGTTCGGATGATTCGGGTTCGTCAACCGGATTTTTGTCGCATGGGGTGTCCGGACGTCCGGGAGAGGGTCTAGCTGATCCGGGCTGGTCCGGATGATCCGGGCAGGTCAAACTGCTCAGGATTTTCTCTGGGGGACGAATTTTTGGGCGGAAATTGAATAATTTCGGGGCAAAATTGAGGAGATTTCGTGGATGGAAGGTGGGGAAACTTGTGGAGATGCTAGACCCACTTGAAACCAAGCAAATCCATGGATCAAAATCAAAAAAACATCATCCAAACCAACAAATCACAAAAAAATTGGGGCTATTTTTGGTGGGGATTTTCAGATTTAGGACGAAATCAACAAAACAAGACTAGAAAAACAAGGATAGGGATTCCAAATTCGTGATCAACCTTGATTTGATCCAAGATGATGTAGGGCGGAACCCTAGATGGCCGATTTTTCATGAAAGGAGCAGATCTCGCGAAGAACACGAAGAACACGAGGAGAAATCACGAAGGGAAACATGAGAGAATCACTCAAACCAACAAGAACGATCACACATATGCTAGATCCTCGGAACACAAAGAGATACACGATCCACGATCAACAAGAGACGATACATAGGGTAACCGGTTCTTCTCTGTGAGGAGGTCTTGAGTTCTTCCCGCTTGGGGTCTTGAATACAAGTGGATCTTCTCCGAAGAGGAACGATCTCTCTCGAAGGAGTAGATCCGGGTGGATGAGCAGAGCTCTATCTCTAATATGAGCTATCACATTGCTAACCCTAACTAGGAGGAGGAGGGGGTCTATATATAGTGCTAAGCCACGAAAGGGTAAGTGAGGGGCGAAGGGGTTCACGGGCCTCGACCCAAGTCATGCGCGCAGGCAAAGGCCGGATGATCCGGATGGGGGTCCAGAAGACCCGGGCATCGACCGTATGATCCGGGTCCTCGTTCGGATGATCCCGCTCCGCCGGGTGGATTCTGCAAGCTTCGGGTGTCGTGGCTGTGGGATTACCCGGATGATCCGGGGGGCATCCGGATGATCCGACTGAGTCCGGATGATCCGGACGTTAGGGCTGACTTCAGCAGTCGCCCCGTCTTCTCTTCCATGCTTGGCCTTGGTCCTTTGTGATGTAGGGTAGAACCCTAGTGGCCCGATCTTTCACGAAAGGAGCGAATCCTGTGATGAACACGAAGAACACGAGGAGGGAAACGAGTGGAAAATCACGAGGGGAACACAAGAGAACACTCAAACCAACAAGGATGATCACACATGTGCTAGATCCTCGAGTACATAGGGAGAGATGCATGAATCCACGGACAACTAAGGACGATACAAGGGTAGCCGTTTCTTCTCCGTGAGGAGGTCTTGATGTTCTTCTCTGCGAGGAGGTCTTGAATCCACAAGGGGATCTTCTCCGCGAGGAGGTCTTGAATCCAAGTGGATCTTCTCCGAAGAGGGGCCGCGGTCTCTCTCGTGGAGAAGATCCGGATGGATGAGCGAAGCTCTATCTCGAAGTATGGGCTAAACCAACGCTAACCCTAACTAGAAGGAGGTGGAGGAGTATATATAGTCTAGAGCCATGAAGGGGTAAGTGAGGAGGGGATACATGGGCCTTTGGCCTGGTTAGGCACGCGCAGGTGCCAGACGTCCGGGCTGGGGGCCGGATGTCCGGGGCTTTGGGACGAGCCGGATGTCCGGGGTCGCGGCCGGATGTCCAGGGTGAAGTGGAGGTTCAGCTGCTCTCTGGATACGTCGGTGCCAAATTTCCGGGGCGATGCCGGATGTCCGGGCTATCGGGAGGCGCCGGATGTCTGGGGTTGGCGCCGGATGTCCGGGCCCAAGTGGTGGCACTTGTTGCTCTCGGGTTTGGAGGGGCCGGATTTCCGGGCTGGGAGCCGGATGTCCGGGGGCTCGGGAACGGCTGGATGTCCGGGCTGGCGAGGCCGGATGTACGGGGCCTGGGAGCTTTTCTCCGTCTTCTTCCGTCGTCGCTTCCATGCTTCCCTCGCGGATGGTGTAGTTGTTCCTTGGCACTCGCACTCCTCCTCAACATCCGTGAAGCTCCGACAATACCTATGCATGCACACGGGAGAAGTGTCAAGTAGTATACCATCCTCGAAGGGGTCAAGTGAGCACGTGTAAAGGAGATGATTCACCTTTATGTATGTGAAGTAGATGCCGCACGTGTCACTTGCCAAACGGACTCTTGACATGGTGATGTCCATAGGATGCTCCGCATCATCTCCCCTCCCTTGGGAAAGATCCGACCTCGGATCGAAATCCATATCACCATGGGAAAGAGATGGCGTCGTCGTGTAGGAGTGGTCGATCACCAAGTTCTCATCATCTTGAAGCTCGAAATGGGCACTCTCCAATGTCGCACCATCTTGGGATTCCTTCAAAAGTAGAAAAGACAACAAAGACTTGGAAAAACAAATGTGGTTAGCGTTAGTGCAAAACCAAGCATTCGATAGGTGAGTCACCAAACAAGTGTCGTCATCATTCAAAGCATAAGGTGTGACAAAGGATTGTGACATGGCATGTAAGCATATCAATCGAGCGTAAGAAAAGAAATCATGGGGACAAGTATGCAATTGTGAGGTAGTGATGCAAATATGTGTGTCAAGAGAATAAGCATCTACCTCAAGATCATAGCAAGCATTCAGAAAGTTCTCAGTGAAAGGTCTATGGTAGGCATATGAATCATTCACAACACCAAAGAAGGTGAGATGTCTAAACACATGGATCAAGCGCAAGACAATCCAAGCAATACGTGCATAGGGTGTAGTGAAGATAGTGTGGCACTCAACACAAAAGAAAAAGCAATTGTTCATCATGTGTGAGGCAATCAAGGCAAGCATATAGCAATCAATGAGACATGGCATATGTGAAGAAATGATATTGTTGCAACCAAGCATGTGATAGGAGCAAATAATCCAAGAATTGGATGCAACACACAAGGTATACATATCATGATGCATGGAAAAATGACAAGTTGAAGCAAGATCTCTAACATGTGTGCAATCAAGTCTCATGGCGCAAGCAACACAAGTAATATGATCCGCAATATCCATGCTCATGGTTTGGGGGTTCTCAAAAGAGAAGGATATCACCTTGAAAACATGTCCTTGTGCGTCCTTCACAATGCCGAAGTACAAGCAAGTGCGATGTAGAATCATCATGGTAGGAGGTGGTTTGCTCTCAAGAGCTCAGATTATCAACTCACGTGACGTGGAAGTCGACACGAAGTCCAAGTATCCTACACTTGCACACAACAAAAAGAACGTATGCGCATGGTAGATAAACACATCATACATCATGATGGTTCTCTTCTCTTACACATAACCATTATAAACACAAGTGCATGAATAATATGATGCAACAATGGCAATATTCATGGCACTAGGTATATGGTGCAAAGAGGTAAGACAAGCACACTTCACAAGGAATATGTCAAAATCTCCAAATAGATGTGAGAATGCTATGGGGGCAATCTCATGAGCAAGGCGAAATGCATCGTTGCACTCAATACATGGCAAATCATCTAGCATGAGAGAGGCAACATATGGAGATATATGACAAGAAGGAATAACAATCATGTCGTGCAAACTAGTGGAGCGAAGATGCAACACACTAGAGGAAATCATGGCAATGATGTCATGTGAGCAAATAATAGGCATAGACAATGCACATGACATATCGCAAGCACGAACACAAAGCAAGATCATAGTATCATCATAGGAATGGGGCACAAAGCAAATATGGCAATAACAAGTGATACCTCCACCAAGCTTGCAAATACACATAGAAGTAGTAGAATCAATCATCATGTGTAATGCAAAGCATGGGTCACAAATGCATGGCAAAGGCATAGGAATGAGCATATCATGCAAAGTGAACATGGCAAGATGGGCATATAATATGTAATGGACAATAACCCATAGCCAAGTGAGGGCCAAGTAGAAGAAATGCGCGAAGTCTTTGCGCGAAGAGAGCGGTGGGAAAGACAATCCATGGGATCCCAAGTCATCATTGCTCTCTAGAGCTCGTTTTGTCAACTCGTGGGATTGCGAGGTTGACAAGAATTCGTGGGTACCTACACAAAAGAGACACAAATGAAAGAGATTGTGTGTGTGGTAAATGTACACATCATCCATCATGATGTGTATGTGCACATGTGAGTTAGTACAAGATAAGCATCGCTCAAATAAATTTGATGCATGGTATAAGAACATGTCATCCATCATGAAAGAATAGTTATTGTGTATAACACGATGGGGACACAAATTTAGCATACAAGTATAAGGATCATGCAATGGATGGGAGTGATCAAAATCTCCTAAAATGTATGAGGAAACTATGGGGGTCTCCTCATGAGTAATATTGGAAACATCATATGGAGAAAATGGACAACATCCAAAACAATGCATATCTGAAGCTAGGTGGTCATGGCATGGCATATGCGATAAAGGATGCAAAGGGAGCATATCAATATCATCACAAGAAAAACAAATGCCAATAACCATGGGCTTGTCATCTGTGCCATAAGTGCAAATTGGGTTAATCTTAATGGCACATGCATAGTCACTATGAAGAGATTACAAATATGACATGTGGTCGATCTCATGCATAGCATATGACAAGTCAAGCGGATTGGCAAACATGATATGACCGAGAGAATTGTCACAAGAAATCCTATGTAACATGGCATCACAACTAAAAGACTCCACATGGCAATCATCATACTCATCATAAATGGGTAAATCATCGCATGGGGAAATCATACTAGCATGAAGCATGTCAATAGGGGGATCAACATCATGCAAGCAATCAATGTCATGAATGTCCACTAGTGGGACTAGAGCATCACCTTCACCTATGTTACCTTTGTCATTCCACTCAAGTGGTGTAGGTGAGGTGGGAAAGACCAAATGGTGGTCATCTTCATCTTGATGGAACCATGTGGGGGGTGCATCATATTCCACCATGGCCATCGTCTTGTCCAAAGGGAGGACGAAGTCATCACGAATCGGCGCGTCATCATAGATGGGACCTAGCACCAAATGAGAATACACAATAGAGGTAGAGGTCAATTTGTTAGAAATGCAAATGGCCTCACGAGACCTATCAACTATCACACTCTCTCTATGTGGTGGTTCACTCACTCCCACAAAATAGGTGCACTCAATCTCACGTATGGTGGAGTCACTCATCTCACTCAAGTGGTGGGGGTTGTGGCTCTCCTCACATGGGAATTGTGGAAACACATCATATATGGGGCTAGTGGTGAAGTCACTCTCACTCTCAATATGGAGGCTAAAGTCACTCAAGTCATCACATGTCGCCATGGTCGAAGGGAAAATCCCATGCTCAACCATCTCATTGTTGTCGCCGTGGATGAAGGCCAAAGATGGCACATCATCACTCTCGCCTCCTAAGATGGAAGCATCATCCTTGCTCGCCACCTTGTCGCTCGCCTCCAAAGCTTGGTCCTTGAGGTTCTCCGTAGTCGTACTTGTCGCCGCACCATCTTGAAAAAGAGTCAAAGTAGAATCGACATCATCAATGCCACAAAGAGGGATGGCGGTGAAGTCGAACTTGGGAGCATCGTCTTGGAGCTCGTTGGGCTTGGACATCTTGGTGGTACTAGCCTCATGTTCGTTCTCATGGAGCTTGGTCGTCGCAAAGTGAGCTTGGGGTGGAGAAGCCTTGGCCTTCATGAGTTCTTGTTCCACCTTGATAGCACCAATGTAGTTGTCGTCGAGGGACTTGTAGTTCTCGAGGAAGATCATCTTGGAGATGTCGTTGTGTAATCCCATCATGAAGTGGAACTTCATAGAAATGGGGTCGTCCACGCCGGCTCATCGCAAGGCAATCTTCATCTCTTTGAAGTACTCGTCGATGGACTTGGATCCTTGGGTGGTGTTCTCCAATTGGCGTAGAAGTTGTTCCGTGTAGGTTGGAGGCACGAACTCTCACCGCAAAGCTCTCTTCGTCTTGGGCCAACTCATGTCGTAGCTCTCCGAAGGTGCGTGAAGCCACCATGTGGACGCGTAGTTGTGGAATTTTCTTGTGGCGCACTTCACTTGATCTTCGGGAGGAACTTGATGTAGCTTGAGGTAGTCGTCCATCAAACACTCCCACTCGAGATACTCCTCGGGTTCTAGAGTCCCATAGAAAGGAATCTCATGGTCGATGTCGAGGTCGTAGTAGCTCGTGGAAGTCACGGACTTGAGCTTGGGGAGCTTCTCTTGAAGTGCTTGTGGTGCTTGTTGGCGAAGATGCCATATATCCGAAGGCGAAGATGCCTTGAAGTCACTTGGCGAAGATGCCAAGGGAGATGTTGAAGTCTTTGAGCGGTTGTTGGTGTTGAGCTCTTGACCTTCACGTTCATGATGGTGATGGTGTCAATGCCGATGTGACCTTGCCGGAGGTGGTAGCTCGGAGGCATGTGCTCTTGAGCGTCTTCTCGAAGATGAGGAAGATTGCTTGTAGGACTTGATGAGGGCTTTGATCTCCTCCATTTGAGCTTGCATCTTGGCGTCGGTGGAGTTTTGCGTGGCATCAAACTCGTCGTTCTTCTTGTAGACCAAAGATGAAATGCCTTGCCTATCCATCACAAGACTCGAGCAAATATGAGTGGGAGAAAGAGAAGAACGAATACCAAATGTACCTTGACCGAAGTTGAAAGTGGATTAATGATCACTCCAATGTGGACAAGGAAATAGCACAATTGGTACCAATTCTTGTTGGTTTCTCACACCTACACAAATAAGGCTTATGGTGGAGCTCGGTGAGGATAGTGGCACAAAAATTTGATGTAAAATGTTAGCAAGAGTCAATAATGTTGAAAGAGATTCACAAATTCGCAAGTGAAACAAGTAGACCAATAGCAATATGGGTGGCACATGGAAATGCACACACGGATAGATAAATGGGGTCGTGCAACCAAGGATGAGCACAAAATGTGGAATCCACGGAAAACGCTCGTGTTGCACAACTCAAGAGAGACGCTAGCACGATTGCTCTATAGGTGGATACGACACTTGTGCACAACCTATGATATGCAAAATGTATCGACTTTCTATCCCAAGTATGCTATGTATGTATGGCTCCCGGTGTTATGATCCAAGATGATCTTATATGCAATGTTGTATGATGCTATGGCTCTTACTTACAAGCTTATTTGCTCTTTCTCTTTTGCTTAAAAGCTTATTCTTTTTTTGTATATGGCCACTTTGCGAAATGCACAAACCAAGATAGCGATTGTGTATATGCGGGAACAAACTTGAGGCACACGAGATGGTATGATACTGATAGAGGCAAAGGTGTCCCGTCTTTCGATGAGATAGTGGCTATCGTTTAAGAGGAAGTCGACTTTGACGATCCGACTACGAACGTGCGAGGACGTCGCGCCTTAGCAATCGCTAAACCAACTCCGAGGGGTTATTGACCACGCCGGAGCATGATCAACCTGACCACGAGGGCCTGTTTCCTGTGAGCAAACAAAGAACAAGCAAGAAACTGAGATTGCAATCTGGATATTGCGAATATAAGATGGAAGCTTTATTGATCAAGGTGGGGTTCTGTGATGTCTTGGTCTGGTCGTTGGACACAAACGAAGTACGCGAAGTTGCAGCTATGGCGAACTTTTAATCTAAACAAAACCCAAAGTCTAAACGATGCCCTAAGGGCTGTATATATATGGAGGAAGAGGGGGGAATTTCGTGGCCCTTGGAGGAGGGGTCCGAAACCAACCCTAACTCTTGTTTCCCCACACATACAGACTCTAAAAACAGCCTATACTTAAGTATTTCGAAAATACATGGGCCTGGCCCAATAATAAGGTGACGCAGCACCTAGAATAGCCTCTGGACGAAATTTATGAAGTGGCATCTTGTATATTTCGTCCCATGCTTCATGCACTCATTATGGTGGCTTCAGAGTCCTGGAATCATCACTTGTAACTCCGTTCTTGTTCCCCTTGCGCATGCCATCATCTCCATGCTTGAACTTGCTCCAAGGTTCATCTTTCTTGTCCAAGCTAGGCCCTTCATTTGTAAGCAAAACAAACGTATCCAATTTAGGCAACATCATATTCTCATGAACATTAGAATCGTTACCAAGAAACGAAAGTACCTGATAATTCAATTGGCGTGCGCGAGCTCTAGTAATTGGTCCAATATGTATAGCAGCAGGGGTTGTGGGTGTAACAATGGTATTGATGTCCTCATCATCCTCCCCTTCTTGAAATGAAGTCGTCCTCGACGAAATTTCATCGTCCTCACCCAAATAAGGCTTCAAATCTGCAATGTTAAAATCGGGACTAACCCCAAAATCTGCAGGCAGCTCAAGTTTATATGCATTATCATTTATTTTCTCTAACACCTTAAAAGGACCATCAGCATGTGGCATTAGCTTTGATTTGCGCAAATTAGGAAATCTATCCTTACGCAAATGTAACCAAACAAGATCTCCAGGTGCAAACACAACATATTTTCTACCCTTATCTCCAGCAATTTTATATTTAGCATTCATACGCTCAATGTTTTCCTTAGTTAACTCATGCATTTTTAAAATCAATTCAGCACGTTCTTTAGCATCAAAATTATCCTTCTCCGAAGATGGAAGAGGCAACAAATCAATAGGTGCACGAGGTAGGAAACCATACACAATTTCAAAAGGGCACATCTTAGTAGTAGAATGCAATGAACAATTATAAGCAAATTAAATATGAGGCAAGCATTCTTCCCACATTTTCTTGTTATTCTTCAAAACATCCCTAAGCATAGTAGACAATGTTCTATTGACTACTTCAGTTTGTCCATCAGTTTGGGGGTGACAAGTAGTACTAAAAAGCAGCTTAGTCCCCAACTTAGCCCATAAACATCTCCAAAAGTGGCTAAGAAAGTTAGTATCACGATCTGAAACAATAGTATTTGGCACACCATGCAAGCGAATAATTTCATGAAAGAACAAACCAGTAACATTAACAGCATCATCGCTTTTATGACATGGTATAAAGTGTGCCATTTTCGAGAACCTATCCACGACAACAAATATGCTATCCCCCCCTTCTTTGTTCGAGATAAACCTAAAACAAAGTCCATAGATATATCCTCCCAAGGAACACTAGGTACAGGCAAAGGCATATATAAACCATGAGGATTGAGTCGTGACTTAGCTTTTTGACATGTAGTGCAGCGAGCAACAAAACGCTCAACATCCCGTCTCATCTTTGGCCAAAAGAAATGTGTAGCAAGTATATCCTCTGTCTTCTTGACGCCAAAGTGTCCCATTAACCCTCCTCCATGCGCCTCCTGCAACAACAAAAGACGAACCGAGCTAGCTGGAATGCATAGTTTGTTAGCACAAAACACAAATCCATCGTTAAGAACGAACTTGTTCCAAGTTCTCCCTTCCTTACAATTCTGCAATACATCTTTAAATTCAGCATCATGCACATATTGATCTTTGATGGTCTCCAAACCAAATATTTTAAATTCAAGTTGTGAAAGCATAGTATAACGATGAGACAATGCATCAGCAATAACATTTTCTTTACCCTTCTTGTGTTTAATGACATAAGGAAAAGTCTCAATGAATTCAACCCATTTAGCATGTCTACGGTTCAGTTTTGCTTGACTTTTAATGTGTTTCAAAGATTCATGATCAGAATGTATAACAAATTCCTTGGGCCATAAATAATGTTTCCATGTTTCTAAGGTCCGAACAAGAGCATATAATTCTTTGTCATAAGTAGAGTAGTTTAGACTAGGCCCACTCAATTTTTTAGAAAAGTATGCAACAGGTTTGCCATCTTGTAATAACACACCTCCTAATCCAATTCCACTAGCATCACATTCAAGCTCAAAAGTCTTATTAAAATCAGGAAGTTGGAGTAAAGGAGCATGTGTCAACTTATCTTTCAATACCGTGAAGGCCTCTTCCTGTGCGGTACCCAAACAAAAGGCACATCCTTATTTGTAAGCTCGTTGAGAGGTGCAGCAATGGTGCTGAAATCTCTCACAAAACGCCTATAGAAACCAGCGAGGCCAAGGAAACTCCTGACTTGTGTGACCCTTTTGGGCTGAGGCCAACTCTCAATAGCTTCAATCTTGGCTTTATCAACTTCAATTCCCTGTGGAGTAACAACATAGCCAAGAAAAGATACTCGGTCGGTGCAAAAGGTGCACTTTCCAAGGTTACCAAACAAACGTGCATCACGTAGAGCAATAAAACAACACATAAATGTTCCAAATGTTCCTCCAAAGATTTGCTATAAATCAATATGTCATCAAAGTACACTACCACAAATCGTCCGATGATAGCACCTAAAACTTCGTTCATTAACTCATGAAAGTACAAGGTGCATTAGTTAACCCAAAAGGCATGACTAACCACTCATATAATCCAAACTTAGTTTTAAATGCTATTTTCCATTCATCTCCCAATTTCATACAAATTTGATGGTATCCACTACGCAAATCAACTTTGGAGAATATTATAGAGCCACTCAATTCATCAAGCATATCATCTAGCCTAGGAATAGGATGACGATAACGAATAGTAATATTATTAATGCCTCTACAATCAACGCACATACGTGACGTACCATCCTTTTTCGGCACTAAAATGATAGGAACAACACAAGGACTAAGGGATTCGCGTATATAACCTTTGTCGAGCAGTTCTTGTACTTGACGCATAATCTCCTTCGTCTTCTCTGGATTGGTACGGTATGGTGCACGGTTGGGTAATGATGCACCGGCAATTAAGTCAATTTGATGCTCAATCCCTCGAATAGGTGGTAATCCCGGTGGCACGTCTTGTGGAAAGACGTCAGCGAACTCCTGCAAAATGTTAGTGACAGCAGGAGACAAAGAGGAAGGCACGTCCTCGAATGAAAATAATGCCTCTTTGCACACAAAAGAATAGCAAATAGATTTTCTAAAATCTAAATCATCAATATCAGATTTGGTGGCAATTAAACATGCACTTTCAATTTAATTTCAGAAGCAACACTAGATGGTTTGTTATTAGGCTGCATTTGTTGCTCAAAGTCTTTTGCCACAATCTGATTTTCACTTTTATTTTTCTCCTATTTTGCTTTATTAGCTCTATTAATATCATCTTTCAAAATGGAATCAGGAGTCATAGGAAGCAAAGTAATATTTTTATCCTTATGAACAAGAGTATACTGATTGTTTCTACCATGGTGTACAGAATTTTTATCAAATTGCCATGGTCTACCAAGTAATAAGGAACATGCTTGCATAGGTACCACATCAAAATCAACATAATCAGCATATGTAGAGATAGTAAAATGCACACGAACAGTACGTGTTACCTTAACCTTGCCACTTTTGTTGAACCATTCGATGTAGTAATGATGTGGATGTGGTCTTGTGGTGAGTGATAGCTTCTCCACCATGTCCATGCTAGCCAAGTTAGTGCAGCTCCCTCCATCGATAATGACGCGAACAGAACGTTCCTTCACAACTCCCTTTGTATGGAACAAATTATGCCTCTGATTTTGCTCAGCTTGTGTGACCTGCACACTCAAAACACGTTGAGCAACTAAACATTCATACCTGTCAGCATCTTCAGGAGCCATGTATTGCGTCTCATGATCAGAATCATCTCCACCGTGTTCTTCACGTGTAATATGAGCCAAAGTCTCCTCATCATAGTCACTAGCGGACTCATACCCACCATCCTCAGTAGCAATCATCACACGTTGAGATTTGCATTGTCTCGCAAAATGTCCTCTTCCCTTACAACGACGACAAATAATATCACTTGTGTGCCCTGTTGATGCCATGGAGGAAGAAAAACTATGCGCAGGCCCGGGAGGTGTGCTCTTGGCAGATAGTGGTGGTTGTGCCCGCTTTCTTGTATCACCGCTAGAGGTAGCACCTGATGGAGGTGCTGGTGTAGTGGAAGTAGAGGATGCACGTGGTATCCATGATGAAGATCGACCTGCAGAAAAGTTAGTTCACGCCAATGCCTGTCGATCCTGCACTTCACGTTCAGCTTTACAAGCAAGATGGAATAAACGAGTGATATTAGTATACTCCTTATACTCTAGAATGGTCCGAATCTCTCTATTTAATCCACCCATAAAACGTGCAAGCATAGCTTCATTCTCCTCAACAATACCACATCTAATCATGCCAGTTTGTAATTCCTGATAATATTCTTCTACATAATTTTTTCCTGTCTTAAACGCTGCAATTTTTGAAGTAATTCACGTTGATAATATGGTGGAACCCAATGAGTACGCATAGCAGTTTTCAAAGTAGCCCAAGTAGTTGGAATAGGATATAATCTACAATGCTCAGACCACCAAACACATGCAAAACTAGTGAATGCACAAACAGCAGCGGGAACACGTCTCTCCTCAGGATATTGTAAACATGTAAATCGTTGTTCAGTTTCTAACTCCCAAGTAAGATATATATCAGGAACATATCTACCCTCAAATGGTGGAATATTCAATTTTAGTTTAGGGAGATGGTCATGATCTCGTACCTGAGGGGGAGCCCTACCATTGCCATTATTTGCATGTGGACGACCAGGTGGTTGCTGTGCTGGTGGTGGCATGTAGTTCTGATTTTTGATCAACCTCATCCTCGTAATCTCCCACATAATCCTCCTCCTCCGCATCAGCAGCAGGAGCCACAGAAGAATCAACAGCAGCACCAACAGTTTGACCAGGCACAAGAGGGACATGGCTCGCTCGGTGGAGGGCTATTTCACAACGTGGAGGTAGTCGTCGTCGTCGTTGTTGTTGTTGTTGTTGTTGTCGTTGTCGTTGTCGTTGTTGTTGTTGTTGTTGTTGTTGTTGTTGTTGTTGTTGTTGTTGTTGTTGTTGTTGTTGTTGTTGTTGTTGTTGTTGTTGTTGTTGTTGTTGTTGTTGTTGTTGTTGTTGTTGTTGTTGTTGTAGAGGTGCGTTAGGTGCAGCCGGTGGTGGTGGTGGAAGACGCGCGAGCAATTCATTAAACTTGTTATCGAGCTTTGTTTCGAACATCCTCTCCATGCCATCTATCTTCTCCATCGCCTCTTCAAATCTGTTTAGCACATCTTGCACCTGTCCACTCATCATTTGCTGAAATTTATCATGCAACTCCTTATTCGTCATGTTCTCCCAGTCAGTCTCGTCCGCTTGTGATCCTGCCATGGTTAGCAGTAATAGAAACACACAAGAATATGATCCTACAGACTACTAACAAGAGGTGGTGGTGGATGTCACAAATCCGTCAAGCAAAACTCAAATTCTTACCAGTTCTTACCCAGCAGCAGGCGCTGATCGACAACCGTCGTAGTCAAAACTCTCAAAGCTTGGATAGAGTGATTACCAGGGGAGTCAAACGCACGACGTAGATGTATGTGGAGCTGGGAAGGCTTATAATATGGTAGCAAAAAGGGTCAGCAATAATCAATTCAGAGATGCAAAGTTGAATAAACGCTCAACGACGGTACTGTGCTGGTCCTAGGCTAGACCGTGCTAGAGATACGAGCCTAGAACACTAACGAAATCACGACGCTGCATGTAAACAATGGAGGAGCACACTCTGAATTTTTTTTCTTTTTTTTCACTTTTTTTGCTCCGCAACAATTTTTTTTAGAAAAAGTCTACAAATGGTCTAAAAACTGCCTAGCCAGAATTTTCCAGACTTAGTTTTTTTAGTTTGGAACTATTTTTCTTCTGCGGGTAGTACGTAATCTCGGGAGTCCTACTCAGTCACGACTTGGAGTATGGCGTGATCTGGAACTCGAAAACAAAGCAACAAATACTGGACTCGGACTGGTGGCGGAGATGAATCTGGTGGAACTCGGACTATGGTGGTATATCTGGACTCGAATTGGTGGTGGTATATGGCGATGGTATATCTGGACTCGGATTGGTGGTGGTATATAGCGATGGTATATGTGGACTCGGATTGGTGGTTGTATATGGCAGCGGCGATGTACATGGTGGGGTGGTGGTATATGGTAATGATGATGATGATTGTGCGGCGGCGGCGTGACAACCTGTGAACAGAACTCGAAACTCTAAGGGACTAGACGCTAAGACCAGCAACTCGACACGACGATGCAACCGCAAATTCAACAAAGCAAAACTCTAAAAAGACTATGCAAAGGCTCAGATTGGTTCGGATATGATGACCTAACCCTAATTTTTTTTGGCTTTTTCGTGGACTATAGGTATGAAGAACATACTCGACCTAAACTACGAAAAACTGTAAAATCTCACCGAGCAACCTGAAAATCTGATACAACTTGATAGAGGCAAAGGTGTCCCGTCTTTCGATGAGATAGTGGCTATCGTTTTAGAGGAAGTCGACTTTGACGAACCGACTACGAACATGCGAGGACGTCACGCCTTAGCAATCGCTAAACCAACTCCGAGGGGTTATTGACCACGCCGGAGCACGATCAACCTGACCACGAGGGCCTGTTTCTTGCGAGCAAACGAAGAACAAGCAAGAAACTGAGATTGCAATCTGGATATTGCGAATATAAGATGGAAGCTTTATTGATCAAGGTGGGGTTCTGTGACGTCTTGGTCTGGTCATTGGACAAAAACGAAGTACGCGAAGTTGCAGCTATGGCAAACTTTTAATCTAAACAAAACCCAAAGTCTAAACGATGCCCTAAGGGCTGTATATATGGAGGAAGAGGGGGGAATTTCGTGGCCCTTGGAGGAGGGGTCCTAAACCAACCCCAACTCTTGTTTCCACACACATACGGACTCTAAACACAGCCTATACTTAAGTATTTTGAAAATACATGGGCCTGGCCCAATAATAAGGTGACGCAGCACCTAGAATAGCCTCTGGACGAAATTTATGAAGTGTCATCTTGTATATTTCGTCCCATGCTTCATGCACTCATTATGGTGGCTTCAGATTCTTGGAATCATCACTTGTAACTCCGTTCTTGTTCCCCTTGCGCATGCCATCATCTCCATGCTTGAACTTGCTCCAAGGTTCATCTTTCTTGTCCAAGCTAGGCCCTTCATTTGTAAGCAAAACAAATGTATCCAACTTAGGCAACATCATATTCTCATGAACATTAGAATCGTTACCAAGAAACGAAAGTACCTGATAATTCAATTGGCGTGCGCGAGCTCTAGTAATTGGTCCAGTATGTATAGCAGCAGGGGCCGTGGGTGTAACAATGGTATTGATGTCCTCATCAGATACCAATATGATATGGTATGTATGCAATGTATGGTGTAGATCACTAATGTGCACAAGTAACGTTGCCGGCAATACTCAAATGGCTAGTCTCGATAGGCAAGTGATGCAAAATGGGCTAGGGGTTATCAATGCAATGGCAAGGGAATATACAATGGAGGGATACCACGATACCAAGATGATATGGAGGTTACCGTCCGTGTCGATGATGAGTGGCGGTGATCTTGATGGAGATACCAAGATGATGGAGACTTGTCCCTAAGTAGCCGAAACACCTTAGGAAACGGAAAAACCGCGAACTCAAAATCTCAAACGTCAAATGTCAAAATGGTGGTAGCGGGGTGTGATGGTGGTTGCGGAAGCTGAATGGGTTTTGCGAGTAGGCAATGCGGAAGTGGAGGGTAAGGTGGTGTACTATACACGGTGTCGGAGTTGAAAGCACGGTCCCTAAGTAGCCGAAACACCTTAGGAGACACAACTCACAACACAAACAAAATTGGGTTAAGTTTGGTGGCGGAGGTGTATAGTGGTCAAGCCTATGCATTAGTGGTGGTGGTGGTTGATGAAGAAGCAACCGTCCCTAAGTATCCTAGACACCTTAGGAGACTCAAATCACTCCTCAAGCAACCACATATGCGCTGGGGATCAATATTGGTTTGGTTGCGGGAGTCGGTGGTGGTGTAGCCGATGATGTGGTGGAAGCCCTAGGCAAAGATGCCAAAGTTCCGAAAATTTGATGGAGTCAAATGGTTATGGTAGTATTTTTGTGGGAAGGGGAATGTCAAGAGCTTTTCAACGAGCTAAAGAACATCAAAAACAGACTCCGGATGAATTAGTTATGGACAAAACGGTGAAACGGGGAAGACTGAAATCCCAGGGGCCGGAAATCCGGGACCTAATGTCCAGAACCTTGCAGATTTTATGCTCCAGGAGCCAGATGTCCGGCTTGGGGCCCGAATGTCCGGCCTGAGGCCCGGATGTCCAGCCCGACGATTCCAGATCTCGTTTGGCACATCAAAACTCGATTTGGGGGCGGAAATAGATGGATTTGGGGGCAAAATTGATGGGATTTCATGGATGGAAAGTGGGGAAACTTGGGGATATGCTAGAACCACTCGAAACCAAGCAAATCCATGGATCAAAATTAACAAAACATCATCTCACCAACAAATCACAAAAAAAATTTGGGGCTATTTTTGGGTGGGGATTTTCAAAATTGGGGAATGACACAACAAAATTAGGCTACAAAACGAAGAGGGGAGACTCCGAAATCGTGATCAACGTGGCTCTAGATACCAAGATGATGGTATCAAGAGACAAGCTGGCTCTGATCCAAGATGATGTAGGGTAGAACCCTAGTGGCCCGATCTTTCACGAAAGGAGCGAATCCCGCGATGAACACGAAGAACACGAGGAGGGAAATGAGGGGAAAATCACGAGGGGAACACAAGAGAACACTCAAACCAACAGGGATGATCACACATGTGCTAGATCCTCGAGTACATAGGGAGAGATACACGAATCCACAGACAACTAAGGACGATACAAGGGTAGCCGGTTCTTCTCTGTGAGGAGGTCTTGATGTTCTTCTCTGCGAGGAGGTCTTGAATCCACAAGGGGATCTTCTCCGCGAGGAGGTCTTGAATCCAAGTGGATCTTCTCCGAAGAGGGGCCACGGTCTCTCTCGTGGAGTAGATCCGGATGGATGAGCGAAGCTCTATCTCGAAGTATGGGCTAAACCAACGCTAACCCTAACTAGAAGGAGGTGGATGAGTATATATAGTCTTGAGCCACGAAGGGGTAAGTGAGGAGGGGATACATGGGCCTTTGGCCCGGTTAGGCACGCGCAGGTGCCGGACGTCTGGGCTGGGGGCTGGATGTCCGGGGCTTTGGGACGAGCCGGATGTCCGGGGTCGCGGCCGGATGTCCGGGCTGAAGTGGAGGTTCAGCTGCTCTCTGGATACGTCGGTGCCGGATGTCCGGGGCGATGCCGGATGTCCGGGCTGTTGGGAGGCGCCGGATGTCCGGGGTTGGCGCCGGATGTCCGGGCCTGAGTGGTGGCACTTGTTGCTCTCGGGTTCGGAGGGGCCGGATTTCCGGGCTGGGAGCTGGATGTCCGGGGGCTCGGGAACGGCTGGATGTCCGGGGCTTGGGAGCTTTTCTCCGTCTTCTTCCGTCGTCGCTTCCATGCTTCCCTCGCGGATGGTGTAGTTGTTCCTTGGCGCTTGCACTCCTCCTCAACATCCGTGAAGCTCCGACAATACCTATGCATGCACACGGGAGAAGTGTCAAGTAGTATACCATCCTCGAAGGGGTCAAGTGAGCACGTGTAAAGGAGATGATTCACCTTTATGTATGTGAAGTAGATGCCGCACGTGTCACTTGCCAAACGGACTCTTGACATGGTGATGTCCATAGGATGCTCCGCATCACTTTGAATCTCCGTGGTCATCTCGTATGAGCCTGAGTATACACAAGGTCCATGCATGAGGTAGTAACCATGTCTCATATGTGGAAAGTGACGGTTCAAAGAGGAGTGATTTCACCTTGTGTCCAATGGCGTATGGTGGAGGTCTCATCGTATGTCCTCTTGGGGCTTGGGGAGTTGTCGAAGTGTACATGAGGATGATCGTAGGATGCTCTGCATCACATCCTTTGGCACAACATCGCAAATCACCTCATCATAATATGTGCCAATATTGAACTTTACGCGTACCTTGTGAGTCACCTTCAAACGTACGGAGTTGTACAACCACTAAAGGCAATGTGGCTATGGATGTGGCCATGTCTTCAATCCTAAAGCGTCCAGCACACGCTTTTGCTTATGATGTTGGTGTAGCTCCCTCCATCAACAATCAACTTGCAACACTTGTTGTTGATTCGGCATTGTGAATGAAATTTTTCCACCGCTGTCCCGCGCTTGGTATTTGATCCTCTTTAGCTCTCTACACCATGATGCATGGCAGATAATAATCCAAAGTATATCACTTGATAGGATTTGATTCACTTTCCCCTTGCTTGAGCTCATCATAATCTAAGTCAGTTTTGTGTTCAGAAACATATCCATCATTAACAAGGAGCACTCTCTTCTTGTTCGGCCAATCAATGCCTTTGTGTCCCCTACCTCCGCATGTGTAACACACAATCTCACTAGTACACATAGCGGACTGCGCACTAGAATCATCCCTTGAAGCCACTTCGCTCGCAACCATAGGTTCTTTGCTCATCTCCTTGCGATCAGTGGCAGATGACCTATAGGATGAAACTCGCTTGACATTATCATCATCATTCGAATAAGAATGCCTCCCGATGCTAAAATTGTTGTGGACTTTGGAAACTTGCTTTGCCATGACCCACTGCTCGGCATGCTCCACTTGACGAAGAAGCTCTTGCATATCATTATACTGCATCAAATCAACGCGGCCGCGTATATCTTCATTTAGTCCCTCAAAGAATTGTGTCATGGTTGCATCATCAGACTCATGCCCATTTGGTCGAATCATCAAAACTTGCATCTTTTGGTAGTACTCATCCATCGGCATGGCTCCTTGGACAACACGACGAAGCTTTGTGTGCTGCTCCTTCTGAAAATAAGCTGGAACAAAGGGAGCATGCATTGTACGCTTCATATCTCACCATGATTCCGGTCGCGCGTCATTATGGTTGAGTTGATCCCACCAAATTAATGCGTAACCTGAAAATTCAAGAGATGCAAATGAATCTTCTGCTCCTCGGAGTACGGTGGTTATAAAAAATCTGCTCCACATGCATCTCACACTCAAGATACTCCTCGGGACTGGCCTTGCCTGTGAATGAAGGTATAGTAATTTTTATTCTACCAATATATACCTCCGTTGATGTAGGGTGGAAACCCTAGGGACGATCTTTCATGATTGGGGCAGATCCTACGAAGAACACGAGGGGAAACACGAGGGAGAAACCAGAGGTAACACTCAAATAAACGAGAAATGATCACACATGTGCTAGATCCATGAACATAAAGAGTGATACAAGATTCAAACACAACAAAGGACGATACAAAAGGTCTTACCCGTGAGGAGGTCTTGAGGGGTCTTCCCGTGATGGGGTCTTGAATCCACTTGGGGGATCTTCTCCGCAGAGGTTGTGAACTCCGATGGAGAAGGTATCAAGTGGATGAGAAAAGCTCTATCTCTCAAATGAGCTAATCCTTTGCTAACCCTAGAAAGAGGGAGGAGGAGGAGTATATATAGTCTAATTGGACGAAGGGGTACATGGGCCTCGACGCAACACGCTGTCAACACACAGGCGTCGGATGTCCGACAACTACCGGACGTCCAGCGGCTCGTGAGGGTCCGGACATCCGGTACTTGTCGGGAGTCTGACGTTTTGGCTCGAGATGGTCGGCGTCGGATTTCTAGCCGGCGTCGGATGTCTGGGGTGTCGGTCGTCCGGTGGTCTCCATACTTCTGACATTTTTGTTCTATGATGGTGGTGCCGGTCGTCCGGAGGGGCTCGGTCATCCCGGGGCTGGAGCATGTCGGACGTCCGGTCGGTGTCAGTCGTCCGGCCGCTGGAGCGTGCGCAGGCTGGGACTCGGCTGGCTGGCTGAAGCTCCCAGGCGTCGGACGTCCGACGAGTACCGGTCGTCCGATGGCTATAGATTCCTGGTAGCTCTTCCTCTTGGTCATTGTACTTGGTGTCCTCGTCGTCTTGTCCGTTGGGTGTAGCTGTCTCGTGGATTTCCTCCAAGTACCTGATCACACATAGGGTCCCCACTTGAGGTGGCAGCCATGTCTCATATGTAGAAAGTGGTAGTGCGGAGAGGGGCGAGTTCACCTTATCTTCGATAGCCTTTGCTCAAGCTCTTGTCATTGGTCCAAGTGGTGTCATGGGAGACATAGGTAGGTCCATGGGGGTGATGAGGACATCAATACCATTGTTACACCCACAGCCCCTACTGTTACATATACTGGACCAATTACTAGAGCTCGGGCACGCCAATTAAATTACCAGGTACTTTCGTTTCTTGGTAATGATTCTAATGTTCATGAGATTATGATGCTGCCTAAATGGATACATTTGTTTTGCTTACAAATGAAGGGCCTAGCTTGGAGAAGGATGAACATTGGAGCAAGAACACGCATGGAGTTGATGGCATGCGCAAGGGGATCAAGAACGGAGTTACAAGTGATGATTTCAGGACTTTGAAGCCGCCATAAGGAGTGCATGAAGCCTTGGACGAAATATACAAGATGCCACTTCATAATAGTCGTCCATAGGCTATTCTAGGTGCTGCGTCACCTTATTAATGGGCCAGGCCCATGTAATTTCGAAATACTTAAGTATAGGCTATTTTTAGAGTCCGTATGTGTGGGGAAACAAGAGTTAGGGTTGGTTTCGGACCCCACCCTCAAGGGCCACGAAATTCCCCCCTCTTCCTCCATATATACAGCCCTTAGGGCGTCGTTTAGACTTTGGGTTTTGTTTAGATTAAAAGTTCGCCATAGCTGCAACTTCGCGTACTTCGTTTGTGTCCAACGACCAGACCAAGACGTCACAGAACCCCACCTTGATCAATAAAGCTTTCATCTTATATTCGTAATATCCCGATTGCAATCTCAGTTTCTTGCTTGTTCTTCGTTTGCTCACAGGAAACAGACCCTCGTGGTCAGGTTGATCGTGCTCCGGCATGGTCAATAACCCTCGGAAGTTGGTTTAGCGATTGCTAAGGCGCGACGTCTCGCACGTTCGTAGTCGGATCGTCAAGGTCGACTCCCACAGAAAACGACAGCCACCATCTCATCGAAACATCGGGACACCTTAGCCTCTATCAAGTGGTATCAGATTTCCAGGTTGCTCGGTGAGATTTTTACAGTTTTTCGTAGATTAGATCGAGTCTGTTCTTCATACCTACAGTCCACGAAAAAAAAGCCACACAAAAAAATTAGGGTTAGTTCATCATATCCGAACCAATCTGAGCCTTTGCATAATCTTTTTAGGGTTTTTGCTTTGTTGAATTTGCGGTTGCATCGTCGTGTCAAGTTGCTGGTCTTAGAGTCTAGTCTTTTAGAGTTTCGAGTTCTGGTCATAAGTTGTCACGCCGCCGCCGCACCATCATTATCGCCCATCTACCACTTTTGCTTATCCGCCACCGCTCTGAATCCATATCCATATACCACTACCAATCTGTATCCATATACCACCACCAATCTCTATCCATATACCACCACCACTACCATATACCACCACCGCTGCCATATACCACAACCATATATCCACCACCAATCCGAGTTCTTCTCATATTAGGTTTGTTCTTGAGATCAATCTAAATTCCGAGTCGTGTTTCCTTGCCTGCGTAGGTCTCAAAAAAAAAAGAGTCTGGAGACCCCCGGGCAGTTTTTAGGCCAAAATTTTCACGGGCAATTTTTTTCCCTATCCTATTTTTAGGCTTTTCTGAGTCTTTTGAGCCACGTGCCATCATAGTGATTTTTTGTCGCACTTTTTCGTCGTCGCTGCCCTGATTTCCGAAAAAAAGTGAATTTTTTTTTCGTGCCCATCCTATCAGTTTGACGAGGGAAGAGTTTTGAGACACTCGCCATTATAGTGATTTTTCACGGAAAAAAAGAGGAGCGCAAAAAAAAGGAGCGCAAAAAAAAGAGCGAAAAAAACGTTTCAGAGTGTGCTTTTCCCATATTTACGTGCAGCGCCATGATTTTGTTAGTGTTCTAGGCTCGCGTCTCTAGTACGGTCTAGCCTAGGACCAGCACAGTACCGTCGTTGAGCGTTTATTCAACTTTGCATCTCTGAATTGATTATTGCTGACCCTTTTTGCTACCATACTATAAGCCTTCCCAGCTCCACATACATCTACGTCGTGCGTTTGACTCTCCCTGGCAATCGCTCTATCCAAGCTTTTGAGAGTTTTTGACTACAACGGTTGCCGATCACCGCCTGCTGGTGGGTAAGAACTGGTAAGAATTTGAGATTTGCTTGACGGATTTGTGACACCCGCCACCACCACCACTTGTTAGTAGTCTATAGGATCATATTCTTGTGTGTTTCTATTGCTGCTAACCATGTCAGGATCACAAGCCGATGAGACTGACTGGGAGAACTTGACGAACAAGGAGCTTCATGATACGTTTCAGCAAATGATGAATGGACAGGTGCAAGATGTGATAAACAGATTTGAAGAGGCCATGGAGAAGATAGATGGCATGGAGAAGACGTTTGAAACAAAGCTCGATAACAAGTTTGCTGAATTGCTTTCGCGTTTTCCACCACCACCACCGGCTGCTCCTGCCGCACCTCTGCAACAACAGCAACAACACCGACTACCTCCACGTCGGGAAACAGCCCTCCGCCGAGCGAGCCGTGTCCCTCTTCAGTCGGGCCAAACTGTTGGTGCTGCTGTTGATACTTCTATGGCTCCTACTGCTGATGTGGAGGAGGATGCTTATGTGGGAGATTATGAGGATGAGGTTGTTCAAAATCAGAACTACGTGCCACTAACAACACAGCAACCACCAGGTCGTCCACATGCAAATAATGGCAATGGTAGGGCTCACCCTCAGGTACGAGATCATGACCATCTCCCTAAACTAAAATTGAATATTCCACCATTTGAGGGTAGATATGTTCCTGATATGTATCTTACTTGGGAGTTAGAAACTGAACAACGATTTACATGTTTACAATATCCCGAGGAGAGACGTGTTCCTGCTGCTGTTTGTGCTTTCACTAGTTTTGCATGTGTTTGGTGGTCTGAGCATTGTAGATTATATCCTATTCCGGCTACTTGGGCTGCTTTGAAAACTGCTATGCGTACTCGTTGGGTTCCACCATATTATCAACGTGAATTACTTCAAAAATTGCAGCGCTTAAGACAGGGAAAAAATTCTGTAGAAGAATATTATCAGGAATTACAAACTGGCATGATTAGATGTGGTATTGTTGAGGAGAATGAAGCTATGCTTGCACGTTTTATGGGTGGATTAAATAGAGAGATTCAGACGATTCTAGAGTATAAGGAGTATACTAATATCACTCGTTTATTCCATCTTGCTTGTAAAGCTGAACGTGAAGTGCAGGATCGACAGGCATTGGCGCGGACTAACTTTTCTGCAGGTCGACCTTCATCATGGACACCACGTGCATCATCTACTTCCACACGTTCTGCTACACCGGCACCTCCGTCGGCTACCACCTCCAATCGTGATACAATAAAGCAGGCACAATCACCACTATCTGCCAAGAGCACACCTTCTGGGCCTGCAAAGAGCTCTTCTTCATCCATGGCATCAACAGGGCAAACACATGATATTATTTGTCGACGTTGCAAGGGTGGAGGTCATTATGCGAGAGAATGCCCATCTAAGCGTGTGATGATTGTTACTGAGGATGGTGGGTATGAGTCCGCTAGTGACTATGATGAGGAGACTTTGGCTCTTATTACACGTGACGAACACGGTGGAGACGATTTTGATCATGAGACGCAATACATGGCTCCTGAAGATGCTGACAGGTATGAAAGTTTAGTTGCTCAACGTGTTTTGAGTGTGCAGGTTACACAAGCTGAGCAAAATCAGAGGCATAATTTGTTCCATACAAAGGGAGTTGTGAAGGAACGTTCTGTTCGCGTGATCATAGATGGAGGGAGCTGCAATAACTTGGCTAGCATGGAGATGGTGGAGAAGCTATCTCTCACCACAAGACCACATCCACATCCTTACTACATCCAATGGTTCAATAACAGCGGCAAGGTTAAGGTAACACGTACTGTTCGTGTGCATTTTAGTATCTCTACATATGCTGATTATGTTGATTGTGATGTGGTACCTATGCAAGCATGTTCCTTATTACTTGGTAGACCATGGCAATTTGATAAAAATTCTATACACCATGGTAGAAACAATCAGTATACTCTTGTTCATAACGATAAAAATATTACTTTGCTTCCTATGACTCCTGATTCCATTTTGAAAGATGATATTAATAGAGCTAATAAAGCAAAACAGGAGACAAATAAGAGTGAAAATCAGATTGTGGCAAAAGAATTTGAGCACCAAATGAAGCCTAATAATAAACCATCTACTCTTGTTTCTGAAATTAAATTGAAAAGTGCATGTTTACTTGCCACCAAATCTGATATTGATGAGCTAGATTTCAGCAAATCTGTTTGCTATGCTTTTGTGTGCAAAGAGGCATTATTTTCATTCGAGGACGTGCCTTCCTCTTTGCCCCCTGCTGTCACTAACATTTTGCAGGAGTTCGCTGACGTCTTTCCACAAGACGTGCCACCGGGATTACCACCTATTCGAGGGATTGAGCATCAAATTGATTTAATTCCCGGTGCTTCGCTACCCAACTGTGCACCATACCGTACCAATCCAGAGGAGACGAAGGAGATTATGCGTCAAGTACAAGAACTGCTCGACAAAGGTTATATACGCGAATCCCTTAGTCCTTGTGCTGTTCCTATCATTTTAGTGCCGAAAAAGGATGGTACGTCGCGTATGTGCGTTGATTGTAGAGGCATTAATAATATTACTATTCGTTATCGTCATCCTATTCCTAGGCTAGATGATATGCTTGATGAATTGAGTGGCTCTACAATATTCTCCAAAGTTGATTTGCGTAGTGGATACCATCAAATTCGCATGAAATTGGGTGATGAATGGAAAACAACATTTAAAACTAAGTTTGGATTATATGAGTGGTTAGTCATGCCTTTTGGGTTAACTAATGCACCTAGTACTTTCATGAGGTTAATGAACGAAGTTTTACGTGCTTTCATTGGACGATTTGTGGTAGTTTACTTTGATGACATATTGATTTATAGCAAATCTTTGGAGGAACATTTGGAACATTTACGTGCTGTTTTTATTGCTCTACGTGATGCACGTTTGTTTGGAAACCTTGGAAAGTGCACCTTTTGCACCGACCGAGTATCTTTTCTTGGCTATGTTGTTACTCCACAGGGAATTGAAGTTGATAAAGCCAAGATTGAAGCTATTGAGAGTTGGCCGCAGCCCAAAATGGTCACACAAGTGAGGAGTTTCCTTGGCCTCGCTGGTTTCTATAGGCGTTTTGTGAGAGATTTCAGCACCATTGCTGCACCTCTCAACGAGCTTACAAAGAAGGATGTGCCTTTTGTTTGGGGTACCGCACAGGAAGAAGCCTTCACGGTTTTGAAAGATAAGTTGACACATGCTCCTTTACTCCAACTTCCTAATTTCAATAAGACTTTTGAGCTTGAATGTGATGCTAGTGGAATTGGATTAGGAGGTGTGTTATTACAAGATGGAAAACCTGTTGCATACTTTTCTGAAAAATTGAGTGGGCCTAGTCTGAACTATTCTACTTATGATAAAGAATTATATGCTCTTGTTCGGACCTTAGAAACATGGCAACATTATTTATGGCCCAAGGAATTTGTTATACATTCTTATCATGAATCTTTGAAACACATTAAAAGTCAAGCAAAACTGAACCGTAGACATGCTAAATGGGTTGAATTCATTGAGACTTTCCCTTATGTCATTAAACACAAGAAGGGTAAAGAAAATGTTATTGCTGATGCCTTGTCTCGTCGTTATACTATGCTTTCACAACTTGACTTTAAAATATTTGGTTTGGAGACCATCAAAGATCAATATGTTCATGATGCTGAATTTAAAGATGTATTGCAGAATTGTAAGGAAGGGAGAACTTGGAACAAGTTCGTTCTTAACGATGGATTTGTGTTTCGTGCTAACAAGCTATGCATTCCAGCTAGCTCCGTTCATCTTTTGTTGTTGCAGGAGGCGCATGGAGGAGGATTAATGGGACACTTTGGCATCAAGAAGACGGAGGATATACTTGCTACACATTTCTTTTGGCCAAAGATGAGACGGGATGTTGAGCGTTTTGTTGCTCGCTGCACTACATGTCAAAGAGCTAAGTCACGACTCAATCCTCATGGTTTATATATGCCTTTGCGAGTACCTAGTGTTCCTTGGGAGGATATATCTATGGACTTTGTTTTAGGTTTACCTTGAACAAAGAAGGGGAGGGATAGCATATTTGTTGTCGTGGATAGGTTCTCGAAAATGGCACACTTTATACCATGTCATAAAAGCGATGATGCTGTTAATGTTGCTGATTAATTCTTTCGTGAAATTATTCGCTTACATGGTGTGCCAAATACTATTGTTTCAGATCGTGATACTAAATTTCTTAGCCACTTTTGGAGATGTTTATGGGCTAAGTTGGGGACTAAGCTGCTTTTTAGTACTACTTGTCACCCCCAAACTAATGGACAAACTGAAGTAGTCAATAGAACATTGTCTACTATGCTTAGGGCTGTTTTGAAGAATAACAAGAAAATGTGGGAAGAATGCTTGCCTCATATTGAATTTGCTTATAATCGCTCATTGCATTCTACTACTAAGATGTGCCCTTTTGAAATTGTGTATGGTTTCCTACCTCGTGCACCTATTGATTTGTTGCCTCTTCCATCTTCAGAGAAGGTTAATTTTGATGCTAAAGAACGTTCTAAATTGATTTTAAAAATGCATGAGTTAACTAAGGAAAACATTGAGCGTACGAATGCTAAATATTAAGTTGCTGGAGATAAGGGTAGAAAACATGTTGTGTTTGCGCCTGGAGATCTTGTTTGGTTACATTTGCGTAAAGATAGATGTCCTAATCTGCGCAAATCAAAGCTAATGCCACGTGCTGATGGTCCTTTTAAGGTGTTAGAGAAAATAAATGATAATGCATATAAACTTGAGCTACCTGTAGATTTTGGGGTTAGTCCCACTTTTAACATTGCAGATTTGAAGCCTTATTTGGGTGAGGAAGATGCGCTTCCGTCGAGGACGACTTCATTTCAAGAAGGGGAGGATGATGAGGACATCAATACCATTGTTACACCCACAGCCCCTACTGTTACATATACTGGACCAATTACTAGAGCTCGGGCACGCCAATTAAATTACCAGGTACTTTCGTTTCTTGGTAATGATTCTAATGTTCATGAGATTATGATGCTGCCTAAATTGGATACATTTGTTTTGCTTACAAATGAAGGGCCTAGCTTGGAGAAGGATGAACATTGGAGCAAGAACACGCATGGAGTTGATGGCATGCGCAAGGGGATCAAGAACGGAGTTACAAGTGATGATTTCAGGACTTTGAAGCCGCCATAAGGAGTGCATGAAGCCTTGGACGAAATATACAAGATGCCACTTCATAATATTCGTCCATAGGCTATTCTAGGTGCTGCGTCACCTTATTAATGGGCCAGGCCCATGTAATTTCGAAATACTTAAGTATAGGCTATTTTTAGAGTCCGTATGTGTGGGGAAACAAGAGTTAGGGTTGGTTTCGGACCCCACCCTCAAGGGCCACGAAATTCCCCCCTCTTCCTCCATATATACAGCCCTTAGGGCGTCGTTTAGACTTTGGGTTTTGTTTAGATTAAAAGTTCGCCATAGCTGCAACTTCGCGTACTTCGTTTGTGTCCAACGACCAGACCAAGACGTCACAGAACCCCACCTTGATCAATAAAGCTTTCATCTTATATTCGCAATATCCCGATTGCAATCTCAGTTTCTTGCTTGTTCTTCGTTTTCTCGCAGGAAACAGACCCTCGTGGTCAGGTTGATCGTGCTCCGGCGTGGTCAATAACCCTCGGAAGTTGGTTTAGCGATTGCTAAGGCGCGACGTCTCGCACGTTCGTAGTCGGATCGTCAAGGTCGACTCCCACAGAAAACGACAGCCACCATCTCATCGAAACATCGGGACACCTTAGCCTCTATCAGGGGGTGACCAAAGGATGCTCCTCATCATCTCCCCCCTTGGGAAAGATCTGACCTCGGATCGAGATCCTCATCACCATCATAGGGAGAGAGATCTTTGATGTTGAAGATATCGCTCACGGAGTACTTGTTGCATGGTAAGTCAATCTTGTACGCATTGTTGTTGTAGCGCTCAAGCACCTTGAAGGGTCCGTCGGCTTGTGGTCGTAGCTTGGACTTGCGTTTGTTGGGGAAACATTCCTTGTGAAGGTGTGATGAGGACAACAATACCATTGTTACACCCACAGCCCCTGCTGCTATACATACTGGACCAATTACTAGAGCTCGCGCACACCAATTAAATTATCAGGTACTTTCGTTTCTTGGTAATGATTCTAATGTTCATGAGAATATGATGCTGGCTAAATTGGATACATTTGTTTTGATTACAAATGAAGGGCCTAGCTTGCATAAGAGGGATGAACACTGGAGCAAGACCAAGCATGGAGATGATGGCATGTGCAAGGGGATCGAGAACGGAGTTGCACGTGGTGATTTCAGGACTTTGAAGCCACCATAATGAGTGCATGAAGCCTTGGAAGAAATATACAAGATTCCACTTCACAAATTTCGTCCAGAGGCTATTCTAGGTGCTGTGTCACCTTATTACTGGGCCAGGCCCATGTATTTTCGAAATACTTAAGTATAGGCTGTTTTTACAGTCCGTATGTGTGGGGAAACAAGAGTTAGGGTTGGTTTCGGACCCCTCCTCCAAGGGCCACAAAATCCCCCCCTCTTCCTCCATATATACAGCCCTTAGGGCGTCGTTTAGACTTTAGGGTTTTGTTTAGATTAAAATTCGCCATAGCTACAACTTCGCGTACTTCATTTGTGTTCAACAACCAGACAAAGGCGTCACAAAACCCCACCTCGATCAATAAAGCTTTCCTCTTATATTCGCAATATCCAGATTGCAATCTCAGTTTCTTGCTTGTTGTTCATTTGCCTGCAGGAAACAGACCTTCGTGGTCAGGTTGATCGTGCTCCGACGTGGTCAATAACCTCTCGGAGTTGGTTTAGCGATTGCTAAGGCATGACGTCCTCGCACGTTCGTAGTCAGATCGTCAAAGTCGACTTCCTCCAAAATGATAGACACCATCTCATCAAAAGACGGGACACCTTTGCCTCTATCAAGCGGTATCAGATTTCTAGGTTGCTCGGTGAGATTTTACATTTTTTTGTAGTTTAGATCGACTCTGTTCTTCATACCTACAGTCCACGAAAAAGCCAAAAAAATTAGGGTTAGTTCATCATATCCGAACCAATCTGAGCCTTTGCATAATCTTTTTAGGGTTTTGCATTGTTGAATTTGCGGTTGCATCGTCGTGTCTAGTTGCTGGTCTTAGTGTCTAGTCCTTTACAGTTTCGAGTTCTGTTCACAAGTTGTGATGCCGCCGCCGCACCATTGTCATCACCGCTACCATATACCACCATCGTCATCACCGCTGCCATATACCACCATCGTCATCACCGCTGCCATATACCACCATCGTCATCACCGCTGCCATATACCACCATCGTCATCACTGCTGTCATATACCACCATCGTCATCACCGCTGCCATATACCACCATCGTCATCACCGCTGCCTTTACCACATATCCACCGCCATCACGATAATCTGAGTCCACCTCCATCAACGATTCACCACCAGTCCGAGTTCCACCGCCCTACATATATCCGCCACCAGTCCGAGTTTCCACCAGATTCATCTCCGCCACAAGTCCTAGTCCGAGTCCAGTATTTGTTGCTTTGTTTTGGATTTCCAGATCACGCCATACTCCAAGTCGTGACAGAGTCAGACTCCCCAACTTCCGTGCTACCATAGTTCCAAACTCAAAGAAAACTAAGTCTGGAAAATTCTGGCTAGGCAGCTTTTAGACCATTTGTAGACTTTCTCAAAAAAATTGTTGCGGAGCAAAAAAAAAGAGGAAAAAAAGTGAAGAAAGTGAAAAAAGTGAAAAAGGAAAAAATTTCAGAGCGTGCTCCTCCCTTGTTTACGTGCAGCGCCATGATTTTGTTAGTGTTCTAGGCTCGCGTCTCTAGCACGGTCTAGCCTAGGACCAACACAATACCGTCGTTAAGCATTTATTCAACTTTGCATCTCTGAATTGATTATTGCTGACCCTTTTTGGTACCATATTATAAGCCTTCCTAGCTCCACATACATCTATGTCGTGCTTTTGACTCTCCCTGGTAATCGCTCCATCCAAGCTTTGAGAGTTTTGACTACGACGGTTGCCGATCACCGCCTGCTGCTGGGTAAGAATTGGTAAGAATTTGAGATTTGCTTGACAGATTTGTGACACCCACCACCACCTCTTGTTAGTAGTCTGTAGGATCATAGTCTTGTGTGTTTCTATTGCTGCTAACCATGGCAGGATCACAAGCCGACGAGACTGATTGGGAGAACATGACGAATAAGGAGTTGCATGATAAATTTCAGCAAATGATGAGTGGACAGGTGCAAGATGTGCTAAACAGATTTGAAGAGGCGATGGAGAAGATAGATGGCATGGAGAGGATGTTCGAAACAAAGCTCGATAACAAGTTTAATGAATTGCTCGCGCGTCTTCCACCACCACCACCACCGGCTGCACCTAACGCACCTCTACAACAACAACAACAACAACAACAACAACGACAACAACAATAACGACTACCTCCACGTTGCGAAATAGCCCTCCACCGAGCGAGCCATGTCCCTCTTGTGCCTGGTCAAACTGTTGGTGCTGCTGTTGATTCTTCTGTGGCTCCTGCTGCTGATGCAGAGGAGGATGATTATGTGGGAGATTACGAGGATGAGGTTGATCAAAATCAGAACTACGTGCAACCACCAGCACCACAACCACCAGGTCGTCCACATGCAAATAATGGCAATGGTAGGGCTCCTCCTCAGGTACGAGATCATGACCATCTCCCTAAACTGAAATTGAATATTCCACCATTTGAGGGCAGATATGTTCTTGATATATATCTTACTTGGGAGTTAGAAACTGAACAACGATTTACATGTTTACAATATCCCGAGGAGAGACGTGTTCCTACTGCTGTTTGTGCTTTCACTAGATTTGCATGTGTTTGATGGTCTGAACATTGTAGATTATATCCTATTCCAGCTACTTGGGCTGCTTTGAAAACTGCTATGCGTACTGTTGGGTTCAACCATATTATTAACATGAATTACTTCAAAAATTGCAGCGTTTAAGACAAGGAAAAAATTCAGTAGAAGAATATTATCAGGAATTACAAACTGGCATGATTAGATGTGGTATTGTTGAGGAGAATGAAGCTATGCTTGTACGTTTTATGGGTGGATTAAATAGAGAGATTCAGACCATTCTAGAGTATAAGGAGTATACTAATATAACTCGTTTATTCCATCTTACTTGTAAAGCTAAACGTGAAGTGCAGGATCGACAGGCATTGGCGCGAACTAACTTTTCTGCAGGTCGATCTTCCTCATGGACACCACATGCATCCTCTACTTCCACTGGACCAGCACCTCCATCAGGTGCCACCTCCAGCTGTGATACAAGAAAGCAAGCACAACCACCACTATCTGCCAAGAGCACACCTGCTGGGCCTGCGCAGAGCTCTTCTTCTTCCATGGCATCAACAGGGCACACAAGTGATATTATTTGTCGTCGTTGTAAGGGAAGAGGACATTTTGCAAGAGAATGCAAATCTCAGCGTGTGATGATTTTTACTGAGGATGGTGGGTATGAGGCCGCTAGTGACTACGATGAGGAGACTTTGGCTCTTATTACACATGAAGAACATGGTGGAGATGATTCTGATCATGAGACGCAATACATGGCTGCTAAAGATGCTGATAGGTACGAATGTTTAGTTGCTCAACATGTTTTGAGTGTGCGGGTTACACAAGCTGAGCACAATCAGAGGCATAATTTGTTCCATACAAAGGGAGTTGTGAAGGAACGTTTTGTTCGCGTCATCATAGATGGAGGGAGCTGCAACAACTTGGCTAGCATGGAGATGGTGGAGAAGCTCTCACTCACCACAAGACCACATCCACATCCTTACTACATCCAATGGTTCAACAACAGTGGCAAGGTTAAGGTAACACATACTGTTTGTGTGCATTTTAGTATCTCTACATATGCTGATTATGTTGATTGTGATGTGGTACCTATGCAAGCATGTTCCTTATTACTTGGTAGACCATGGCAATTTGATAAAAATTCTATACACCATGGTAGAAACAATTAGTATACTCTTGTTCATTAGGATAAAAATATTACTTTGCTTCCTATGACTCCTGATTCCATTTTGAAAGATGATATTAATAGAGCTAATAAAGCAAAACAGGAGAAAAATAAGAGTGAAAATCATATTGTGGCAAAAGAATTTGAGCAACAAATGAAGCCTAATAATAAACCATCTAGTGTTGCTTCTGAAATTAAATTGAAAAGTGCATGTTACTTGCCACCAAATCTGATATTGATGATCTAGATTTTAGCAAATCTGTTTGCTATGCTTTTGTGTGCAAAGAGGCATTATTTTCATTCGAGGACGTGTCTTCCTCTTTGCCTCCTACTGTCACTAACATTTTGCAGGAGTTCGCTGACGTGTTTCCACAAGACGTGCCACCGGGATTACCACCTATTCGAGGGACTGAGCATCAAATTGACTTAATTCCTGGTACATCATTACCCAACTATGCACCATACCGTATCAATCCAGAGGAGACGAAGGAGATTATGCGTCAAGTACAAGAACTGCTCGACAAAGGTTATATACGCGAATCCCTTAGTCCTTGTGCTGTTCCTATCATTTTAGTGCCGAAAAAGGATGGTACGTCGCGTATGTGCGTTGATTGTAGAGGCATTAATAATATTACTATTCGTTATCGTCATCCTATTCCTAGGCTAGATGATATGCTTGATGAATTGAGTGGCTCTACAATATTCTCCAAAGTTGATTTGCGTAGTGGATACCATCAAATTCGTATGAAATTGGGAGATGAATGGAAAACAACATTTAAAACTAAGTTTGGATTATATGAGTGGTTAGTCATGGCTTTTGGGTTTACTAATGCACCTAGTACTTTCATGAGCTTAATGAACGAAGTTTTACGTGCTTTCATTGGACGATTTGTGGTAGTTTACTTTGATGACATATTGATTTATAGCAAATCTTTGGAGGAATATTTGGAACACTTACGTGCTGTTTTTATTGCTCTACGTGATGCACATTTGTTTGGTAACCTTGGAAAGTGCACCTTTGGCACCGACCGAGTATCTTTTCTTGGCTATGTTGTTACTCCACATGGAATTGAAGTTGATAAAGCCAAGATTGAAGCTCTTGAGAGTTGGCCGCAGCCCAAAATGGTCACACAAGTGAGGAGTTTCCTTGGCCTCGCTGGTTTCTATTGGCGTTTTGTGAGAGATTTCAGCACCATTGCTGCACCTCTCAATGAGCTTACAAAGAAGGATGTGCCTTTTGTTTGCGGTACCGCACAGGAAGAAGCCTTCACGGTATTGAAAGATAAGTTGACACATGCTCCTTTACTCCAACTTCCTGATTTTAATAAGACTTTTGAGCTTGAATGTGATGCTAGTGGAATTGGATTAGGAGGTGTGTTATTACAAGATGGCAATCCTATTGCATACTTTTCTGAAAAATTGAGTGGGCCTAGTCTGAACTATTCTACTTATGATAAAGAATTATATGCTCTTGTTCAGACCTTAGAAACATGGCAACATTATTTATGGCCCCAGGAATTTGTTATACATTCTTATCATGAATCTTTGAAACACATTAAATGTCAAGCAAAACTGAACCGTAGACATGCTAAATGGGTTGAATTCATTGAGAGTTTGCCTTATGTCATTAAACACAAGAAGGGTAAAGAAAATGTTATTGCTGATGCATTGTCTCGTCGTTATACTATGCTTTCACAACTTGACTTTAAAATATTTGGTTTGGAGACCATCAAAGATCAATATGTGCATGATGCTGAATTTAAAGATGTATTGCAGAATTGTAAGGAAGGGAGAACTTGGAACAAGTTCGTTCTTAACGATGGATTTGTGTTTCGTGCTAACAAGCTATGCATTCCAGCTAGCTCCGTTCGTCTTTTGTTGTTGCAGGAGGCGCATGGAGGAGGATTAATGGGACACTTTGGCGTCAAGAAGATGGAGGATATACTTGCTACACATTTCTTTTGGCCAAAGATGAGACGGGATGTTGAGCGTTTTGTTGCTCGCTGCACTACATGTCAAAAAGCTAAGTCACGACTCAATCCTCATGGTTTATATATGCCTTTGCCTATACCTAGTGTTCCTTGGGAGGATATATCTATGGACTTTGTTTTAGGTTTACCTCGAACAAAGAAGGGGAGGGATAGCATATTTGTTGTCGAGGATAGATTCTCGAAAATGGCACACTTTATACCATGTCATAAAAGCGATGATGCTGTTAATGTTGCTGATTTGTTCTTTCATGAAATTATTCGCTTGCATGGTGTGCCATATACTATTGTTTCAGATCGTGATACTATATTTCTTAGCCACTTCTAGAGATGTTTATGGGCTAAGTTGGGGACTAAACTGTTTTTTAGTACTACTTGTCACCCCCAAACTGATGGACAAACTGAAGTAGTCAATAGAACATTGTCTACTATGCTTAGGGCTATTTGGAAGAATAATAAGAAAATGTGGGAAGAATGCTTGCCTCATATTGAATTTGCTTATAATCGTTCATTGCATTCTACTACTAAGATGTGCCCTTTTGAATTTGTGTATGGTTTTCTACCTCGTGCACCTATTGATTTGTTGCCTCTTCCATCTTCAGAGAAGGTTAATTTTGATGCTAAAGAACGTGCTGAATTGATTTTAAAAACGCACAAGTTATGTAAGGAAAACATTGAGCGTATGAATGCTAAATATAAACTTGCTGGAGATAAGGGTAGAAAACATGTTGTGTTTGCACCTGGAGATAAGGGTAGAAAACATGTTGTGCATGTGCAAGGGGATCGAGAACAGAGTTACACGTGATGATTTCAGGACATTGAATCCACCATAATGAGTGCATGAAGGCTTGGATGAAATATACAAGATGCCACTTCATAAATTTCGTCCATAGGCTATTCTAGGTGTTGCATCACCTTCTTATTGGGCCAGGCCCATGTATTTTCGAAATACTTAAGTATAGGATGCTTTTAGAGTCCGTATGTGTGGGGAAACAAGGGTTAGGGTTGGTCTCGGACCCCTCCTCCAAGGGCCTCGAAATCCCCCCCTCTTCCTCCATATATACAACCCTTAGGGCGTCGTTTAGACTTTGGGGTTTTGTTTAGATTAAAGTTCGCCATATCTGCAACTTCGCGTACTTCGTTTGTGTTCAACAACCAGACAAAGGCGTCATAGAACCCCACCTCGATCAATAAAGCTTTCCTCTTCTATTTGCAATATCCAGATTGCAATCTCAGTTTCTTCCTTGTTCTTCATTTGCCTGCAGGAAATAGACCTTCGTGGTCAGGTTGATCGTGCTCCGGCATGGTCAATAACCTCTCGGAGTTGGTTTAGCGATTGCTAAGGTGCGATACCCTCGCACGTTCATAGTCGGATCGTCAAAGTCGACTTCCTCCAAAACGATAGCTACCATCTCATCGAAAGACGGGACACCTTTGCCTCTATCAAGGTAGCCATACAAGATCTCCAATGTTGAATATCATGGGTTGCTTGTTGAGCTTGGTCGTGAGTCGTTGTACTTGGCGCTCGATGGTGTGCCTTGTATCTTCATGCATATTCTTGAGATAGTTCACTCGTGCACTTGCATCCATGTTGATGCGCTCTTGTAACGGAAGGGGTAGAATGTCCAATGGGGACAACAGGTTGATGTCGTAGACGACTTCGAAGGGGGACTTGCCGGTAGTAGAGTGTCTTGCGCGATTGTAGACGTACTCGGTGATGGGTAGGCACTCTTCCCACTCCTTGATGTTCTTCTTGATCAACACACATGGGAGGGTAGATAGCGTCCGGTTCGTGACCTCCGTTTGGCCTTCGGTTTGAGGATGGTATGCCGAAGAGAACAAAAGCTTGATTCTGAGCTTGGCGCATAAGGTCTTTCAAAAGTAGCTTAGGAACTTGACGTCGCAGTCTGAGACAATCGTCTTTGGCACTCCGTGTAGGTGCAGGATTTCCCTACAAAAAATATTGGCAACATGTGAAGCATTGTCTATCCTGTTGCATGGGATGAAATGAGCCATCTTAGAGAATCGGTCCACAATAACAAACACGGAATCTTTGCCATTTCGAGTTCTAGGCAAACCAAGCATAAAGTCCATACTAATATCCTCCCATGGGTGATATAGAGTAGGAAGTGGCATATAGAGGCCATGGGTTTGATCTTTAGACTTAGCTTTGCGACATGTAGAGAATCGATTGGTGAAACGCGAGACGTCGCGAAACATTTTGGGCCAAAAGTAGGTCTTGGAGAGCGTGGAGAATGTCTTGTTGCGTCTGAAGTGTCCCATAAGTCCTCCATGAGATTCTTGCAAAATTAGCAAACGAAGAGATACATAGTTTGTTAGCTCTCATAAGATAATCATCTTTGATGTAATAGCGTTCCCAAGATGTTTGCATCAAACATTTGGCATATGTAATAGCAAAAGTAGGATCATGCGCATACAAGTCTTTTATGTGCTCAGCGCCAATGACATTCAATTCAAGTTGGGTAACAAGCATGCATCGATGGGAAAGCGCATCCACCACAACATTTTCCTTACCTTTGATGTACTTGATGGCATAAGGAAATGACTCAATGAATTCACTCCACTTAGCATGACGCTTGTTCAACTTAGTTTGACCCTTAAGATATTTAAGTGTTTCATGATCGGTGTGGAGAATGAACTCATGAGGGCGGAGATAATGCTCCCAAACATGCAAGACTCTAACTAAATCATATAGCTCTTTGTCATAGATGGGGTAATTGAGTTGCACTGCGGGAAGTTTTTCACTAATGTAAGCTATGGGACACTTCTCTTGCATTAGCACACCTCCTATGCCATAACCGCTAGCATCGCAATGTATCTCAAATGGTTTATGAAAGTTGGGTAATGCAAGAAAAGGGGCATGTGTAAGAAAATTATTAAGCTCATTGAATGTGTTATCTTGGGATGGCCCCCAAACAAATGGTGCATTTTTCTTACTCAAAGCATGCAAAGGGGATGCAATAGTGCTAAAGTCCTTAATGAATCTATGACAGAAACTGGCTAGGCCAAGGAAACTTCACACTTGTTGCACGTTGGTTGGTTGAGGCCAAGTTTTAATAGCATTGATCTTGGATTCATCTACATGAACACCCTTAGAAGACACAACGAAACCCAAGAAAACAAGCTTATCAACACCAAAAAGGCATTTGTCCATATTATCATAAAGGCGCTCTTTTCTAGGAGTTTGTAACACGGTTCTAAGATGGGTGACATGATCTTTGGGAGATTTTCTAAAGACAAGAATATCATCAAAATAGACCACAACAAATACTCCAATGTATGGGCGAAGAACAAAATGCATCACACGCATAAATGTGCCGGGTGCTTCGGATAAACCCATTGGCATGACCTGATGTCTACTACACAACCTTCTTCTTGTAGACGTTGTTGGGCCTCCAAGTGTAGAGGTTTGTAGGACAGTAGAAAAGTTCCCTCAAGTGGATGACCTAAGGTTTATCAATCCGTAGGAGGCGTAGGATGAAGATGGTCTCTCTCAAACAACCCTGCAACCAAATAACATAGAGTCTCTTGTGTCCCCAACACACCCAATACAATGGTAAATTGTATAGGTGCACTAGTTCGGTGAAGAGATGGTGATACAAGTGGTATATGGATGGTAGATAAAGGTTTTTGTAATCTGAAAACATAAAAACAGCAAGGTAACTAATGATAAAAGTGAGCACAAACGGTATTGCAATGCGTTGAAACAAGGCCTAGGGTTCACACTTTCACTAGTGCAAGTTCCCTCAACAATAATAACATAATTGGATCATATAACTATCCCTCAACATGCAACAAAGAGTCACTCCAAAGCCACTAATAGCGGAGAACAAACGAAGAGATTATGGTAGGGTACGAAACCACCTCAAAGTTATTCTTTCCAATCAATCCGTTGAGCTATTCCTGTAAGTGTCACAAACAGCCCTAGAGTTCGTACTAGAATAACACCTTAAGAAACAAATCAACCAAAACCCTAATGTCACCTAGATACTCCAATGTCACCTCAAGTATCCGTAGGTATGATTATACGATATGCATCACAGAATCTCAGATTCATCTATTCAACCAACACATAGAACCTCAAAGAGTGCCCCAAAGTATCTACCGGAGAGTCAAGACGAAAACGTGTGCCAACCCCTGTGCATTGGTTCATGGGCGGAACCCGCAAGTTGATCACCAAAACATACATCAAGTGAATCAATATAATACCCCATTGTCACTACGGGTATCCCACACAAGACATACATCAAGTGTTCTCAAATCCTTAAAGACTCAATCTGATAAGATAACTTCAAAGGGAAAACTCAATCCATTACAAGAGAGTAGAGGGGGAGAAACATCATAAGATCCAACTATAATAGCAAAGCTCACGATACATCAAGATCGTACCACCTCAAGAACACGAGAGAGAGAGAGAGAGAGATCAAACACATAGCTACTGGTACATACCCTCAGCCCCGAGGGAGAACTAGTCCCTCCTCGTCATGGAGAGCACCGAGATGATGAAGATGGCCACCGGAGAGGGATTCCCCCCTCTGACAGGGTGCCGGAACGGGTCTAGATTGGTTTTCGGTGGCTACGGAGGCTTCTGGCGGCGGAACTCCCGATCTATTCCGCTCCCCGAAGTTTTTAGGGTATATGGGTATATATGGGAGGAAGAAGTACGTCGGTGGACCTCCGGGCTGTCCACGAGGCAGGGGGGCGCGCCCCCACCCTCGTGGGCAGCCCGGGACTCTCCTGGTCCAACTCCGATACTCCGTGGGCTTCTTCTGGTCCAAAAATAAGTTACGTGAAGTTTCAGGTCAATTGGACTCCGTTTGATTTTCCTTTTCTGCGATACTCTAAAACAAGGAAAAAACAGAAACTGGCACTCGGCTCTAGGTTAATAGGTTAGTCCCAAAAATCATATAAAATAGCATATAAATGCATATAAAACATCCAAGGTTGATAATATAATAGCATGGAACAATAAAAAATTATAGATACGTTGGAGACGTATCAACATCCCCAAGCTTAATTCCTGCTCGTCCTCGAGTAGGTAAATGATAAAAACAGAATTTTTGATGTGGAATGCTACCTAACATATTTCTCTAAGTAATTCTCTTTATTGTGGCAAGAATATTCAGATCCATAAGATTCAAGACAAAAGTTTAATATTGACATAAAAATAATAATACTTCAAGCATACTAACAAAGCAATTATGTCTCTCAAAAATAACATGGCCAAAGAAAGCTATCCCTACAAAATCATATAGTCTGGCTATGCTCCATCTTCACCACACAAAGTATTTAAATCATGCATAACCCCGATGACAAGCCAAGAAATTGTTTCATACTTTTGATGTTCTCAAACTTTTTCAATCTTCACGCAATACATGAGCGTGAGCCATGGGCATAGCACTATAAGTGGAATAGAATGGTGGTTGTGGAGAAGACAAAAAGGAGAAGATAGTTTCACATCAACTAGGCATATCAACGGGCTATGGAGATGCCCATCAATAGATATCAATGTGAGTGAGTAGGTATTGCCATGCAATGGAGGCACTTGAGCTATAAATGTATGAAAGCTCAACAAAAGAAACTAGTGGGTGTGCATCCAACTCGCTTGCTCACGAAGACCTAGGGCATTTTGAGGAAGCCCATCATTGGAATATACAAGCCAAGTTCTATAATGAAAGATTCCCACTAGTATATGAAAGTGACAACATAGGAGACTCTCTATCATGAAGATCATGGTGCTACTTCGAAGCACAAGTGTGGTAAAAAAATAGTAGCATTTCCCCTTCTCTCTTTTTCTCTCATTTTTTTATTTTTTTATTTGGGCCTTCTCTTTTTTATGGCCTCTTTTCTATTCTTTTTTTATTTGGGCTTCTTTGGCCTCTTTTATTTATTTTGTCCGGAGTCTCGTCCCGACTTGTGGGGGAATCATAGTCTCCATCATCCTTTCCTCACTGGGACAATTCTCTAATAATGATGATCATCACACTTTTATTTACTTACAACTCAAGAATTACAACTCGATTCTTAGAACAAAATATGACTCTATATGAATGCCTCCGGCGGTGTACCGGGATGTGCAATGACTCATGAGTGACATGTATGAAAGAATTATGAACGGTGGCTTTGCCACAAATACAATGTCAACTACATATCATGCATAGCAATATGACAATGATGGAGCGTGTCATAATAAACAGAACGGTGGAAAGTTGCATGGCAATATATCTCGGAATGGCTATGGGAATGCCATAATAGGTAGGTATGGTGGCAGTTTTGAGGAAGGTATATGGTGGGTTTATGGTACCGGCGAAAGTTGCGCGGTACCAGAGAGGCTAGCAATGATGGAAGGGTGAGAGTGCATATAATCCATGGACTCAACATTAGTCATAAAGAACTCACATACTTATTGCAAAAATCTATTAGTTATCGAAACAAAGTATTACGCACATGCTCCTAGGGGGATAGATTGGTAGGAAAAGACCATCGCTCGTCCCTGACCGCCACTCATAAGCAAGACAATCAATAAATAAATCATGCTCCGACTTCATCACATAATGGTTCACCATACGTGCATGCTACAGGAATCACAAACTTCAACACAAGTATTTCTCAAATTCACAACTACTCAACTAGCATGACTCTAATATCACCATCTCCATATCTCAAAACAATCATCAAGTATCAAACTTCTCTTAGTATTCAATGCACTTTATATGAAAGTTTTTATTATATCCCTCTTGGATGCCCATCATATTAGGACTAAATTCATAACCAAAGCAAATTATCATGCTGTTTAGGACTCTCAAAATAATATAAGTGAAGCATGAGAAATCAATTATTTCTATAAAATAAAACCACCACCATGCTCTAACAAGATATAAGTGAAGCACTAGAGCAACAACAAACTACTTCGAAAGATATAATTGAAGATCAATGAGTAGTCGAATAATTATGCAACTATGTGAAGACTATCTAACATTTAAGAATTTTAGATCTTGGTATTTTATTCAAACAGCAAGCAAAACAAAATAAAATAAAATGGCGCTCCAAGCAAAACACATATCATGTGGGGAATAAAAATATAGCTCCAAGTAAAGTTACCGATGAACGAAGACGAAAGAGGGGATGCCTTCCGGGGCATCCCCAAGCTTAGGCTCTTGGTTGTCCTTGAATATTACCTTGGGGTGCCTTGGGAATACCCAAGCTTAGGATCTTGCCACTCCTTATTCCATAGTCCATCGAATCTTTACCCAAAACTTGAAAACTTCACAACACAAAACTTAACAGAAAACTCGTAAGCTCCGTTAGTATAAGAAAATAAATCACCACTTAGGGACTATTGTGAACTCATTCTAAATTCATATTGGTGTAATATCTACTGCATTCCAACTCATCTATGGTTCGTACCCTCCGATACTACTCATAGATTCATCAAAATAATCAAACAACACATAGAAAACATAATCTGTCAAAAACAGAACAGTCTGTAGTAATCTGGATCAAATGTATACTTCTGGAACTCATAAAATTCCAAAATATATTGATGGACCTGTAGAATTTGTCTATTACCTCTTAAAAAAGAATCAACTTAATAGAACTCTCCAGTAAAAAATGGCAGCTAATTTCGTGAGCACTAAAGTTTCTATTTTTTACAGCAAGATCACAAAGACTTCACCCAAGTCTTCCCAAAGGTTCTACTTGGCACAAACACTAATTAAAACATAAAACCACATCTAAAAAGAGGCTAGATGAATTATTTATTATTAAACAGGAACAAAAAGCAAGGAACAAAAATAAAGTTGGGTTGCCTCCTAATAAGCGCTATCGTTTAACGCCCCTAGCTAGGCATGATGATTTCAATGATGCTCGCATAAAAGATAATAATTGAAACATAAAGAGAGCATCATGAAGAATATGACTAGCACATTTAAGTCTAACCCTCTTCCTATGCATAGGGATTTTGTGAGCAAACAACTTGTGAGAACAAGAATCAACTTGCATAGGAAGGTAAAACAAGCATAACTTCAAAATTTTAAGCACATAGAGGGGAAACTTTATATTATTGCAACTCCTATAAGCATATATTCCTCCCTCATAATAATTTTTAGTAGCATCATGAATGAATTCAACAACATAACCATCACATAAAGCATTCTTTTCATGATCTACAAGCATAGGATTTTTATTACGCTCCACATAAGCAAATTTCTTCTCATGAATAGTAGTGGGAGCAAACTCAACAAAATAATTATCATGTGAGGCATAATCCAATTGAAAACTAAAATCGTGATGACAAGTTTCATGGTTATCATTATTTTTAATAGCATACAAGTCATCACAATAATCATCATAGATGGCAACTTTGTTCTCATAATCAATTGGAACCTCTTCCGAAATAGTGGATTCATCACAAAATAAAGTCATGACCTCTACAAATCCACTTTCATCAATATAATCATCATAAATAGGAGGCATGCTTTCATCATAATAAATTTGCTCATCAAAACTTTGGGGACAAAAAATTTCATCTTCATCAAACATAGCTTCCCCAAGATTGTGGCTTTAAATATCATTAGCATCATGGATATTCAAGGAATTCGTACTAACAACATTGCAATCATGCTCATCATTCAAATATTTAGTGCCAGACATTCTAATGAATTCTTCTTCTAGCACTTGTGCACAATTATCGGAATCCTTATTCTCATGAAAGACATTAAAAAGATGAAGCATATGAGGTACCCTTAATTCCATTTTTTGTAGTTTTCTTTTATAAACTAAACTAGTGATAAAACAAGAAACAAAAAGATTCGATTGCAAGATCTAAAGATATACCTTCAAGCGCTAACCTCCCCAGCAACGGTGCCAGAAAAGAGCTTAGTTGGCGGGGTGTTAGCGCCGCTTACCTCGCCTCCCCGGCAACAGCGCCAGAAAAGAGCTTGATGTCTACTACACAACCTTCTTCTTGTAGACGTTGTTGGGCCTCCAAGTGTAGAGGTTTGTAGGACAGTAGCAAATTTCCCCCAAGTGGATGACCTAAGGTTTATCAATCCGTAGGAGGCGTAGGATGAATATGGTCTCTCTCAAACAACCCTGCAACCAAATAACAGAGAGTCTCTTGTGTCCCCAACACACCCAATACAATGGTACATTGTATAGGTGCACTAGTTCGGCGAAGAGATGGTGATACGAGTGGTATATGGATGGTAGATAAAGGTTTTTCTAATCTGAAAATATAAAAACAGCAAGGTAACTAATGATAAAAGTGAGCACAAACGGTATTGCAATGCGTTGAAACAAGGCCTAGGGTTCACACTTTCACCAGTGCAAGTTCCCTTAACAATAATAACATAATTGGATCATATAACTATCCCTCAACATGCAACAAAGAGTCACTCCAAAGCCACTAATAGCGGAGAACAAACGAAGAGATTATGGTAGGGTACGAAACCACCTCAAAGTTATTCTTTCCAATCAATCCGTTGAGCTATTCCTATAAGTGTCACAAACAACCCTAGAGTTCGTACTAGAATAACACCTTAAGAAACAAATCAACCAAAACCCTAATGTCACCTAGATACTCCAATGTCACCTCAAGTATCCATAGGTATGATTATACGATATGCATCACACAATCTCAGATTCATCTATTCAACTAACACATAGAACCTCAAAGAGTGCCCCAAAGTTTCTACCGGAGAGTCTGATAGAGGCAAAGGTGTCCCGATGTTTCGATGAGATGGTGGCTATCGTTTTTGTGGGAGTTGAACTTGACGATTCGACTACGAACGTGCGAGACGTCGCGCCTTAGCAATCGCTAAACCAACTTCCGAGGGGTTATTGACCACGCCGGAGCATGATCAACCTGACCACGAGGGTCTGTTTCCTGCGAGCAAATGAAGAACAAGCAAGAAACTGAGATTGCAATCTGGATATTGCAAATATAAGATGAAAGCTTTATTGATCAAGGTGGGGTTCTGTGACGCCTTTGTCTGGTCGTTGAACACAAACGAAGTACGCGAAGTTGCAACTATGGCGAACTTTAATCTAAACAAAACCTCAAAGTCTAAACGACGCCCTAAGGGCTGTATATATGGAGCAAGAGGAGGGGATTTCGTGGCCGTTGGAGGAGGGGTCCGAAACCAACCCTAACTCTTGTTTCCCCACACATACGGACTCTAAAAATAGCTTATACTTAAGTATTTCGAAAATACATGGGCCTGGCCCAATAATAAGGTGACGCAGCACCTAAAATAGCCTATGGACGAAATTTATGAAGTGGCATCTTGTATATTTCGTCCAAGGCTTGATGCACTCCTTATGGTGGCTTCAAAGTCCTGAAATCATCACTTGTAACTCTGTTCTTGATCCCCTTGCGCATGCCATCATCTCCATGCTTGAACTTGTTCCAAGGTTCATCTTTCTTGTCCAAGCTGGGCCCTTCATTTGTAAGCAAAACAAATGTATCCAATTTAGGCAGCATCATATTCTCATGAACATTAGGATCGTTACCAAGAAACGAAAGTACCTGATACTTCAATTGACGTGCGTGAGCTCTAGTAATTGGTCCAGGATGTATAGCAGCAGGGGCTGTGGGTGTAACAATGGTATTGATGTCCTCATCATCCTCCCCTTCTTGAAATGAAGTCGTCCTCGACGAAAGTTCATCGTCCTCACCGAAATAAGGCTTCAAATCTGCAATGTTAAAAGTGGGACTAACCCCAAAATCTGCAGGCAGCTCAAGTTTATATGCATTATCATTTATTTTCTCTAACACCTTAAAAGGACCATCAGCGCGTGGCATTAGCTTTGATTTGCGCAAATTAGGAAATCTATCCTTACGCAAATGTAACCAAACAAGATCTCCAGGTGCAAACAAAACATGTTTTCTACCCTTATCTCCAGCAAGTTTATATTTAGCATTCATACGCTCAATGTTTTCCTTACTTAACTCATGCATTTTTAAAATCAATTCAACACGTTCTTTAGCATCAAAATTAACCTTCTCCGAAGATGGAATAGGCAACAAATCAATAGGTGCACGAGGTAGGAAACCATACACAATTTCAAAAGGGCACATCTTAGTAGTAGAATGCAATGAACGATTATAAGCAAATTCAATATGAGGCAAGCATTCTTCCCACATTTTCTTGTTATTCTTCAAGACAGCCCTAGGCATAGTAGACAATGTTCTATTGACTACTTCAGTTTGTCCATCAGTTTGGGGGTGACAAGTAGTACTGAAAAGCAGTTTAGTCCCCAACTTAGCCCATAAACATCTCCAAAAGTGGCTAAGAAATTTAGTATCACGATCTGAAACAATAGTATTTGGCACACCATGCAAGCGAATAATTTCACGAAAGAACAAATCAGCAACATTAACAGCATCATCGCTTTTATGACATGGTATAAAGTGTGCCATTTTCGAGAACCTATCCACGACAACAAATATGCTATCCCTCCCCTTCTTTGTTCGAGGTAAACCTAAAACAAAGTCCATAGATATATCCTCCCAAGGAACACTAGGTACAGGCAAAGGCATATATAAACCATGAGGACTGAGTCGTGACTTAGCTTTTTGACATGTAGTGCAGCGAGCAACAAAACGCTCAACATCCCGTCTCATTTTTGGCCAAAAGAAATGTGTAGAAAGTATATCCTCCGTCTTCTTGACGCCAAAGTGTCCCATTAATCCTCCTCCATGCGCCTCCTGCAACAACAAAAGACGAACGGAGCTAGCTGGAATGCATAGCTTGTTAGCACGAAACACAAATCCATCGTTAAGAACGAACTTGTTCCAAGTTCTCCCTTCCTTACAATTATGCAATACATCTTTAAATTCAGCATCATGCACATATTGATCTTTGATGGTCTCTAAACCAAATATTTTAAAGTCAAGTTGTGAAAGCATAGTATAACGACGAGACAATGCATCAGCAATAACATTTTCTTTACCCTTCTTGTGTTTAATGACATAAGGGAAAGTCTCAATGAATTCAACCCATTTAGCATGTCTACGGTTCAGTTTTGCTTGACTTTTAATGTGTTTCAAAGATTCATGATCAGAATGAATAACAAATTCCTTGGGCCATAAATAATGTTGCCATGTTTCTAAGGTCCGAACAAGAGCATATAATTCTTTATCATAAGTAGAATAGTTTAGACTAGGCCCACTCAATTTTTCAGAAAAGTATGCAACAGGTTTGCCATCTTGTAATAACACACCTCCTAATCCAATTCCACTAGCATCACATTCAAGCTCGAAAGTCTTATTGAAATCAGGAAGTTGGAGTAAAGGAGCATGTGTCAACTTATCTTTCAATACCGTGAAGGCTTCTTCCTGTGCGGTACCCCAAACAAAAGGCACATCCTTCTTTGTAAGCTCGTTGAGAGGTGCAGCAATGGTGCTGAAATCTCTCACAAAACACATATAGAAACCAACGAGGCCAAGGAAACTCCTCACTTGTGTGACCGTTTTGGGCTGCGGCCAACTCTCAATAGCTTTAATCTTGGCTTTATCAACTTCAATTCCCCGTGGAGTAACAACATAGCCAAGAAAAGATACTCGGTCGGTGCAAAAGGTGCACTTTCCCAGGTTACCAAACAAACGTGCATCACGTAGAGCAATAAAAACATCACGTAAATGTTCCAAATATTCCTCCAAAGATTTGCTATAAATCAATATGTCATCAAAGTAAACTACCACAAATCGTCCAATGAAAGCACGTAAAACTTCGTTCATTAACCTCATGAAAGTACTAGGTGCATTAGTTAACCCAAAAGGCATGACTAACCACTCATATAATCCAAACTTGGTTTTAAATGCTATTTTCCATTCATCTCCCAATTTCATACGAATTTGATGGTATCCACTACGCAAATCAACTTTGGAGAATATTGTAGAGCCACTCAATTCATCAAGCATATCATCTAGCCTAGGAATAGGATGACGATAATGAATAGTAATATTATTAATGCCTCTACAATCAACGCACATACGCGACGTACCATCCTTTTTCGGCACTAAAATGATAGGAACAGCACAAGGACTAAGGGATTCGCGTATATAACCTTTGTCGAGCAGTTCTTGTACTTGATGGATAATCTCCTTCGTCTCCTCTGGATTGGTATGGTATGGTGCACGGTTGGGTAATGATGCACCGGGAATTAAGTCAATTTGATGCTCAATCCCTCAAATAGGTGGTAATCCCAGTGGCACATCTTCTGGAAAGACGTCAGCGAACTCCTGTAAAATGTTAGTGATAGCAGGAGGCAAAGAGGAAGGCACTTCCTCGAATGAAAATAATGCCTCTTTGCACACAAAAGCATAGCAAACAGATTTGCTGAAATCTAGCTCATCAGTATCAGATTTTGTGGCAAGTAAACATGCACTTTTCAATTTAATTTCAGAAGCAACACTAGATGGTTTATTATTAGGTTTCATTTGTTGCTTAAATTCTTTTTCCACAATCTGATTTTCACTCTTAGTTTTCTCCTGTTTTGCTTTATTAGCTCTATTAATATCATCTTTCCAAATGGATTCAGGAGTCATAGGAAGCAAAGTAATATTTTTATCCTTATGAACAAGAGTATACTGATTGTTTCTACCATGGTGTACAAATTTTTTATCAAATTGCCATGGTCTACCAAGTAATAAGGAACATGCTTGCATAGGTACCACATCACAATCAACATAATCAACATATCTAGAGATACTAAAATGCACATGAACAGTACGTGTTACCTTAACCTTGCCGCTGTTGTTGAACCATTGGATGTAGTAAGGATGTGGATGTGGTCTTGTGGTGAGAGATAGCTTCTCCACCATCTCCATGCTAGCCAAGTTGTTGCAGCTCCCTCCATCTATGATGACGCGAACAGAACATTCCTTCACAACTCCCTTTGTATGGAACAAATTATGCCTCTGATTTTGCTCAGCTTGTGTGACCTGCACACTCAAAACACGTTGAGCAACTAAACATTCATACCTGTCAGCATCTTCAGGAGCCATGTATTGCGTCTCATGATCAGAATCATCTCCACCGTGTTCTTCACGTGTAATAAGAGCCAAAGTCTCCTCATCATAGTCACCAGCGGACTCATACCCACCATCCTCAGTAGCAATCATCACACGCTGAGATTTGCATTGTCTCGCAAAATGTCCTCTTCCCTTACAACGACGACAAATAATATCACTTGTGTGCCCTGTTGATGCCATGGAAGAAGAAGAACTCTGCGCAGGCCCGGGAGGTGTGCTCTTGGCAGATAGTGGTGGTTGTGCCTGCTTTCTTGTATCACGGCTGGAGGTGGCACCTGATGGAGGTGCTGGTGTAGTGGAAGTAGAGGATGCACGTGGTATCCGTGATGAGGATCGATCTGCAGAAAAGTTAGTTCGCGCCAATGCCTGTCGATCCTGCACTTCATGTTCAGCTTTACAAGCAAGATGGAATAAACGAGTGATATTAGTATACTCCTTATACTCTAGAATGGTCTGAATCTCTCTATTTAATCCACACATAAAACATGCAAGCATAGCTTCATTCTCCTCAACAATACCACATCTAATCATGCCAGTTTGTACTTCCTGATAATATTCTTCTACAGAATTTTTTCCTTGTCTTAACGCTGCAATTTTTGAAGTAATTCACGTTGATAATATGGTGGGACCCAACGAGTATGCATAGCAATTTTCAAAGCAGCCCAAGTAGCTGGAATAGGATATAATCTACAATGCTCAAACCACCAAACACATGCAAAACTAGTGAATGCACAAACAGCAGCAGGAACACGTCTCTCCTTGGGATATTGGAAACATGTAAATCGTTGTTCAGTTTCTAACTCCCAAGTAAGATATATATCAGGAACATATCTACCCTCAAATGGTGGAATATTCAATTTTAGTTTAGGGAGATGGTCATGATCTCGTACCTGAGGGTGAGCCCTACCATTGCCATTATTTGCATGGGGACGACCTGGTGATTGTGGTGCTGGTGGTGGCACGTAGTTTTGATTTTGATCAACCTCATCCTCGTAATCTCCCGCAAAATCATCCTCCTCCGCATCAGCAGCAGGAGCCACAGAAGTATCAACAGCAGCACCAACAGTTTGGCCAGGTGCAAGAGGGAGACAACTCGCTCGGCGGAGGGTTGTTTCGCGATGTGGAGGTAGTCGTCATCGTTGTTGTTGTTGTTGTTGTTGTTGTTGTTGTTGTTGTTGTTGTTGTAGAGGTGCGTTAGGTGCAGCCGGTGGTGGTGGTGGAAGACACGCAAGCAATTCATTAAACCTGTTATCGAGCTTTGTTTCGAACATCTTCTCCATGCCATCTATCTTCTCCATGGCCTCTTCAAATCTGTTTAGCACATCTTGCACCTGTCCACTCATAATTTGCTGAAATTTATCATGGAACTCCTTATTCGTCATGTTCTCCCAGTCAGTCTCATCGGCTTGTGATCCTGCCATGGTTAGCAACAATAGAAACACACAAGAATATGATCCTATAGACTACTAACAAGAGGTGGTGGTGGATGTCACAAATCCGTCAAGCAAATCTCAAATTCTTACCAGTTCTTACCCAGCAGCAGGCGGTGATCGGCAACCGTCGTAGTCAAAACTCTCAAAGCTTGGATAGAGCGATTACCAGGGAGAGTCAAACGCACGGCGTAGATGTATGTGGAGCTAGGAAGGCTTATAATATGGTAGCAAAAGGGTCAGCAATAATCAATTCAGAGATGCAAAGTTGAATAAACGCTCAACGACGGTACTGTGCTCGTCCTAGGCTAGACCGTGCTAGAGACGCGAGCCTAGAACACTAACAAAATCACGGCGCTGCACGTGAACAAGGGAAAAGCACACTCTGGAATTTTTTTTCGCTCTGTTTTTTTTGCGCTCCTCTTTTTTTTGCGAAAAATCACTATAATGGTGAGTGTCTCAAAACTCTTCCCTCGTCAAACTGATAGGATGGGCATGAAATTTTTTTGACTGTTTTTTTTTGGAAATCAGGGCAGCGACGACGAAAAAGTGCGACAAAAAATCACTATGATGGCACGTGGCTCAAAAGACTCAGAAAAGCCTAAAAATAGGATAGGGAAAAAATATTTTTGCCCGTGAAAATTTTGCCCTAAAAACTGCCCGGTGGTCTCCAGACTTTTTTTTCCGAAACCTACTCAGGCAAGGAAACACGAATCGGAAATTAGACGGACCTCGAAAACAAACCTAATATGAAAGGAACTCGGATTGGTGGTGGATATATGATGGTAGGATATGGCAGCGGTGGTGGTATATGGATACGGATTGGTGGTGGTATATGGATACGGATTTGGGATGGTGCGGCGGCGGCGTGACAACTTATGACCAGAACTCGAAACTCTAAAAGACTAGACTCTAAGACCAGCAACTAGACACGACGATGCAACCGCAAATTCAACAAAGCAAAATACTGAAAAGACTATGCAAAGGCTCAGATTGGTTCGGATATGATGAACTAACCCTAATTTTTTTTGGCTTTTTTTTCGTGGACTGTAGGTATGAAGAACAGACTCGATCTAAACTACGAAAAACTAGAAAATCTCACCGAGCAACCTGGAAATCTGATACCACTTGATAGAGGCAAAGGTGTCCCGATGTTTCGATGAGATGGTGGCTATCGTTTCTATGGGAGTCGACCTTGACGATTCGACTACGAACGTGCGAGACGTCACGCCTTAGCAATCGCTAAACCAACTTCCAAGGGGTTATTGACCACACCGGAGCATGATCAACCTGACCACGAGGGTCTGTTTCCTACGAGCAAACGAAGAACAAGCAAGAAACTGAGATTGTAATCTGGATATTGCGAATATAAGATGAAAGCTTTATTGATCAAGGTGGGGTTCTGTGACGCCTTTGTCTGGTCGTTGAACACAAACGAAGTACGCGAAGTTGCAACTATGGCGAACTTTAATCTAAACAAAACCCCAAAGTCTAAACGACGCCCTAAGGGCTGTATATATGGAGGAAGAGGAGGGGATTTTGTGGCCGTTGGAGGAGGGGTCCGAAACCAACCCTAACTCTTGTTTCCCCACACATACGGACTCTAAAAATAGCCTATACTTAAGTATTTCGAAAATACATGGGCCTGGCCCAATAATAAGGTGACACAACACCTAAAATAGCCTCTGGACGAAATTTATGAGGTGGCATCTTGTATATTTCGTCCAAGGCTTCATGCACTCCTTATGGTGGCTTCAAAGTCCTGAAATCATCACTTGTAACTCCGTTCTTGATCCCCTTGCGCATGCCATCATCTCCATGCTTGAACTTGTTCCAAGGTTCATCTTTCTTGTCCAAGCTAGGCCCTTCATTTGTAAGCAAAACAAATGTATCCAATTTAGGAAGCATCATATTCTCATGAACATTAGGATCGTTACCAAGAAACTAAAGTACCTGATAATTCAATTGACGTGCGCGAGCTCTAGTAATTGGTCCAGTGTGTATAGCAGCAGGGGCTGTGGGTGTAACAATGGTATTGATGTCCTCATCAGAGTCAAGAAGAAAACGTGTGCCAACCCCTATGCATAGGTTCATGGGCGAAACCCGCAAGTTGATCACCAAAACATGCATCAAGTGGATCAATAGAATACCCCATTGTCACTACGGGTATCCCACGCAAGACATACATCAAGTGTTCTCAATTCCTTAAAGACTCAATCCGATAAGATAACTTCAAAGGGAAAACTTAATCCATTACAAGAGAGTAGAGGGGGAGAAACATCATAAGATCCAACTATAATAGCAAAGCTCGCGATACATCAAGATCGTACCACCTCAAGAACACGAGAGAGAGAGAGAGATCAAACACATAGCTGCTGGTACATACCCTCAGCCCCGAGGGAGAACTACTCCCTCCTCGTCATGGAGAGCACCGGGATGATGAAGATGGCCATTGGAGAGGGATTCCCCCTCCGACAGGGTGCCGGAACGGGTCTAGATTGGTTTTCGGTGGCTATGGAGGCTTCTGGCGGTGGAACTCCCGATCTATTCTGCTCCCCGAAGTTTTTAGGGTATATGGGTATATATGGGAGGAAGAAGTATGTCGGTGGACCTCTGTGCTGTCCACGAGGTAGGGGGCGCGCCCCCTACCCTCGTGGGCAGCCCGGGACTCTCCTGGTCCAACTCTGATACTCCGTGGGCTTCTTCTGGTCCAAAAATAAGTTCTGTGAAGTTTCAGGTCAATTGGACTTCGTTTGATTTTCCTTTTCTGCGATACTCTAAAACAAGGAAAAAACAGAAACTGACACTGGGCTCTAGGTTAATAGGTTAGTCCCAAAAATCATATAAAATAGCATATAAATGCATATAAAACATCCAAGGTTGATAATATAATAACATGGAACAATCAAAAATTATAGATACGTTGGAGACGTATCATGACCAACCATTCATACAAGCAAACTTGGTTTTGAAAGCAATTTTCCATTCATGACCTTCTTGGATGCGTATTTGATAGTAGCCACTTTTAAGATCAATTTTACAGAAAATTGTGGCTCCGCTAACCTCATCTAGCATGTCGTCTAAGCATGGAGTGGGGTAGCGATATCTAACCGTGATAGCATTGATAGGGTGACAATTGGAAAACATGCTATATGTACCATATTTCTTGGGAACAAGGATTACCGATACGGCACATGGGCTCAAGCTTTCTCGTACATGGCCATTATCGATGAGTTGTTGTACTTGCATTGGATCTCCTTGGTTTCCTCAGGGTTGACGTGGTAGGGAGTCTTGTTAGGAAGAGCTGCTCCGTGGATGAGGTTGATTCGGTGTTCAATGCCTCTTAGTGGAGGTAGACCCAGAGGTAGCTCGTCGGGGAATACATCTTGGAATTCCTTCAATGGAGAAGATAACACTAAAGGTAGATGGTGAGAGGTGTTATTTTTTGGTACCTCGTCCTTGCACAATAGGACATAGTGCATAACACTTGGGTTCTCACACACTTCTCTCATCTCACTTTTGGTGGCGAATAGCACTAGGTTTTTCTTGTCACTCATCGCGGAAGCACTCAATTTGGGCTTGTGGCGCTCACTCTCTTTTTGGTGGTTCGCTCTCTCACTATTTTTTCCATGATGGTTGGTAGCTTGCTTGTCGGCGATCACTTGGCTTGGAGACATAGGTCGTATCACGTAATCCCTCCCTTTCATCTTGAAGATATAGTGATTGGTTCGCCCGTTGTGGATGTCGGATGTGGGGTTCCGGCAAACCCTTAAGGTTCGAACACTGGGGTGCGCGCAAAGTCTTTTCCTCCCACCGATCTACGCCCTAGCTTGCTAAGATCTCATGGACGAACTCGATGAACTCGCAACACAGAAAGACATGAGGTTTATACTGGTTCGGGCCACCGTTGTGGTGTAATACCCTACTCTAGTGTGGTGGTGGTGGATTGCCTCTAGGGCTGATGATGAACAGTACAAGGGAAGAACAGCCTCATGAGGTTGAGGTGTTCTTGGGCTCGGTGAGCTTGTGTGTGTGTGGATGGTCTGAATGATCCGTCCCCTGCTAGGGTGGCGGCTAGTCCTATTTATATTGGCCCTGGTCCTCTTCCCAAATATCGAGCGGGAAGGGAGCCAACAATGGCGGGCTAATTTGAAGGGGGACATCTAGTACAAGCTATCCTGACAAAAGTGGTCTTCGCCTGCGAAAAGCTCTGTGGTGACGCCGTCTTGGGCTCCACGATGAGCTCCGTCTTGCCGTCCTCTTAGTCTTGGTCTCGTTGCACCAATATAGCAACCTTTGCCTGATGCCTCGGTACTCTTCGCCTGCGCTGGCCTCCTTAGCACCAAAGAGAAAACAAGGACGCTCCGTGCGCTGGCGCCCGCCTGGTGTCGTGCGTCATGGCTCACGTCACGAGGGTCTGTGAGGTTTTGCCCCGCCTTGATATCTCTGCTCCTCATGAGCCTGCCTGGCTAGGCCACTCCAGAGGAGGCCTTGCATCGTCCGCCTCGCGAGGCTTGGACCCTCGCGAGGGTCTTGGATGCTTTCTTGGTGAAGATGGGCCGTACAGCCTGCAGGCTCAGCCACACCGCGGGCTGCAGGCAGGCAAGTCTGGGGACCCCCGTTCCCAGGACGCCGACAGTTGCCCGAGGGCCCAAGGTGCGCTCGGGCTTGGCTTCGCGGCGAAGCCAAGCGCCAAGTTCAGAGCATCGTGGGCCCCAAAAGCCCGCGGCCTCGGTTGACGTGTGGTGGGTGATTGGACGTGGGCGTCTGCGCTTCCCCACGTTGCCTCGACAACTGCTCGACTTGTCTGGTCCCCGCGACATGCAAGGAAAACCATCATTACCTGCGATCGCTGGAGATGCCGGTCGGCCTTCCCTTGCTAAAGGGGGGGGGCGGATCCCCCGTTGCCCATCTCTTCCTTGCTTGCTTGCTCCTTACTCCTTGCTCCATCACTTGCAGTGACACCCATGGCACCATGAAGGAAGTTCTCCGCTGCCGAGAAGGGGAAAGCCCCTCGCGAGGGACCCGGCTCCCCGGCGCCCAAGCGCGGCTGCAGCCGCCCGCGCAAAGATGCTGCGACCCTCGCCGTGGCCCATTGTCGAGACAGCGCCACGGCACGCGGAGTGGGTCATCCCAGCCATGGCAGTCCAGTTGATGAGGGGAGGCGTGCCATGGTGGCGCGGCCTCCTCGTCCGCGCTTCCACATGGCGGAGGTGTCGCCGGAGTTCGTCGTCTGGTCAGAGAACCCGGCTGGCAACTGGCTCCAACTCCCGCGCTTCTTCGCCGGCGAGCTGCCGGCCTTTGGTCCAGGCGAACTCTGGCTGCAGGCAGATGGCTGCTGCAGCAAGGCCTCTTGGGTTGCGGTCGAGACTTCTGCCACGGGCAACATAGCCCTGGCCCGCGGTTGGCAGACATTCGCCCGTGCGTGCGGCCTGGGCAGGCGGTGCACCCTCCACTTCAGGTATGATGGTGGTCAACCCTTTATGTGAGGGTGTTTGGGGAAGATGGTCGCCGCGCCGGGTGCTGCCCCGAGGCGAACGACGGTGAGGAGGTACTCGGCCTTGGGGACGGTTGCGACGAGGACGAGGGCGATCCCGCCCTTGTCGGCAATCGTGTCTCGTGCAGCTATGGCGGCTCTTCCTCCGGCTACAGCTCCAGCAGTGGCGGCTATGCCTAGCCACCACGCCGCCGCGCCCGTTTTGAAGGCGGCAGTGGGTCGTCTCATCGCCGCACCTCCGTGAAGCGTGAGGAAGGATCTGGCTAGGCTCGGGGTAGTGCTAGGTGCCTGTCCTCGCAGATCGCTGCAATGCTACTTTTGTTTTGCTCTTTTCCTGCATCAAGAATGAAACCAGCATGGGCCTAGGGGGCGTGTATCGAACTATGGTTCCTTGGTTATATCAGTATGCGTGCTATTCTCGTGCTATGTCATTATTTTGCGCAAAGATAACTTAAGCTGTTATACTCAGGACGCCCTCTTCCCCGTGAAGCATTTATTTCCTCGCATTCGTATTGCCATGGTGGCCTGCATTCACTCAGGAACTGCGAAAAACTCGTTAGGAAGTGCGTTAAAAGATTTTCCATTCATCCTGGCCCTATCCTGGCGCTTTGTGTCACGGTACCCGAGGGGCACGGACTAGGAGAGGTGCGCCAGCTTTTGGGCTCGAACGAGGGTGGCTCGCGAGAAGGCAAAAAGGAGAACAAAATGCTCGCGAGGGCACCTGCCTAGCCCCCTCGCGAGGCATGCGAGAGAGAGAGAACATGAGAAAATTCGAGCTGGAAAAAATGCAGTGAGAGGCGAGGGAATCAAATCGGCAAGGAACGCCAAGGGAAAACTTTGATTGAGGAAAAGCGAGTCAACTATGGAAAGCAAATGAAAAGCTGCGTCTGGCACCTAATCTAGTCTTCAAGTCTTCTCACCAGCGCGGAGCTAAGTGCTGTCCACTAGGCGTGGGGGGAGCCCCAGGGCCTGAGGCCGGCGCTCCTGAGACTCCGGGGCGTGTACAGCCCCACTCATTATTACGTGAGAGTGTCACGGGCGGCAATTCTTCGCATGCACTGGGCCTTCTTCACAGGCTTTGGGCCTTTCTTCTCAGGCTCTGGGCCTTGCTTCTCAGACTCTGGGCCTTGCTTCATGGATAGAACTTCCGGAGGTGCTGGATGTTCCAGGCGTTCTGGATAGGTATCCCGTCCTACATCTCCAGGCGCGCTGCACCCGGCCTGGAGACATGGACGACCTTGAACGGGCCCTCCCACATGGGCGAAAACTTGTGCAGCTCTTCCTTGGAGAGGACCCGCCTCAGGACGAGGTTGCCCACCTCGAGCGTCCTGGAGCGGATGTTGCTTCAGTGGTATCGCCGCAACGCTTGTTGGTACCTTGCTACCCTCAACGCGGCCTCGTGACGGCGTTCCTCCCCCAGCACGAGATCCATCCCCCACATGGCGTCCTGCTGCGTTTCGTCGAACGCTAGGACCCGTGCGGAGCGATGCTTGACCTCGTGAGGAAGGACTATTTTAGCTCCGTAGACGAGGAAGAATGGAGTCTCGCCCGTTGGGTTGGTGGCGGTGGTTCGGATGGACCACAACACGGACTGGAGCTCGTCGTGCCAGCCCCTGCCGCAGGCCTCCAGCTTCTTCTTGAAGGTCCTGGTCTTGAGGACCCTCAGGACCTTCGTGTTAGCGCGCTTGGCCTGACCGTTACTCCTGGGGTGGGCCACCGAAGTGTAGCAGATCTATGTTCCAAGGTTAGCACAGTAGATTTTGAAGAGGTTGCTAGTAAACTGCGAACCATTATCTGTGATGATGCGGTTGGGGACCCCGAAGCGGCTCACGAGGCCCTTGATGAACTTGACAGCAGAGCCGGCTGGAATGGTACGGACGGCTTCCACTTCTGCCCACTTGGTGAACTTGTCGATGGCAACGTAGAGATAGCGGTAGCCCCCTGGAGCCCGGGGAAACGGGCCTAGTATGTCCAGCCCCCAGACCGCAAATGGCCATGTGAGCGGGATGGTTTGGAGGCCCTGAGCAGGCTGATGGATTTGCTTGGCGTGGAATTGGCAAGCTTCACAGGACTTCACCAGCTCGGGTGTGTCGTTTAGTGTTGTAGGCCAATAGAACCCACTGCCGAACACCTTGCCGACGAGGGTCCGTGACGACGAGTGGTGTCCGCAGTCACCGCCGTGTATGTCAATCAGCAACTCCCTTCCTTGATCGCTGGAGATGCAGCGCAGCGTGACATCGTTCGGTCGTTTCCTATATAACTCACCGTCTTGGATACAATATGCCGTGGCCTGCCGGGCCACGTGCTCCGCGTCCTCTTCCTTCTCCGGCAGCGTCCCGTGCATCAGGTACTCCTTGAATTCCTTGATCTAGCACTCCTCCTGGGCTCGAGCGCCAAGAGCAGCCGAGCTCCTGAGGTCGGGCCACAAGCTGGGGCTCCCGTGGCCGGGGGCTATGGGAGTTCCTCCCGAGGCTGAGTCATGCTTGAAAGAGGTGGCCAAGCTGATGGCTTGAAGAGCCGCTCTTCGAAGACACCGGGCTCTTGCGGTTGCCGCTTGGATGCTCTCCTGGCGATGTCATCGGCTTCCTTGTTGGTGCCCCGGGGCACGTGCTACAGCTCTAGGCCCGAGAACTGGTTTTCCATCTTGCGCACCTCCGCGAGGTAGGCCTCCATGTGTTCGTCCTTCGGCTCGTACACCTTGTTGGAAAAGTTGACCAGGAGCTGTGAGTCGCCTTTGACGGTGAGACGCTTCACCCCTAGAGCCGCCGCAGCCCTCAGGCCAGCTATGAGGCCTTCGTATTCTGTGATGTTGTTGGAGACCTTCTCGCCGTTCTGAAAACAGAGTTGCACGGCGTAGTAGAGCTTGTCCTGAGTGGGCGAGATGAGCACTGCTCCAGCCCCCGCGCCCTGATGCACGAAGGTGCCACCGAAATACATGACCCAGCCATCTGGTGCCTCGCTTCCTCGGGAGGTGGACCAGTCTTCTCCTTCCTCAAGAGCTGGGGCATCTGTCCATTCTGCCACAAAATCGGCGAGCGTGGCTCCCTTGATGACCCTGGTAGTGCTGAACTCCAACTGGAATGCTTGCAACTCGATGTTCCACTCAACAACCCTTCCGGCCGAGTTAGGGCTCCTGAGCACCCTCTCCAATGGGTAGGCTAAGACGACCTTGATGGGGTGGCCCTGAAAGTGGTGCCACAGCTTGCGCGAGGCCACCAAGAGTGCGAGCAGGAGCTTTTGCAGCATGGGGTAGCGCGCCCTCGTGTCCCGCAGTACGGTGCTGACGAAGTACACCGGGTGCTTGACGAGGGCTAGCACACTGTCGAGGCTCGGGTCCCGTGGAGATTGTGGCCTATCCTGAGGTGGTGGGTTTCCCGAGACCTGACCGTCCTCAGGAGCTTCTGCGATGTTGCCCTGTTGAGCTTGGTCTTCTGCCGCTGATGGCTTTGCCGCGACTTCCTGACCCCGCGCTGCATCAGCTCTGGCTTGGCGCGACACACCCTTGTCTTGGCTCTCCTCCCGAACTACTACCAGTGCCGCGCTGGCGGAGTATGGGGTGGCGGCGAGGTAGAGCACCAGAGGCTCGAGAGGCCGCGGTGCCACCATCACTGGGGGTTGGTGAGGTACTTCTTGAGGTCTTGGAAGGCCCGATCGGCCTCCGGGGTCCACTCGAACGGGCCCTTCTTCTTCATGAGCTTAAAAAAGGGTAAGGCGCGCTCGCCTAGCTTGGAGATGAAACGCCCTAATGCAGTCACCCGCCCTGCTAACTTTTGCATTTCCTTGAGGGTCTGCGGTGGGCTCATGTCTTCGATGGCCTTGATCTTCTCCGAGTTTGCCTCGATCCCTCTGTGGGATATGAGGAACCCCAGTAGCTTGCCGGAGGGGACGCCAAACACGCACTTCTATGGATTAAGCCTCAAGTTCACTTGGTGCAAGCTCTCGAAGGTCTCCTTCAGGTCTTGAATCAACGTCCTCGCCTCGCGAGATTTGACCACTATGTCATGCCGAGCTGCCGCCCCAAGGCGATTTGCATCAACCGTTGAAAGGTTGCGCCCGCATTGCGCAGCCTAAAGGGCATGCAGGTGTAGCAGCACACCCCGCATGGTGTCAGGAAGGCTGTCTTCTCCACATCCTCCACCACCATCTTGATTTGGTGGTATCTTGAGAATGCATCCAGGAAACATAGCAAGTCACACTAGGCGGTGGAGTCGATGATTTGGTCGATGCGTGGAAGCGGGAACGGATCCTGGGGGAACGCTTTGTTAAGGTTGGTGAAGTCGACGCACATCCATTCCTTTCCGCCTTTCTTCGGTACTACGACGGGGTTCACCAGCCATTCGGGGTATCGAACTTCTTGGATGGTACCTGTCGCCTCCAGCTTGCGTGTCTCTTGGACGATGAAGGCCTGCTTCTCAGTGGACTGCCGTCTTGCTCGCTGCTTCACGGGGCGTACGTTGGGGCACACCCTTAGATGATGCTGGATTACCTCTCTTGGGACCCCTACCAGCTGATTGGGCTCCCACACGAATATCTCCTTGTTCGCGCGCAAAAACCTCACCAAAGCTTCTTCTTGTCCCAGGTCAAGGCCGGTTCCTATGGTGAAGGTGGCTCTTGAAGACCCGTCCTCATCGACCGGCACCTGCTTGATCTCCGCCTTGTCTTGAGTGAATAGCTGCTTCTTCTTGGTGGGCGTGGTTTCCTTGGCCTCGGGTGTACCGACGCCGGCTGGCTGTGCTGCTGCCGCGGTCTTGAAGGCGAGCCTGAGCGCCGCCACGGCCTCCTTAGTGTCCCCCTTGATGGTGAGGACGCCCTTGCTCCCTGGCATCTTCATGAGGTTGTAGGCCGGGTGAGTTGCCGCCATGAACTGAGCGAGAGCCGAGTACCCGAGGATGGCATTGTATGGGAGACCGATGCGGGCGATGTCAAAGTCCACCAGCTCGGTGCGATAGTTGTCTCGCATGCCAAAGGTGACAGGGAGGCGGATCTGCCCCAGAGGGTGGGCAGCTCCACCACCCACTCCTGTGAAGGGCTTGCTGAGGCCGAGCTGTTCGAGCGGCACATGAAGAAGGCTGAAGGCTTCTACGGAGAGCAAGTTGAGGCCGGCGCCGCCGTCGATGAGGGTCTTAGTGACGGCCACGTTGCAGATGGTGGGCGTGCAGAGCATCGGGAGCATCCCGGAGCCGGCGGTGGATCCGGGGTGGTCTTCTGAGCCGAAGGTGAGGTCGGCCTCCGGCGCAGCCCAACCCGGTGGAGCCCCCGGGCGCTTGCAGGCTGCCCCAATATCATGGACGAAAGGCTTGACGTGGCGATCTGAAGGAGGTGCTTGGGAGCCACCCAGTAGTGCCGCGACTGCGTGGTGCACCGGCACCATGTAGCGTGCGGTGAAGAGGTTGCAGAGCTCCCCCAGGATGCCACCGTGGATCCCGGGAGGTTGAGCAGCCAGGCGCGCGGCTCGCCGGCGAGGGCCATGGGAAAACAGTTGGCCATGATCTTGTCGTCGCCTCCGGCCTCGAGGATGGCCTCCTCATACGCCAGCAGGAACAACGCTGGGTCTGCCGCACCGTCGTAACGCGGCGGCATCTCTGGCCCGAACTTGGCTGGCCACTGCACTCGCCACAGAGCGGGGGCCAGGGCTCGGTACCCAGACTCCATGTTGCTGGTGTTGTCCACAGAGGTTGGTGGCGGGGCACCCGCCATGGGAGCATAGTGTGGCGGTGCGGGGCGCTGGTTGGTGGAGAGAAGCCCCGGCGCACCCTTACCTGGCGCGCCAAATGTCAGATGTGGGGTTCCAGCAAACCCTTAAGGTTCGAACACTGGGGTGCGCGCGAAGTCTTTTCCTCCCACCGATCTACGCCCTAGCTCTTTAAGATCTCGTGGACGAACTCGACGAACTCGCAACACAGAAAGACACGAGGTTTATACTGGTTCGGGCCACCGTTGTGGTGTAATACCCTACTCTAGTGTGGTGGTGGTGGATTGCCTCTGGGGCTGATGATGAACAGTACAAGGGAAGAACAACCTCCTGAGGTTGAGGTGTTCTTGGGCTCGGCGAGCTTGTGTGTGTGGATGGTCTGAATGATCCGTCCCCTGCTAGTGTGGTGGCTAGTCCTATTTATATTGGACCTGGTCCTCTTCCCAAATATCGAGCGGGAAGAGAGGCAACAATGGCGGGCCAATTTGAAGGGGACAGCTAGTACAAGTTATCCTGACAAAAGTGGTCTTCGTGATAGGTGGGAAACCCGATGAACGAGTTCATACCCGAGGGTGGCCCGATCTTCACGTCGTAGGATCGAATCGGGAGGGATAACTAGCTGCAAGCAGCCAGGGTAACTAGCTTTATACCTGCCAAGGTTGGATGCAGCCCGTACATTGGGGAAGGCTAGCCGAAACTACAAGAACTCCAACCCGCTGTCCGAACAATCGCAGAACCACAAACCGGGACTAATCCACACAAAACGGCCGGAACCGTAGAGCACGAACTAGGGGGAACTAGAGGCTCCTTCTCGCGAATCCAAATGAACTCACAAGAGCAAAGGTAGCAAGATCTCACGGATCTCTCTAGCACTCTTGCTGCATAAGCTTGTACCTGAATGCTTTGACAAAAAGGTTTTTTCTAGAGGATGGGGGAGATGGGGTTTTATAGCAGGGACAACCCCCCTTGGCTAGGTGTGAAAATGGTTTCAAAAGTAAACAGGTTTGCATGGCTTCCTTGGGTTAATAAGCAGTCAACTTTGGGAGTTGTTGCAGAGCTCCTCGGAAATTCACGAAGTCTTAACAGTCTGGACACCTTCCACGAGAATGACTAGAACTTTTGACTCACAACTCCAAATGATGTGAGGTTTTTTGCATTGGAAAGATAATTCGATGTAGCTTCTGTTGATGTACCCCTATAGCCCCGTCTCTCCACCATATGGGTGTGGTACACCAAAACATTAGAGGTAAAAACTGACAACATCAGCTTCACTTGAAAATTGTTTCCTCCAAACTTGTTCCTCCAAACCGGTTGCTTCAAGAGCTCGTAAGTTGTTGGACTTCTTCCATGTTGTAACGCCCTCGATGCGGCTATATCTCCTACGTGTCGAAGCACGACTTAGAGTCATAACCGCATTGAAAGCAATGTCGCGAGTGAGGTAATCTTCACAACAACCCATGTAAATAAATAAAGGGGAAAGGTACATAGTTGGCTTACACTCGCCACGTCACACAAATACATAAATAAGTCATTACATTCATCCAATACACTCAGGGTCCGACTATGGTACCAAAATAAAGATCAACCCCCAAATGCGACAAAGTCCCCGATCGCCCCAACTGGGCACCACTACTGATCATCTGGGAAAGACACGTAGTAACGACGAGAGTCTTCGTCGAACTCCCACTTGAGCTCGGTCATATCATCTGGAACGGTATCATCGGTCCCTGCATCTGGTCTAGGAAGGAATCTGTGAGTCACGGGGACTCAGCAATCTCGCACCCTCACGATCAAGACTATTTAAGCTTATAGGTAAGGAAAGGTATGAGGTGGAGCTGCAGCAAGCAACAAGCATATATGGTGGCTAACATATTCGCAAAAGAGAGCGAGAAGAGAAGGCAAAAGCACGGTCGAACAACTATGATCAAGAAGTGATCCTAGAACAACCTACATCAAGCATTACTCCAACACCGTGTTCACTTCCCGGACTCCGCCGAGAAGAGACCATCACGGTTACACACGCGATTGGTGCATTTTAATTAAGTTTAGTTTCATGTTATCTACAACCGGACATTAACAAATTCCCATCTTCCCATAACCGCGGGCACGGCTTTCGAAAGTTCAAATCCCTGCAGGGGAGTCCCAACTTAGCCAATCACAAGCCCTCACGGTCAACGAAGGATATTCCTTCTCCCAAGACAATCCGATCAGACTCGGCATCCCGGTTACAAGACATCCTTGACAATGGTAAAACTAAACCAGCAAATCCACCCGAATGTGCCGACAAATCCCGATAGGAGCTGCACATATCTCGTTCTCAGGGCACACCGGATTGTCCAAGGTTCCGGTAGGCCAGCCCAGAGTTGCCCCTGGTGGCCACCGACAGCTGACAGGTTGGACCAACACTCAGAGGAGCACTGGCCCGGGGTTTAAATAAAGATGACCCTTGAGTCTGCGGAACCCAAGGGAAAAAAAGGCTAGGTGGCGAATGGTAAAACCAATGTTGGGCCATGCTGGAAGAGTTTTATTCAAGGAGAACTGTCAAGGGGTTCCCATTATAACCCAACCGTGTAAGGAACGCAAAAATTCGGGAACATAACACCGATATGACGGACACTAGGGCGGCTAGAGTGGAACAAAACACTAGGCATAAGGCCGAGCCTTCCACCCTTACCAAGTATATAGGTGCATTAAGATAAACAAGATAATATTGTGATATCCCAACAATAAACAATGTTCCAACAAGGAACGATCTCTAATCTTCACCTGCAACTAGCAACGCTATAAGAGGGGCTAAGCAAAGCGGTAACATAGCCAAACAATGGTTTGCTAGGACATGGTGGGTTAGAGGCTGGACATGGCAATATGGGAGGCATGATAAGCAAGTGGTAGGCATCATTGCATAGGCATAGCAAAAGAGCGAGCATCTAGCAAGCAAAGATAGAAGTGATTTCGAGGGTATGGTCATCTTGCCTGCAAAGTACTCAGAGTTGCCTTGATCCTCGTAAGCGAACTCAATGGGCTCCTCGTTCACGAACTCGTCTCCCGGCTCTACCCAAACAATAACAGCAAGCAAAAGGAACAAAATCAACCATGTGCAATGCTCAAGCAACATGATGCAAACATGGTATGATATGCGGGCTGCGATATGGGATGCATATGCATGATTTGCAAAGGAATGATTGAATCTGGCCTCAACTTGGAAATTCAAGAGTGCCACTATAAAGGGGAGTTGATTTCGATAGAAATCGATATAAAGATCACTAGAATCGGATGCACGGTTTGGAAATGGCAAGCAAAACAAATATAGCACCGGTCTGCGATAAACAGCATGTAGCCACCTAAATGCATCAAGATAAATATGCTACAGCACTCAAACATGGCAACAAAATTTATGGCAGGTATCCACACATGATGCTTGACAAAAGATGAAAACTGAGCTACGACTAATTCATCCATTAACAGGTTCAAACAAGCCTGGCAGAAATACAAATGATAACAGCTTTCAGACTTAGTAAAATTAACACAAGTCTGGAAATTATCATCAGGAAGCAATCTTTAGAGCATGAAAACTACATGCTACAGGAATATATCATGGAAAATAAAGGCATGGCATGAAGCTACTCTAAGCAAATAACAAAAGTCCCTTCGTGACCTTGAGCCAAAAGGTATCAGAAAATACAATTGCAAGCATGTGAACATGGCAAAAACATAAACAGATTCAGACTTAGTGAAAAACTGGAGCATGCAAAACAGTTAACGAGTAGGCATGTTTACAAGCTCGATGCACTCACTACAGAGCATGGCATGAAAAACTAAGCATACATCCATCAAGCAGACATGGCATAGAAGCTAGACATGGAAAGAACAACGACATAGCATGCACGGATCAATAGCAACATCCTCGGCAAAATCGCTAAACATGTCAACAATCTACCAGGATCATTTTATAGCGAAAGTAGAGCTCGATTGACTCAAGCTAGGGTGCTCCATAATTGCAAACAAAGACATGGATGGATAGAGCACAACAATATTAACAAAACATCCTTACTGATCATCCTCAAAAGAGGCACGGATCACTAGGAAACAACATGAACATATGGCATAAAAACAATATCAGGACAAGGACTTTGTGAAAAACTAAGTCCTTGAAATCAGCATCAACGATTACGCTACTTTGCATGCTTGTGCTAGTCACCACAAATATCAAAAAAATACATGGCAAACACCTCTGTAAAGATGGCATGGCATTCTATAAAACACATGTAGAGCTCAAGATCATAGAATGCACACATTAATCATGGCAAAAATGACAAAAGGCCATTTGCTGAAACAGATCTGACAAATTTGTCACATAGCCCTCTTCCAACAGTATTTTGGGCATCAAGATGAGCTCAAATGAAAATGATGCAATGAGATGAAATGATGTACTCATCGAGGTGAACATTTTGATATGCTACACGCACGAATCGGAGCTACAGATGCAAAGTTATGGCATGTCAAAGTTAGCAAAAATGCTAGGGTTTGGGGACGAAAAAGTCAACCTCCCGATCTAGATCTGGATCAGGCGCGGGTACTGTAGCTGCACGGATGTCGAGGATCGCCGGAGGGAGCACTGTTCACCGGAGGAGCTCGGGTCGCCGGACTTGGAGGTTGCCGAGGGGAGGAGAGGCCGGGGCGGCGCCGGCGTTGAGCCGGAGCTCCGGGCGGCGGAGGCGGTGGAGCGCGGTGCCGGCGCGGGAGAGGAAGAGCGATGCGGGCGTCGCTACAGAACGGACCGCGGGGGGCTTCCCGCGGGCCTCGGCGGGCCTCGGGCGGCGCGGCAAACTGGGGACCCGCCCGGGACACGTGGCGCGCCCTAGTTCGTCGCGGGCGGCGGCGGTGACTTGTCCGGCCGGCACGGACGTGTCCGGCGTGGCGCGGTGGAAGAGGAGCTAGGTTAGGGTTGTTTTGATCCGGAATTTGTGAGGGAGATGCTATTTTATAGGTAGAGGGAGCTAGGAAGCTCCAAATGAGGTGCGGTTTGCGGCCACGCGATCGTGATCGAACACTCTAGATGATAGAAGGGGTTTAGGTGGGTTTTGGGCCACTTTGGAAGGGTGTTGGGCTGCAACACACACGAGGCCTTTTCGGTCCCTCAGTTAACATTGGAGTATCAAACGAAGTCCAAATGGCACGAAACTTGACAGGCGGTCTACCGGTAGTAAACCAAGGCCGCATGACAAGTCTCGGTCCAATCCGAAAAAGTTTAACCCCCACACACGAAAAGAGGTAGAAAGGACCACTGGAGGACATAGGAGCGCCGGAATGCAAAACGGACAACGGGGAACATGCTCGGATGCATGAGACGAACACGTATGCAAATGCAATGCACATGATGACATGATATGAGATGCATGACAAAGACAACAACACACGGAGAAAAAAACCCGACAACAAAGAAATAAAATAACTTAGTGCCGGAAACGACAAGAGTTGGGATACAGATAAGGTAAATTACATCCGGGGTGTTACAACACTCCACCACTATGAAAGGATCTCGTCCCGAGATCTAGGACTGGAAAAACTCCGGGTACTCAGAACAAAGGTGGTCCTCGCGTTCCCAGGTGGCTTCACGGTTGGAATGATGTGACCACTTGACTTTGAGGAATTTGATTGACTTGTTGCGAGTCTTGTGCTCAGTTTCTTCAAGGATAGCAATGGGGTGCTCACGATAGGACATGTCTTCTTGGAGATCAATGTCTTCGAAGTTGACGGTGCAGTCAGGGGTCTTGAAGCACTTGCGGAGCTGAGAGACATGAAACACGTCGTGCACATTTGCGAAGTTGGAGGGAAGCTCAAGTTGATAGGCGAGATCGCCTCTCTTGCTGACGATCTTGAAAGGACCCACGTATCTAGGGGCAAGCTTCCCTTTGATACCGAAGCGACGAGTACCTTTCATTGGAGAGACGCGGAGGTAAACATGGTCTCCGATCTCGAAAGCCAAATCACGATGCTTACTATCATAGTAGCTCTTCTGGCGTGATTGCACTGCTTTGAGGTTATCACGAATGACTTTGCACATCTCTTTTGCCTCTGTGATCAAGTCATTGCCAAGAAGTTGACGTTCACCAGTCTCTGACCAGTTAAGAGGAGTACGACACTTCCTGCCATAGAGAATTTCAAATGGGGCCTTGCCCGAACTTGCTTGAAAGCTGTTGTTGTAGGAGAACTCGGCATATGGAAGACAATCTTCCCACTTCATACCGAAAGAGATAACGCAAGCCCTGAGCATATCTTCAAGAATCTGATTGACACGCTCGACTTGGCCCCTAGTTTGAGGATGAAAAGCTGTGCTGAAACGGATATTGGTGCCCATGGCCTTCTGAAAAGAATCCCAAAACTTGGAGGTGAAGATGCTGCCACGATCTGAAGAAATCAACTGTGGAATGCCGTGCAGAGAGACAATCCGAGAAGTATATAGCTCTGCCAATTGAGCTGCTGTGATGGATTCTTTGATAGGAAGGAAATGAGCCACTTTAGTCAGTTTGTCGATGACAACGAAGATAGCATCATTGCCACGCTTGGACTTTGGAAACCCAGTCACGAAGTCCATCTCAATGTGGTCAAACTTCCATTCTGGAATGGCAAGAGGTTGGAGGAGACCAGCTGGTCGTTGTTGTTCTGCCTTCACTCTTCTGCAGACATCACATTCATTCATGAACTGAGCAATCTCGCGCTTCATTCGAGTCCACCAATACAATTGCTTGAGGTCATTGTACATCTTTGTACTTCCAGGGTGGATAGAGAGGAGTGAATTGTGAGCCTCGTTCATAATGACTTTACGAAGTTCACCTTTAGGCACAACAATGCGATCCTCGAAGAATAGAGTATCCTTGTCATCAAGGCGGTAGCACTTGTACTTGGGTTCACTCTTGGCAATCCCAATCTTCACCTTCTTCACCATAGCATCAAGAAGTTGAGCCTCACGAATCTGATCTTCCAAAGTAGGATAGACTTGGAGGTTGGCGAGGAAACCTTGAGGAACAACTTGCAGATTTAGTTTGCGGAAAGCTTCATAAAGCTCGGGTTGGTAAGGCTTGATAATCAAACTGTTGCAGTAAGCCTTCCTGCTCAATGTGTCAGCAATTACATTGGCCTTGCCTGGAGTATATTCGATGCTCGGATTATACTCTTGAATCATTTCGACCCAATGAGTCTGCCTGAGGTTGAGATTAGGCTGAGTGAAGATGTACTTGAGACTCTTGTGGTCAGTGAAGATGTCCACTTTTCTTCCCAATAAGAGATGTCTCCAAGTTAAAAGAGCATGTACAACTGCCGCCAACTCGAGGTCGTGAGTGTGGTAGTTCTTTTCATTGGGCTTCAACTAGCGAGAGGTATAAGCCACAACTTTCTTCTCTTGCATCAACACTGCACCAAGACCTTGAAGGGAAGCATCACAGAAGACCTTGAACGGTTTGGATTCATCAGGAGGAGTCAGAACTGGAGTAGTGACTAATTTCTCTTTCAGGGTGTTGAAAGCGATGTCACATTCAGGAGACGAAACGTACTTCACGTGCTTCTGGAGAAGGTTGAAAAGCGGCTTCGCGATCTTAGAGAAGTTCTCAACAGACCTTCGACAATAGCTTGCGAGACCAAGGAAGCTACGGAGTTGCTTCACGTTCTGAGATGGTTCCAAATTCACAATTGCAGACACCTTCTCAGGATTCACCTCTATGCCCTTGGCAGAAATGATATGCCCAAGGTAGAGAACCTCATCGAGCCAAAACTCGCACTTTCAAAACTTGGCGTAGAACTTATGTTCTTTGAGCTTATCCAGCACCAAACGCAAGTGCTTGCATGATCTTCCTTGTTCTTGGAAAAGACCAAAATGTCATCGAGGTAGACTAAGATGAAGTCATTTGTGTAGGGGTTGAAGATGAAGTTCATCATGCGAGAGAAGGAGCGTTGACGAGGCCAAAAGACATGGCAATGTATTCATATGAACCATAGCTTGTTCTGAATGCTGTCTTAGGGATATCTTGCTCACGAATGCGAATCTGATGATAGCCCATACGGAGATCAAGCTTGGAGAATACTTGAGCACCTTTGAGTTGTTCAAACAGCTCGTTGACGTTGGGAAGTGGGTACTTGTTCTTTATAGTCTTCTTGTTCAATGGACGGTAATCAACACAAAGTCGGTTCGTTCCATCCTTCTTCTTCACAAAAAGAACTCCACAACCCCACGGAGAAGAACTAGGTCGGATGAGACCCATTCGCTCCTGAATATCGAGTTGTTTCTTCAGCTCCTTCAACTCTTCAGGTCCAAGCTTGTAAGGACGTTTGCAAACAGGTTGCGTGCCCGGCTCAAGATCGATGACAAATTCAACTGGCCGGTGCGGAGGCATTCCTGGAAGCTCTTCTGGAAAGACGTCTTGATATTCGCAAACGACTGGGATTTGAGAGATGGCATCCAGTTCACCCTTCTCATTGAGAGAAAACAGACGGATGGTATCATCCCTTGCGGTAAAGACAATTACATCCTCAGACGAATGAGTCAATTGAATCTGCCTGGCAGCACAATCAAGCTGAGACTTGTGCTTAGAAAGCCAATCCATTCCAAGAATAAGATCAATATCCGAGTCACCAAGAACCGTAGGAGAAGACAGAAACTTGTAGTCGCCCAACGTGATAGTAACATCCGGAACCATGGAGTTAGGATTCATGCGTTTACCCGGAGAGACAACTGCTATCGGTCTAGGAAAAACTTGGAGAGCCAATTCATGCTTAGATGCAAAAGGTCTCGAGATGAAACAATGCGATGCACTAGTGTCAAAAAGAACTTTTGCAGGAATATCGTTAACAAGAAGGTTACCCATGATGACATCTGACGAGTCCTCTGCCTGAGCTGCATTCATCAAGTTGACCTTGGCGTGCTTGGGGTTATGCTTGACCACTGCGGTGCTGGAAGATCTCACAGGAGGAGGAGGAAGACGCCTCTGATTGAAGCATTTGTTGGCATAGTGACCCTTCTGTTGGCACTTGTTGCATGTGACCTCCGAGAGCGGACGGTGATACGGAGCACTTGATCTTGGAGCTTGAGACGAAGTCTTGTTCTGAAAGCCAGGGTTGGGTGGGTGGGAAGATCCATTGCTACCTTTGCTCTTCTGCTAATAAGGCTGACAGAATGGAGGAGGAGGAAGCCAATACTTTTGCTGCTTAGCCACTTGAGTAGAGGAAGAATGAGTTGCATCTCTGACTTGCTTCTTGGAAGCATCGCACTTTAGTTGGGCAGCCTCTTGCTTCATTGCCATGTTGTAAAACTCATCGTACTTCTTGGGCTAAAAAAGGACGAGAGCTAGCTGGAGTTCTTCTCTGAGACCACCCCTGAACTGGTATATCATTCTCTTCTTGTCAAGGACGTCTTGCTTAGAGAAACGGGCGAGCTTCTGAAACATGATGTTGTACTGGTAAACAGACATAGTGCCTTGCTTCAGGTTGCGGAATTCCTCACGCTTGCTCTCAACCACACTCTGAGGAATATGATGAGCTTTGAAGTCTTGACGGAATTCATCCCAGGTAATCACACGGCCTCCTCTGGAATCTTTGTACTGCTGAAACCATTCTGCAGCTTGGTCTTTGAGTTGGAAGGAGGCAAACTTGAAAAAGTCCTCAGGCTTGACGTTACTACACTCGAAATGCTTGCATATGTCCACGAGCCAATCATCAGCGTTTGTTGCCTCAACACAATTGCTGAAGGTCTTTGGCTGGTTAGCAAGGAACTGGTTGAGTGTAGCAAACTGATTCTGATTGTTGCCATGGCCATGATTCCCTTGGTTTCGCTCTTGAAGAATTTGCATGATCAGCTGCGTGTTTGCATTGGTAGCGGCCATCACAGCTTGCCATGCCTCCGGAGGTGGAGGTGGTGGTGGCGGATCCTGATTCTGATTGTTGCCCTTAGCAGGAGCCATCCTGAAGAGGGTGACATCCGTTAGCATATTGACAGGAAAATATGAAGCTAAATCAAAAGGTTTGAAATTGCAACATAAAGTCTTCACATCCGAACAAAATGAACGAATGCATTCCAATTGAAATGGTCACATTTCCATAAATTGAGAAGCCACTTAGAATTGAGGTAGAAGAATAAAAACAAGGTACGTACAAGAACAAATACTAGGTGAGGATTACCCAATCCCAAACCAAATATCCGCGAAAGAAGAACTAGAGCTACAAGAATTCCCACCTATGAAACTCCCGAACCTTCCCGGTTATGCAATCAGGTGTTGGGGATACAGGGGAAGCATAATATCTCACCCAAATCTAGCAAATCCTACATCCAGCTGTATCCATCCTTCAACACATAACCAAGAAAACATCGGAAATCATTTACCTCAACCTTCGAAAAGCATCCGTTATACAAGTTATGGCAATACTCCCGAACTCGCGCCCCAGTACTGGGTGGCGTCGAGGTTATCTCACCAACAACTACATAAAAGAGATTTTCGATGTCGGCGAAACTCAGGTATTCCAGAATCTCAATGATAAAATTGTGACGACAACACCTCGGAGCTCAACTCCCCGGGACACTGCCACAACCCCTAAATGACAGGAGGCACCAAGAACAATGTTCTCGTCACAAAACCATCGAAACGATTCCAAGATACCCGCGTGATCCTAAATTTTTTTAGTGAAATTTGAGAAGAGAAGAGTCAAAACTCCATGTCAGGATGCCTCACCAGAGCGACGATGGGACTGAGGAGTAAAAAGAATTCCTAACTCTCCGATATATATAATCCTAGATGACTCAAAACATTTTTCTAGACTCAACAACGCCAACGATTCAATCAAGCAGGGGGCTCCTAAAGTCGGGGAAGGCTCTGATATCAACTTGTAATGCCCTCGATGCGGCTATGTCTCCTACGTGTCGAAGCACGACTTAGAGGCATAACCGCATTGAAAGCAATGTCGCAAGTGAGGTAATCTTCACAACAACCCATGTAAATAAATAAAGGGCAAAGGTACATAGTTGGCTTACACTCGCCAAGTCACACCAATACATAAATAAGTCATTACATTCATCCAATACACTCAGGGTCCGACTACAGTACCAAAATAAAGATCAATCCCCAAATGCGTCAAAGTCCCTGATCGCCCCAACTGGGGACCACTACTGATCATCTAGGAAAGACACGTAGTAACGGCAAGAGTCTTCGTCGATCTCCCACTTGAGCTCGGTCATATCATCTGGAACGGTATCATCGGTCCCTGCATCTGGTTTAGGAAGGAATCTGTGAGTCACGGGGACTCAGCAATCTCGCACCCTCGCGATCAAGACTATTTAAGCTTATAGGTAAGGAAAGGTATGAGGTGGAGCTGCAGCAAGCGACTAGCATATATGGTGTCTAACATATTCGCAAAAGAGAGCGAGAAGAGAAGGCAAAAGCATGGTCGAACAACTATGATCAAGAAGTGATCCTAGAACAACCTACATCAAACATTACTCCAACACCGTGTTCACTCCCCGGACTCCACCGAGAAGAGACCATCACGGTTACACACGCGGTTGGTGCATCTTAATTAAGTTAAGTTTCATGTTATCTACAACCGGACATTAACAAATTCCCATCTGCCCATAACCGCGGGCACGGCTTTAGAAAGTTCAAATCCCTGCAGGGGAGTCCCAACTTAGCCAATCACAAGCCCTCACGGTCAACGAAGGATATTCCTTCTCCCAAGACAATCCGATCAGACTCGGCATCCCGGTTACAAGACATCCTCGACAATGGTAAAACTAAACCAGCAAAGCCACCCGAATGTGCCGACAAATCTCGATAGGAGCTGCACATATCTCGTTCTCAGGGCACACCGGATTGTCCAAGGTTCTGCTAGGCTAGCCCAGAGTTGCCCCTGGTGGCCACCAGCAGCTGACAGGTTGGACCAACACTTAGAGGAGCACTGGCCCGGGGTTTAAATAAAGATGACCCTTGAGTCCGCGGAACCCAAGGGAAAAAGAGGCTAGGTGGCGAATGGTAAAACCAATGTTGGGCCATGCTAGAAGAGTTTTATTCAAGGCGAACTGTCAAGGGGTTCCCATTATAACCCAACCGTGTAAGGAACGCAAAAATCCGGGAACATAACACCGATATGACGGAAACTAAGGCGGCAAGAGTGGAACAGAACACTAGGCATAAGGCCGAGCTGTCCACCCTTACGAAGTATATAGGTGTATTAAGATAAACAAGATAATATTGTGATATCCCAACAATAAACAATGTTCCAACAAGGAACGATCTCCAATCTTCACCTGCAACTAGCAACGCTATAAGAGGGGCTGAGCAAAGCGGTAACATAGCCAAACAATGGTTTTCTAGGACATGGTGGGTTAGAGGCTGGACATGGCAATATGGGAGGCATGATAAGCAAGTGGTAGGCATCGTAGCATAGGCATAGCAAAATAGCGAGCATCTAGCAAGCAAAGATAGAAGTGATTTCGAGGGTATGGTCATCTTGCCTGCAAAGTACTCAAAGTTGCATTGATCCTCGTAAGTGAACTCAACGGGCTCCTCGTTCACGAACTCGTTTCCCGGCTCTACCCAAACAAGAACAGCAAGCAAAAGGAACGCAATCAACCACGTGCAGTGCTCAAGCAACATGATGCAAAGATGGTATGATATGCGGGATGCGATATGGGATGCATATGCATGATTTGCAAAGAAATGATTGAACCTGGCCTCAACTTGGAAATCCAAGAGTGCCACTGGAAAGGGGAGTTGATTTCGGTTGAAATCGATATAAAGATCACCGGAATCGGATGCACGGTTTGGAAATGGCAAGCAAAACAAATATGGCACCGGTTTGCGATAAACAGCAAGTAGCCACCTAAATGCATCAAGATAAATATGCTACAGCACTCAAACATGGCAACAAAATACATGGCATGGATCCACACATAATGCTTGACAAAAGATGAATACTGAGATATGGCTAATTCATCCATTAACAGGTTCAAATAAGCCTGGCAAAAATGCAAATGATAACAGCTTTCAGACTTAGTGAAATTAACACAAGTCTGGAATTTATCATCAGGAAGCAATCTTTAGAGCATGAAAACTACATGCTACAGGAACATATCATGGCAAAGAAAGGCATGGCATGAAGCTACTCTAAGCAAATAACAAAAGTCCCTTAGTGACCTTGAGCCAAAAGGGATCAGAAAATACAATTGCAAGCATGTGAACATGGCAAAAACATAAATAGATTCAGACTTAGTGAAAAACTAGAGCATGCAAAACAGTTAACGAGTAGGCATGTTTACGAGCTCGATGCACTCACTACAGAGCATGGCATGACAAACTAAGCATACATCCATCAATAAGACATGGCATAGAAGCTAGACGTGGAAAGAACAACAACATAGCATGCACGGATCAATAGCAACATCCTCGGCAAAATCGCTAAACTTGTCAACAATCTGCCAGGATCATTTTATAGCGAAAGTAGAGCTCGATTGACTCAAGCTTGGGTGCTCCATAATTGCAAAAAAAGACATGGATGGATGGAGCACAACAATATTAACAAAACATCCTTCCTGATCATCCTCAAAAGAGGCACGGATCACTAGGAAACAACATGAACATATGGCATAAAAACAGTATCAGGACAAGGACTTTGTGAAAAACTAAGTCCTTGAAATCAGCATCAACGATTACGCTACTTTGCATGCTTGTGCTAGTCACCACAAATATCACAAAAATACATGGCAAACACCTCTGTAAAGATGGCGTGCCATTCTACAAAACACATGTAGAGCTCAGGATCATTGCATGCACACATTAATCATGGCAAAAATGACAAAAGGCCATTTGCTGAAATAGATCTGACAAATTCATCACATAGCCCTCTTCCAACAGCATTTCGGGCATCAAGATAAGCTCAAATGAAAATGATGCAGTGAGATGAAATGATGTACCCGTCGAGACGAACACACTTTGATATGCTACACGCACGAATCGGAGCTACGGATGCAAAGTTATGGCATGTCAAAGTTAGCAAAAATGCTAGGGTTTGAGGACGAAAAAGTCAACCTCCCGATCTAGATCTGGATCTGGCGCGGGTACTGTAGCTGCACGGATTTCGAGGATCACCGAAGCGAGCACTGTTCACCGGAGGAGCTCGGGTCGCCGGACTTGGAGGTTGCCGAGGGGAGGAGAGGCCGGGGCGGCACCGGCGTTGAGCGGGAGCTCCGGGCGGCGAGGTTTGCGCGGCGGGGCGGCGACCGAGGCGGAGGAGCGGGGCACTGCGGCGGAGTCTGGCAATGGCCGGAGCGGCAGGGTCGCGGCGGAGGCGATGGAGCGCGGTGCCGGCGCGGGAGAGGAAGAGCGGCACGGGAGGCGCTACAGAAGGGGCCGCGGGGGTCTTCCCGCGGGCCTCGGGCGGCGCGGCGAACTGGGGACCCGCCCGGGACACGTGGCGCACCCTGGTTCGTTGCGGGTGGGGGCGGCGACTTGTCCGGCCGGCACGGATGTATCCGGTGCGGCGCGGTGGAAGAGGAGCTAGGTTAGGGTTGTTTTGATCCGGAATTTGTGAGGGAGATGCTATTTTATAGGTAGAGGGAGCTAGGAAGCTCCAACTGAGGTGCGGTTTGCGGCCACGCGATCATGATCGAACGCTCTAGATGATAGAAGGAGTTTAGGTGGGTTTTGGGCCACTTTGGAAGGGTGTTGGGCTGCAACACACACGAGGCCTTTTCGGTCCCTCGGTTAACCATTGGAGTATCAAACGAAGTCCAAATGGCACGAAACTTGACAGGCGGTCTATCGGTAGTAAACCAAGGCCGCATGACAAGTTTCGGTCCAATACGAAAACATTTAACCCCCATACACGAAAAGAGGTAGAAAGGATCACCGGAGGACATAGGAGCGCCGGAATGCAAAACGGACAACGGGGAACATGCTCGGATGCATGAGACGAACACGTATGCAAATGCAATGCACATGATGACATGATATGAGATGCATGACAAAGACAACAACACACGGAGACAAAAACCCGACAATGGAGAAATAAAATAACTTAGTGCCGGAAACGGCAAGAGTTGGGATACAGATAAGGTAAATTACATCTGGGGTGTTACACATGTGATACCTAAGTTCAACCAATAACAATGGAAATGAAAGTGCAGCCATGTTTTCAAGATTGTGGTATAAACTTAAGTTAGCGTTCACCTGGCCATGTGTTTGCTTGATTCGGCTTAGTAATTCTTTCCAACTAAATTGTGCATTTTTCTGAAATGTCATGTATGATGTACCCATGTGCTCATCATCCTCCCTCCCTTAATGAAGAGTCGTCCTCGACTCTCTTTGATCTGCAAAACATATGTAGAAGGGAAGTAGATAATATCCATGCAAAGAAATAATGCAATCCTCATTTGTAGCTTTCACCTTTGAATTGTGTTGCATCTGATCATGTACTTGTTTTCTCACAACGTGCAATTTGTCCAGAGATGATTGGTATTGTTTTGATGACCGAGATGTCCTCATCATCCTCCCTCTCTTGAAAAGGAGTCGTCCTCGACTCTACCTGGTCATCATATAAAAGAAGGCAGGGCAATACCAAATCATAACGCAAAGGTTTTATGATATGGAGTATTTTAGTTTTCAGCTTTGCTATCTTATGGATAATGCAAACATGATGTTTTGTTCGACTTAGGTGTTCCTTCCAGCAAATATTTCCATGGAGCACAACTTTATAACCAACCATAACCATGTCCATATCATCCTCCCTCTCTTGGAGAAAATTCGTCCTCGACTTCATTTGGTCTACAAAATTATAGCACGAGGACAATACAAAATGACTAGGAAAAGAAAATGATGAATAATCATGTGCAACATTCAGTTTTATTGGATCTTTAATAGCCTCTTCAAGATTAACAAAATCATATTGCTGGATGGATGATGTATGAAACAATTTTTCTCTAATCTTATCACACCATTGCTTCAAAAACTCATAAGTGCATACCTCTGGCTTCATCAACATGGAAGATCCTTTTTGTTTTACCTCAGTGATTACTTGAATGCCTTTTTGAAAATCAATATTCACACATGCACCTTGTGTAGTGGTACTGCATGTCCTCCATATTTGTTCTTGGATCTCGTCCTCCCATCATTGCAAGAGAGCTAATAGGTATGACTTTTGCATCTGCACATATTGTAAAGAAAGAGTATTTTGTGAAAGATTAGTGATTGAATACTCCTCTCTCTTTTCATTTGGTGGATCACTCATTTCTTTCATATTATGGGGAAACACCTCAAGCTCATGTTTGGTGGACACACACAACTCACTAATCCTCTCTCTTGGATGATGTGGTATATTATGTTGTGGTTCACTCATCTCTCTAATGTGGTGTGGAATGGTCTCAATCTCACATTTTGTGGACTCAAACAAGTCATTCATCCTCTCTCACTGAATGTGTGGTGGTATACCTAGGTGGAGATCTTTCATTTCTCTAATCTCATGATGAATAATCTGATCCTCACATTTTTTGGAGTCACTCAACTCATTTTTCTTTTCACTCTCAAGTGGTTGGATTTTTGAAAGTGGACACTCTTCCTCACTTTTGGTGGAGTCACTCAGCTTACTTTTCTTATCACTCTGAAGTTGTGGGATTTTGGATTGTGGACTCTCTTCCTCACATCGAATTTGTGGAACATGTTTCTTGGATGTTGGGACATTAGTGGTGGTCGAGATGCCAACATTAGGAGTGAGCTTCTTAGGTGAAGATGGGCTATGAATCACCGGAGCTGCTCCGTCAACCACGGTCATGCTTTGCGGTGGGTCGTCGTCGTGCTGACGGGTGCCACAACTTCTCCCTCGAGCATGACATCCTTGTTGCACTTCAGGTGCAGCACTATCACGCCCACGAGAAGAAATACCATGCCCTCGAGCATGTTCTCTTTGTTGCACTTCATGAGTACTAGTGACACCCCCACGAGCAGCAACATCATGCTCTCGAGCATGTCTTCTTTGCTGCATTTCATGAGCAACAGGGTATTGTCGGTGTCGAACCCTATCACCACCTGTTGGAAGATGCTCGTGAAGCATCCTCTCCATGGCTCGTAGTATGTTGTTCTCAAGTTGTTGCACATCAGTGCTGGTGGCCAAACAATTTCCTCCTCCATGATTCTTTCGACGCACACTTGGTGTAGATCCTACCATGTTAGTAGGGCTAAAAAGTGGAATAGGATAATTTTGTGGAATCACACAACCTCACCTCTTACTCACCAAAGTTCTTATGAGTTCACATCAGACCGTGCTTCTCTCGGATGTGTTAAAGCGATTGAAAGACAGGGATCAAAGAACTAGCTTCGGTTTTTGGTGGAGCTCGGTGGGGTAAACAAAAAGGGGCTTGTGCTGAAATCAAGTTGATGCAAACCAAGAAAATATGGGGATAGATCTGCTGCACCTTTGCACCAAGATTGAAAAACACACAACACACAAGCTTCTGAATTTTTTTTCTACCAAGCTGAAACTTTTGGATCTTGCACAACACTTTCTTTTTCTCTCTTGACTTTTTTTGCCACTCTTTTTTTTCTCTCTTTGATTTTTTTGCCACTTTTTCTCTCTTTTTTCCAAAGCACCACAACCAAATCTGAAAACAACTATGAAGATGAACTTGGTGCAGATCTAAAAGATGAAGAACGTGCAAGGTATACAACAACAAGATCTCAGTACCAACAAGGCTTGGATTTATTTTTGGTGGGGCTTTGGACTTCTAGGACAGAAAATATAGCATGGAAAACACTCGATCTAAAGGGATGATAGCAAGATAAACGTGGATAACAGATCCTACCATGTCAACGAAGGCTCTGATGCCAGACGATAGGTGGGAAACCCGATGAACGAGTTCACGCCTGAGGGTGGCCCGATCTTCACGTCGTAGGATCGAATCGGGAGGGATAACTAGCTGCAAGCAGCCGAGATAACTAGCTTTATACCTGCCAAGGTTGGATGCAACCCGTACATTGGGGAAGGCTGGCCGAAGCTACAAGAACTCCAACCCGTTGTCCGAACAATCGCAGAACCACAAACCGGGACTAATCCACACAAAACGACCAGAACCGTAGAGCACGAACTAGGGAGAACCAGAGGCTCCTTCTCGCGAATCTGAATGAACTCACAAGAGCAAAGGTAGCAAGATCTCTCGGATCTCTCTAGCACTCTTGCTGCATAAGCTTGTAGCTGAATGGTTTGACAAAAAGGTTTTTTCTAGAGGATGGGGGAGATGGGGTTTTATATCAGGGACAACCCCCTTGGCTAGGTGTGAAAATGGTTTCAGAAGTAAACAGGTTTGCATGGCTTCCTTGGGTGAATAAGCAGTCAACTTTGGGAGTTGTTGCAGAGCTCCTCGGAAATTCGCGAAGTCTTAACAGTCTGGACACCTTCCACGAGAATGACTAGAACTTTTGAATCACAACTCCAAATGATGTGAGGTTTTTTGCATTGGAAAGATAATTTGATGTAGCTTCTGTTGATGTACCCCTATAGCCCCGTCTCTCCACCATATGGGTGTGGCACACCAAAACATTAGAGGTAAAAACTGACAACATCAACTTCACTTGAAAATTGTTTCCTCCAAACTTGTTCCTCCAAACCGGTTGCTTCAAGAGCTCGTAAGTTGTTGGACTTCTTCCATGTGATACCTAAGTTCAACCAATAACAATGGAAATGAAAGTGCAGCCATGTTTTCAAGATTGTGGTATGAACTTAAGTTAGCGTTCACCTGGCCATGTGTTTGCTTGATTCGGCTTAGTAATTCTTTCCAACTAAATTGAGCATTTTTCTGAAATGTCATGTATGATGTACCCATGTGCTCATAATCCTCCCTCCCTTGATGAAGAGTCGTCCTCGACTCTCTTTGATCTGCAAAACATATGTAGAAGGGAAGTAGATAATATCCATGCAAAGAAATAATGCAATCCTCATTTGTAGCTTTCACCTTTGAATTGTGTTTAATCTGATCATGTACTTGTTTTTCATAACGTGCAATTTGTCCAGAGATGATTGGTATTTTTTTGAAGACTGAGATGCCCTCATCATCCCCCCTCTCTTGAAAAGGAGTCGTCCTCGACTCTACCTGGTCATCACATAAAAGAAGGTAGGGCAATACCAAATCATAACGCAAAGGTTTCATGATATGGAGTATTTTAGTTTTCAGCTTTGCTATCTTATGGATAATGCAAACATGATGTTTTGTTCGACTTAGGAGTTCCTTCCAGCAAATATTTCCATGGAGCACAAATTTATAACCAACCATAACCATGTCCATATCACTTCGCTTGCGAAAAGCTCCGTGGTGACGCCGTCTTGGGCTCCATGATAACCTCCGTCTTGCCGTCCTCTTGGTCTTGGTCTCGTTGCACCAATATAGCAACCTTTTCTTGATGCCTCAGTACTCTTCTCCTGCGCTGGCCTCCTTAGCACCAAAGAGGAAACAAGGACGATGCGCGCGCTGGCGCCCGCCTGTTGTCGTGCGTCACGGCTCAAGTCACGAGGGTCTCGTGAGGTTTTGCCCCGCCTTGATATCTCCGCTCCTCGTGAGCCTGCCTGGCTAGGCCACTCCAGAGGAGGCCTTGCGTCGTCCGCCTCGCGAGGCTTGGACCCTCATGAGGGTCTTGGATGCTTTGTTGGTGAAGATGGGCCGTACGTCCTGCAGGCTCAACCATGCCGCGGGCCGCAGGGAGGCAAGTCTGGGGACCCCCGTTCCCAAGACACCAACAGTGGATGACGCCAAGGTCAAATTTCCATGGTCGTCCAAGTAGGAGGTGGCAAACGGACATAGGAATAACGTCACACTCCAATGTGTCTTTGTATGCTTCGATCTTGAAGGAGACTAGGACCATGTGTTCCACTTGAATTATGCTGGAGTCGCTAAGACATTGGACCTTGTAGGGATGAGGGTGCTTCATCTTTACCAATTAGAACTTGGAGCATAGTTCTTCACTTGCCAAGTTATGGAAACTTCCTCCGTCTATGATGACCTTCACGGACCTCCCATTGATGCCCACCTTGGTGTGGAATATATGACATCTTTGTTCTTCGTCTTGTTGATGTTGAAGAGTCAAGACCTTGGAGACAACTAGAGCGGGGCTCGAATCTTCGTCACAAAAGACTTTGTCATCTTCGTTCACTTATCGGTGCATAGCCACATTCTCAAGGTCTTCAATTTATCCTTCACTCATGGAGTCGTATGTACCATCGTCGTTGAGAATCATGGTATTCTTGTTGGTACACTGAAAGGACTTGTGGCCTCAGCCGCCGCATGTGAAGCATTTGATGGAACTTGTCTTGATGGTCTCATCCGGTGGAGTTGTAGACGATGAAGCTCTTGGCTTGAAGTTGCTTGTAGTAGGAGGACGACTTGAGGTTGTCGAAGTTTTCTTGTAACTTGACTTGTCTCCGTTGCTTGTGGAAGGTTTGGTTGAGGTAGAAGGTGTTGTAGTCGTTGAAGTTTGATTGTCTTGGAAGAGTACTTGGCATACTTGAAGTCATCTTGCACTTGTCGCTCCGCTTTAGTAGCTTGATGCACTAGCTCGATGAGGTTTGAGTAAGGTTGGAAGTCGGCAATTTTCTTGATACAGTGATTGAGTCCATTCAAGAAGCGGGCCATAGTTTGCTCATCATCTTCCATGACATTAGCTCGTATCATGGCAGTTTCCATTTCCTTGTAGTACTCTTCAACGGTTTTTGTTCCTTGCTTGACACTAAAAAAAAATACACTTCCGTGATGATACGTGTTTGTCACAGTAGGTCACGTTTTCTGTCATGCATGTACATCCATGACGATTTTATGACAAAATGAAGATAGTCACACCTGAGCTATCGTAGAAGTGTTCCAAGACACTACCAAAATTATCATCACGGAAGTGTCCACATCCATGACAATAAATCGCGTGTCATGGAAGTGCTTTCGTTAAGGGTGACTGACACATGGCATCCACCGTAACGGGTCATCGTTAAGCTATCAGGTTCCGGTTTGGATCCGGTAACCCGTTAACAGCCCGGACCAATGGCGATTTTCCATGTGTAAAATTCTCATTCGCCGACGAACCATGTGTCAGCTCGGCGTTGGGACAGATGTCAACCGTCCATTTGACAAGAATTGCCAATGAAACGTTGACACGTGGGACGGCCCAATAGAGGCCCATATAGGTCTAAAAGCCGGCCCAGGAACATGCCCACAAGATTTCTTCAGATCTAACAGGCCGGCCCGTTAACAACTAACATTTTCTGGACCAAATTATAGCCCACATCAGATACGGGCCGTTAAATGACTGCAATATTTTGTGCCCAGTTTACGACCCATGTCAGATCCGGCCCGTTAACAGCCTGCAATAGTTTGGGCCAAATTATGGTCCACACCTGATCCAGCCTGTTAACTAACTTTTATTTCTTGGGCCAAATTACGGCCCATAACAGATACAACCCTTTTAATAGCTATTGTGCCATTGGGCCCATTGGCGGCCTGATTTGCTCTTCGGCCTCTTAATGGCCCGTTTAACAGTTCGAACCGATACTAGTTTCGGCCTGTCAGCGACCCTGTCTATATATGGGCCTCTTTCAACCCGGTTTCACTTTCGGCCATTTAAAGGCCCGAGTTGCACTTGGGCCTAATTATGGTCCGTAGTTACTTTCGGCCTCTTAACGGCCCGTATTCTCTATGGATACATTCTAGCCCAAACTGCCTATAGGCCCGTTAAAGGCCCTTGAGAGTGTTGGGCCTAATTTGGGCCCGATATACATCCAGCCTGCTTCCCGCCCGTCATGTAATTGGGCCACCCAAGCCCCCAAAACATTTCAATATGTTAAAAGCCTATTTATTTTTTGGGCCCAATTAAGGCAAGCGGTTTACTCGGCCTTTTAAAGGCCTGAAACTAATAGTGGGCCAGATTAAGACCAGACCAAACTAATGGCCCAAGATGATTGTAGGCCCACGGTTCGGCCCATACTAGCGATTGGCGACCAACCAGTTTTTGTACATAAATTATTATTTTATAAACTAACCTATTGGCTCATTGCGCACCGATTGAATATTACGACCTTTTCTCAGAGCAACGATAGCAGAAACATCAAATAAATTACAACATCATGACGAAGAATAAACCTAGACTATACAACAAAGAAATTACAGCATATTACATCCCCTCGGCATCAAAGTTCGCCGCTGGTGGTAATAAAGGGCAACCAGATAGCAAATTACATAAACTAGGCTGGTCGCCACCAGTGGAAGTTAACAGGTGGACAAAATAATAGAAAAAACCGACATCACTTCAACACAGTTCAAGAAAGGTTAGCCCGGCCCAGGAGCTGCAGCACAAGCAGCTTAGCAACCTGATGAGACTGCACTTCTTTGGCGCTCATATCCACCAACTTAAGCTGCATAGCATCAATAAACGTCCTGTACTTATGGTTAATCTTGCATAGAGATTGGAGTTCCAATCGGATTTGAGCGGAAGCATGTCTTTCTGCTTGAATTTTAGACTGAAGAAGTCGAACAAATTCAGGCGGCGACTTCATCGAGCTTGTGTCACTGAGTAAGTTTGACACTACATCAAGACGTGACTCGTGGTTGTATCCCTACCCTCAAGATGTGTTGCCTTCTCCTCTGGAATATGTGTTAGAGGGACAAACAATGGGTTTGTCTCACTATCATTGTGGCAGTTCTTCCTAGCAGCAATGTTGTCACCCTGAAAGAGAAACAAGTAGGCAGATAACAGGTTTTGCACATATAAGCATCAACGATGTCAATTCATCTCATTTCTTTGTCATAAATAAAGAGACACGATTTAAAATAGCATTAACTTAATAGGAATTGTTCATAGTTAAGATGGCATGAAATGGCATTGTGTAGGAGCGGCCAGCTTCACCAGACCACTGGATTACAAATCAAGAAGACAAGCATAGATGTAGTTCTAAACAACGTATAAGCATGAATGGTGAGTGTAATGTCAATTTATACCATTTCAGATTGGTAAATAAAGAGACACAATTTAAATAACATTAATATAATATGGCATTGTTCATAGTTGAGACATAGCAGGATATGACATTGTGCTGTTGTTGGTAGTCTCACCACACCACTGGATTACAGATCAAGAACACAAGCATGCACATAGTGCTAAAGAAGATAACTTGCTATGTTTAGTTTAATTTACATGGTACAAATAAGGAACTAGATTGTACAACTAAAGACTGAAATTGAGAAGGACGAACTTCTGTTTATGTATTTCTACTTTATAAACTTTGAGCAAGCAATTTGATGCAGACGACAAAAATAAACAGCATTTGAACTCATAGCTATCAAAATATACAAAACAAAGTTTGAAGGTTCGAGGAGGACAAACTTACATTAGTAGTGAAGACATGCTCTATAAAGGCCTTGTCCATATTGATGGGGGGGGGGTAATTCAAGAAGTTCACCGCACACTCCATTTTGTTAAGAGTAAATATAGATGTGAAAATATAGGAACAAATGGCGATTATTTAGCTTAAGATGTAGAGTACAAATGTAAATACAACATACAGGCAGAATGATGCGGAGCATCCTATGGACATCACCATGTCAAGAGTCAGTTCGGCGAGTGACACGTGCGACATCTACTTCACATACACAAAGGTGAATCATCTCCTTTACACGTGCTCACTTGACCCCTTCGAGGATGGTATACTACTTGACACTTCTTCCCGTGTGCATGCATAGGTATTGTCAGAATGCTACGGACGACGTGGAGAGTGCAAGCGCCAAGGAACACCTACACCATCCGCGAGGGAAGCCTGGAAACGAAGACGCGAGAAGCAGAGCTGTCGAAGAAGCTCCAGCCACCGGACAACCGGTAGAGTCCGGACGTTCGGCGCCTGAAGATCCACCGGACGACTGGTCCAGACCGGACGACCGGTGTCCCTGCACCCGAGCCAAACGAGCGGACGTCCGACGCCACCAGACGACCAGCGACCGGACGACCGGTCCAGACCGGAAATCCGCTACACCAGCATCCGAGCCAGAACGAGCGGATGACCGGCCCCTACCGGACGTCCGGCCACCCACGAGCCACCGGACGACTGGTCCCCAGCGGACGTCCGGTACCTGGCTGTGTCCAGTTGCGGGCTGAGGCCCATGTACCCCTTCACTTTACCCCCATTTGCACTAAGACTATAAATATACCTCTCCCTCCTCCTTTCTAGGGTTTAGCGTTGGTTTAGCTCATTTGAGAGATAGAGCTACGCTCATCCATATCGGATCTACTCCATGAGAGAGACCGTGGCCTCTACGGAGAAGATCCCTTTGGATTCAAGCCCCCTTTCTAAGGGAAGATCCCCCTGTGGATTCAAGACCTCCTCACGGAGAAGACCGGTTACCGTGTATCGTCTGTTGTTGACTTTGGATCGTGTATCTTCCCCTTTGTTCTCGAGGATCTAGCGCATGTGTGATCATACTTGTTGGTTTGAGTGTTCTCTTGTGTTCCCCTCGTGATTTTCCCCTTGTTTCCCTCCTCGTGTTCTTCGCGTTCTTCGCGGGATCCGCTCCTTTCGTGAAAGATCGGACCACTAGGCCACTAGGATCCACTCCATCAAATTTTGACAATTTTGGCATCTTTGCCTAGGGCTTCCACCACATCATCCGCTGCACCACCACCGACTTCCGCAACCTGACCAATTTTGTTCCCCGTAGCATTAGTGGTTGCTTGAGGAGTGATTTGAGTCTCCTAAGGTGTCTAGGCTACTTAGGGACGGTCGCTTCTTCATCAACCACCACCACCACTTTCGCATAACCTTGCCCACCATACACTTCCGCCACCTCAACTTAACCCAATTTTGTTTGTGTTGTGAGTTGTGTCTCCTAAGGTGTTTAGGCTACTTAGGGACCGTGCTTTCAACTCCGACACCGTGTATAGTACACCACCATAACCTCCACTTCCGCATTGCCTAGTGCAACACCACCGCATTCCGCTACCACCATTTGACATTTGAGATTTTAAGTTTGCGGTTTTTCCGTTTCCTAAGGTGTTTCGGCTACTTAGGGACGAGTCACCATCATCTTGGTATCTCCATCAAGATCACCGCCACTCATCATCGACACGGATGGTAACCCCCATATCATCTTGGTATCGTGGTATCCCTCCATTGTATATTCCCTTGCCATTGCATTGATAACCCCTAGCCCATTTTGCGTTACTTGCCTATCGAGACTAGCCATTTGAGTATTGGCGGCAATGTTACTTGTGCACATTAGTGATCCACCCTTCCATTGCATACATACCATATCATATTGGTATTATCATATCATCCCTTGTGCCTCAAGATTGTTCCCGCATAAACACAATTGCTATCTTGGTTTGTGCATTTCGCAAAGTGGCCATACAAAAAAAAGAGAATACGCTTTTAAGCAAAAGAGAAAGAGCAAAGAAGCTTGTAAGCAATAGCCATAGCATCATACCACATTGCATATAAGATCATCTTGGATCATACCACCGGAACATCATACATATATAGCATACTTGGGATAGAAGTTGTTACATTTTGCATCTTATAGGTTATGCACAAGTGTCGTATCCACCTATTGAGCAATCGTGCTAGCGTCTCTCTTGAGTTGTGCAACACGAGCGTTTTCCGTGGACTCCACATTTTGTGCTCATTCCTTGGTTGCACGACCCCATTTATCTATCCGTGTGTGCGTTTCCCTGTGCCATTCTATTGCTGTTGGTCTACTTGTTTCACTTGCGAATTTGTGAATCTCTTTCAACATTATTGACTCTTGCTAACATTTTACATCAAAATTTTGTGCCACTATCCTCACCGAGCTCCACCATAAGCCTTACTTGTGTAGGTGTGAGAAACCGACAAGAATTGGTACCAATTGTGCTATTTCCTTGTCCACATTGGAGTGATCATTGATCCACTTTCAACTTTGGCCAAGGTACATTTGGTATTCGTTCTTCTCTTTCTCCACTCATATAGCTCGAATCTTGTGATGGAGAGGCAAGGCATTTCATCTCCGGTCTTCCACAACAACGACGATGTGTACAACTACATCAACAACAAGCTGATGAGGACATCAATACCATTGTTACACCCACAGCCCCTGCTGCTATACATACTGGACGAATTACTAGAGCTCGCGCACGCCAATTGAATTATCAGGTACTTTTGTTTCTTGGTAATGATTCTAATGTTCATGAGAATATGATGCTGCCTAAATTGGATACATTTGTTTTGCTTAAAAATGAAGGGCCTAGCTTGGACAAGAAAGATGAAACTTGGAGTAAGATCAAGGATGGAGATGATGGCATGCGCAAGGGAATCAAGAATAGAGTTACAAGTGATGATTTCAGGACTTTGAAGCCACCATAAGGAGTGCATGAAGCCTTGGACGAAATATACAAGATGCCACTTCATAAGTTTCGTCCAGAGGCTATTTTAGGTGCTGCGTCACCTTATTATTGGGCCAGGCCCATGTATTTTCGAAATACTTAAGTATAGGCTGTTTTTAGAGTCCGTATGTGTGGGGAAACAAGAGTTAGGGTTGGTTTCGGACCCCTCCTCCAAGGGCCACGAAATTCCCCCCTCTTCTTCCATATATACAGCCCTTAGGGCGTCGTTTAGACTTTGGGTTTTGTTTAGATTAAAATTTCGCTATAGCTGCAACTTCGTGTACTTCGTTTGTGTCCAACGACCAGACCAAGACGTCACAGAACCCCACCTTGATCAATAAAGCTATCATCTTATATTCGCAATATCCACATTGCAATCTCAGTTTCTTGCTTGTTCTTCGTTTGCCTGCAGGAAACAGACCTTCGTGGTCAGGTTGATCGTGCTCCGGCGTGGTCAATAACCTCTCAGAGTTGGTTTAGCGATTGCTAAGGCGCGACGTCCTCGCACGTTCGTAGTCGGATCGTCAAAGTCGACTTCCTCCAAAATGATAGCCACCATCTCATCGAAATACGGGACACCTTTGTCCCTATCACAAGCTTTCCACACAAAAGGAGGAGCAAGATGCAAGGATGGAGGAGATTCGGACCTTGTTGATCAACCGTTCCCCCCCCTTCATCATCCTCAAGGCGGCGACGTTCAAGTCACAAGTCTTCGGAGCGCAAAAATGATGCAAGCGCAAGTCGTCCTCGTCCACATCTCCATGGCGACCACCAACATGTTTGTGATCCACCTCGTCATGAAGGGCAAGTCACCTCCAAGCAACATGTGCACGACGACGACGAACGACATCTACATCGAGCTCAAGCACTACAATGACAACATCATCATGAAGATGCTCGAGATGCGCCTACCTACAAGTCGCAACAAGCCCTACTTCACGCCAAGTCCGAACTTCATGACCACAAGAGAAGACCGCGAGACAAGCACCACCAAGACGGAGCTACGGCTACACCAACCACTTTGGCATCTTTGCCAAGCGACTTCAAGGTATCTTCACCTTCGGATATATGGCATCTTCGCCAACAAGCACCTCAAGACTACGCTCAAGTGAAGCTCCCCAAGCTCAAGTCCGCGACTTCCACGAGCTACTACGACCTCGACATAGACCACATGATTCCTTTCTATGGGACTCAAGAACCCGAGGAGTATCTCGAGTGGGAGAGTTTGATGGACGACTACCTCAAGCTACATCAAGTCCCTCCCGAAGATCAAGTGAAGTGCACCACAAGGAACTTCCACAACTACGCGTCCACATGGTGGCTTCACACACCTTCGGAGAGCTACGACATGAGTTGGCCCAAGACAAAGAGAGCTTTGCGGAGAGAGTTTGTGCCTCCAACCTACACAGAACAACTTCAACGCCAATTGGAGAACACTGTCCAAGGATCCAAGTCCATCGACGAGTACTTCAAGGAGATGAAGATTGCCTTGCGACAAGCCGGCGTGGACGACCCCATTTTGATGAAGTTCCACTTCATGATGGGATTGAACAACAACATCTCCAAGACGATCTTCCTCGAGAACAACAAGTCCCTCGACGACAACTACATTGGTGCTCTCAAGGCAGAACAAGAACTCATGAAGGCCAAAGCTTCTCCATCCCAAGCTCACTTCACGACGACCAAGCTCCATGAGAACGAGCATGAGGCTAGTACCACCATGATGTCCAAGCCCGACGAGCTCCAAGACGATGCTCCCAAGTTCGACTTCACTGCCATCCCTCTTTGTGGCATTGACGATGCCGAGTCTACTTCGACTCTTTTCCAAGATGGTGCGGCGAGGACTACAACTACAGACACCATCAAGGACCAAGCTTTGGAGGCGAGCGGCATGGTGACGAGCAAGGATGATGCTTCTATCTTAGGAGGCGAGAGTGATGATGTGCCATCTTCGGCCTTCATCCGCGATGACAACAATGAGATGGTTGAGCATGGGATTTTCCCTTCGACCACGGCGACGTATGATGACTTGAGTGACTTGTGCCACCATATTGAGAGTGAGAGTGACTTCACCACTAGCCACATATATGTGTTGCCAAAATTCCCATGTGAGGAGAGCCACAACCCCCACCACTTGAGTGAGATGAGTGACTCCACCATATGTGAGTTTGAGTGCAACTATTTTGAGGGAGTGAGTGAACCACCACATAGAGAGAGTGAGATAGTTGATAGGTCATGTGAGGCCACTTTCAACACTAATGACTTAACCTCTACCTCTATTGTGTCTTCTCATTTGGTGCTAGGTCCCTTATATGATGATGCGCCGATTCTCGACGACTTCGTCCTACCTTTAGACAAGACGATGGCCATGGTGGAATATGATGCACCCCCGACATGGTTCCATCACAATGATGATCTTGACCACCATTCGGTCTTACCCACCTCACCTACACCACATGAGTGGAATGACAAAGGTAACATAGGTGAAGGTGATGCCCTTGTCCCACTAGTGGACTATCATGACATTGATTGCGTGCATGATGTTGATCAACCTATTTCCATGCTTCATGCTAGTGTGACTTCCCCATGCGATGATTTACCCATTTATGATGAGTATGATGATTGCCATGTGGAGTCTATTAGTTGTGATGCCATGTTACATAGGATTTCTTGTGCTAATTCTCTCGGTCACATCATGTTTGCCAATCCGCTTGACTTGTCATATGCTATGCATGAGATCAATCATATGTCATATTTGCAATCTCTTCATAGTGACTATGCATATGCCATTAAGATTAACCCAATTTGCACTTATGGCATAGATGACAAGCCCATGGTTATTGGCATTTGTTTTTCTTGTGATGATATTGATATGCTCCCTTTGCATCCTTTATCTCATATGCCATGCCATGACCACCTAGCTTCGAATATGCATTGTTTTGGATGTTGTCCATTTTCTCCATGTGATGTTTACAATATTGCTCATGAGGAGACCCCCATAGTTTCCTCATACATTTTAGGAGATTTTGATTCATCCCATCCATTGCATGATCCTTATACTTGTATGCTAAATTTGCATCCCCATCGTGTCATACACAATAACTATTCTTTCATGATGGATGACATGTTCTTATACCATGCATCTAATTTCTTTGAGCGATGCTTATCTTGTGCTAACTTCCACGTGCAAATACACATCCTGATGGATGATGTGTACATTTACCACACGCACAATCTCTTTCGTTTGTGTCTCTCTTGTGTAGGTACCCATGAATTCTTGTCAACCTCGCAATCCCACTAGTTGACAAAACGAGCTCTAGAGAGCAACGATGACTTGGGATCCCATGGATTGCCTTTCCCACTGCTCTCTTCACGCGCAGCCTTCGCACAATTCTTCTACATGACCCTCACTCGGCTATGGGTTATTGTCCACTACATATTCTATGCCCATCTTGCCATGTTCACTTTGCATGATATGCTCATTGCTATGCTTTTTCCATGCATTCGTGACCCATGCTTTGCATTACACATGATGATTGATTCTCATACTTGTATGTGTATTTGCAAGCTTGGTGGAGACATTGCTTGTTATTGCCATGTTTGCTTTGTGCCCCATGCCTATGATGATACTATGATCTTGCTTTGTGTTCATGCTTGCGATATGTCATGTACATTGCCTATGACTATTATTTGCTCACATGACATGATTGCCATGCTTTCCTCTAGTATGTTGCATCTTTGCACTACTAGCTTGCATGACTTGATTCCTATGATTGCTTGCCTTGTTGCATCACCAATGATTCATACTTGCTCACTTCATGCGGTTGATGACAACCATTTACATGCTTATCCCCATGATATCTTTGCTTGTGCTCAATTTATGCGCTTATATGCCATGTCACAATCCTTTGTCACACCATATGCTTTGCATGATGACGACACTTGTTTGGTGAATCGCCTCTTGAATGCTTGGTTTTGCACTAAGCTAACCACATTCATTTTTCCAAGTGTTTGTTGTCCTTGCTCATTTTGAAGGAATCCCAAGATGGTGCGACATTGGAGAGTGCCCACTTCAAGCTTGAAGATGGCGACTACTTGGTGAACGTCCACTCCTACACGGCGAAGCCATCTCTTTCCCATGGTGATTTGGATTTCGATCCGAGGTCGGATCTTCCCCAAGGGAGGGGAGATGATGCGGAGCATCCTATGGACATCACCATGTCAAGAGTCAGTTCGGCGAGTGACACGTGCGACATCTACTTCACATACACAAAGGTGAATCAGCTCCTTTGCACGTGTTCACTTGACCCCTTCGAGGATGGTATACTACTTGACACTTCTCCCGTTTGCATGCATATGTATTGTTGGAACGCTACAGACGACGTGGAGGAGTGCAAGCGCCAAGGAACACCTACACCATTCGCGAGGGAAGCCTGGAAACGAAGACGCAAGAAGAAGAGCTATCGAAGAAGCTCCAGCTATCGGACGACCGGTCGGGTCCGGACGTCCGGCACCTGAAGATCCACAGGACGACCGGTCCAGACCGGACGACCGGTGTCCCTGCACCCGAGCCAAACGAGCGGACGTCCGACGCCACCGGACGACCGGTTCAGACCGGAAATCCGCTACACCAGCATCCGAGCCAGAACAAGCAGACGACCGGCCCCTACCGGATGTCCGGCCGCCCACGAGCCACCGGACGACCGGTCCCCAGCGGACGTCCAGTACCTGGCTGTGTCCAGTTGCGGGCTGAGGCCCCTGTACCCCTTCACTTCACCCCCATTTGCACTAAGACTATAAATAGACCTCTCCCTCCTCCTTTCTAGGGTTTAGCGTTGGTTTAGCTCATTTGAGAGATAGAGCTACGCTCATCCATATCGGATCTACTCCACGAGGGAGACCGCGGCCTCTACGGAGAAGATCCCTTTGGATTCAAGCCCCCTTTCTAAGGGAAGATCCCCCCGTGGATTCAAGACCTCCTCATGGAGAATACCGGTTACCGTGTATCGTCTGTTGTTGACTTTGGATCGTGTATCTTCCCCTTTGTTCTCGAGGATCTAGCGCATGTGTGATCATACTTGTTGGTTTGAGTGTTCTCTTGTGTTCCCCTCGTGATTTTCCCCTCGTTTCCCTTCTCGTGTTCTTTGCAGGATCCGCTCCTTTCGTGAAAGATCGGGCCACTAGGGTCCTACCTTACATCACAGAAGGCACTGACAAGAGTAATGCAGAGCTAAACTTCTTCAGTAAGATTGGTTTTATTCAATATTTTGTCAAGAGTAAATGTAGATCTGATGTGTAGAAAAATGGAGGACAAGGGAAAATAAGCTGAAAGTGTACATGAAGAACTAGCTGACAAATATAAGTACAATGATGAAGGACAGCAGATACTTACAAGAACAATGCAAAACTAAATTTATTCATGAGCATTGTGTTTATTCTACATTAATTTAAGCATTAATATATATCTGATAATTTGGAGCGAACAGTGGATAAGCAAGCTATAATGCACAATGATGTCACATAATCCACTAGGTATGAATGTAAGGACAACGATAGGACAATAGGTACTCACAAGAGCAAAGCAGCGACCAGCATAGTTGCGATATCCTAGGTTTTGCGACGCTAGTTCTATCGCCAATATATGTCGGGTGTTATGTGATTTCTCCGGTAGCACCACCTTTTTCAAGGACTTTGCTTGTAGTGCTTCAGGTTCTGCAATCACCCTCTTCCTTTTGGATGGCTGAAACACAAGAACAACATTTGAATGGAAAAACATGGTATGACGACAAATGGAATAGGTGTTGATAATGGATGGGCATGGCATCTTCACATATATCATGAGTAAACTAAGCAGATGGCGGTGCAACGAAGCAAAAGAAATGCAAGACACCTTATGCAAGATATGTGAAACCAATAAAACCTTGCCAAATTAGAACAGGCACCTTATTGGGTGAACAAGATTGGCCATCTGCCTTTGACTCCTTGAGTTCAGAATAGTCATTAGGATCATATTCTGAATACGAATCTATAGGCCGGGAGCATGTTGGTTTCATTGCATCCACAATGGACCTCAATCCCTTGATGCCAAGTTTGTTACCCATTGAACTATTCTGCAGTATTCTTCTGATGTGCGCATTCTTATATTCATTGTGATTATGTACAACATTTGTAAAGCATGAAAACACAAATAGTAGCAAGATTATCTTTGTAATGCAGATGATATTGTAATATAATAAAGGCTTGATACGTCACCAACGTATTTATAATTTTTTGATTGTTCCATGCTATTATATTATCTGTTTTGGATGTTTATGGGCTTATTTATACACTTATACATTATTTTTGGGACTAACCTACTGACCCAAGGCCCAGTGCAAATTGTTGTTTTTTTGCCTATTTCAGTGTTTCGCAGAAAAGGAATATCAAACGGAATCCAAACGGAATGAAACCTTCGGGAGAGTTATTTTTGGAACAAACGTGATCCAAGGGACTTGGAGTGGACGTCAAGAAATCAACGAGGAAGCCACAAGGCAGGGGCGCGCCTACCCCCTGGGCGCGCCCTCCACCCTCGTGGGCCCCTCGTGGCTCCACCGACCTACTTCTTCCTCCTATATATATCCATATACCCCAAAAACATCTAGGAGCACCACGAAACCCTATTTCTACTGCCACAACCTTCTGTACCCAAGAGATCCCATCTTGGGGCCTTTTCCGGAGCTTCGCCGGAGGGGGCATCGATCACGGAGGGCCTCTACATCAACTCCATGGCCCCTCCGATGATGTGTGAGTAGTTTACGTCAGACCTTCGGGTCCATAGCTATTAGCTAGATGGCTTCTTCTCTCTCTCTTTGGATCTCAATACAAAGTTCTCCTTGATCTTCTTGGAGATCTATTTGATTTCACTAGTGCAGAACCGGGCAATAGCACCGGTTCGTAAGGGGCTTTAGTGCCGGTTCGGTAACCGGCACTAAATTGTAGGCACTAAAGCCCCCCCTTTAGTACTGGTTCAGCATGAACCGGTGCTAAAGGGAAAACATGTGGCACGAGCCAGCTCCGTGGGCGCGTAGGACATTAGTATCGGTTGGTAACAGCAACCGGTACTAAATGTTTTGGTGTGTTTTGGTTTTATTTTTTATTTTTACTTTAATTTTGTGTTTTCAATTTAATTTAGTGATTGTTTTACATTATAATGAGTTGTTAAATCATTAGGTGATTAGTTTGACTGGATGCGTGTGGATGCTAGCTAAGTCATCAAGTATATGTCATATCCATATTATATATACTTGATCACCTACTTAACTGATCGAGGTAATATGGATATGGCATATACTTGATCAGTTAGCTAAAATCCATCCAGTTGAAACTAATATGCAATTTCTTTCATAAATGATATAATAACGCATCATCATCATCATATTAATTAATATAAAAACTCTTGCATCATATATATCATCACCAACGGTTTTCATAGCAAAGATATCATCGAGTTCAACATGGTAATGATATTATAAGCGTTCATAACACCACAAAAGCAAATCACTCTTTGAGATTAAGTTCAGGACAAAGAACACGGACATGAGAGGACAAGTACTAAGAGCATGAACTAGCTAATTAATCACTCCTGCTGCTCTCTCTCAGGTAAAATAGCATAGAACATGTATAGCTTTGCTGATTCATCATATTGGAGCATGCAGATGAACCTGTCTCCTAATCGTGGGTTGCACTTCTGATTGCTGCCCCCTAGTACTTCTCTGTGATCGTTCACAATTTTGTTCCAGTCCTTTACTATTAAGCATTCCTCGCTATTAGAAATCCTAAATGCACTAAAGTGCATTGTAGGATATCTTGGCCGTAAGCTAACAATATTCATGGTACCTTTAGTCTCGATCCAGTCAGGCGCAACATTCATCAGGAGTCCCTGTTGAAGAACATCGTATAGTAACATACTTAGCAATGAAGTTTAGCTTAAAAAAATAATGTATGCAAAAGATGCACTGAGGAGAAATAGTAGAAATCTTATCATCTTTCCTAAATATATGTGACCGTAGTTCAGTACGAACACTATTGGTCGCACGTTTTGAGTACTAACATTTCTAAGTGCAGGAAAGAAATTTGTCTTGACAACATCAAGATCCTCAAGCCATGAAACATAATGACTTGTCTCCTCGCAGTTTAGTTCAGCCCCGGGACAGTGGACGATCCTGTCTACCAAGTGCCGAACATGTTTGCTTGATTGGAAGTAAGCTGTCAATATAAATTGAGATCTATTAATTATTCAACTGGTTCAAATAATCTCATATCGAAGACATAAATATGGTTGAGAAACTCACATAATGGTAGAACTGGAGGCGTCTACACATCGACCCAGATGTCTCTATTACCTTCAATATCATCTTCCGAACGAATATCAAAGGTGATAACCATATCAGGCTCAAATGCATAAGCCTTGCATAGTGCTTGCCAAGTTTTGCATTCAAAATAGGTTTATGTGTCTGCATTGTATAATTTGACGTTGAAGGTATAACCATGCTCGGTCTTCAAGTAAACTCTTTTTACCTCCATAGTTTCGTTAGGACTGAAACCTATCTTATCCAAGACAAAAATTCTTGCATGGCAGGGGATACGCTAGTAGAATAGTGAAAAATTAAAATTAAAAGGTGAAGCAAATGAAGCACAAGTCATGCTTAATTACGAAAAAAGACTTGTCGTTGTGACTTACTGTATCCACTTCGAAGTTCTCATCCAGCTTGATGCTGAAGCGTCTATCATCAACTAGAAAATTTCTGCCGCACAGGCCGCGCTGGTCTTCGTAGTATTCGCACATAATGAAATCGTGTTCGTCGTCAGACGACATTCCTATGTTCATAGGTGAAACATTAAACACTTATTAGTTCTATTAATTCAACTAATTCTGTTAATTCAACTAGTTCAACTAAGCACTTACGAAGAATATACCTAATTAATTGAACTAATTCAACTAACTAGTTCAACTAATTAATTCAACTAAACTAGTTCTGTTAATTAGATAATGAAATCTCATATAACTAAATTAAATATATGTCTAACATATAATTTATATCTAATATCTAACATATATGTTCATATATAGGTGAAACATTAAACACTTACTAGTTCTATTAATTCAACTAAATAAACTAGTTCTATTAATTCAACTAAGCATTTACTAAAAATAAACTAGTTCTATTAATTTCTTACTAAAATAAAGTAGGTAGTTCTATATAGTAGTATTTTGATTAGATCATCATATCTCATATACCTAAATTTTCTTACTAAAAATAAACTTGTTCTATTAATTTTCATACTAAAAATAAACTAGTTATATTAATTCAACTAGTTCAAATCTCATATATATACCTAATTAATATCTAGCTATACTAATTCAACTACTTCAACTTGTTCTAATTCATGTAAAATATATTTGACATTAATATTTAACATCTTTTCCATATAATGCATCTAACATTAACATTCTAACATTATTATCTACGTAATTTATCTAACATTAATCTAAACAACAGAAAATAGAATAAGTAAAAACAATGTGTGTGTATGTGTGTGTGTGTGTGGTGTGTGTGTGTGTCTGTGTGTGTGTGGTGTGTGTGTGTGTCTGTGTGTGTGTACGATCGGGGGGCGGCGGCGTACGGGCGGCGACGGGCGACGACGGGGGGACGGGTGCGGCAGGCGAGAGGCGGCGGCGACGTACGGGCACGGCGGGGGCGACGGGCCGGGTGGTGACGGCGACGACGGGTGGCGGGGGCGACGGCGACGACGGTGGCATGGGCGACAGCGGTGACGGCGACGACGGGCAGCGGGGGCGGCGAGGGCGGCGCGCGATGGGGCGACGGGCGCGGCGAAGAAGTTTGGATCGAGAAGAACTACTGGTGGGCGAAACTAATTTTTTCGTAGGTTCCATATATATAGGAGGGGTATTTAGTGCCGGTTGGAGCCACCAACCGGTACTAAAGGCCAATTTTCGCCAGGCCAAGGGGCGGGAAACGGCCCCTTTTGTACCGGTTCGTGCCACGAACCGGTACTAAAGACCCCCCTTTAGTACCGATTGGAGCCACCAACCGGTACTAAAGGTTGTGCGCTGCCACCGGCGGTGCACAATGTTTAGTCCCACCTCGCCGAGCGAAGGGCAACCGCACTGGTTTATAAACCCAGCCGCGGCTGCTCCTTCGAGCTTCTCTATATAGCAGGCTTCTGGGCCTAATTAACTAGGGCGCGCTGCCCTGTGAGCCTGCTGGCCCTTCTGGGCCTGCATTTGCACACCCTAGGTCTGGTAGGTCCACTGGGCAGCGCGCCAACAAATTTTTTATATAGTTTTTTCTTTTCTGCATTATTTATTTTCTTCTATTTATTTTTGAGTAGTTTTTTATATAGTTTTTTCTTTTCTGCATTATTTATTTTCTTCTATTTATTTTTGAGTAGTTTTTTATATAGTTTTTTTTTCTTTTCTGCATTATTTCTCTTCTTCTATTTATTGTCTTCTGGAAATTGAATGCTGCATACTGAACACAAAAGAAGTCTAGAGTTCAACTAAGTTTAAAAACATTGAAGTGGCCGTGTAACAGATGAGTTCTCGTCTGAAACCCTGATACTCCGAAAGAGTTTGTCCAGTTTGTACACGAAGTGCGTCCAGTTTTTGCCGTGACCCTCTCTACTCTTTCGCGCATGCTACGCGGGTGATATGATGATACCATGCCAAGTTTCAACATTTTCAGGATTCATTTTGTAGTGATTTTCAATTTCACGGTCATTTAGCTCTCTAAACAATTAGGTAAATGACCGAAAAACAACAAATGATGTCAGAACATGTTGGAAATTGATGACGTTGCTTTGAATGCTGCATACTGAACACAAAAGAAGTCCGGAGTTCAAATAAGTTTAAAAAACATTGAAGTGGCCGTGTAACAGATGAGTTCTCGTCCGAAACCCTGATACTCCGAAAGAGTTTGTCCAGTTTGTACACGAAGTGCGTCCAGTTTTTGCCGTGACCCTCTCTACTCTTTTCGCGCATGCTATGCGGGTGATATGATGATACCATGCCAAGTTTCAACATTTGTAGGATTCATTTTGTAGTGATTTTCAATTTCACGGTCATTTACCTCTCTAAACAATTAGGTAAATGACCGAAAAATAACAAATGATGTCAGAACATGTTGGAAATTGATGATGTCACTTTGAATGCTGCATACTGAACACAAAAGAAGTCCGGAGTTCAAATAAGTTCAAAAAACATTAAAGTGGCCGTGTAACAGATGAGTTCTCGTCCGAAACCCTGATACTCTGAAAGAGTTTATCCAGTTTGTACACGAAGTGCGTCCAGTTTTTGCCGTGACCCTCTCTACTCTTTCGCGCATGCTATGCGGGTGATATGATGATACCATGCCAAGTTTCAACATTTTCAGGATTCATTTTGTAGTGATTTTCAATTTCACGGTCATTTAGCTCTCTAAACAATTAGGCAAATGACCGAAAAACAACAAATGATGTCAGAACATGTTGGAAATTGATGACGTCGCTTTGAATGCTGCATACTGAACACAAAAGAAGTTCGGAGTTCAAATAAGTTTAAAAAACATTGAAGTGGCCATGTAACAGATGAGTTCTTGTCCGAAACCCTGATACCCCGAAAGAGTTTGTCCAGTTTGTACACGAAGTGCGTCCAGTTTTTGCCGTGACCCTCTCTACTCTTTCACGCATGCTATGTGGGTGATATGATGATACCATGCCAAGTTTCAACATTTTCAGGATTCATTTTGTAGTGATTTTCAATTTCACGGTCATTTAGCTCTCTAAACAATTAGGTAAATGACCGAAAAACAACAAATGATGTCAGAACATGTTGGAAATTGATGATGTCGCTTTGAATGCTGCATACAGAACACAAAAGAAGTCCGGAGTTCAAATAAGTTTAAAAAACATTGAAGTGGCCGTGTAACAGATGAGTTCTCGTCCGAAACCCTGATACTCCGAAAGAGTTTGTCCAGTTTGTACATGAAGTGCGTCCAGTTTTTGCCATGACCCTCTCTACTCTTTCGTGCATGCTATGCGGGTGATATGATGATACCATGCCAAGTTTCAACATTTTCAGGATTCATTTTGTGGTGATTTTCAATTTCACGGTCATTTAGCTCTCTAAACAATTAGGTAAATGACCGAAAAACAACAAATGATGTCAGAACATGTTGGAAATTGATGACGTCGCTTTGAATGCTGCATACTGAACACAAAAGAAGTCCGGAGTTCAAATAAGTTTAAAAAACATTGAAGTGGCCGTGTAACAGATGAGTTCTCATCCGAAACCCTGATACTCCGAAAGAGTTTGTCCAGTTTGTACACGAAGTGCGTCCAGTTTTTGCCGTGACCCTCTCTACTCTTTCGTGCATGCTATGCGGGTGATATGATGATACCATGCCAAGTTTCAACATTTTCAGGATTCATTTTGTGGTGATTTTCAATTTCACGGTCATTTAGCTCTCTAAACAATTAGGTAAATGACCGAAAAACAACAAATGATGTCAGAACATGTTGGAAATTGATGACGTCGCTTTGAATGCTGCATACTGAACACAAAAGAAGTCCGGAGTTCAAATAAGTTTAAAAAACATTGAAGTGGCCGTGTAACAGATGAGTTCTCGTCCGAAACCCTGATACTCCGAAAGAGTTTGTCCAGGTTGTACACGAAGTGCGTCCAGTTTTTGCCGTGACCCTCTCTACTCTTTCGCGCATGCTATGCAGGTGATATGATGATACCATGCCAAGTTTCAACATTTTCAGGATTCATTTTGTAGTGATTTTCAATTTCACGGTCATTTAGCTCTCTAAACAATTAGGCAAATGACCGAAAAACAACAAATGATGTCAGAACATGTTGGAAATTGATGACGTCGCTTTGAATGCTGCATACTGAACACAAAAGAAGTTCGGAGTTCAAATAAGTTTAAAAAACATTGAAGTGGCCATGTAACAGATGAGTTCTTGTCCGAAACCCTGATACCCCGAAAGAGTTTGTCCAGTTTGTACACGAAGTGCGTCCAGTTTTTGCCGTGACCCTCTCTACTCTTTCACGCATGCTATGTGGGTGATATGATGATACCATGCCAAGTTTCAACATTTTCAGGATTCATTTTGTAGTGATTTTCAATTTCACGGTCATTTAGCTCTCTAAACAATTAGGTAAATGACCGAAAAACAACAAATGATGTCAGAACATGTTGGAAATTGATGATGTCGCTTTGAATGCTGCATACAGAACACAAAAGAAGTCCGGAGTTCAAATAAGTTTAAAAAACATTGAAGTGGCCGTGTAACAGATGAGTTCTCGTCCGAAACCCTGATACTCCGAAAGAGTTTGTCCAGTTTGTACATGAAGTGCGTCCAGTTTTTGCCATGACCCTCTCTACTCTTTCGTGCATGCTATGCGGGTGATATGATGATACCATGCCAAGTTTCAACATTTTCAGGATTCATTTTGTGGTGATTTTCAATTTCACGGTCATTTAGCTCTCTAAACAATTAGGTAAATGACCGAAAAACAACAAATGATGTCAGAACATGTTGGAAATTGATGACGTCGCTTTGAATGCTGCATACTGAACACAAAAGAAGTCCGGAGTTCAAATAAGTTTAAAAAACATTGAAGTGGCCGTGTAACAGATGAGTTCTCATCCGAAACCCTGATACTCCGAAAGAGTTTGTCCAGTTTGTACACGAAGTGCGTCCAGTTTTTGCCGTGACCCTCTCTACTCTTTCGTGCATGCTATGCGGGTGATATGATGATACCATGCCAAGTTTCAACATTTTCAGGATTCATTTTGTGGTGATTTTCAATTTCACGGTCATTTAGCTCTCTAAACAATTAGGTAAATGACCGAAAAACAACAAATGATGTCAGAACATGTTGGAAATTGATGATGTCGCTTTGAATGCTGCATACTGAACACAAAAGAAGTCCGGAGTTCAAATAAGTTTAAAAAACATTGAAGTGGCCGTGTAACAGATGAGTTCTCGTCCGAAACCCTGATACTCCGAAAGAGTTTGTCCAGGTTGTACACGAAGTGCGTCCAGTTTTTGCCGTGACCCTCTCTACTCTTTCGCGCATGCTATGCAGGTGATATGATGATACCATGCCAAGTTTTCAACATTTTCAGGATTCATTTTGAAGTGATTTTCAATTTCACGGTCATTTAGGTAAATGACCGAAAAACAACAAATGATGTCAGAACATGTTGGAAATTGATGATGTCGCTTTGAATGCTGCATACTGAACACAAAAGAAGTCCGGAGTTCAAATAAGTTATTAAAAATAAAAAAAGAGGTGCAATGCTGGTTAATTTGCTTCAAGCCATTCGGAATAGTGTAGACTGCACTGCACATAGCTCAGTGCAATCTATGCTATTCCGCAAGGCTTGAAGCTAATCAACATGCAGGTGAGCATTGCAACTCTTCGTCATTGTCTGTGCACTCACGGCTTATAAACCGCTCATATTGCCTCTCTCTTGGCGAGGTGGGACTAAAAATCAGCTTGCAAAGAAACTCTAGTACCGGTTCATGGCATGAACCGGTACTAAAGGTCTTCGTGGGGCCCCAGCCTGACCATAGCCTGACACAGCCTCATTAGTACCAGTTCGTGGCATGAACCGGTACTAAAGGTTGCCCATGAACCAGTACTAATGATGCCCGCGTGCCTAGCCGTTGGAACCGGCACTAATGGTCACATTAGTGCCGACTCAAATTCAAACCGGCACTAGTGTGCTTCACATTTGACCCTTTTTCTACTAGCGTGTAACTCTTTTTGCGGTGTGTTTGCCGAGATCCGATGAATTGTGGGTTTATGATCAAGTCTATGTATGAACAATATTTGATTCTTCTCTGAAATGTTTTATGTATGATTGGTTATATTTTCAAGCATCTTCGAATTATCGGTTTGGTTTGGCCTACTAGATTGATCTTTCTTGCAATGGGAGAAGTGCTTAGCTTTGGGTTCAATCTCGCGGTGCTCGATCCCAGTGACAAAAAGGGAAACGACACGTATTGTATTGTTGCCATCAAGGATAAAAAGATGGGGTTTATATCATATTGCTTGAGTTTATCCCTCTACACCATGTCATCTTACCTAATGCGTTACTTTGTTCTTATGAACTTAATACTCTAGATGCATGCTGGATAGCGGTCAATGTGTGGAGTAATAGTAGTAGATGCAGGCAGGAGTCGGTCTACTTGTCATGGACGTGATGCCTCTATACATGATCATGCCTAGATATTCTCATAATTATTCGCTTTTCTATCAATTTCTCGACAATAATTTGTTTACCCATCGTAATACTTATGCTATCTTGAGAGAAGCCACTAGTGAAACCTATGGCCCCCGGGTCTACTCTCCATTATATTAATCTCCTGTCAACAAGTTATTTCTGGCACCGTTTATTTTGCAATCTTTACTTTCAATCTATATCATAAAAATACCAAAAAAATTTATCTTATCATTATTATCTCTATCAGATCTCACTCTCGTAAGTGACCATGAAGGGATTGACAGCCCCTTTATCACGTTGGTTGCAAGGTTCTTATTTGTTTGTGTAGGTACGAGGGACTTGCGTGTAGTCTCCTACTGGATTGATACCGTGGTTCTCAAAAACTGAGGGAAATACTTACGCTACTTTGCTGCATCATCCTTTCCTCTTCAAGGGAAAACCAATGCAGGGCTCAAGAGGTAGCAAGAAGGATTTCTGGCGCCGTTGCCGGGGAGATCTACGCACAAGTCAAGACATACCAAGTACCCATCACAAACTCTTATCCCTCGCATTACATTATTTGCCATTTGCCTCTCGTTTTCCTCTCCCCCACTTCACCCTTGCTGTTTTATTCGCTCTCTTTTTCCGATCGCTTTTTCTTTTGCTTGCCTCTTGCTGCCTTCATGTCTGAAATTGGGAGGTTATCATTGATAAAGATAGTAATATGGAAAACTTTGATGCTATCAATGATCCTCTTGAAGATCCTACTATTTTACACACTAAAACGTTTCGGATTGGTAGCGGTAATATTATTGGGACGGGAGTTATTCAAGATTTCTTTACTTGTGCCGGTGCTTTGCCCACCATGAGCGGGTCTATTCTTCATAAAAGTAGTAGTCTCGCGGATGCTATATCTTTGCTCATAGTTGAACTTGAAAGACAATTTTTACATATGCATCCTTCCATACAAAGGATTTTCCTAGAATTTTCTAATATTGAGCATTCTTCTGTTAAGCGAGCAGCGACCATCTTTTTAGCTCATGAGTTCAGATTTATAATAAAAGAGGCCAATGAAATTTTTGTGCATTATAGGGTGGATGCCGACCGTCCTCCCATAGAAGCGATCCTTTTTTATCAAGAAGACATTATGCGTTTACGATCTTTAGATCATGTTGCTTTTAATGAAAATCTTAGAAAAAAGGTTCCTACCGATGTTCTTGTCAACAGGATCTCTGAACTTAATGATAATTTTGCTATCCAGAACAATGGGTTAGGTTTTTCCCTTGAACAAAGGCTCATGAGTTTTTGCCAAAAGAATGCTTATAATAATGAATTGGTTCTGCAATATGAGGGTGAAAGATCGTGGATGTCGCCTAGAGGGGGGGGGGTGAATAGGCGTTTTAAAATAATACGGTTTAGGCTTGAACAAATGCGGAATAAACCTAGCGGTTAATTTGTCAAGCACAAAACCTACAACAACTAGGCTCACCTATGTGCACCAACAACTTATGCTAAGAAAGATAAACTACTAGGTGATAGCAATATATATGACAAGAAACAATATGGCTATCACAAAGTAAAGTGCATAAGTAAAGACCTCGGGTAAGAGATAACCGAGGCACGCAGAGACGATGATGTATCCCGAAGTTCACACCCCTTGCGAATGCTAATCTCCGTTTGGAGTGGTGTGGAGGCACAATGCTCCCTAAGAAGCCACTAGGGCCACCATAATCTCCTCACGCCCTCGCACAATGCAAGATGCCGTGATTCCACTAAGGGACCCTTGAGGGCGGTCACCGAACCCGTACAAATGGCAACCCTTGGGGGCGGTCACCGAACCCGTACACTTTGGCAACCCTTGGGGGTGGTCACCGAACCCGTACACTTTGGCAACCCTTGGGGGCGGTCACCGGTACCCGTCAAATTGCTCGGGGCGATCTCCACAACCTAATTGGAGACCCCGACACTTGCCCGAAGCTTTACACCACAATGATTGAGCTCCGAACAACACCAACCGTCTAGGGCGCAAAGGCACCCAAGAGGAACAAGCTCTAGGGTGCCCAAACACCCAAGAGTAATAAGCTTCTCAAACTTCACTTCCACGTATCACCGTGGAGAACTCAAACTGATGCACCAAATGCAACGGCAAGGGCACACGGAGTGCCCAAGTCCTCTCTCAAATCCCACCGAAGCAACTAATGCTAGGGAGGAAAATGAGAGGAAGAACAAGAAGGAGAACACCAAGAACCCCAAGATCTAGATCCAAGGGGTTCCCCTCACATAGAGGAGAAAGTGATTGGTGGAAATGTGGATCTAGATCTCCTCTCTCTTTTCCCTCAAAAACTAGAAAGAATCCATGGAGGGATAGAGAGTTAGCAAGCTCGAAGAAGGTCAACAATGGGGGAAGAACACGAGCTCAGGAGATAAAGTTCATTGGGGAAGAAGACCCCCTTTTATAGGTGGGGAAAAATCCAACCGTTATGCTCACAACCCGCACAGAGCGGTACTACCGCTAGGGCGGTAGTACCCCTTTGAAAAACAACAGCGAGGAGGCAAAAGGCCAGTAGAACCGCCAGAGCGGTACTACCGCTCGTCCTCACGGTACTACCGCTCGACCTCATGGTACTACCGCTAATGGTAGCGGTACAAAAAACAAATACTTCCGTGCCTACCTCCGCTGAGCGAAACACGAGATTTTGGTCCGGAGCGGTACTAACGGTTAGGAGCCACGGTAGTACTGCTCTGGAGCGGTACTACCGCTTAGGAGCCGCGGTAGTACAGCTCTGGAGCGGTAGTAAAAAATTACACCCGCTCTAGCCATGGTAGTACCGCTGCAGCCTTTACCGAAACAACCACAACTTCTGCAAACGGACTCCGAATTCAACGAAACCAAGTTTGTTGGAAAGCTAACGACATGGGCTAACACAATATTGATAGAAATATCAATAAGAAGAAAATGAGAAAAGGCCCATAAGAAAATGGTGAGAACCCTTCCTTGGAAAAGACCGGTGAAACCTCCAAAACCGAAAACATCATAGAAGACGCATGCGAACTCCGTTTTCGATGAACTCAAGCTTGTCATCAAGATGACCATAAGCTCTAAGACTCACAAAGAGAACAAAACAAGAACCAAGAAATATGATGCAAGTATGCAATGGTTTGAGCTCTCTACGAATGAAACGATCAAGCTACTCATCGAGAGCCCCCCTTGGTAGTACGACAATCAATCATATAACCCGATCTCCCAACTACCACTATGAGACCGGTAAAATAGAAAACCTATCAAGGGCAAACCTTTGGCTTGCACATGGTCCACTTGAGCTAGATGATGACGATCTTGACTCCCTCAAGTTGGACCACCTTTCTTGATTGTGTTGGCTCGATGAAGACTAGTTGATTGCTCCCCATACTCCACTATGGGTGAGCCACTCTTCCGCACATCTTCATAAATCCATTGTTACCACAATGGACGGCAAGCTTCAAGCATTTGCTCTCTTCATGATGCTCCACTTGAACTTGCACACCGCAACCTAACCCCATAAAGAACTCTCATGAAGACCATGGGTTAGTACACAAAGCGTAATTGACAATGCTTACCATACCGTGGGATCACTTGATCCCCCTCGGTACATCTTCTACGCTTTGTGATTTGATCAACTTGATTCATTCTTGACTTAGTATTGATCAACCTTGAACCTTTCCAACTCTCTTCATTTGGATGATGCCTTGAAGGTAAGCATGAATGATCACACAATCTTCTTCAAGACATGCTTGCAATAAGCTTAACTCTCACATGACCAATCTTTAGGTAATTCCTTGAATAGCACCTTGGTCGACACAAACTCTCCTTGAAACCAACACATGTAATCTAAGAAAAGCCTATGGACAAAACCTTCAAATATAACTCAAGGCAACCATTAGTCCATAGAGATTGTCATCAATTACCAAAACCAAACATGGGGGCACCGCATGTTCTTTCAATCTCCCCCATTTTGGTAATTGATGACAATCACTTTCAAGAGAGTTTATACAAGGAATTATGCATCACCATGCAATGCAACAACCGATGATGCATGAGTATGAGATGCAAATGCTTAGGAAAAAACCAATGCAAGAAGAAAACTCTGAAGACTTCTCCACGAAACTCTCTGAAACTTCTCCCCCATTGGCATGATTGCCAAATGGGCGAAAAGCTTAGAAGACCAATATAAAAGGTGTTCCTCCAAAAAATTGTGTATTTCTCAACAATAGAGTGGAATGCCATACACATATCCAAAGGTAATACTTGGAGGAAGACCAACTATATTGAGTCACAAAGATTGCTAAAGGAAGATATGCCACAAAGACATAACAGAGAGAGACACAAGCAATCAAGCAATCAAAAGATACCAATTGAAGCAAGCAATCAATGGATATCAATTGAACCAACTAGACCAAAGATCCTATGATCCACAAGAAAAAAAGGATATTATGATATGAGCATTGGAGTGTTCTAAAGAAACTAGAGAGGCTCCCCATGATTTGTGCACACATAAGAATATTTGTATTTGGATACAAAGTGCACAAAATAGGATCATAGCTCCCCCAAAATCAATAGAAACTTACAACAAGTGCAAGTGAGCATATAGGAAACCAAGCCTAGTACTTGCAACAAACACATGGTTGAGCAACAAGTAAAAGAGGCAACTTAAGAATGGGCTTAACCAAAATTATGTGTGTGAGTCAAGGCAATGCACTTGAGAAGACTAATGTACGGATGAGCATTAAGCATCAATAAAGTCTTGAAAGAATGAGGCACACGGTGCAAGGCCTATCATTCCCACACACAACTATCAAATGGGTTCACAAGCTTATTAATAAGCATATAAAGAACCTATGCTTGTGACAATCCGTGGTGAAGATAGAGGATGAAAGGCTCATCAAGACGAGGGATACCAATTAAGATGGCAAAAGCCTCGTAAAGATAAGCATGAGGAAAATAATCTTCACCACACAAGAGTGCATCAAGATGCAACGATATAAGACACGCACTCAAGGCAAAAGCTTTCACAGAGCCACCAAAGAAATAACATAAGAAAGATAAGGTGGATGTGAAAGAAAGGATATATACTAGATATGCAACTTCTCTCAAGTGTATAAGATTCTAGGTAGACGAAATCATGATGATATATATCTACAAAGAAGGATGTACACCCGAAATAGTTACAGCATGAGGAACAAGATATCCAAAGGGAGATCATACATATACCAATAAGATATTTTCTTGGAAGCATAGCACATGTCTAGATATGGTCTTATTGTATATAAATGAAGTCCACACACGAACAACAAAGACATCACAACTCGCAACAAGAGATCATTGTTGGGATGCTTTGAGAAAGGAAACAAGTATCACAAGAATGAATGGATACCATGCCATGATACAACCTACACAAGGTTGATGCAAGAAATGTGTGCATGAAGAATATGAAGATACTTGTTACCGAGTTAACATTGGAAGGATTTAGTAGATACCAATTGAAGGTAGATAGTAGCTCATTGATCATCCTAGCTCGACTCCAATAAGCACATGATGACAACACCTTCCTTGTGAGTGAGCCAAGCATCCAATGTATCTCCAATTGTTCCTAGAACAACAACACAAACAAAATGGTACCCAAACTCATTGGGACCAAAGAGTTAGAGAACCAACAATACATAGGACAAACTCCACATAAAAATGTGCATATAGATACAAAAATGAATTTCATGCACATCTCATCCAATTTGAGACTTGGTGGAGTTTCCCCTATTTATTGGGTCAAATAAAGAAAGCATGCCAAAGATACTACACGAAGTTAATATGCATGCTCAAGACTTTCAAGAACCGATACCAAATGACAAAGAAATACCAAGTGAAGAAAAGATACCAAATGAATAAATCATCACTTGGAGGATATCAATAAAAGATACATCAATGAATGAGATATCCATTAATACCCACTAAATAAAGGATATCAAACCCCCAAAAGAGAGGATGGTTCCAAACAAACAAAGCTCTCTACAAAGTTTCATGATGGCACAAAGTACCCAAAAGAAACGACTTGCCTTCCACGGACACACACTTGATAAGGATCACAAGATGAGTGTTTTATAGAAAATAGGATAGCTCCCCCAAGAATAGTGCATTATAGAGAAATTGCATTTGAATACAAAATGCACAAGGTGGGATCACCACTTCCACTATATCTAGAAAACACTAAACAAGATCCACAAGTGGTATGGAAGACAAAGGGAGTTGATACAATCCTTAGAAAGAGAAAAGGCAAATAAAAGCAAAAGCCAATGTAAAGATGATCAATAAATTCTACCACAAAAGTGAGAACCAATTGTCAAAAGACAAGAAGTAAATGGAAATAATTCTCGGTGGTAGATAGCAAGGATATCCGACATCATATTCACACCAAACAAAAAGCAAATTGCAACTTGTAGAGCTAACATGCCACCTAGGAACAAGATAATTTACAATATCAACTCTAGGTGACAATATCTTCAAATGTAAACATTTTCTAGGCTAGTAATATACACACAACATATTACTCCCCCATAATGTGATACCAATGAAGGATGAACACGAGGCAAATAAAAGGATCCAACAAGAGATAATTAATGGACTATTTAGAATTTGAATTTCTCATGAGAAGACATACCACATAGCGACTAGATAATCTTGAAATCTCAATACTAGATGGTATTACTCATGTACACACATTTATAGGATTGTGAGGTGCACAAAGCACATCACTCCCTCATAATGGGATGTTCCATTAATCTCTCACAAGAGCCAACTAAGAAATGACCAAGATGCACAAAGGCTGAACGAATGACACACATGTACATGATGTGCAAACCAACACACACATACTTGATTGCTCAAGATAATCAAGTTGGAAGCACAACATATACAAACACATGCAAGGAACGAAACCAAACATGTAAAGGGGCAAGTAACTATCAATGTAGACACTTTAAGCACAAGTTATGATATAGGTAAAGGTGTCCCGTCTTTCGATGAGATGGTGGCTATCATTTTGGAGGAAGTCGACTTTGATGATCCGACTACGAACGTGCGAGGACGTCGCGCCTTAGCAATCGCTAAACCAACTTCGAGAGGTTATTGACTATGCCGGAGCACGATCAACCTGACCACGAAGGTCTATTTCCTGCAGGCAAACGAAGAACAAGCAAGAAACTAAGATTGCAATCTGGATATTGTGAATATAAGAGAAAAGCTTTATTGATCAAAGGTGTGGTTCTGTGACATCTTGGTCTGGTCGTTGGACACAAAGGAAGTACACGAAGTTGCAGCTATGGTGAACTTTTAATCTAAACAAAACCCAAAGTCTAAACGACGCCCTAAGGGCTGTATATATGGAGGAAGAGGGGGGAATTTCGTGGCCCTTGGAGGAGGGGTCCGAAATCAACCCTAACTCTTGTTTTCCCACACATATGGATTCTAAAAATAGCCTATACTTAAGTATTCCAAAAATACATGGGCCTGGCCCAATAATAAGGTGACGCATCACCTAGAATAGCCTTTGGATGAAATTTATGAAGTGGCATCTTGTATATTTCGTCCAAGGCTTCATGAACTCCTTATGGTGGCTTCAAAGTCCTGAAATCATCACTTGTAACTCTGTTCTTGATACCCTTGCGCATGCCATCATCTCCATGCTTGGTCTTGCTCCAGTGTTCATCCCTCTTATCCATGCCAGGCCCTTCATTTGTAACCAAAACAAATGTATCCAATTTAGGCAGCATCATATTCTCATGAACATTAGAATCATTACCAAGAAACGAAAGTACCTGATAATTTAATTGGCATGCGCGAGCTCTAGTAATTGGTCCAGTATGTATAGCAGTAGGGGCTGTGGGTGTAACAATGGTATTGGTGTCCTCATCATCCTCCCCTTCTTGAAATGAAGTCGTCCTCGACGAAAGCTCATCTTCCTCACCCATATAACGCTTCAAATCTGCAATGTTAAAAGTGGGACTAACCCCAAAATCCGCAGGCAGCTCAAGTTTATATGCATTATAATTTATTTTCTCTAACACCTTAAAAGGACCATCAGCACGTGGCATTAGCTTTGATTTGCGCAAATTAGGAAATCTATCCTTACGCAAATGTAACCAAACAAGATCTGCAGGTGCAAACAGAACATGTTTTCTACCCTTATCTCCAGCAAGTTTATATTTAGCATTCATACGCTCAATGTTTTCCTTAATTAACTCATGCATTTTTAAAATCAATTCAGCATGTTCTTTAGCATCAAAATTAAGCTTCTCCGAAGATGGAAGAGGCAACAAATCAATAGGTGCATGAGGTAGGAAACCATACACAATTTCAAAAGGGCACATCTTAGTAGTAGAATGCAATGAACGATTATAAGCAAATTCAATATGAGGCAAGCATTCTTCCCACATTTTCTTATTATTCTTCAAAACAACCCTAAGCATAGTAGACAATGTTCTATTGACTACTTCAGTTTGTCCATCAGTTTGGGGGTGACAAGTAGTACTAAAAAGCAGTTTAGTCCCCAATTTAGCCCATAAACATCTCCAAAAGTGGCTAAGAAATTTAGTATCACGATCTGAAACAATAGTATTTGGCACACCATGCAAGCAAATAATTTCACGAAAGAACAAATCTGCAACATTAACAGCATCATCGCTTTTATGACATGATGTAAAGTTTGCCATTTTCGAGAACCTATCAACGACAACAAATATGCTATCCCTCCCCTTCTTTATTCGAGGTAAACCTAAAACAAAGTCCATAGATATATCCTCCCAAGGAACACTAGGTACAGGCAAAGGCATATATAAACCATGAGGATTGAGACGTGACTTAGCTTTTTGACATGTAGTGTAGAGAGCAACAAAACGCTCAACATCCCGTCTCATCTTTGGCCAAAAGAAATATGTAGCAAGTACGTCCTGCGTCTTCTTCACGCCAAAGTGTCCCATTAGTCCTCCTCCATGCACCTCCTGCAACAACAAAAGACGAACGGAGCTAGCTGGAATGCATAGCTTGTTAGCACGGAACACAAATCCATCATTAACGACGAACTTGTTCTATGTTCTTCCTTCTTTACAGTTCTGCATTACATCTTTAAAATCAGCCTCAAGCACATATTGACCTTTGATGGTCTCCAAACCAAATATTTTGAAGTCAAGTTGTGAAAGCATAGTATAGCGACGAGACAATGCATCGGCAATAACATTTTCTTTACCCTTCTTATGTTTAATAACATAAGGGAAAGTCTCAATGAATTCAACCCATTTAGCATGTCTACGATTCAGTTTAGCTTGACTTTTAATATGTTTCAAAGATTCATGATCAGAATGTATAACAACTTCTTTGGGCCATAAATAATGTTGCCATGTCTCTAAAGTTCGAACAAGAGCATATAATTCTTTATCATAAGTAGAATAATTCAGACTAGGCCCACTCAATTTTTCAGAAAAGTATGCAAAAGGTTTGCCATCTTGTAATAACACACCTCCTAATCCAATTCCACTAGCATCACATTAAGGCTCAAAAGTCTTATTAAAATCAGGAAGTTGGAGTAAAGGAGCATGTCTCAACTTATCATTCAATACCGTGAAGGCTTATTCCCGTGCGGTACTCCAAACAAAAGGCACATCCTTCTTTGTAAGCACGTTGAGAGGTGCAACAATGGTGCTGAAATCTCTCAAAAACGCCTATAGAAACCAGTGAGGCCAAGGAAGCTCCTCACTTGTGTGACTGTTTTGGGCTGTGGCCAACTCTCAATAGCTTCAATCTTGGCTTTATCAACTTCAATTCCCTGTGGAGTAACAACATAGCCAAGAAAAGATACTCGGTCGGTGCAAAAGGTATACTTTCCAAGGTTACCAAACAAACGTGCATCACGTAGAGCAATAAAAACAACACGTAAATGTTCCAAATGTTCCTCCAAAGATTTACTATAAATCAGTATATCATCAAAATAGACAACCACAAATCGTCCAATGAAAGCACGTAAAACTTCGTTCATTAACCTCATGAAAGTACTAGGTGCATTAGTTAACCCAAAAGGCATGACTAACCACTCATATAATCTAAACTTAGTTTTAAATGCTGTTTTCCATTCATCTCCCAATTTCATATTAATTTGATGATATCCACTACGCAAATCAACTTTGGAGAATATTGTAGAGCCACGCAATTCATCAAGCATGTCGTCTAGCCTAGGAATAGGATGACGATAACGAATAGTAATATTATTAATGCCTCTACAATCAACACACATACGTGACGTATCATCCTTTTTCGACACTAAAATGATAGGAACAACACAAGGACTAAGGGATTCGCGTATGTAACCTTTGCCGAGCAGCTCCTGTACTTGACGCATAATCTCCTTTGTCTCCTCTGGATTGGTACAGTATGGTGCACGGTTGGGTAATGATGCACCGGGAATTAAGTCAATTTGATGCTCAATCCCTTGAATAGGTGGTAATCCCGGTGGCACGTCTTGTGGAAAGACGTCAGCGAACCCCTGCAAAATGTTAGTGACAGCGGGAGGCAAAGAGGAAGGCACGTCCTCGAATGAAAATAATGCCTCTTTGCACACAAAAGCATAGCAAACAGATTTGCTAAAATCTAGATCTTCAATATCAGATTTGGTGGAAAGTAAACATGCACTTTTCAATTTAATTTCAGAAGCAACACTAGATGGTTTATTATTAGGCTTCATTTGTTGCTCAAATTCTTTTGCCACAATCTGATTTTCACTCTTATTTTTCTCCTGTTTTGCTTTATTAGCTCTATTAATATAATCTTTTAAAATGGAATCAGGAATCATAGGAAGCAAAGTAATATTTTTATCCTTATGAACAAGAGTATACTGATTGTTTCTACTATGGTGTATAGAATTTTTATCAAATTGCCATGGTCTACCAAGTAATAAGGAACATGCTTGCATAGGTACCACATCACAATCCACATAATCAGCATATGTAGAGATACTAAAATGCACACGAACAATACGTGTTACCTTAACCTTGCCACTGTTGTTGAACCATTGGATGTAGTAAGGATGTGGATGTGGTCTTGTGGGGAGAGATAGCTTCTCCACCATCTCCATGCTAGCCAAGTTATTGCAGCTCCCTCCATCTATGATGACGCGAACAGAACATTCCTTCACAACTCCCTTTGTATGGAACAAATTATGCCTCTGGTTTTGCTCAGCTTGTGTAACCTGCACACTCAAAACACGTTGAGCAACTAAACATTCATACCTGTCAGCATCTTCAGGAGCCATGTATTGCGTCTCATGATCAGAATCATCTCCACCGTGTTCTTCATGTGTAATAAGAAACAAAGTCTCATCATCATAGTCACTAGCGGACTCATACCCACCATCCTCAGTAACAATCATCACACACTGAGATTTGCATTCTCTTGCAAAATGTCCTCTTCCCTTACAACGACGACAAATAATATCGCTTGTGTGCCCTGTTGATGCCATGGAAGAAGAAGAACTTTGTGCAGGCCCAGCAGGTGTGCTCTTGGCAGATAGTGGTGGTTGTGCTTGCTTTCTTGTATCACGGCTGGAGGTGGCACCTGATGGAGGTGCTGCTGCAGTGGAAATAGAGGATGCACGTGGTGTCCATGATGAAGATCGACCTACAGAAAAGTTAGTTCGCGCCAATGCCTGTCGATCCTGCACTTCACGTTCAACTTTACAAGCAAGATGGAATAAACGAGTGATATTAGTATACTCCTTATACTCTAGAATGGTCTGAATCTCTCTATTTAATCCACTCATAAAACGTGCAAGCATGGCTTCATTCTCCTCAACAATACCACATCTAATGATGCTAGTTTGTAATTCCTGATAATATTCTTCTACAAAAAAAATTCCTTGTCTTAAACGCTGCAATTTTTGAAGTAATTCACGTTGATAATATGGTGGAACCCAACGAGTACGCATAGCAGTTTTCAAAGCAGCCCAAGTAGCTGGAATAGGATATAATCTACAATGTTCAGACCACCAAACACATGCAAGCTAGTGAAAGCACAAACAGCAGCAGGAACACGTCTCTCCTCAGGATATTGTAAACATGTAAACCGTTGTTCAGTTTCTAACTCCCAAGTAAAATATATATCAGGAACATATCTACCCTAAAATGGTGGAATGTTCAATTTCATTTTAGGGAGATGGTCATGATCACGTACCTGAGGTGGTTGTGCAGCCCTACCATTGCGATGATATGCATGAGGACGACCTAGTGGCGGTGGTGCTGGTGGTTGCACGTAGTTCTGATTTTGATCAACCTCATCCTCGTAATGGTCCTCCACCTCTGCAGTAGCAGCAGGAGCTACAGAAGCATCAACAGCGACACCAGAATTTTGACCAGGCTCAAGGGGAATGCGCAGTGCCCGTCCCACTTGATTTGGAAGGCGATGTTGTTGTTGTAGAGGTGCGTTAGGTGCTGCTGGCGGTGGTGGTGGAAGACGCGCGAGCAATTCATTAAAATTGTTATCGAGCTTTGTTTCAAACGTTTTCTCCATGCCATCTATCTTCTCCATGGACTCTTCAAATCTGTTTAGCACATCTTGCACATGTCCACTCATCATTTGCTGAGATTTATCATGTAGCTCTTTGTTCGTCATGTTCTCCCAATCTGTCTCATCGGCTTGTGATCCTGCCATGGTTAGCAGCAATAGAAACACACAAGAATATGATCCTACAGACTACTAGGAAGTGGTGGTGGTGGTGGTGTATCACAAATCCGGCAAGCGAATCTCAAATTCTTACCAGTTCTTACCCAGCAGTAGGTGGCGATCAGCAACCGTCGTAGTCAAAACTCTCAAAGATTGGATAGAGCGATTGCCAGGTGGTGTCAAATGCACGATGTAGATGTATGTGGAGCTGGGAAGGCTTATGATATGGTAGCAAAAATGTCAGCAATAATCAATTCAGAGATGCAAAGTTGAATAAACGCTCAATGACGGTACTGTGCTAGTCCTAGGCTAGACCGTGCTAGAGACGCGAGCCTAGAACACTAACAAAATCATGGCGCTGCACGTAAACAAGGGAAAAGCACACTCTGGAACTTTTTTTCGCTATGTTTTTTTTGCGCTCCTCTTTTTTTGCGAAAAAACACTATAATGGTGAGTGTCTCAAAACTCTTCCCTCGTCAAACTGACAGGATGGGCACGGAATTTTTTTTTGAATTTTTTTCAGAAATCAGGGCAGCGACGATGAAAAAGTGCGACAAAAAATCACTATGATGGCACGTGGCTCAAAAGACTCAGTAAAACCTAAAAATAGGATAGGGAAAAATATTTTTGGTCGCCGAAATTTTGGCCTAAAAACTACCCGGGGGTCTCCAGACTCTTTTTTTCGAGACCTACTCAGGCAAGGAAACACAAAACGAAAACTAGATGGATCTCGAAAACAAACCTAATATGAAAAGAACTCGGATTGGTGGTGGACAGGCAGATATATATGTGTACTCGGATTGGTGGTGGATAGGCGGAAGTATATGTGGACTCGGATTGGTGGTGGACAGGCGGATGTATATGGCAGCGGTAAGGAATATGTTGGTGGTGGTGGTATGTGGTAGGAACGATGACGATGGTGCGGCGGCGGCGTGACTACTTGTGAACAGAACTTGAAACTCTAAAGGAAACTAGACGCTAAGACCAGCAACTAGACATGACGATGCACCGCAAATTCAACAATGCAAAACCCTAAAAAGATTATGCAAAGGATCAGATTGGTTCGGATATGATGACCTAACCCTAATTTTTTTGTTTGGCTTTTTCGTGGACTGTAGGTATGAAGAACAGACTCGATCTAAACTATGAAAAACTGTAAAATCTCACCAAGCAACCTGGAAATCTGATACCACTTGATAGAGGCAAATGTGTCCCGTCTTTCGATGAGGTGGTGGCTATCGTTTTGGAGGAAGTCGACGTTGACGATCCGACTACGAACGTGCGAGGACGTCGCGCCTTAGCAATCGCTAAACCAACTCCGAGAGGTTATTGACCACGCCGGAGCACGATCAACCTAACCACGAAGGTCTATTTCCTGCAGGCAAACGAAGAACAAGCAAGAAACTAAGATTGGAATCCGGATATTGCGAATATAAGAGGAAAGCTTTATTGATCAAAGGTGGGGTTCTGTGACGTCTTGGTCTGGTCGTTGGACACAAACGAAGTAGATGAAGTTGCAACTATGGCGAACTTTTAATCTAAACGAAACCCAAAGTCTAAACAACGCCCTAAGGGCTGTATATATGGAGGAAGAGGGGGGAATTTCGTGGCCCTTGGAGGAGGGGTCCGAAATCAACCCTAACTCTTGTTTCCCCACACATACGCACTCTAAAAACAGCCTATACTTAAGTATTTCGAAAATACATGGGCCTGGCCCTATAATAAGGTGACGTAGCACCTAGAATAGCCTCTGGACGAAATTTATGAAGTGGCATCTTGTATATTTCGTCCAAGGCTTCATGGACTCCTTATCGTGGCTTCAAAGTCCTAAAATCATCACTTGTAACTCCGTTCTTGATCCCCTTGCGCATGCCATCATCTCCATGCTTGGTCTTGCTCCAGTGTTCATCCCTCTTATCCGTGCCAGGCCCTTCATTTGTAAGCAAAACAAATGTATCCAATTTAGGCGGCATCATATTCTCATGAACATTAGAATCATTACCAAGAAACGAAAGTACCTGATAATTTAATTGGCGTGCGCGAGCTCTAGTAATTGGTCCAGTATGTATAGCAGCAGGGGTTGTGGGTGTAACAATGGTATTGATGTCCTCATCAAGTTACCGGAAGAAGGAACATTGGATATAAGATAGAAACTTGATAATCCGAATGACTTGGCTTGAGACAATAAGAATGATGAAGTCCCCTTAGTTCTTCATAATGTAGCCAAGTCTCCAATGACCTCCAGTATCACCTATTGATCAAGTTTGAGCTTGTTGGTCCCCAACCAAGTTGGGTCCTAAGAGGTTAGTCACAATAGGCTTGGCTACCCAAATGGTTCTTTTCTTGACACCACTTTGAGCACCAACAAATTTGGCAAACACATTGCCAACATTATCCTTCCCAAGAGAATAGATATCATCAATAATAATTGGGTTGGATAAGTTACCACTAGTGCATGAAGAGGCGAGGTGACCTTTCTCGCGACATAGGTAGCAACGTCTACTCTTCACTTTCTTCTCACTTGATTTCTCAACTTGAGAAGCATAAGCTTGAGCCTTCTTGGGAAGAGGCTTTTCTTCAACTTGAGGTTGAGCATGAGAATGAACTTGTGGCCGCTTCCCTTGTTGCTTGTCACTAATGGGTTTCTTCTTCAATGGGCAAGATCTAACATGATGCCCTTCAATTTTGCACTTGAAGCAAATAATCTTGGCCGAATTCTTGACTTGTTCTTGTCCCTTCTTCTTGATCATCTTGGACTTCTTCTTCTTATTGGAGTTGAATCCAAGTCCACCTTTGTCATTGGGGGATTTTTGCACATTCAAGATATTGTTGAGTGTGGATTTCCCTTCATGACTCTTTTCCAAGTCTTTCTTCAAAGAAGTGACTTGGGCCTTGAGCTCTTTTATTTCCTCTACATGGTTAGTCTCAACACTAGTACTAGAGGAAGTATAATCTTCATTGTTAGAGCAACAAGGCAAGGAAACCAATTCATCACAAGATGTACCAACATTGTGAGTAGATGAATTACAAGGACTAGCACATGGCAATATAGCATTTTGACTAGAAGTAGTGCTAGTATCCACATGAGGCTCACTAGATGTTACCTTAGAAATCATGGCCTCATGAGCTATCTTTAGCTCATTATGGGATACTAGAAGATCATCATGAGAGCTTGAGAGCTTTTCATGGTTTTCTTCCAATTTCCCATAATTGCTAGATAGCAACTCAAGTTGAGCCCGAAGCTCAACATTTCTCCTTCAAAATGGATGCTTCACAAGTAATAGAGTTAGTATCCCAAGCATCATCATTAAAAACAATAGGAGAGGACACCTTGGCAAGCTCTTTTAAGTAAGAAGCTTCAAGTTGAGCATGAGACTCGGTGAGTTTGATGAGCTCACCCTTGATGACCCTTGAGCCATTTTCGAGGTGCTCAAAATCCTTAAGGAGTCCAGCATGAGCAACTTCAAGCTTAGCATTTTTAGTTTTGAAATCATTGGCCACCTCGAGTGCTCTATCATGAGATTCCTTTATTCTAGATAATTCTAGAGCAAAGGTCTCCTCAAGAGATTCAGATGTGGTTTTTTCATGTTGAAGAGCTTGAGATAGCTCCGCGATCTCATTTGTGTAATCATGCTCATGAGCTTCCATTTTCTCAATGGTGACCTCATGCTCCTCTAGATGATATTCCAACTCCTCAATGTATTTCTTGCCTTCAATGGCAATAGACATGATTTCCATGAAGTTGGAACGAGCAAGTTTATTTTTGTGAAGAGCTTTAAAAATCATTTCCCCCTTAGTTTTTAAGGAGGCAACGTTATCATTCTCTTCATCATAATGAACATCATCATCACTCTTTCCATCATCACAAGATATATTGGGATTCAAAGTGGGCGATACCTTTGAAGCCTTGGCCATAAGGCAAAATGCAATATATGATGATGTAGGATCCGTTGAAGCACCATTCAAGACCACATCTTGTTCCATGGGGTGTTGGGTTTCCTCTACATTGTTAGCACAACAAGTCGAGGACATATATGCATTTTTATCATGGCAACAAGACATAGTAAACATATCATCATGAGATTTAGTCAAGCAATTTCTACATGATATGCAACGACTATCAACACAACCATGTGAAACATTTGGAGTGCTCGAAGTGTTAAAGCCCAAAGAAGGAGCATTGCAATAAGATAGTGATGAAGGATCATCCACAATAAACATACTATCATCATTGCAATGACCAACACTACTCACCATATCATTACCCTGTGGCAAACCACATGTAGGTGAAGTAGAAGAAGTTGAGAAGACTATACGGCCGGATGTGGAGGGAGAACAATCATCCCCACAAAACTTGGACACGCCATATTTATCTTGAAGCTTTGTCCACAACTCATGAGCATCCCGGAACGACATGAGTTGAAATATAACTACATTGCTCAAAGCATCAAAAAGCACATTAGAAGCTTGAGCATTGAGATAAGAGTTTTTCTCATCATATAAAGATAATCTTTGGGGATCCTTTGGAGGAGAAAAACCCATATCTACAATTCGCTCTAAATTTGGGTCCATGACCCTAAAGAGATTAAGCATGTGAATTAACCAAACATCAAAATTTGTGCCATCGAAACTAAGAGTGTCAGAGAATCCTAAACCCCTAGTCGACATCCTTACTCTCTAGGCGGTTAAGCCCTATAAAGAGAGACGAGGCTCTGATACCAATTGAAAGATCGTGGATGTCGCCTGGAGGGGGGGTGAATAGGCGTTTTGAAATAATTACGGTTTAGGCTTGAACAAATGCGGAATAAACCTAGCGGTTAATTTGTCAAGCACAAAACCTAAAACAACTAGGCTCACCTATGTGCACCAACAACTTATGCTAAGAAAGATAAAATACTAGGTGACAGCAAGATATATGACAAGAAACAATATGGCTATCACAAAGTAAAGTGCATAAGTAAAGAGCTCGGGTAAGTGATAACCGAGGCACGTGGAGACGATGATGTATCCCGAAGTTCACACCCTTGCAGATGCTAATCTCCGTTTGGAGCAGTGTGGAGGCACAATGCTCCCCAAGAAGCCACTAGGGCCACCGTAATCTCCTCACGCCCTCGCATAATGTAAGATGCCGTGATTCCACTAAGGAACCCTTGAGGGCGGTCACCGAACCTGTACAAATGGCAACCCTTGGGGGCGGTCACCGAACCCGTACACTTTGGCAACCCTTGGAGGCGGTCACCGGTACCCATCAAATTGCTCGGGGCGATCTCCACAACCTAATTGGAGACCCCGGCGCTTGCCCGGAGCTTTACACCACAATGATTGAGCTCCGGACAACATCAACCGTCTAGGGCGCCAAGGCACCCAAGAGGAACAAGCTCTAGGGTGCCCAAACACCCAAGAGTAATAAGCTTCTCAAACTTCACTTCCACGTATCACCGTCGAGAACTCAAACCGATGCACCAAATGCAATGGAAAGGGCACACGGACTGCCCAAGTCCTTGTCTCTCAAATCCCACCGAAGCAACTAATGCTAGGGAGGAAAATGAGAGGAAGAACAAGAAGGAGAACACCAAAAACTCCAATATCTAGATCCAAGGGGTTCCCCTCACATAGAGAAGAAAGTGATTGGTGGAAATGTGGATCTAGATCTCCTCTCTCTTTTCCCTCAAAAACTAGCAAAAATCCATGGAGGGATTGACAGTTAGCAATCTCGAAGAAGCTGAACAATGGTGGAAGAACACGAGCTCAAGAGATAAAGTTCATTGGGGAAGAAGACCCCCTTTTATAGGTGGGAAAAAATCCAACCGTTATGCTCACAGCCCGCACAGAGCGGTACTACTGCTAGGGCGGTAGTACCCCTTTGAAAAACAGCAGCGAGGAGGCAAAAGGCCAGTAGAACCGCCGAAGCGGTTCTACCGCTTGTCCTCACGATACTACCGCTCGACCTCACGGTACTACCGAAAGTGGTAGCGGTACTACTGCTTGCGAGCGGTACAAAAAAATACTTCCGTGCCTACCTCCGGCGAGCAAAACACGAGATTTTGGTCCGGAGCGGTACTACAGCTTAGGAGCCGCGATAGTACTGCCCTGGAGCGGTAGTACCGCTCAGGAGCCGCGGTAGTACCGCTCTGGAGCGGTAGTAAAAAATTACATCCGCTCTAGCCACGGTAGTACCGCTGCAACCTTTACCAAAATAGCCACAACTTCTACAAACGGACTCCGAATTCAACGAAACCAAGTTTGTTGGTAATCTAATGACATGGGCTAACACAATCTTGATAGAAATATCAATAAGAAGAAAATGAGAAAAGTCCCATAAGAAAATGGTGAGAACCCTTCCTTGGAAAAGACCGGTAAAACCTCCAACACCGAAAACATCATAGAAGACGCATGCGAACTCCATTTTCGATGAACTGAATCTTGTCATCAAGATGACCATAAGCTCTAAGACTCACAAAGAGAACAAAACAAGAACCAAGAAAGATGATGCATGGATGCAATGGCTTGAGCTCTATACGAATGATACGATCAAGCTACTCATTCAGAGCCCCTCTTGATAGTACGTCAATCAATCCTATAACCCGGTCTCCCAACTACCACTATGAGACCGGTAAAATAGAAAACCTATCAAGGGCAAACCTTTAGCTTGCACATGGTACACGTGAGCTAGATGATGACGATCTTGACTCCCTCAAGTTGGACCACCTTTCTTGATTGCGTTGGCTCGATGAGGACTAGTTGATTGTTCCCCATACTCCACTATGGGTGAGCCACTCTTCTGCACATCTTCATAAATCCATTGTTACCACAATGGACGGCAATCTTCAAGCATTTGATCTCTTCATGATGCTCCACTTGAACTTGCACACCGCAACCTAACCCCACAAAGAACTCTCAAAAATACCATGGATTAGTACACAAAGCGTAATTGACAATGCTTACCATACCATGGGATCACTTGATCCCTCTCGGTACATCTTCTACGCTTTGTGATTTGATCAACTTGATTCACTCTTGACTTAGTCTTGATCAACCTTGAACCTTTCCAACTCTCTTCATTTGGATGATGCCTTGAAGTTAAGCATGAATGATCACACAATCTTCTTCTTCAAGACATGCTTGCAATAAGCTCAACTCTCACATGGCCAATCTTTAGGTAATTCCTTGAATAGCACCTTGGTCGACACAAACTCTCCTTGAAACCAACACATGTACTCCAAGAAAAGCCTATGGACAAAACCTACAAATATAACTCAAGTCAACCATTAGTCCATAGAGATTGTCATCAATTACAAAAACCAAACATGGTGGCACCGCATGTTCTTTCAGAGGGGCCAAAGGAGGAACCAATACCTCCTGAGCTTGATCTTGGGGACTTTTGTCCCATTAAATTTAGCCCTTTTGACTACTTTTTCTTGCCACAAAGAAAGCTTGCTGCTGAACGTAGGGAGTATAAGATGAGTTTTCGCGATTTACCTTATCATTATCATGGCAATACCTAGATCTATTCTTGCTTTTATGCCTAGCCAGGGGCGTTAAACGATAGCGCCTGTTGGGAGGAAACCCAATTTTATTTTTGTTCCTTGCTTTTTGATTCTGTTTAGTAATAAATAATTCATCTAGCCTCTGTTTAGATGTGGTTTTATGCTTTAATTAGTGCTTGTGCCAAGTAGAACCTTTGGGAAGACTTGGGGAAGGTCTTTGCGATCTTGCTGTAAAAAACAGAAACTTTAGCGCTCACGAGATTAGCTGCCATTTTTTACTGGAGAGTGCTATTTAGTTAACTATTTTTGAAGATAGTTAATAGATAAATTCGTCATGTCCATCAGTTTATTTTAGAATTTTTGAGGTTCCATTAGTATTCGAAACCTACAGATTACTACAGACTGTTCTGTTTTTGACAGATTCTGTTTTTTCGTGTGTTGTTTGCTTATTTTGATGAATCTATGGCTAGTATTTGAGTGTATGAACCATAGAGAAGTTGGAATACAGTGGGTTTAAAACCAATATAAATAAATAATGAGTTCATTACAGTACCTTAAGTGGTGGTTTGTTTTCTTTTACTAACGGAGCTCATGAGATTTCCTATTTAAGTTTTGTGTTGTGAAGTTTTCAAGTTTTGGGTAAGGATTTGATGGATTATGGAACAAGGAGTGGAAAGAGCCTAAGCTTGGGTATGCCCAAGGAACCCCAAGGTAAAAATGCAAGGACAACCAAAAGCCTAAGCTTGGGGATGCCTCGGAAGGCATCCCCTCTTTCGTCTTCTTCTATCGGTAACTTCACTTGAGGCTATATTTTTATTCACCACATGATATGTGTTTTGCTTGGAGCGTCTTGTATGATTGGAGTCTTTGCTTTTTAGTTTGCCACAATCATCTTTGCTGTACACACCTTTTTGGAGAGACACACATGAATCGGATTTTATTAGAATACTCTATGTGCTTCACTTATATCTTTTGAGCTAGATAATGTTGCTCTAGTGCTTCTCTTATATCTTTTAGAGCACGGCAGTGGTTCTATTTTATAGAAATTATTGATCTCTCATACTTGACTTATATTATTTTGAGAGTCCTTTAGAACAGCATGTTAATTTGCTTTGGTTATGAATTTAGTCCTAATATCATAGGCATCCAAGATCGGTATAATAAGAACTTTCATAAAAAGTGCATTGAGTACTAGGAGAAGTTTGATACTTGATAATTGTTTTGAGATATAAAGGTGGTAATATTAGAGTGTGCTAGTTGAGTAGTTGTGAATCTGAGAAATACTTGTGTTGAAGTTTGCAAGTCCCATAGCATGCACGTACGGTGACCGTTGTGTAACAAATTTGAGACATGAGGTGTTATTTGATTGTCTTCCTTATGAGTGGCGGTTGGGGACGAGCGATGGTCTTTTCCTACCAATCTACCCCCCTAGGAGCATGCACGTAATGCTTGGTTTTTGATGAATTGTAGATTTTTCCAATAAGTATGTGAGTTCTTTATGACTAATGTTGAGTCCATGGATTATATGAACTCTCACCCTTCCATCATTGCTAGCCTCTTCGGTACCGTGCATTGCCCTTTCTCACCTTGAGAGTTGGTGCAAACTTCACCGGTGCATCCAAACCCCGTGATATGATACGCTCTGTCACACATAAACCTCCTTATATCTTCCTAAAAACAGCCACCATACCTACCTATTATGGCATTTCCATAGCCATTCCGAGATATATTGCCATGCAACTTTCCACCGTTCCATTTATCATGACACACATCATCATTGTCATATTGCCTTGCATGATCATGTAGTTGATATCGTATTTGTGGCAAAGCCACCATTCATAATTTTTCATACATGTCACTCATGATTCATTGCCCTTCCTGGAACACCGCCGGAGGCATTCATATAGAGTCATACTTTGTTCTAGTACCGAGTTGTAATCATTGAGTTGTAAATAAATAGAAGTGTGATGATCATCATTATTAGAGCATTGTCCCAAATAAAAAAATGAAAAAGAAATAAAAAGGGACAATGCTACTATCCTTTTTCCACCCTTGAGCTTCAAAGTAGCACCATGATCTTTATGATAGAGAGTCTCTTGTTTTGTCACTTTCATATACTAGTGGGAATTTTTCATTATAGAAATTGGCTTGTATATTCCAACAATGGGCTTCCTCAAATGCCCTAGGTCTTCGTGAGCAAGCAAGTTGGATGCACACCCACTTAGTTTCTTATGTTGAGCTTTCATACATTTATAGCTCTAGTGCATCCGTTGCATGGCAATCCCTACTCCTTGCATTGACATAAATTTATGAGCATCTCCCTAGCCCATTGATTAGCCGCGTCGATGTGAGACTTTCTCCTTTTTTGTCTTCACCACATAACCCCCATCATCATATTCTATTCCACCCATAGTGTTATATCCATGGCTCACGCTCATGTATTGCGTGAAAGTTGAAAAAAGTTTGAGATTACTAAAGTGTGAAACAATTGCTTGGCTTGTCATCGGGGTTGTGCATGATGAGAGAATTCTTGTGTGACGAAAATGGAGCATGACCAAACTATATGATTTTGTAGGGATGAACATTCTTTTGCCATGTTATTTTGAGAAGACATAATTGCTTAGTTAGTATGCTTGCAGTATTATTATTTTTATGTCAATATTAGACTTTTGTCTTGAGTCTTTCGGATCTGAATATTCATGCCACAATAAAGAGAATTACATTGAGAATTATGCTAGGTAGCATTCCACATCAAAAAATCTGTTTTTTATCATTTACCTACTCGAGGACGAGCAGGAATTAAGCTTGGGGATGCTTGATACGTCTCCAACGTATCTATATTTTTTGATTGTTCCATGCTATTATATTATCTATTTTGGATGCTTATGGGCTTATTTATACACTTTTATATTATTTTTGGGACTAACCTACCAACCCAAGGCCCAGTGCAAATTGCTATTTTTTTGCCTATTTCAGTGTTTCGCAGAAAAGGAATATCAAACGGAATCCAAACGGAATGAAACCTTCGGGAGAGTTATTTTTGGAACAAACGTGATCCAGGGGACTTGGAGTGGACGTCAAGAAATCAATGAGGAGGCCACGAGGCAGGGGGGTGCGCCTACCCCCTGGGCGCGCCCTCCACCCTCGTGGGCCCTTCGTGGCTCCACCGACCTACTTCTTCCTCCTATATATATCCACATACCCCGAAAACATCCAGGAGCACCACGAAACCCTATTTCCACTGCCGCAACCTTCTGTACCCAAGAGATCCCATCTTGGGGCCTTTTCCGGAGCTCCGCCGGAGGGGGCATCGATCACGGAGGGCCTCTACATCAACTCCATGGCCCCCCCGATGATGTGTGAGTAGTTTACTTCAGACCTTCGGGTCCATAGTTATTAGCTAGATGGCTTCTTCTCTCTCTTTGGATCTCAATACAAAGTTCTCCTCGATCTTCTTGGAGATCTATTCGATGTAAATCTTTTTGCGGTGTGTTTGTCGGGATCCGATGAATTGTGGGTTTATGATCAAGTCTATCTATGAACAATATTTGGTTCTTCTCTGAAATGTTTTATGTATGATTGGTTATCTTTGCAAGTCTCTTCGAATTATCAGTTTGGTTTGGCCTACTACATTGATCTTTCTTGCAATGGGAGAAGTGCTTAGCTTTGGGTTCAATCTTGTGGTGCTCGATCCCAGTGATAGAAAGCGAAATGACACATATTGTATTCTTGCCATCGAGGATAAAAAGATGGGGTTTATATCATATTGCTTGAGTTTATTCCTCTACATCATGTCATCTTACCTAATGCGTTACTCTGTTCTTATGAACTTAATACTCTAGATGCATGCTGGATAGCGGTCGATGTGTGGAGTAATAGTAGTAGATGCAGGCAGGAGTCGGTCTACTTGTCACGGACGTGATGCCTGTATACGTGATCATGCCTAGATATTCTCATAATTATTCGCTTTACTATCAATTGCTCGACAGTAATTTGTTCACCCACCTTAATACTTATGCTATGTTGAGAGAAGCCACTAGTGAAACCTATGGCCCCCGGGTCTATTATCCATTATATTTATCTCCCATCAACAAGTTATTTCTGGCACCGTTTATTTTGCAATCTTTAATTTCAATCTATATCATAAAAATACCAAAAAATTTATCTTATCATTGTTATCTCTATCAGATCTCACTCTCGTAAGTGATCATGAAGGGATTGACAACCCCTTTTATCGCATTGGTTGCGAGGTTCTTATTTGTTTGTGTAGGTACGGGGGACTTACGTGTAGTCTCCTACTGGATTGATACCTTGGTTCTCAAAAATTGAGGGAAATACTTATGCTACTTTGCTGCATCACCCTTTCCTCTTCAAGGGAAAACCAACGCAGTGCTCAAGAGGTAGCAAGGCTCCCTGTAAACCCTTGTGTGCTATCACTGGATTCTGATGAGAGAGCCCATGTGTGCTCTAATATGGCACAACTACACAAAAAATAGGCTCCCTGTTGAGGGCCCTAGATGTAAGGATAGATGGCAGATGATAGGTTCATAATATACCGTATAGAAAGTTTATTGCCAAACCATGATAACGAGAGCGCAGAGCCAGAGCCAGTAGGCAGATCATAATAGGGGTACACCATAACCACCATAAATAAATTGGGAAAGCGGAACTGGCTGGAAAACACAGGGTTTTGCCACTACTAATATGCAACCTGTCGATCACCTACAAGCCAGCTCTATTCATCTGAAGGTGCACAGCTGTTACTATTAGTTTAGTCTATCAAAGACTGCGCGGCTCCAACCATTTCCGGGGTATTATGGCAGACCAACTCGAAGTGCAGAACCATTTAGCAGAACCGGTCCAATAGAGCCGTCGACTGCAGATGTCCCTGCTCCCCTTCCTGACAAGGAACATACCGTGCTTACTAAAGAAGAACAGAAGAGGAACATGTTAAAGAACAGAAGAGGAAGCATATTATTGAGATTCCCCTTCTTTCTATACAATGTTGGTTGCCCACCCAGGATGAATCAGAGTGCCCAAAGAAATGCAATTCCATGATGTCTCTCTATATGTGGCCACATGCATTTGGAAACTCAATTGGGAGCATTAGCTAATCAATTAAATGTGTGTTTGTTAGCTAATGTTAGTATCATATCACATTCGTATTTGAAGAACCTTAGGACGTATGATTGGTGTGTTATTTAGCTTTAAAGGGTGAACAGCTACTAGTAGGACACAAAGCACCTACACGGATCATAGTGTAGATATAATGGGAAAACCCTAAGCATCAGGAGTAAAGTCAGCAAAGTGGAACTTGCTGGAATATATGTGCTAGTATTGCCGGTACGGCTAGAAAGGCTTCGGATACCAGCTCTCTTAAACTGAAGGTGTGGTACTGTTAATATCAGTGGTAACTCTCAAAGGTGACACAGCTCCCTGCATTTTCTTGCTAATCTTATAGGATTCAAGTGGGCAAGCCACTACAATTCCTATTCCTATGTTTACAAAATCCTACGAATCAAAGAGGCCCTAAGAGTTCAAAGTGTCCATCACAACCGACCGTATAAACCTCTACACTGCAAATGTCCCTGCTCATCTTCACTACAAGGAACATACTGTACTACTATCATACTCCCTCCATTCCAAAATATAAGTCTTTGTAGAGATTTCCACTATGGATCACATACAGATGTATACAGATACATTTTAGAGTGTAGATTCACTCATTTTGCTCCATATGTAGTCCATGGTGGAATCTATACAAAGACTTTTATTTAGGAACTGAGAGAGTACTTATTAAAGAAGAATGGAAGAGGAACATGCTAAAGAAGAGCAAGCAGATTTTGGATAATAAAATGTTCGTTGTGCAGTGCCCACACATGATGACCAGAGCGCATCAAGAATGTGACTCCCTGCTCTCTCTCTATGTGGTGCACGTGCTTTTCAAAAGTAAAGTAGGAACATTAGCTAACCAATTAAACGTTATCTGTTTTAGTAATATCAGCATCATATCAGATTCGTATTTGAGCAACAAGTTTGGAATTATGAGTGCACATTGTTTAGCTTGATGGATTCAGGAGCAGTGCTAAGCAGCTACGATGATCATACTGAATATAAACGCATGTCTGCATGCAAGTCCCGTGACTTTTGTCATTTGGGTCAGTCGACCATTTCAGGCGGTTGGATGAAGATCCTACGTCTCCTAACCCTTCTTCTTCCTCATCTTTGATTCTTCCCATACAGAACACCGCACGGGCCGCCGACCGAACCACCGGCCCCGACCCCCCCCCCCCCGCCCTCCCGTGAACCGCCCCCACTGCCTATGTTCCTTCGCCACCCCCACCCCCGCCCCACCCACGTCGAGTTTTCTTTGTTCGGAAGGCCCCACCACCGCCCCCACAACTACCGTCCCCACCCCGAGCCCCTTCCTTCGCACTGGCGAACTCCGGCGAGCTCTCAAAAATCGACTGACCCAATTTTGAAATTTAGTCTACTGTCATTTAACTAGTGTGGAATATAAAAGGGGGAAACCATACATATTGCGAGTATAGTGTTGAGCGCGCCCTGGCGGATCTGAAGGTGCAAACCAGACAAAGGAAACTTCGCAGCCAATGTTTGCTTTCAACTAACAAGTAAGTGATGGACAAGAAATCAGACAAAAGCAGTGGCGATCTATTTTCTTGCTGTGATAAATAAGTTGAGCAGATACGAAAGAGTACCACCTCTGGTGCGGCACCGTGTATGCATCCGCCGAGAATTTGACAGTGTTGCAGCAGCGATGGCTGTCGGCGGCATGGAAGCAAATCTAGGAGGGTAGACGGTGGCGGCGGGGCGCGGTGGACGAGACGGTCGTAGGATCGGCACCGGCAAGGTGGACGACGACGGGGATGAAGCAAGAGGACGGGATGCAAGGATCCCGGTCCAAAGTTGTTGATGAGAGAGGTCGATCTCTTGTAATCGACGATGGCGTCGGGGTATCAGCTCCGACATGGTGGAGGAGGACAGCGGTGGATCGGGTGGCGGATGGAGGAGGCTGGGGTGGAGATGCTGTTTTGGTGCCCATGGAGTATGAATGGGGAAATGGAGGGAGAGAGGAAGGGGGCCTTCAGGGTGCGCTTGTCTCAAATGTGAGAAAATTTACAAACATAGCCCCCGTTTAAAATTTCCTACATCACAACAATATTAGTCGGTTGGGGATAGGACGGTAATCTCACATACACCGAATATTTGTGAACGAGAGTTTGTTTTGGTGCCCACCGTGTATGAATCGGGGAGGGAGTTGACTTTGGCCGAGGAGACACTATGTTTTGGCGCCCACCGTGTATGAATCCGGGTGAGAGGCGGTTATGTCACGTTTGAGTGAAATTACAAACCTACCCCTATTGAAACCTATAGAAATCGAGCCGATAGGCTTTGCATGTCATGGATAGGCAGTAATTTCCATCTCGCAGATTTTGGTTTCGGGCGGTTACTGCGAATTTCCCCACTTCGTTCAAATTTTTACAGAGCAAGAGTGCACGTTTACCATGCCAACTCACCCCGAATCTAGTTTTTATTCTATTTTTGTCCAGGCAGGATCCATTTTCGATTGGAATAAAATTTTATATACATCATTTTTTATATATACTTTCAAAAGCACAAGACCCTTTATAAATAAATATGGTTTACAAATGGCATGATCTCACATTCATAGGCTGTATCCATCTTAATTTGGATTTTCAAATATTTGAAACTACTTTATGTGGAAACCCAATGTATGCATTCCTCGCTAACTGTCTCCAATTAATGTGTGTTTCATGCAGGTTTTTTACTTCTCAAACATGTGTGATTCACACATGCAACATAGTGTAATCCTGTTTATACATTAATTGCATATAAACCATGCATTGTCTCTAATTAAAGAATCTATGGATCACTAATATTGATAAACTATATAACATTACACGTGTCCCCAAATTCAAATGAATATGCATGTTTGATACACCAATTTGCGTTATGATATTATCGATGCCGTGATCTCTAGTTTAAATATTTGAATCCCCTTTAATCCAAATATTCGTCTCATATAGCTATTACTCATGCGTATATAGGAGTATCTCTCTAGACCTATACACGTTCATCGTCTCTCGGGTATCTCTCGTGCTACCTGTATGTCGACAATGATCTTTTATCTTCGTAACGCACTGACGCTACTCTCTCCCTCGACCTTCATCACTCTATCTCTCTCTAAGTATATCTCGCTCCCTGCTATGTGTCTCTAACTACGATTCTCCATGTGAAATATCTTTTTCTCACACAAACACAAACTTCATTTCCCGGGGTCTCATTTCTCTCTACTATTCCCGTGTGTGCCACTCGCACACCCCCTCTCACACATAGATGTCTTTCACTCCTTAGGTATGAGAAGCTACGACTCTTCCTCTTAAATATCTCTTTCTCACACACAAACACAAACTCTGTCTCCGAGGGTCTCATATCTCTCCACCATTCTCTTGTATGTCGCTCACACACACTCTCTCTCCCTAGAGATATCTTGTGTTCCCTCATATGTCTCTCTAGCTATCACTCTCATTGTGAAATATCTTTCTCTCTCGCAGACACAAAACTCCATCTCTTGGGATCTCATTTCTCTCTGATATTTGTTTGTATGTCTCACATGCACCCTCTCTCTATCTCTCTCACACCCACACATAGAACTCAGCCTTCTGATCCACTCGACTCCTATCTCTAACACAGACTAGCTAGCATCTTTATCTTTTTATTTATCTGTTTCTCCATAAACCTTCTTTCTCGCCCTCACTCTTGCTTCCTATCACGCACACTATATGTGTTTCTCTCTACATGCAGTCACGTGCCCTCTTTTTATCTTTCTCTCTCACACACATAACTTCACCCTCTGAACCACCCGGCAGTCATCTCCAACACTCAAACTAGCGGATGTCCCTCTAGCTAGCATCTCTATCTCTGTATCTATCTGTAGTTTCTCCGTCAACATTTCTTTCTCGCACACACTCTTGCTTCCTATCACGCACACTATATATGTATCTCCATACATGCATCTATAGGTTGATCTCTTTTGCACAAGTGTTGTGTTTCGCTCCCTTTGCTCGCCATGGATGCATGCTCCAGCCCACGCCACTATCTCTTAAAGACAAAAACACATGCTCAATTATCGGGCCTTCTTACCTGCACTCTCACATACATGCATGTCATATCGATCTGTCTCTCCCATGTTATTGGTCATATGACTTATGTCTTCTTACTTTTATCTCGATCATGTGCGTGCGCACACACACATCCCACGTATACATGTATACCTCTCGCAAATGCATGTTCAAGGTCTATTATGTCGCCATACGTAGTTAATTACTCTCAACCCTAACGCCACATCGAATCGTTCCCTTCTTGTGTGCACATAACTTCCGCCTAGATGGGTAAAGCACACACTCACACTTAACAATCTCCTTCTAGCTACCCCCCTCTCTCACTCTTCCCCTATATTCTCGAAACCAATAAGACCATCCCTTCGTTTAATTTTTGCCTACATGCACCATCGATATATAGTAGTCTTCCTCGGTGTCTCTCGAACAAACACATTCTCTCGATGTCGACTCCTCTCACACGCACACGCCTTCTCTTCCCTCTATATGGGCCTTTTCTCTCTCGCACCCCCTCGTTGGTGGCATCTGCCATCCACATCCCCTCTCTACGATGAAGCCACACCACTTAAATTACATTCACCACCAAGGACTTCGCGTCACACACACAGACACACACATGCACCCACCCACCCACCCACACGCACACACACACACACTAAGACTCCATCTCACACACACACATGCTCTAGGCGGAGCATTCGTTCCTACCACCTTTCGTCCAACCTTACCCGTATGATAAACAATCACCTTAATTTACTTGTATAACATGGAGAAATTCCAATTTACTTTAGTAGTTAGCAAACTTATCATTTCTACTCTTGTAAAAAACCGAGTTGGTGATGATGGTGTGCCTGCCATCTTGTAATATAGACCGTCCGATCTATATCTGATGGATATAAAGCAAACTATGACAATTTTACAAAAGATACCCGCACCTCTCTCCACATTTACAGAGAAGGCCTTGCCTCATTCATCCTTATCTCCCACAACCTCATTGCTGAGAAATTAAAAAAGGAAGTCTTTGGAACAATCTAGCATGGTGACCACTGCCTGCTGCCGGCGCCGACCATCCCCATGCCTCCGCCCAGTCCGACCACCAGTCACCACCACGCTCCACTCCTCCTCACCGTATCTTTCATCTTTCATTTTTTCAAAGAAATTCTCGAGATACCATTTTTTCCGATAAAACTCTCAAGATATCATTAGTTTCTACACATGGGATTACTCCTGCATGGGTCAATCACAACAGGTTTTTTGTAAAAAAATGCATCTTGTTGTTCCGTGCAATGCACGGGCATCTTGCTAGTAATTATATAACACAAATCATGAGCAGGAAGTGACATTTTTTTACACAACCACGTTAACATGGCCATGTAAATCACTAGCTAAAGTGTAATACCATTATACTTATATCCCGATGCAAAAGGTTGAGTACATGTCCGAAGAGTAGAGTCGCACACACACACACACACTTTGTCTCTCAGAATCTCTCACACACACCAGTTACGTGACGCCCCCTTAAGCAGACACGTATGTTACAATTTGTGCACCCGCGGGTACACGTGATGGTGCGCATTTAGTTAAGCCGGACGGCGAACCCAAACAGTAGCTGCATTCATTCCCCACCCGCCGCCTCTTCTCTAGTCGCCGTCGCCCGGTAGCCATGGCCCGGTGGAAGGTAACGACATATGCCATACTCCCGCCGGAGCGGCGCTTTAATCTGGAAATTTTAGGGGGTCATGCATGCATCTTTTTGTGCTAGCACTCCTATATAAGGGTTGACCAGTCGCTTCCCGCGGACATGCGCGGGCTGTGGAAGAGGAAGGAGAAGGGAAGAGGGCTGTGGAGTAACTTTTTTACCACAATTTGTTTGGAAACCAATTGCAATAACTGAGTAGTTTTGCAAACTACCAGTACTACACGTGAAATGGTTCAAAACCAATACCACCACCACGCCCGCGTCTGACCGCCCTGGCCGACCCAACCCCCCTCCCTTGCCGACGCGCGCTTCCCACGTGAAACAGTCGGCGTCACCCTGGAGCGTCAGTGCCGCATTAATGCCTGGCCATAGTGGAGGCGACCTCTCACTGGCGCCGGCTTTGAAGCAGCGCGACGGTCGCGAGAGCGCCGCTTCCCGGTGCACGTGACAGCTCCGCGTCGAGGCTGGCCATAGTTTGGATGAGTCTCCATCATGGGGAGCCACACTAACTGCGATGATATGGACTCCCATTGCCCACAATTATGGATCGTTCCATCTATGAAGAACACATGGGATTGGAACTACGAGACAGACATGTACCCAGGAGTGGACGTACGAACCTGAGTAATGTAGCACAGTAAGTGAGGTAGAAAGGCACAAATAGGATGAACGTGCATGGCATACACTATAGGAATGAGACACTTTGCCATCTGCCATGGCTGACGGCAAAGGCATGCCTGGCGGATGGCAAAGGCCTTTGCTGTCAGCTAGCATACGACAACAGGTTCGGCTGAATAAGCTACGGCAAAGGCCTCTTTGCCGTCTATTGGCGGACGAAAAAGATGAAATGGTCTTTGCCGTCAGCCAGTAGTCGACAAAGAGCCTAGACGGCACACGTGGCAGGTTAGGTCCGTTAGGGGGTTAACGACGTGCTTTGCCGTCTGCTGGCAGACGGCAATGTACTTTGCAACTTTGCTGCCTGCCAGCTGATGGCAAAGTGCCCATTAGGCCAGCCTAGGTTGCTACCACGTGGCATGCTATGCCGTCTGCTGGCTGACGGCAAAGATGCAAAGGTCTTTACCGTCGGCCAGCAGACAACAAAGCAACCATATAGGCCAGCCCAGTGCCCCCAGGTTGCACAGGTAGCTGCCACATGGAAGCTTTGCCGTCTGCTGGCAGACGACAGCCTGTATAGCCCCTGTTTTTTCTTAAATTCATTCAATTTCACAGAATTTCACAGATATATATATATATACACACATTTGAAGATATATACACACATTTGAAGATATATATACACAAGTACACCAACACATATCCAACAACATATCCAACACATCCAACAACAAGTTTGCAACAACACATATCCAACAACATATCCAACACATATCCAACAACAAGTTTGCAACAAGTTTCGAAGAACATAAAAGAAGCACAAGGAGAAGAGTAGACTCCATGAATGCAAGCTCCTCATCTAAAGCAAATCTGCAAATTAGGAAAGATGATAGTTAGAAGAAGAAGACTAGCTAGAAGAAAAAGACGAAGAAAAAGAAGAAGAATTTATCTTCTCTTTCTTAGTCTCCTCACCTCTTCTTTATCTTCTTCTTCTTCTAACTAAGGTAGGAAAAATTCCAATTTTTAGCTAAGCTAGGTAAAAATGCTAAGTCTGTAGGTCATTTTAGAGCTAAGCTAGGTAAATACGTCATTTTGGAGCTAACCTAGGTAAAATGGATCATATTGGAGCTAACCTAGGTAAACTTGGTAATTTTTGAGTTAACTAAGCATATTATGCCATTTTTGACATAAGTAAGCTAATTATAGGTCTTTATTGAGCTAACCCAGGTAACTAAGCATATTAGAGCTAATTTAGCATTTTAGAGCAAACTTAGGTCATTTTGGAGCTAACTTAGGTAAAATTGATCATTTTGGAGCTAATCAGGCCCATACTGTCATTTTTGAGGAAAATAAGCTAACTATATGACATATATGATGTTACCAAGATTGTTATGACATTTAAACCTAAGTAAACTAATTATGCCATTTTTTACATATGTAAGCTAAGTGTATGCCATTATTGAGCAAACCTAGCTAACTAAGCATATTAGAGATAACTTGGCATACTAGAGCTAACTTAGGTCATTTTGGAGGAAACAAAGCTAAGTATAGATCATTTTGGAGCTAAGTAAGCTAATTATGTCATTTTGGAGGAAGATTAGCTAAGTCTAGGTCATTATGGTAAGCATTTTCGAGGAAATAAAGCTAAGTCTAGGTCTTTATGCATTTGGTAAGCAAAACACTAGAGAAAACTTACCGTCGTCACGGAGGTGAAGGACCGGTCGAGTGTGCGCCAGTGCTAGACGGAGAAGGACCGATCGGGGTCTGGGTTGCGCCAGTGCGAGACGGAGAAGGATCAGTCTATGCTTGTCGGGAGGCATGCTGCACCAAAGATCATTTACAATGCATCGTTAGCATGATGCAATTGAAATGTTAAAACTAGTAACTAATGACCATTCAAATGAAACTCACCGTGTCCGCTATAGCAATCTGGGGCATTAGCGAAGGGGTCTAACCATTTTTCTTGCACACGGACTGCACATTTTGTTTTCACGAGTCAGTCATATTAGTTAGTAATGAAGCGAACATTACGTTCATGATTTGGCTAATATGCAGGAGAAACTTACCACGAGGAGCTCGTATAGGGCCCGGTGAGACGTGTCGTTTTGGTTCCCCTCCGCCTCCAACATACTAGCCGTCCTCTCCTCCAGCTTGATCTCCCTCTGCTTAGCCTGCCTATTTGCCTCCGCCAGAATCTCCTGGGCCCTAGCCTCGATGGCGAGCTCCACTGGCCATGGTTGAGGCGGTATCTTAGGAAGAGATATCGCATGGCACTTCTTGATCTCCAGGAGATTTCTAGAACAACATATCAGTCCATCCCCAATGGCTACCGAGCCATGTTTCCTCCCATCACCAGATAGCATCACGAGCTCTGGATCAAAAGGACTCTGGCTCAGGTTAAAGTCATCCCCTTTCGTCGCCTTCCCAAAGTCTCTGTACCTCACGGGCTTGTTGTGGGAGGAGATGTTGGTGAAGCTCTCTAGATGATCGAGGTCATCCTTAGAGAATGCCTTGGCCTTCTTGAACGGGGCAGTATGGGCCATCGCATAGAGGTCGTACAACGGTGGCACGTCCTTCTTGTTGTGTTTCGCTTAAAAGAGAGGAACACCATATTAGTTAAGGGCTGAAGCTAGATAGCATGAAGAATGAAATTGCATGAATCGTTAAGGGCTCAAACCACATACCCAGTGATCCCCATACTCAAACAGGTTGGAGCTTCCTTGATGGTGTGGCACAGCTCGCATTTGGGCATGCTTATCCCTGGCCTTGTTGTGTTTGGCTAGCCATTGGAGAGAGCACAACTCATCCACCAACGCCTCCCAATAGTCCATCATATCCGCACAGCATCTCGGGGGCACCTAAGTTTGGCAAAGAGAAATTTCAGGGCTACGCCTATGAATGAAATCAAGGAAACTAAGTACAAGGCCTTAAGAATAGGTAATTACCTTCATGTACTTCTCCTTACTCAGATACTTGCCGCGTCACTTCTTCTTGGCCCTCCTAATGTTAGTCGAGGCGTAGTAGTCTCGAACAGCCTGCACCCTAGCCTCGTGCCATAAGTTCTGAACTAGGTGCTTGCACTCGGCTTCGAGAACCCTAGTCGCCTCCGCCTCGTGTTCCTCAGAACACGTGTAGGTCTGCAATCAAACAATACAACACTGATTAGTACAATCACTAGGTAATGTTGATTTTTAATTTTGTAAGGAGAAATTACCCAAAACCGCCATCTCACAATGTCGGCCACCATCTCGCACAAGACACCGTCGACCCTCTCCTCTAGCGGGACCGGGGCAGCCACGTACAGCTCCTAGCTCAGTGGTAGCTGTGGAACCTGACCCTCACCGGGCAAGGTGACCCACCCCGGGAAGTGGTGCCGGCAAAGCACACCAAGGATGTGACGCCCCGAGACCGTTGCGCCAGGTGTCTTCCAGTGATTCGCTGTCGTTGCCATGTCTTTTGCTTGCGTGTCACTTCTTGTCATGTCATCATGTGCATTGCATCATCATGTTTTCGAAACTTGCATCCGTCCCGGCCTCCTCGTTCTCTCGTTGTCCGTTCCGAGCCCAGACACACTTGCACGCGCCCGCGGCACGTCCGAAATATTATTTTATAAGTGGCCGGAAAATGTTCTCGGATTGGGTTGAAAGTTGGCGTGTGGTCTTTTTTATAGTGTAGATAGACCACCTGTCAAGTTTCATCGCATTCGGAGTTCGTTTGATAGCCCAACCGTTAAACTATAGCGGCATTATAGCCGGTCTAACGTCGGACGTTTTCGGTCTCCGGAAACAGTCGCCGGGTCTCCCTCTCTTCTCTTCTCTTAGCCCAAAGCTTTCTGCACAGTCCGCTACCAACCCCCTCCTTGCACAGTACATCCGCTCCTCGCGCGCGCCCGAAAGCTGTCCCGGACCCGACCCGGGTTGTCGCTACCATTGTGTCTGGATCATCCCCAAACATCTATGAAACGTCTCTGTTTTGTTAATTAGACTTCCTAACATATTTATTCTCGTCCGTCCGATTACGATCGGAGGCTCCAAAGCTTGCCTGTTCTAATCCCTACCTATATAATCAGACCAAACCCTAGCTTTTAGGCCACTTATCCCTTCCATCCTCCTGCCCGCCGCCACTTCAAATCCTCTCGGGATCATCGCCAGATCCACCTCGTTTTTCCCCATCCACCCAAATGGCAGTCTCCTGTGCCTTCCCGATCCACCCATCGATCCATCCCCACCGAGCTCCTCTGCTCAACCCCCCAGACCCAGCGTCGCCTCAGGACCCAGCAGGCCGCGCCCTCCGGTGACCCCGCTGCCGGCGACCACGACTAGGACCGGCCTTGTCCTGCACCTCTCTGTCTTCTTCTCCTTCCTCTACTGTTTTCTCTCTCTCTCACGTACCTCCCTCTCTCTCTCAGGTACGCAAGATCAGCGCCATGGATGACCTCCTCCAGCCGACGCCAAGGCCCGCCTTCTGTAGTTCAGTGTCGCCGGAGTTCCCCCACCACCAGCAGGTCGCCGCACCTCTTCTCCGTCCTCTCCTTCCTATCTCTCTCTGACCTCCCCGCTCTCCCTCTCTTGGCCTAGACAGGAACAACGATGCCATGGCGCCCGGAGCTCGTCTGGCCCCTGCCACCGCGGATCCGGGGAGACCCTCCTCGAATACTGCGCATGTGCCCTGGATCCGCCGACCCTGCCGCCTCCGGCGACGCCCTTTCGTTCCCCGCTATTCCTCATGTCGTCTCCATCCCGCGCGAGCCAGCGTCGCGTGCTCTAGCACCGCTGCTCCTCTGTCTTTCCTGTCGAACAGAGGAGACGCACCCGTAGCCTCCCCACCTCGTGCGTCTAGGTCAGCCAGCGCCAAGCCAGGCCCAATGCGCCAGATCCGGCCCGCCTGGCCTCCCCCTCTTCAGCTGGGCCTTGGCCCTTGGAGAGTGCCCAGCCGCCCCCTGTTACAGCCCATTGCCTTTTTTTCTACCCTACGATTTTAGCAATTATCCAGTAGTTTGGCAGTTTTGCAGATAACCTCCTAAGCTCCATGCATATCGTAACTCTCAAACCGTGCATCGCATGTAAATGTTTTATATATGAAACTTGACTAGAATTTCATCTAGTTTCATAATTTGCAACTTTTATCTATGTTTAAAATGTTTAAAATGCTATTTGATTAAATTTGCTCCTATGCCTTGCTAAAATGCTTTATTTCATAACTTAATAACCGTAGCTCCAAACCTAACAAACTTTATATATAAATGGGGTAGAATTTTGCATAGTTTAACTTGGTGGCATCACTTTGCATGTTTAACAACTATAAAATATGGTTTAGGGCAGAAAAGTACCAAACCTAATATATGCATATGAGGGTTTTCCGGACTTGTTGTTTGTTGTTCCGGCCTCATTTAAACTTGCCTAGATAGGTAGTTTTCATTTGCTTCACCCTCTTGCCATGTATAACAACATTTAATATTGTCGGGTACATAAACGAGATCGAACTAAATAACTTGAATGTGGTGTTTCGTCAATATGCAACGGAGTTGCATGTTGAGCTCCACTTAATTTGTAGGATTGTTTGTGCATTTTTCCATGCCATGCCTCTTTAAACCGGACATGCATCATACTTGTTTGCGCATCGTGCCATGCTTATGTGATGATTGTTTACTATGTTGTTTGCTTTCTTTCCGGTGTACTTCTTCTCGGTATTCCGGTAATGTTGCGTTTGTGAGGATCTGTTGGCTACGTCCGTTTATCTTCTTCATGGACTCATTCTTCTTCCTTGTGGGATTTCAGGCAAGATGACCATACCCTCGAAATCACTTCTATCTTTGCTTGCTAGTTGCTCGCTCTTTTGCTATGCCTATGCTGCGATACCTACCACTTGCTTATCATGCCTCCCATATTGTTAAGCCAAGCCTCTAACCCACCTTGTCCTAGCAAACTGTTGTTTGGCTATGTTACCGCTTTGCTCAGCCCCTCTTACAGCGTTGTTAGTTGCAGGTGAAGATTGGAGTTGTTCCATGTTTGGAACATGGATATTTTGTTGGGATATCACAATATCTCTTATTTAATTAATGCACCTATATACTTGGTAAAGGGTGGAAGGCTCGGCCTTATGCCTAGTGTTTTGTTCCACTCTTGCCGCCCTAGTTTCCGTCATATCGGTGTTATGTTCTCGGATTTTGCGTTCCTTACACGGTCGGGTTATAATGGGAACCCCTTGACAGTTTGCTTTGAATAAAACTCCTCCAACAAGGCCCAACCTTGGTTTTACCATTCGCCACCTAGCCTTTTTCCCTTGGGAGTCGCGCATCCCGAGGGTCATCTTTACTTTAACCCCCCGGGGCCAGTGCTTGTCTAAGTGTTGGTCCAAACTAGAGCCACTTGCGGCGCCACCTCGGGGAAACTTGAGGGCTGGTTTTAGCTATACGTAGTGTTCATCCGGTGTTGCCCTGAGAACGAGATATGTGCAGCTCCCATCAGGATGTCGGCGCATTGGGCGGTCTTGCTGGACTTGTTTTACCATTGTCGAGGATGTCTTGTAACCGGGATGCCGAGTCTGATCGGATTGTCTTGGTAGAAGGAATATCCTTTGTTGACCGTGAGAGCTTGTGATGGGCTAAGTTGGGACACCCCTGCAGGGATTTGAACTTTCGAAAGCCGTGCCCGCGGTTATGGGCAGATGGGTATTTGTTAATGTCCGGTTGTAGAAAACCTGAAGTTGATCTTAATTAAAATACATCAACCGCGTGTGTAACTGTGATGGTCTCTTTCTGGCGGAGTCCAGGAAGTGAACACGGTGTTGGAGTTATGTTTGACGTAGGTTGTTCTAGGATCACTTCTTGATCATAGTTGTTCGACCGTGCTTTTGCCTTCTCTTCTCGCTCTCATTTGCGTATGTTAGCCACCATATATGCTAGTCGCTTGCTGCAGCTCCACATCATACCTTTACCTTACCCATAAGCTTAAATAGTCTTGATCGCGAGGGTGTGAGATTGCTGAGTCCCCGTGACATATATTTCCAAAACTAGCTTGCAGGTGCCGAGGATACCGTGCGGATGACGCAACCGAGCTCAAAGAGGAGCTCTATGAAGATCTTCTCCTTTATGTTGTTTCGTTTCTAGTTGATCAGTAGTGGAGCCCAGTTGGGGATGATCGGGGATCTGTGTAGCTTTTGGGGTAGTCTTCTTTTATTTTGGTTCCGTAGTCGGACCTTGTGTGTATCTGGATGATGTAATGCTTTATTCATGTATTGTGTGAAGTGGCGATTGTAAGCCAACTATGTATCTTTTACCCTTATGTATTACATGGGTCGTGTGAAGATTACCTCACTTGCGACATTGCTTCCAATGCGGTTATGCCTCTAAGTCGTGCTTCGACACGTGGGAGATATAGCCGCATCGAGGGCGTTACAAAGGACCTGGTTGGGCCTGTGGACACCATCGGCGTGTATCCAACCCCTGCAGTATGACAAGGCCAACACATTAGATATTAATTTGAAGAAACATGAAGGACAAAGGTTAAAAAAGAGTAAATGCACTTACTTCTCCTCGTTAGGCTGAATCAACCACCTCTGATCGCGGGTCGCCGGCACGGCCGGGAGGTTCGTACCACAACGCTGGTAGACCTTCTTACCATGGTCAACCAGCTCGCCCTTGCTAAAACTATCGTCAGACCAGGCCTCCTCGCCATCAGCATGGCCACTAGTCTCCGGAGTCACATGGGACAAAGACTCTGGGACTAGAGTCTCGTGGGACGAAAACTCTGGGGCCCGAGTCTCGTGGGACGAAGGCTCGGCGACCCGAGGCTCGTCGGCCTGAGGCTCGTGGACTGGAGTCTGAGACGGGTCCAAGTCTGACGGGTCCACCTGAGACGGAGCACTCCGGTGGTCTGGAGAATTAGCTGCGGGTGGAGACGAGGAAGGCGCAACAGCCTTCCTACCTCTCCCGCCGCCACGTCCACCTCTAGCTGCACCCCTCTTCGTCTTCCCCCGACCTCTCCTGGCAGAAGAAGAAGGGCCTGCCGCTATGTGCATGCTGTCTACCAGCGCTCTCCAAAGGTACTGGGGTGGAATAACAACACCCCTCCCAGCACGCGCTGAGGAAGGAGGCTCGGACAAAGAGTAAACGAAATTAGTACAACATAAACATAATAAAAAATTTCCTGGGTGAAAACAACACCTAAAAAAAATAACTAATTAACTAACTAAGTAAGTAATTAACCTAAAAAATAACTAACTAACTAATTAAAGGCTTTTTCTTAAGGCCAGAAATGGTCTTTAATAGGTTAAAATTATTTTAGTGTTTCAAAAATATTTGAGAAAATTTAGGGAAGCTCATTGGACATATATTGTTCGTATATAGGAGTTTCAACACACGACCATGTTCAAAATATTGGTCAAAACCATCAAAAACCCTTTTCTGATATTTCAAGCTTTTGGAATATTTACAAAGGAAATATTCTCTATAAATTGCAAGAAAATTCTAGCATGTCAAAAATGCCATATTTGGTTATCTTGCCAAGTATCATCTCTTGGAGAACAAGATGGCATCACCAAAACCCCTCAAAACCATTTATCTCTATTGCCAAACATGTCCAAATGCTCTCAAACTAGGTGGTAAACCTTAGATCTAGCTCAGTTCATCAGATGAAATGCGTTTTGTATGGGAAACTTCATGTTGTGCGCGCGGAACATCCAAACAATATTCTTAACCCTACATGGAAGCATCACATGAAGTAGCAATTTGCTGAATAAACTGACAGAAAACCAGTATGACACTCCTAGGTAATCACATGAGCTAGAATTCCAGCAACCACTTCCTCCTTAACAAATAGCAACCACTGAAACTGAACTGTAATAGAATTTCACTGTAATACTCTAAACAGAAATGTGCCACTCTGTTATACATCACATAGCCTAGTTGATGAAATGAAACCCTTTTTGAATGAGAAACTTCATACTGTGCAGAACATACAAAACAGTATACATTTAACCTTACATGGAAGCAACACATGAACTAGCAATTTCCTGAATAAACTGAACAAACAACAATCGCCACGAAGACACATATGGGCATCACATGAACTAGAATTCTATCAATTAATTCCTTAGCATCAATCTAATACTCTGAGAATTCGGCCATTGAGCATCCAAAATGAGTGACATTGAAGCATCAATCTAAGCTAAAGCGCTGGTCCAAGTTCAAGAGCAGGGCAGATTTACAACATAGAGGCATTGATTTCTCAGATTACTGGAAATCTAAAAGGGAGGCACTAGAAGTGGTGAAGGGAGCAAGCTACCTAGAGGGGCGATTCCGGTGGCAGGAGGTGCCGGGCGAGGTGTTGGGGGACGGAGGAGCAAGGGTGGCTGGACCCGCCAGAGGCGGAGGATGATGGGGCGTCCGCGAGACCAGCTGCGCGGCGACGACGCATATTGGGATGGCGGAGGCGGTTGAGTTCGCCGGTCAGTTGGATCCGGGCGGCGGCGAGGTGGAGGTCGCGGAGGAGCCAGGTGGCGGCGGCGGCTGGCCTGAGCGGCGGGGCGTTGGGCGATCTGAGCGGCGAGGCATCGGGGCGGTGGTGGTCAAAGGAGGCGGGGGCGGAGCGGCGACGGGTGGCTGGGCGTCGGGGGCGGTGGTGGTCGGGGGCGGCGGGGGCGGCTGGGGTCAACTGCGGGGGCGGCGGGCACGGTGGCGGCGCGGGTGAGATGAGGGAGAGAGAGAGGGGAGAGAGAGGGGTGGGGTGCGGGGCTGACCATTTTTGGTTAGGTTTAATTTCTTTGTCGTCTGCTAGCAGACGACAAAGAGCGTACCTAGTGGGGTGGGGTCGGGGGGAAACGGCCGTTAGGTTGGCTACTCTCTTTGCCGCCAGCTAGCACACGACAAAGAAGCTTTGCCGTCTGCTAGCTGACGGCAAAGAAAGTGGCCGTTAGGTGGTTCTCACCAGTGGGCCACCTCTCTCTTTGCCATTCGCTAGCAGACGACAAAGCTTCTATGGCGTCTGCTAGTAGACGAAAAAGAGATGGCTGACGGCAAACACCCTCTGTGTCATCCGCTCTTTCTTTGCCGTTAGCTTTCTGTATGCTGATGGCAAAGACCTCCTTTTCCGTCAGCTAGCGAACCACAAAGGACTGGTTGACGGCAAAGATCCTGATTCCAGTAGTGATATAGGCATTTGTCTCTTACTACCACTAAATGTTGTACATGCAATGCATAGTGATGTTATGGAGTACGTGCCTAAGTACTCTACTACTACTATATTAATTGGGGGCACATATTAGGTTTTATATTTGTTTACGTGTATGCCCCGAGACCTTCCAACTAGACGCGTCTTTCTCTCCGGGTCGCACTTTGTATCATTCATACCACTAGTACTACTACGTGTGGTCTCCGACCCAGAAGTGGAAGAAGTGGAGACGCTCTACCACACTGTTCGTGTCCCACTCATTTCGCTGACGTGTGGGACATCCAGCACGTGCCGTGTTTGGCACTCCTTCGTCGTAAGAGTTGAAATGCTAGCATTCATCAGAAATAAAAAATAAATATAAATCGGAAGTGATAATATACCATGAGTTTCCTTGCTCCTCGATATCGGAAAGAATACTTCCGTTCGCCGACATGTGGGACGTCGACCATCCTGGTCCACTTGCCATCCATGCAGAACTCCAAGGGAGAGTCACCCCAGTCATCGTGCCACAGTAATAATGATTAATGAGCCATCAAATCACTGGCCCAACCTTTCCCACTATGAAGTTGCTTGGACGAAGGGACCATCATGACTTCGTTGAATTCCGCTTCTTGAAGAAAACTACTGTACCAGCAGTACTGCTAGCTACATTAGTTACTCCAGGAGAGGCCTCCTTTGGTTCATAGCAGAGGAATTTTATAGGAATATGAAAATCATAGGAAGTGAGATGACATGCATCTCAATTCCTATAGAGAAAGAGATGCCATTTGATGCATAGGATAGGAAGTTTTCCATTGAGTCTAGGCTAATGTACTGCTAATTTGCTCTAAAAACTACAGTAGTAACTAGTACTGGTACATGCTCATAATTAATTAAACAAACGTACGGGCGACACAGACACACACACACACACACACACTAACTATTAGTACTACTACTTCTCACATGCTGGCCAAACGCCGTCTTTCTCCTTCCCGGCTTTGTCGGCGACACCCCACCGTGCTTGGATCTCCGCTGACCTCTCCACAACAGCATGTGCGTCCTCTTCTTTCTTGCAGCGGCGGGCCTCTCTTTTCTTGAGTGCTTTCTGAATTTTCCGCTCCCTCTATGCGGTTTTGGCTGCCTCTTGCTCTACCGCCCATTCGCCTTGGCAGCTTCAAATTCCACCCACGTAGGTGTGAGGTCACGAGCGGCGATGAACTCGGCACGGCGGGATGCCATCGCTTCCCTACCATTTTGTGTGTGGTCGTGGGCTGCGAGGAACTCGGGCGGCGGGATGCCATCGCTTCCTTACCGGTTAGTGTGCGGCGCGGTGGCATGAACGACGCTTGGTGAGAGCTCTAGGGTGGAGTGGCCGGACAACCGTATAGTGCATTGGTTTGTCAAGAGCTCAAGGACAGAAGACGAAGGAAATTTGGATTCCCCTTCAATCCTGGTCATTTATAGCCCACTTTGATCATTGTATATGAGATATGGTGATTATACGTTCACTGGCTCAGCGTATAGCTCCGTATTTGTCTGGTTAACCAGTCAAACAGTCTGCATGCGCCTCATCAACTCGTGTTCTTTATCTATGTATCTATGCGGGCCTACCTGTCAGTGGAGAAAGAAATAAAAACCAGAATTATGCGTATGTGAGGAATCAAACCACGGACTCATCGCTGCAACGCACACTCGTCAGCCAAATGAAAATGAAATACTTTGCGTTAAATGCACAAACCGATTTTTTATATTATACGTGATGCACACATTAGCGTACACTGTCCATAGAGGCAAGTAGCATGTACGCGTGCACACTCATGCTCATGTTGTCAAACAATTCTAATGCATCCACGTCGCCCTCTCAATCAAAGTCCTGCTCCTGGCACAATGCAAACGGTGAGCCCGTCACTTGCGCGCCCCGACGGTGCCTAACATTACTGTTTAGACGTTTGCTGGAGGCCTCTTCGAACACCGAGCATGTATTCACCTGGATCAACACCAACGGTAATACTCGTGACTCAGCACCTTGCTCATGTATATCATCCATCACAACGACAATCTATAAAACAACCTAGCTAGAGAGGGTACTATGGTACCTATATGTATCGTGAGTGACCGATCATAGTTCCATTGCACACGAGTGTGTGTCTGATCGATTCGTCCATTATTCCTAAGTTATGCATGGTTGTGTGGTGTCTAATGGTGGTCGTCGAAGGCTAGCTGGCGATAAGAGCGATTGCATGGACGCTTGGTTGTCAATATGTGCCGCATACGCTTCAAAGGCTCGTCATCCATGAGTTCACATTTTACCACCACACCAGCGTTTGACCGCCCTGGCCTACCGAAACCCCTTGCATCGCTAGCGCGCGCTTCCCTCCTGAAACGGTCACCATCTCTCTAGAACGTTAATGCCGCATTCACGGGACTTAACTGCAGGTGCAGTTGGTGTGTCACTGACATGCGGGCCAGATGCCTGTTGGGCCCACATGTCAGTGACCCAACTGCACCTACAGTTAAGTCACTGAAGCAGTGTCCGCATTCACGCCCGACGCGACCTCTCACTGGCGCCGGCATTGCAGCAGCACGACGACCGAGAGAGCGCCACCCGTGCGGCATCCCGGTGCAAGCGACTGCTCCCAGTTAACGACACCACGGCCATCCTTCCATCCGCCGCCCACATTAATGACACGCGACTGCCAACAAACCTACACCGGCGCCAGCCGTCCATCCATCTTCCGCGGCTCATTGCCATTCCCCCACTATCTTAACTTGATCCCCAACTCCCAGCCATGGCCAAAGACCCACACTCATTCTCCTCCGCTCCGTTCCTTCTGTCTGCAGCGCTCCAACCATGGCCTCCTGGCAAAGCTCTCTTGGACGTATGATAACCCACAAGTATAGGGGATCAATTGTAGCCTCTTTCGATAAGTAAGAGTGTCGAATCCAACAAGGAGCTAAAGGTAGAACAAATATTCCCTCAAGTTCTATCGACCACCGATACAACTCTACGCACGCTTAACGTTTGCCTTACCTAGAACAGGTATGAAACTAGAAGTACTTTGTAGGTGTTGTACGCTAGGTTTGCAAGATAATAAAGAGCATGTAAATAAAAGCTAGGGGCTGTTTAGATAAAGACACAACTAAATTAGTTTCAGTAGAGAGCTTTTTGTGACGAGAAAGCTATTTGTCCCTAGACAATCGATAACTAGACTGGTAATCATTATTGCAATTTTATTTGAGGGAGAGGCATAAGCTAGCATACTTTCTCTTCTTGGATTATATGCACTTATGACTGGAACTCTAGCAAGCATCCGCAACTACTAAAGATCACTAAGTTAAAACCCAACCATAGCATTATAAGGCATCAAGTCCTCTTTACTCCCATACGCAAACAACCTACTTACTCGGGTCTGTGCTTCTATCACTCACGCCACCCACCATAAGCAAATCATGAACATATTGCAAACCCTACAGCGGGGATCCCTCACGCTTGCGCGACACAGAGAGCACCATAGGACATCACCAATAATAAAACATGCAACTCAAACCAATCACGATCATCAATTAACCCATAGGACAAAACAGATCTACTCAAACATCAGGATAGCCATATATCATTGGGAAATAATATATAGCATTGAGCACCATGTTTAAGTAGAGATTATAGCCAGTAAAAGAGTGGTTACACCGCTGCATAGAGGGGGGAAGAGTTGGTGATGACGGCGGTGAAGTTGTTGGTGTAGACCGTTGTCGCAATGATGGCCCCGACGGCGTTCCGGCGCCACCGGGAGAGAGGGGGAGAGAGCCCCCCTTCTTATTCTTCTTCCTTGTCCTTCCCCCTAGATGGGAGAAGGGTTTCCCCTCTAGTCCATGGCCTCCATGGCGGTGGAGGGGCGAGAGCCCCTCCGAGATTGGATATCTCTCTCTCTCTCCCTCTCTCTCTCTCCCCCCCTCTCTCTCTCTCTCTGTGTGTGTTTCCTTCTGTTTCTGCGCTCCTTGATTCTGCCCTTTCATCATTTCTTAAATTCCTGGAGATCCGTAACTACGATTGGGCTGAAATTTTAACACGATTTTTATGCAGATATTGGTTTCTTGCAGTGAAAGAAGGGCACCAACTGCCTTATGAAGTGGCCATGAGGTCCCGGGGCATGCCCTTCCCCCTGGGGCACGCCCCTCACCCTTGTGGGCCCCTCGGGCATCATCTCGCATTGATTCCACTCCCCAAAATTCACATATATTCCAAAAAAATCTCCGTAATTTTTTTATCCCGTTTGGACTCTGTTTGATATGGATTTTCTACGAAACAAAAAACATGCAACAAACAGGAACTGGCATTGGGCACTGGATCAATATGTTAGTCCCAAAAATAGTATAAAAAGTTGCCAAAAGTATGTAAAAGTCGTAGAATATTGGCATGGAACAATCAAAATTATAGATACGACAGAGACGTATCAGCATCCTGGTCGTCCTCGAGTAGGTTAATGATAAAAAAGATAATTTTTGATGTGGAATGCTACCTAGCATAATCTTGATCATGTAATCTAATCATGGCATGAATATTAAGACACGAGTGATTCAAAGCAATAGTCTATCATTTGACATTAAGACAATAATACTTCAAGCATACTAATAAAGCAATCATGTCTTTTGAAAATAACATGGCCAGAGAAAGTTATCCCTTCAAAATCATATGGTCTCGCTATGATCCATCTTCACCACACAAAATATTCAAATCATGCACAACCCCGATGACAAGATAAGCAATTGTTTCATACTTTTGATGTTCTCAAACCTTTTCAATTTTCATGCAATACATGAGTGTGAGCCATGGATAGCACTATAGGTGGAATAGAATATGATGGTGGAGGTTGTGTGGAGAAGACAAAAAAGGGAGGAAGTCTCTCATCGACGTGGCTAATCAACGGGCTATGGAGATGCCCATCAATTGATGTCAATGCGAGGAGTAGGGATTGCCATGCAACAGATGCACTAGACCTATAAGTGTATGAAAGCTCAAACTGAAACTAAGTGGGTGTGCATCCAACTTTCTTGCTCATGAAGACCTAGGGCACTTGAGGAAGCCCATCGTTGGAATATACAAGCCAAGTTCTATAATGAAAATTCCCACTAGTATATGAAAGTGATAACTCAAGAGACTCTCTATATGAAGAACATGGTGCTAATCTGAAGCACAAGTGTGGTAAAAGGATAATAACATTGTCCCTTCTCTCTTTTCTCTCATTTTTTTCTTTATTTTTTTCTTTTCTTTTCTTTTCTTTTTTTTGCAAGCTTCTTTGGCCTCTCTCTACTTTGGGGGGGGGGCTTCTTTGGCCACTTTTATTTTGATAACCTCACATGGGAAAATGTTCTAATAATGATGATCATCACACTTTTATCTACTCACAACTCAATATGACAACTCGATACTACAAGAAAGATATGACTCTATATGAATGCCTCCGACGGTGTACCGGGATGTGCAATGATCTAGCGTAGCAATGAAATCAAAAAACGAATAAGCCATGAAAACATCATGCTAGCTATCTTACAATCATGCAAAGCAATATGACAATAAATGCTCAAGTCATGTATATGATGATGATGGAAGTTGCATGGCAATATATCTCGTAATGACTATGGAAATGCCATGATAGGTAGGTATGGTGGTTGTTTTGAGGAATATATAAGGAGGCTTATGTGTGACAGAGCGTATCATATCATGGGGTTTGGATGCACCGGCGAAGTTTGCACCGACTCTCAAGGTGAGAATGGGCAATGCACGGTACTGAAGAGGCTAGCAATGATGGAAGTGTGAGAGTGCGTATAACCCATGGACTCAACATTAGTCATAAAGAACTCACATACTTATTGCAAAAATCTATTAGTCATCAAAACAAAGTACTACGCGCATGCTCCTAGGGGGTAGATTGGTAGGAAAATACCATCGCTCGTCCCCGACCGCCACTCATAGGGAGGACAATCAATAAATACCTCATGCTCCAACTTCATTACATAACGGTTCACCATACGTGCATGCTACGGGAATCACAAACTTTAACACAAGTATTTCTACAATCCAGAACTACCCACTAGCATGACTCTAATATCACCATCTTTATATGGCAAAACTATTGCAAGGAATCAAACATATCATATTTAGTGATCTACAAGTTTTATGTAGGATTTAATGACTAACCATGTGAATGACCAATTCCTGTCAACTCTCTAAATAGATATTAGTGAAGCAAGAGAGTTTAATTCTTTCTACAAAAGATATGTCCACGCTCTAACAAATATAAGTGAAGCAAAAGAGCATTCTACAAATGGCAGTTTGCAAGATAATAAAGAGCATGTAAATAAAAGCTAGGGGATGTTTAGATAAACACACAACTAAATTAGTTTCAGTAGAGAGCTTTTTGTCACGAGAAAGTTATTTGTTCCTAGACAATCGATAACTAGACCGGTAATCGTTATTGCAATTTTATTTGAGGGAGAGGCATAAGCTAACATACTTTCTCTTCTTGGATCATATGCACTTATGATTGGAACTCTAGCAAGCATCCGCAACTACTAAAGATCATTAAGGTAAAACCCAACCATAGCATTATAAGGCATCAAGTCCTCTTTACTCCCATATGCAAACAACCTACTTACTCGGGTCTGTGCTTCTGTCACTCACGCCACCCACCATAAGCAAATCATGAACATATTGCAAACCCTACAGCAGGGATCCCTCATGCTTGCGCGACACGGAGAGCACCATAGGACATCACCAATAATAAAACATGCAACTCAAACCAATCACGATCATCAATTAACCCATAGGACAAAACAGATCTGCTCAAACATCAGGATAGCCATACATCATTGGGAAATAATATATAGCGTTGAGCACCATGTTTAAGTAGAGATTATAGCAGGTAAAAGAGGGGTTACACCGCTGCATAGAGGGGGGAAGAGTTGGTGATGACGGCGGTGAAGTTGTTGGTGTAGATCGTTGTCGCGATGATGGCCCCGGCGGCGTTCCGGAGCCACCGGGAGAGAGGGGGAGAGAGCCCCCCTTCTTATTCTTCTTCCTTGACCTTCCCCCTAGATGGGAGAAGGGTTTCCCCTCTGGTCCATGGCCTCCATGGCGGCAGAGGGGTGAGAGCCCCTTCGAGATTGGATCTCTCTCTTTGTTTCCTTCTGTTTCTATGCTCCTTGATTCTGCCCTTTCATCATTTCTTACATTCCCAGATATCCGTAATTCCGATTGGGCTGAAATTTTGACACGATTTTTATCCGGATATTGGATTTCTTGTGGCGAAAGAAGGGCAACAACCAACTTACGGAGTGGCCATGAGGGCCCAGGGCGTGCCCTACCCCCTGGGGCATGCCCCTCACCCTCTTGGGCCCTTCGGGCATCGTCTCGCGTTGATTCCACTTCCCAAAATTCCCATATATTCCAAAAAAAATCTGCGTAAGTTTTTATCCCGTTTGGACTCCGTTTGATATGGATTTTCTGCGAACCAAAAAACATGCAACAAACATGAACTGGTACTGGGGACTGGATCAATATGTTAGTCCCAAAAAAGTATAAAGATTTGCCAAAAGTATGTAAAAGTTGTAGAATATTGGCATGGAACAATCAAAGAATATAGATACGACGGTGACGTATCAATGTACTGTCGCAGGAGTAGACGAAGGACATCGGCGGCTCCGCTCCGGGCGTGCTCCAAAGCTCTCTTGGACGTACTGTCGCATGAGCAGATGAAGGAGATCACCGGCTCCCCTCGGCCAGCCTCCGCCACCACGACCACAAAGCCGACGCGTGTGCGCGGGCGCAGCCGGCAGCGAGGAAGAGTAGTATACGGTAGGTCGCCGCCGCTCTGGTCCCAGGAAGGCCACTGCTCCTCTACTCAGCTGACGCCAAGCTTGGTGGGATAAACATCGGCGGTCGATTAGCCGCTTGACAGCGATGTGGAGGCAGAAACCTTCAGAACCTTGTGCTCTAGAGAAGGAGGTTATCGAGGCGGATGAGGAGGAGGCAAAGGCAATGGCCGGCTTTCTCGGGGTTCATGGCTGGACTTGGTGGTCGGGCTCCGGCGATCGTTTAGGTTAGGTTTGCAGTAGGTTTTAGTATGGTTTATGCGAAATATGTAATGAATTTTGTCAAGTTTATAGGAAAAGTTTTCAAAATGTAATGAATTTCATCCGGTTATTTTGAAATTTGCTTTGTTTGCATGAATTTTGTTCGAAAGGTATGCAGGCAGCATTGGATAGCATCCTTTGGCATCAGTGTCCTCGGACAAATGCCAGTGTAAATTTGTGGGCCAGTGCTAGAGATGCCCTAACTATCATGCTATAATCGCTAACAATGCTCCATTATTTCGCAGGGAATAGTTATCCCTAGATCAAAATCAGATTCGCCATGTTTCACACTCCTCCCACGTAAGAGTGTAGACTCTTGCTTACATAAAAATGGAACAAGTGGACGACACTGTAGCACGTCATATCACTCAAACTAGCCCGCCTAACGCACGGGAAAGCCCCGCCCTCATCATTTTGTTCTGGATTTCTATCGATCGATCGCACAAAAATGTTACGCTTTGCATGTTCAAAAGGAAAAGGTGCCACACTTACAACTCATACGCGTAGCACCCCCGACAGTCTGGCTCGCACGCCGCTCACCAGAGGGGACACGTGTTGTCTTGCATTTTCACTAACATGTGGGACTGCAATTGACTAAGCCGCCGATAGCCGAAATCTAATTGCTCGGCGAGCGTCGGCTGAGAAGAGAGAGACGGGGGAGGGAGAAGAGATCGCTCGCCCGCCACGCACGGACTCCAAGAAATATATGGTGATAATGTGAGGTGGGCCATGCGGGAGTCCGGACAGCTTCCAAGCCCGCTTCTGGCCGCCCTGGCCCACCAGAAAACCCCTCCCCCCTGTCGCGCGCGCTCCCCCTCAGACGCCAGCTGCCCGCATTCATAGCAAGTAGTACTAGTAAAATACTAGGATTTAAGCCCGCTTATGTGGAGGAGAGAGAGGCATTGACAAAGTCAAGGAGTAGGCTCTGCAAGAGCCCGTCTCTACACGTGCTCCTAGGTATAAAAAACTAATTCTAAAAAAGAGGCATAAAAAACAATTATCTCTAAAAAAAGAAAGGTAAAAAACATTTGAGATGAAATAGATAGAGAGAAGTGAGAAAAAGTTGTAACCTTATAGCCAACCTTATAGTCAACACTATGGTAGTATTACATGAGGAAGGAGGGAGTGGTGCACATGCCAAGTTCACTGGGCCGCCGTGTTTCACACTCCTCCGTCGTAACAGTGCAGACAATAGCTTTCATCAAAATAAACAATGAATACTCGTTGCTCGTCCTCTATATAGGAAAGAGTACTTTCATGCGCCGACATGTGGGACGTCGACCATCCTGGTCCACCTGCCATGCACAAAATTATCCTTGTCCACCCCGGCCATACCGCAGGCCCAACCTTTCAAACTATAATTTGGTCGGATGAAGGAACCATCATGACTTCGTTGAATTCTGCTTCTTCAAGAAAACTTACTGTGCCCGCAATACTGCTAACACACGCGAAGACTGGACGACACTGTACCACGTCATATCACTGAAACCCACTAGGCCAAACTAGCCTGCATAGGATTTGTACTCTCTTCGTTTCAAAGTTAGTAGTACAAAGTTGAGTCATCTATTTTGGAACGAAGGGAGTACGTCTCTGTACTGCTATGATTTTGTGTTCTCAAAAAAGTACGTATCTCTGCTTTTGCTACGATTTTCCTACCCTATGAACCGAGGCCTGAATGTATCCGTGTCGACTATTGTCTGATCGATCGCTAAGCCTACAATTTTAGTAGCTTGGGCTATTGGCTGATCGACGACGGATCAGACCTATAAGCGTACCACGAGCTCATCAGCCCTAACGTTTCTCTTCGGTGAGTGTTTTGCAAGTACTATAGCTCGCACAGTAGCTAGCCTACTAACACCAAGAATCATCAAACAAGCCCTGCTGATATGATAAACAATTCAAACTTACATCTAAGCATGCCATATATTACATCAAAAGCTGGTGAGGATACATCTGTTTCCATAACTCGGAGAGGGTTCGCATGATTCACTATCAAACAAAAGTAGCAAGTACCGCCCACACAAGACAATGCACTAGCCTTAAGATGGTTTGATAACACACATCGTTCTGGTAATTAAACACAATGCAAACTACCCTGAAGGATTAGCGCGACCAACTATTTCTTGTCATCGATCTCTCGAGCAATGACCACAGCACGGACAACGGCATGGAAATCGATCTCTAGGGCGATGTCCACAGGACGGACCATGACATCAGAATCGATCTCTAGGGTGATGTCCATAGGATGGACAACGGCATCGGAATCGATCTCTGGGGCGATGTCCATAGGACGGACCGTGGCATCAAAAACGATCTCTGGGGCGTTGTCCACAAGACGGGCCGCGACATCAGAATCATCAAGGACGTCCATCGGCACCTGCACAACCCTAACATATTAGCAAGCACATTGCAAATAATCAAAAACCACAACTATGGCAAGCCATTATTTTTACCTTGTGTAGCTCACCGGGGGATCCCATCCCTCCGGGGGCCATTTCCTCATCCTCGATGGGGGCCATCACCTTGCCAGGGGAATACTGCTTCTCAACGGTGACTATCTCCTCAAACTCGGCCTTGAGCCTCGCATAGGTGGCCATTAGAGTTTCTGGGGTAGGCACAGTGGGTCCCTTGTTGTTCTTCTAGCTTTATTTGAGGAGTTCATCCGCCAACGTCATCAACTCTTTGGCCAGTGCTTGTTTCTTGGAGTTCTTCGTCTCCATGGGTTGGCCCACCAACATGGTCAACTCATTGGTCGGTACTCACTTCCTGGAGATCGCTGTCTCCAGTGGGTTGTCCGCCGGCAACTCTTTGCCTAGTGCTCTAGGATCCATCAATGAACTGACAAACAAAAAGCAATCGAAAGGAAATCACAATCGCAATGAAAACGGGAAAAGAATAGGCTGTGAGAACCGGTCGATGCTTCGCAAAAAGAGGATTCTTGGAATGAAAATATAGTAGCATCACTGATTCGCCCACCTTTCCTTTGTCGGTACAGAAGAAAAATGGCAGAAGTGAGTAGCCTAGAGTGAGGTTTTCTTCAAGAAAGGGGAGAAAGGGCTTCAACGAGCGTTCCAGTGAAATGATGGTTGCTTCATCCAGTCTAACTTCGAGGCCACTTTACCACTCCTGGTAAAGGTGTGGGTTTTGTGATATGATGGGTCATGACGGCCACACCGGGGTGACCAGTGAGTCTCGACTGTAGCACCTCACTATGATTTGGTGGATGGCACGCGGGCCCAGATGCTTTGATGCCCCACAAGTAGATAGAGCGGGTAGTCATATACTCAGGGGCTGTTTGTATTGTGACTATATTTTCCATATATTGCCACATGATTTTTGCCACACTTGCCATACTTGAGTTGCTCAAATTGTTAGCCACACATTGGCTTGCCTAAGGGAATCTTGCCACACTTTTTGTGTCTATAACATGTGGGGTTCACTGCTCATAAAAATATTCTTGCCTTAGGTGTGGCTAGAACCAAACACCTACCTAACTTGGACAAACTTGCCTAAGATGAGGTGTGGCAAAGTGTGGCAAGGTGTGGCTGGGAACCAAACAGCCCCTCAATATTGTGCACCGCGACCAAGGCGTTGAAGAAAACGAGAGAACTACGTATTTATTTACTGTGTAGATTCACTCATTTTGCTCCATATGTACTCATTTAGGGTGTAGTCTAGTCACTTGTTGAAATCTCTAGAAAGGAAAATATTATACTCCTTTCCGGTTTATAGGGCTATACTAGCAAGTACTCCCTCCATTCCTAAATATAGGTCTTTCTAGAGATTTCAACAAGTGACTACATACGGAGCAAAATGAGTGAATCTACACTCTAAAATATGTCTATATACACCCGTATGTGGTAGTCATTTGAAATCTCTAAAAAGACTTGTATTTAGGAACAGAGGGAGTACTACAATAGTGGGCTCACATAGCAATTTGGTATCATGCAAGAGCCTGGCTATATGCGTGCTCCAAGGCTCCGCACCACGCCCCACCCCTACACAAAGACTGCCACGTGAGCGTTCGCAACTGCCATGTTCGGGTTGCGCTTGGCTCTTCGCCTCTTCGAGAAGACAAACAATGATGTTACTACTACTTCTACAGTATCGAATCCACTGCTGCATGTCCATCCACCGCGTGCGGGAGGGATAGCTTGTTGTAGTATAAGAAAAAGCCTATCCTCGTCTACGAGCCACCACGCGCATGGGAGAGGGAGAAGGCGTGTAGTAGTAAAATCAAGCTTCTCCTCGTTGTACGATTTGACGTGACACATCATAGCACTGGCCCCACATGCTTGCCTCTAAACTTGCCTAAAAGACCCGTAGTGTACAATATATTTGCTGCAACCTCTAACGTTTACCCCACGACAAATTTAAATATATATTCCTGTCTTGACCAGATGAGCATGCAAACTACAATCACCAGGATGACAGGTAGGGCCAGAAGATTATTTTAATAAAAAAATGCTTTCAGACGGCCTCATAGCATGGAGCCGACCCCAATGATTTTAAGCTTAGAGGCATGGTACACGCTATCCTTGACTACTCTACACATGAAACTGCCACACGAGCATCCATGCTGCGCTTGTCTCTTCGCCTCTTCGGGAAGTCAAACAATGATGGAGTACTAATGCAGTGGAGTACTACAGTATGCTTTTGGCCATCTGACACCAAATGAACTGCTACATGTCCACCACGTGCGGGAGGGAGAGCTTCATTGACTTACTACTCCTGCCTTTGCGTGTATGACAGGCGGGCCCAATAGGTGGGTGGCCCACCTATCATACAGCCAAAGGCAGGTACAGTTAAGGCATAGGAGCTTAGTCCACGAGGGAGAGGGCATTGTAATCAAACTTCTCGTTGTTGTACGAGTTGACGCGACACATCAAAGCACTGCACTCGATATATTTCAATAATTTGCGTTTACCAATGCATTAATTTCAATGCATGCATTCATGTCGTGACTTCCCTTTTGATACTTGCATGTGTTGATTTAATGCACCTTGCCAAATTTTGACTATAAATATAACTAACCAAATGTTCATGCATGTGACAAAAAATTACATCATTGAAAACTATGTTCAAATATGAATCAAACGATATAATTTTTGTTAACATGCACTAACATTTTGTCAGTTAAATCTTTGGTCAAAATTTAGCACCAATTACAAAGGGGCCCAATAAATATTGTACTCTCACATTTTGCTTTGAGGATACTCCTACATAGAAAATATAAATAATAATGCATGTTGGGGCAGTCCACGTTTCTGATAATTTGAGCCGTGGGCTTGTTCACAAATTTTACGAGGTGGTGGTTGTTCGTTTAATGGAGGGTCTTGTACCAGACTTGAACGATACAAAGTGCGACCTAGCACACCATAACACCACTTGGATTAAGCAGGTAGCTATCTCAAAAAACAATCAACAACTCAAAAAAATGGTGACCTGGCACGTACACGATTTTAAACGATTGTTTTGATGGAGTGAAAAAGGAAAACTACCCCACTACATGTATATATAGACTAGAGCCTCCGTGCTTGCTTGCTAGGGTTGCTCTATTCACACACTCTCATCCTCTCCAGATCTAAACAAGATAGCGGTGGTAACACAGTATTTCTACCCTCACCGCTGGTTACAGATCCGGATGTATCCCCCTCCACAGGTGAATGATAGGAGGGGCAGCGTTTAGGCCGTCGTCGACAGCGAGGGAGGAGACCCACTGCCGGCCGCACCATTATCTCTGGCCGAGCACCGGCGCGGGAGGTCCTCCGATCCCTTCGTCGCTGCCGTAGTGTGGGCAGATCCGGCCTCCCGCCGCCCACCTATCCACATCCCGACGACCTTCAGGTATATCTTTCTTCGAAACTGCCCTAGCTCTACTTCCCCAGCTCTCTACATCGCTGTATGTGCATCATTTTCTAGCTCTCAGCCCCTCTCGATCAGATGGTCCAATGTCACCTATTTTTTCTTCTATTGTTATAGGTAAAGCTACTTCATGGAGTCGAATCCTATACTTGGTTCAAACAAGAAATAAAGGGGGGATTTAGTATGTACATTGGACTTGGTACAAACAGGAAGGAAAGGGGTGAAAGTAGTACAGACCGGTCATCCAACCGGTCTCTTGGTCGAAAAGGGAAATATAGGGGAAATGCTGTACACAATGGTATGACTAGGACTAGATTTTCTATCCACACATAGGAGTAGGTGGCTAGAGGGAACAAAAATGGGACCAAGCCAGATATGTTTCTTGGATGTTTGTTTCTCGGGGCAACAAACTCTGAATCGCCACTTTATGCCCCGGTTTAGGTACATGGTGTTGGACTGCTGGTGCACCTACTGTCCCATGCCCTTATACCAAATATTTAGCTGTTCTTAATCTAATGCCCCAGGTAAAATGAAGCCATGCCACTGTTATAAGCCATGACAAGTTTAGCCAAATGTTTTTGCCTGTAATTGTTTGAGACTCTAACGGTTTCCGCTATAGCTTTTTGTGCAAATAGGGATATCCATTTCACCTGGTTGCTGTTGTGACCTTTTGGTGCACTGCAGAAAACACTTCTTAAAAGAAGTGACTTTTGTGTTGTTTAACTGGAATGTCAAAATGTAACAGTTGGTTCATTTCGGCGGAACTGCACAAAGGGAGATCTGCGTTCCAATCCTCATCATCCATATTGGCACCATAACCTTCCTTTAGGTAAGAATGATATTTAATGCATGTGTTCATCTCTATATTGCGACTGGCATGAGAAAATAATGCTATTGTTTACTAGTACACTTGTACTCCCTCACTGAAAAAACCAATTCTGAAATAGAAGGCCAATCATGTACTTGGTTTCACCAACTGGTGAGGAGAAAGAGAAACAGAGCATGAAGAGGAGGAAGAAGAAGAATAAAGTGGAAATGGAGATCACACGATGGTACCGTCCTATGTTATCCTGACATCTTGCTAGTGGTATTGTATTGTTGTGTTGCCACTAGTCTTAATTTAGTTGGAAGACTAGCAAGATGCCCATGTGTTGCACGTAACGTCAAGATGCATTTGTATGAGTTGTTTATCTTGTGAGAGAAAAGGATGAAATAGGGAAGGCCTTATTTGCAAATGTGGAGAGGGTTGTGGGTACCTTTTTGCAAAATTGCCATAGTTTCCTTCCTAACCGTCAGATATAAATTGAACGACCTATAGTGCAGGATGGCAGGCACATCATCATGGCCAACTCTGTTTTTTTATAAGAGTAGAGTAGAGTAGAGATAGATAGAGAAATGCAGCAGAGTAGTACTTGGGTTGATGACACATCATACTAATTAACTGGATTCTGGATGCATCTGTGACCCAGATCTACACGATCAACAGTGCCAAGGTGATCTTGCCGAAGCCCGAGGCCATTCAAGGGCTCTGGCAACGTCCACCTTACATGTGAGACGATCATCCAGGGAACCCTTCCACTTTTGCTGTCTCTCCTTGAAGGTCACTTAATTAATTAGGAGTACTTAAGTACCACTAATTTATTGCTGCCAAATTTTCCTATCGGAGTTAAACAAATCTTTAGTAGCACCCTATGCTGAATCATGTACATGTGTATGTGTGTCTGTGGAGGTGAATCATGTGGTGGAGTAGGGAGGGAATCATAGTAGTGTCATGACATAATAGTGCTATTGTTTTGCATGTCAATTTATTGCCATTGGTTCAATGAGGCAATGTTTTGCCTATTGTCCATCATGAATTTGATGCTACTATTAGAGTAATATGCTAATGTCTTTCTATCCTTTCTCACTAAGCTAATGAAGGTTTTACCTTATTCCTACTTGTGCAAACAGGGATCATGTTGTGCCAATCATACATTTTAGTGAAACTACACAAGACAATACAATGAACTGTATCCCAGCCAGTTCTTTAACTCTGCTGGAAGTTCTTGATAATCTTTCGATATAATCTCAGCACTGGTAAACAAGAGTGATTTCAACCATACATTTGAAGTGCACAAAAATATATACTATTGAGTGATTCCAGTGAATGCTTTATTATCTCTTCTGGGACTACATGAATAAGCTTTTTTGCTCAAGTTGGTACCGGCCTAAGGCCTTCATCCATATTAGTTTGATGTCATCTCTATTTGTATCGTGCTACTGTCATGAGAAAATCCTTTATCTTTGCACGTTAAAGTTTTGCAACCTATGATACATGGCAATGCTTTGAGTGTTGAGCTAATTGGCACTGATTAAATAAACTAATACCTCTCTTTAAGCAAGACTACTATGTTGCTAACTTTACCCATTAAGATACTGAGGGTGCTTCTATTTGTTAGTGTATGTTTCATCAACTAGTCCCACTATTATAGTAATCTCACTCTCTCAATATATGTGCCAACAGGGATCCTCGATTTTGGTGGAACTGCACAAAACCTTTGGGTGCTTCATTGCCTCGACTGCTTCCTTCCTTTACAGTCAGTCGCTTATCTAGGCTTGCTTCCTTCCTTTGCTGTCAGTCGCTTTGCTTATCTCGGCTTCCGGTCAAAGGAAACAATAATTGATATGCTACCTCACACAGGTTGGTACTCGTCTTTATCCTGATTATTGTGCTTGTCATATGTATTGGTAATTTGGTATTGTGCTACTATTTGCCGATTTCGTAAAGGAGTAACTTGGAGCCTGAACTAGCAGGAAAATCATTACATTGGGAGATTTCAATAGAACTGCAAAAAAGACCAGATAGACAAATACTTATGCTGCTGCTATTGATACGTCTCCAACGTATCTACTTTTTCTCACGCTTTTCCCCTTGTTTTGGACTCTAATTTGCATGATTTGAATGAAACTAACCCCGAACTGACGCTTTTTAGTAGAACTACCATGGTGTTGTTTTTGTGCAGAAATAAAAGTTCTCAGAATGGAACGAAACTTCATGAGGATTTTTTATATAATAAATGAGAATTTCTGGAGCCAACACCTAACGGAGAGGGGCCCCTGGGTGGGCACAACCCACCAGGGCGCGCCCCCCTCTCCTGGCGCACCCAGGTGGGTTGTAACCACCTGGTGGCCCCGCAGACCTCAACCCTGACACTATAAATTCCTATTTTTGGAGAAAAAAAATGAAGGAGATAGAATTATCATGACCCACGAGACGGAGCTGCCGCCAAGCCATGTTCTTCCTCGGGAGGGCAGATCTGGAGTCCATTTGGGGCTCCGGAGAGGGGGATCTTCATTCTTCGTCATCACCAACCCTTCTCCATCCCCAATTCCATGATGCTCCCCATCGGGAGTGAGTAATTCCTTCGTAGGCTGGCTGGTCGGTGAGGAGTTGGCTGAGATTCATCATGTAATCGAGTTAGTTTTGTTAGGGCTCGATCCCTAGTATCCACTATGTTCTTAGATTGATGTTGCTATGACTTTGCCATGCTTAATGCTTGTCACTTTGGGCCCGGGTGCCATGAACTCAGATCTGAACCGTTTATGAATTCATCACTATATCCATGTTTTAGATCCGATCTTGCAAGTTATAGTCACCTACTACGTGTTATGATCCGGCAACCCCCGAGTGACAACAACCGGGTCCACTCCCGGTGATGACCATAGTTTGAGGAGTTCATGTATTCACTATGTGTTAATGCTTTGTTCTGGTTCTCTATTAAAAAGGAGGCCTTAATATCCCTTAGTTTCCAATATGGACCCCACTGCCACGGGAGGGTAGGACAAAAGATGTCATGCAAGTTCTTTTAATAAAGCATGTATGACTATTTACGGAATACATGCCTACATTATATCGATGAACTGGAGCTAGTGCCGTACCGCCCTAGGTTATAACTGTCTCATGATGAATATCATCCAACAAGTCATTGATCCAATGCCTACAAACTTTTCCATATTGTTTCTGCTAAGTTACTACTGCTATCATCACTGTTACACTTGCTACAAAATTACTGCTATCACTGTTACTATTACTACTGCTGCTGTCACTACTATCAAACTACTTTGCTACCAATCACTTTGCTGTAGATAATTAATCTCCAGGTGTGGTTGAATTGACAACTCAGCTGCTAATACATTCAAATATTCTTTGGCTCCCCTTGTGTCGAATCTATAAATTTGGGTTGAATACTCTACCCTTGAAAACTGTTGCGATCCCCTATACTTGTGGGTTATCAAGACCTTTTTCTGGCACCGTTGCTGGGGAGCATAGCTATATTTGTTGAGTCACTTGGGATTATTGATGACCCACAAGTATAGGGGATCTATCGTAGTACTTTCGATAAGTAAGAGTGTCGAACCCAACGAGGAGCAGAAGGAAATGACAAGCGGTTTTCAGTAAGGTATTCTCTGCAAGCACTGAAATTATCGGTAACAGATAGTTTAGTGATAAGGTAATTCGTAACGGGTAACAAGTAACAAAAGTAAACAAGGTGCAGCAAGGTGGCCTAGTACTTTTTGTAGCAAAGGACCAGCCTGGGCAAACTCTTATATAAAGGAAAGCGCTCCGGAGGACACATGGGAATAATCGTCAAGCTAGTTTTCATCATGCTCATATGATTCGCGTTTGTTACTTTGATAATTTGATATGTGGGTGGACCGGTGCTTGGGTACTGCCCCCAGGTGGCCCACGAGGCAGGGGGCGCGCCAGGGGGTTAGGGCGTGCCCCCACCCTCGAGGACGGTGACTGGCTCCCCTCTGGTGCTTTCTTCGCCCAATATTTTTAATATATTCCAAAACTGACTTTCATGGAGTTTGAGGACTTTTGGAGTTGTGCAGAATAGGTCTATAATATTTGCTCCTTTTCCAGCCCAGAATTGCAGCTGCCGGTATTCTCCCTTTTCATGTAAACCTTATAAAATAAGAGAGAAAAGGCATAAGTATTGTAACATAATGTGTAATAACAGCCCATAATGCAATAAATATCAATATAAAAGCATGATGCAAAATGGACGTATCAACTCCCCCAAGCTTAGACCTCGCTTGTCCTCAAGCGGAAACCGATATCGAAAATTATGTCCACATTTTTAGAGATAGAGGTGTCGATGAAATAAAATACGGACCTGAGGGCATCATGATCATTCTTAGAATAGCAACATATATACATATGGTAATATGGTTTCTTATGCTAAAGTAACAATCCATTCACAATGTAAATTTTGAATTAGAAACTTCATTGAAAGCTAGCAAACTATAATCTTAGTCATTGAAGCAATTGCAATTTATCATAACATCAGAAAGAGTCAATATAAGAGCTTTTCAGCAAGTCCACACACTCAACTATCATTTAGTCTTTCACAATTGCCAACACTCACGCAATACTTATGGGTATGAAGTTTTAATCGGACACAAAGAAAGATAGGGCTTATAGTTTTGCCTCCCAACCTTTTACCTCAAGGGTAATGTCAACATTAATGCTTTATGAAAACCCACATCCAATTAGCTATATATATATCAGGATCTTTCCAACATATAGTGCTTGCCAACGGATAAAATGTAAAAAGGGAAGGTGAAGATCACCATGACTCTTGTATAAAGTATAAGACAAAAAAAAGATAGGCCCTTCGCAGAGGGAAGCAAAGGTTGTCATGTGTTTTTATGGTTGGATGCACAAAATCTTAATGCAAAAGAACGTCACTTTATATTGCCACTTGTGATAGGGACCTTTATTATGTAGTCCATCGCTTTTATTTCTTCCATATCACAAGATCGTATAAATCTTATTTTCTCTGCACTAATAGATCATACATATTTAGAGAGCAATTTTTATTGCTTGCAATAATGACAACTTACTTGAAGGATCTTACTCAATCCATAGGTAGATATGGTGGACTCTCATGGCCAAACTGGGTTTAAGGATATTTGGAAGCACAAGTAGTATCTCTACTTGGTGCAAAGAATTTGGCTAGCATGAGGGGGAAAGGCAAGCTCAACATGTTGGATGATCCATGGCAATATAATTTATTTCGGATATAAGAAAGCATAACCCGTTACGTTGTCTTCCTTGTCCAACATCAACTTTTTAGCATGGTCATATTTTAATGAGTGCTCACAATCATAAAAGATGTCCAAGATAGTATATTTATATGTGAAAACCTCTCTTTCTTTATTACTTCCTATTAATTGCAACGATGACCAAAACTATGTTTGTCAACTCTCAACAACTTTTATTCATGATACTCTTTATATGTGAAGTCATTACTCTCCATAAGATCAATATGATCTCTTTATTTCTTTTTGTTCTTTCTTTTATTTTTTTTATTTTTTTATTCCCTCAAGATCATAGCAAGATAACCAAGCCCTTGACTCAAAACTAATCTTTATTATATATAGCTCACGGACTCGATTAGATAGATAAGGATCAACTCAAAACTCAAATCTAGATCTTACTAAACTTTATTCTACTAGATCAAGATATAACCAAAAGGATCGAACTAACAAAAATGGTAAAGATAGAGGTGTGATGGTGATATGATACCAGGGCACTCCCCCAAGCTTGGCAGTTGCCAAGGGGAGTGCCCATACCCGATACTCAGTTCTCCAGAGGTGATAGTGATGATGGAGTTGTTGATGATGTAGTGTCGCACATCGAGTGTAGGAGATCCTCCAACTTGCGGATAATGCCCTTGAGTGTGGTGATATGCTCTTGCAACAAAAGATTTTCACGTGTGAGATACTTATTTTGTATGCGAGCTAGCTCAATCATCTTGAAATCTTTAATCTTAGTTGGGGTGAGATGGTTGTAGTAAGGTTGAGAGGAGCCTTCTTCTTCTACTGTCGGGACTTGCTGCTTTGCGACCTCCTTGATCTTGTCACCTTCCTTGATTTCCCCAATTTCCTCTCGCTTCATCTCTATCTTCATTAGCCAAGCATCGCCGCCCGCGTTGTTGGAGGAGGGGGATGACATGATGCCTGGCCTTGAAAACTCTGGCAGAAAACAGCTCGGAACAAGAACATGAGATATTTGTGTAGTATGGTGGTCAAAACCTTCAGGAGATTATATAATGAATTTTTACCGACTAAAAGAAGTATCGTGCAAGAAAACGGAGTTCGGAGGGCACACGAGGTGCCCACGAGGCAGGGGGCACACCCTCCACCCTCGTGGATGCCTTGTGTACTTTCTAGACTACTTCTTATTTTCCTATTTTCTTAAATATTCCAAAATGGAGAAAAATTGCTATTAGATCTTTTTTGGAGTCAGTGTACTTACCGTACCACATACCTATTCCTTTTCGGAGTCTGAAACGTTTTGGAAAGTGTCCCTTATGTACTCCTCCGGAGTTACAGTGTCAACAACATTGGTTTCAACATTTATGGGATTACCTGAGATATAATGTTTGATTCTTTGACCGTTCACCACCCTCGGATTTGTGCCTTCGAAGTTGTTGATTTTTATGGCACCAGAATGATAGACCTCCTCAATAACGTAAGGACCTTCCCATTTACAGAGGAGTTTTCCTGCAAAAAATCTTAAACGAAAGTTGTATAACAAAACATAATCACCTACATTAAATTCACGCTTTTGTATCCTTTTGTCATGCCATATTTTAACTTTTTCTTTAAACAACTTGGCGTTCTCATAGGCCTAGGTTCGCCACTCATCAAGTGAGCTAATGTCAAATAGTCTCTTTCATCGGCAAGTTTGAAGTCATAATTGAGCTATTTAATGGCCCAATATGCCTTATGTTCTAGTTCGAGAGGTAAGTGACATGCTTTTCCATAAACCATTTTATATGGAGACATACCCATAGGATTTTTATATGTAGTTCTATAGGCCCATAATGCATCATCAAGTTTCTTGGACCAATTCTTTCTAGATCTATTAATAGTCTTTTGCAAAATTAATTTAAGCTCTGTATTACTTAGTTCGACTTGACCACAAGACTGTGGGTGATATGGAGATGCAATTCTATGATTAACATCATACTTAGCAAGCATTTTACGAAAAGCACCATGAATAAAATGTGAACCACCATCAGTCATTAAGTATCTAGGGACTCCAAACCTCGGAAAAGTAACTTCTTTAAGCATCTTAATAGAAGTGTTATGATCAACACTACTAGTTGGAATAGCTTCTACCCACTTAGTAATGTAATCAACAACAACTAAAATATGTGTATACCCATTAGAGGAAGGAAATGGTCCCATATAATCAAAGCCCCAAACATCAAATGGTTCAATAACAAGTGACTAGTTCATAGGCATTTCTTGACATCTACTAATATTACCAATTCTTTGACATTCATCACAAGACAAGACAAACTTACGGGCATCTTTGAAAATAGTAGGTCAATTAAAACTAGATTGCAATACCTTATGTGCAGTTCTATCTCCAGCGTGGTGTCCTCCATAAGCCTTGGAGTGACACTTGCGTAGGATTTGTTCCTGTTCATGCTCAGGTAGACAACATCTAATGACATCATCCACTACTTCTTTGTAAAGGTGTGGATCATCCCAGAAGTAATGTCTTAAATCATAGAAAAACTTTTTCTTTTGCTGGTATGTGAAATTAGGTGGTATAAATTTAGCAACAATGTAATTAGTATAATCAACATACCATGGAGCAATACGAGAAGCATTTATGACAGCTAATTGTTCATTAGGAAAACTATCATCAATAGGTAGTGGGTCATCAAGAACATTTTCTAACCTAGACAAGTTGTCTGCAATAGGGTTCTTAGCTACCTTTCTATCAATAATATGCAAATAAAATTCTTGTAGCAAGAGAACCCATCTAATGAGTCTATGTTTAGCATCTTTCTTTTCCATAAGATATTTCATAGCAGCATGATCAGTGTGAATAGTTACTTCAGAATCAACAATATAAGGTCTGAACTTATCACAGGCAAATACAACTACTAAAAATTCTTTTTCAGTAGTAGCACAATTTCTCTGGGCACTGTCTAGAGTTTTACTAGCATATTGGATAACATTTAATTTCTTATCAACTCTTTGTCCTAGAACAGCACCTACAACATAATCATTAGCATCACACATAATTTCAAAGGGTAAATTCCAATCAGGTGGCTGAACAATAGGTGCAGAAATCAAGGCTTTCTTAATATTTCAAATGCTTCTACACAATCATCATCAAAGACAAAAGGAACATCTTTTTGTAAGAGATTAGTCAGAGACCTAGAAATTTTTGAGAAGTCCTTAAAGAACCTCCTATAAAAACCGGCATGACCAAGGAAACTTCTTATACCATTAATGTCCTTAGCACACGGCATCTTTTCAATAGCATCAACTTTAGCTTTATCAACTTCAATATCTCTTTCAGAAACTTTATGCCCCAAGAAAATACCTTCATTAACAATAAAGTGGCACTTCTCCCAATTCAAGACAAGATTAGTTTCTTCACATCTCTGCAAAAATCGATACAGGTTGCTTAAGCAATCATCATAAGAAGTTCCATACACGGAGAAATCATCCATGAAAACCTCAACAATCTTTTCACAGAAGTCAGAGAATATAACAGTCATACATCTTTGAAAGGTAGCAGGTGCATTACATAAACCAAAAGGCATACGTCTATAAGCAAAGGTACCGAAAGGGCAAGTAAAAGTGGTCTTTTCCTAATCCTATTTCGACACATGTATTTGAGAGAAACCAGAATAACCATCTAGAAAGCAAAAATGTGTATGTTTGGATAATCTTTCTAGCATTTGATCAATAAAAGGTAAAGGATAATGATCCTTTCTAGTAGCTTTATTTAATTTGCGGAAATTAATTACCATTCTATAACCTGTAACAATTCTTTGTGGGATCAATTCATCTTTATCATTAGGAATAATAGTAATACCTCCCTTCTTAGGGACATAATGGACATGACTTACCCACTGACTATCAGCAACAGAATAAATTATACCTGCCTCCAGAAGCTTTAGTATTTCATTTCTTACCACTTCTTTCATCTTAGGATTCAACCGTCGTTGGTGATCAACAACCGGTTTAGCTTCTTTCTCCAATTTTTATTTTGTGCTAGCATAGAGTGGGACTAATACCCTTAAGATCATCAAGAGTATATCCAATAGCAGCACAGTGCTTCTTCAGAGTTTCCAATAATTTCTCTTCTTCCTGCTCTGAAAGGTTAGCACTAATAATAACATGATATATCTTCTTTTCATCAAGATAAGCATATTTAAGAGTATCAGGTAATGGTTTAAGTTCAAAAACGGGATCACCATTGGGTGGAGGAGGATCCCCTAGAATTTCAACAGGCAAGTTGTGTTTCAAAATAGGTCCCTGTTTAAAGAATACTTCATCTATTTCCCTTGAAAGTGCGTTATATCGACTATAGGGGGGGGGGGTGAATAGGCGATTTTATGAAATTCTTCACTGATGAATTTGCCGGTGAGGAAATTCCTTAGCGAAGAACTACTAGCAGCGGATTAAGTACTCAAAAGTAAACATAATAGAACACAAGCATAGTCATCATGATGAAATGAAGACAGGCACAGAGTACAGGAAGCGTAAGCACAGGATAACACAGGATGAAGACAAACAGACTGAAGAAATTGAACTGAGGAAATTGAGAAAGTCTTCAGTCAAAGTCTTCAAACACACATATGAACAAACACACAACACAGTTATGAGGAAATGGAAGAGTTGAGGGAATAGAACCAGTAAGCTTGGTGAAGACAATGATTTGGTAGACCAGTTCCAACTGTTGTCTCAGTTGTACGTCTGGTTGGAGCGGTTGAGTATTTAAACTTGAGGACACACAGTCCCGGACACCCAGTCCTGAGCACGCAGCTCAGGACACCAAGTCCTCACCATAATCTCCTTGAACTAAGGTCACACAGACCTCGTCCAATCACCCGTGGTAAGTCTTCAGGTGACTTCCGAACCTTCACAAACTTGGTCACCCGGCGATCCAAAATTCCTCTTGGATGCTCTAGACCATGACGCCTAACCGTCTAGAAGAAGCACAGTCTTCAAAGGTAACAAGCGTCGGATCCACACATGATCAATCTCTTTAGTGATGCTCAATCACTTGGGGTTTGTAGGTGCTTGGGTTTGGATTTTTCCTCACTTGATGATTTTCTCTCAAAGTTCTCGGAGGATGGGTTGCTCTCAAATGATAAGTGTCAGTTTCTCTTGGAGCAGCCAACCAGCTAGTGGTTGTAGGGGGGCGGCTATTTATAGCCTAGGGAGCAGCCCGACATGATAAGACATAAATGCCCTTCAATGATATGACTGTTAGGGGATAGATATTTTGGGACAGCTGGCGCATAGCACATCAACGGTCGGAATTTTGAGTAGCTAAATCCTCAGGGCTATCATGTTCCTCACTGTGTAGGCAATCCGCACTGGCGAATTCCTAACTCCTCAGTCAGAACAAATTCCTCAGAGACCAGAAGAACTTCGTCTCTGTCACTGAAGAATATGAATGGATTGTATGAAATTTCCAATGGCTTCACTCGAAGGGATTGGTAGGTGTAGTATTTTGAGTTTAGCATCACATGGAAATTTTTCCTTAGTATTTCCTCGACCCCCTTTAACAGTACGGTGTTTCCTATGACTCAAGAAAGAGAAAATGAAATTACGAAAACAAAAGTCTTCACGCTTCATGTTCCTCGAATGAATACCAAGTCTTCAAGGTCACACCAATTTCTTCACTTTCAAAGTCTTCAGAAAGCCAAAGTCTTCAGTCGAAGAACTTCATTTTTAGGGGTCGACTTTCTCTGTAAATATCAAACTCCTCATGGACTTATAGACCTGTGTACACTCACAAACTCATTAGTCCCTTAACCTATAAGTCTTCAATACACCAAAATCACTAAGGGGCACTAGATGCACTTAGAATCTCCCCCTTTTTGGTGATTGATGACAATATAGGTTAAGTTTTCAACGGGGAAAAACATATGAAGTGTAAATACTGATATTAAGGAATTTGATTGCAAGATATAGAAGAACTCCCCCTGAATATGTGCATAGTGAGGAATTTTCTTTTGAAGCAATGCACACTTGAAGAGTTCAATCATGGAGATCTCCCCTATATCTTGTAATTCATACACGCATTTGACATATAACAGTAAAGAATTTCAAATGCATGATGAAATATGGTGACTGATGTAATTCAGCATGCGTGCAATGATATTAACGAGGAATAAGCATGCAGAAAAATGTCTCAAGAGTATCAGAGCACCATCGGGTTTAAGTTTACAACTCGATCCAATAAAGTCTCAGAAGAACGAGAGTTGTAACTTGGAAAAAAAACGCCCATATAGAAAGACCCGCTTGAAGACTAACTCAAAATTCTCCCCCTTTGTCATCAAATGACCAAAAGGATCGAATATGAGGACTAACGCCCCTGAAGAATATCAAGTTGATGAAGGAGCGCCAGCGTTGTTGGGGTCGTTTGTCATAGTAGGGCCTGCCGCAGTGTCGTTCAAGTCTTCATTCTCATCAGTGCCGCGCGATGAAGAAAATGAGCTAGCCACCAGAGAAGGAACCTTGACCTTCTTGAATTTCTTCGGTGGAGGTGCAGACCAGTCAAAATCTTCCTTGAGACCCATTTTCTTCAGATCTTCACCATACAGATGTGACAGTATTTCCCAGGTGCGACCAAAGACTTCATGGAGGTAGTAATGGTTTTTCTTCACTGCACTGTGTGTAGCAGTCATGTTGTGAAGAAATGAACCAAACTGACGCTTAAGCCATTTATGATTTCGATCCACCTTCTGGTGAAGACTAAGCAGAAGCTCACGATCAGTCATCACACGAGGAGCAGTGGCTTGAGGAGTAGACTTGGGTGCATTGGCAGAGTCATGTGTGGCAGAGTCATCATTGGTGGAATAAGAGGCAGCTTTGCGAAACTGACCATCCAATGGACAAATTCCTTCATCTATAACAGCTAGTGCCTTGCCCTTTTCATCAACTGAGGAATAGGTCTGCTTGAGGACTTCAATCGGGGGCAAGTAGTTGAGGTGATTCTGAAAATCAGCTTTGTAGTTGAGTGAAGACCTTGTGCTGAGGAATATCATAATCCAAGGTGCATAAGGCTTCAGCTCAAACGGAGACAGTGCAACATTTTCCAGAGTCCTCATGAAGAAATCGTGATAATTGACAGGAATGCCATGAACAATGTTGAATACCAGATTCTTCATGATGCCAACAATTTCCTCATCAGATGAGTCGTGGCCTTTGATAGGACTCATTGTCCTCGTAAGAATACGATACACAGTTCTGGGCACATAAAGTAATTCCTTCACGAGGAATTTGGTTCGTGGGGTCTGACCTGGCTTCAAAGGTTTCATCAGAACCTGCATGTAGTGATTTGTAAGCTCAGGTTCACTGTAGATGCAATGAGCTTCTTCAAGGGGAGGACTGAGTGGTAAGGCACGAAGCAATTCATACGCTGGTGCGATGTAGTGAGTGTTTTCAGACATCCATCCAGCACCCATGAATTCACATTTGCAGAATCTCATGTGATGTGCAGCGTTGCATAGAATTGAAGAATCAGTTCTTCATTCCAGTCACAGATGTCAGAGCAAAAATTCAACAGTCCAGCATCGTGAAGAACACTGAGGACTGGCACGAAACACGACAGAGATTCCATATCCATGTGAGGAATGTGCTCATGGTAGAAGATTTTCTCTTTGTTGAACAACACTGAGGAATAGAAATTGGCTTGACTAGCAGTCCAGAAACGCCTGTTCCTAATGCGATCAGAGTTATAATGGTTGTAGTCTTCGAAGAATACATGCTCGCCGAAGAAATCATCAGCCTTGAACTTTTGCTTGCGTGAGAATGGATCCTTTGGCTTGGGCAGAGGAGTGTCAGTGAGTTGCATCATGACCTCAGGAATCGCAATCTCAGGTTCTTCAGGCTAAGGATTTTCTGGTTCCTCTTCAGTGGCAGTCCGTGTCTTCAGATGTTCAGCAGCAGCAGTTTCTTCAACGCTAGTGGCTGGAATTTCTTCACGCACAGATGAAGTGGGGTGAGTTTCTTCAGAGCCCATTTGAACAATTTGTGCAGGTGACTGAGGTATTTGCTGCAACGGTTTGAACGTTGGAGAGTTTGGATGCTGACTTTCTCAGAATTCATCACTTATTACTGGTGTGGAGCAGCCAACGTCCACATCTTCATCTTCCATTTCTTCAAAGCCAGCCTCTTCAGCTGCTGAACTGAGGCATGGGCGAGGAGATGACAGGTGTTGAAGGGATCGTATCTACTTCAATTTCTTCATCCAACTGCTCAGATGAAGCAGCAGAAGGAGTTTCTTCATCAGATCCGCTGGGGATCACATATTCTTCATCAAAAGGAACAAGGTCCTTCGATGGCATGGTTGAGATTGGAACAACATCAATGGGATTAGCAAATGAACTGGTCAAAGGCTTCATCTTCTTCAGAGCTGAAGCATCTGAAGTAGCTGATCCTCTCCTTTTCTTCACTGTTGTACGCTCTGTGGCCTAGGTCTTCTTCACATCTGATGCAGATGGAAGGATCGGAGTTGGTGTTGGCGTAGGAGGAGAAGAAGAATCAGGTTGATTTTCTTCAGGCACAACTGATGCAGTTGCCTTGATTTCCTCAGTTTCTTCAGGCGCACCACTAGTGGATGTCCTGGCAATTTCTTCAGCGGCTAGAACACAGTCATCAGCCCTGGAACTCACATTTTCTTCAGCAGCCTGATTGTCATCAGCGGTGCTGGCATTTTCTTTAGTAGGCTGAGCAGATGCTTCAGCCTGAGGAATTTCTTGTTGCGTTGGGGCTGCAACATTGGAAGTGAACAGTTCAGTTATCTTTACAAATCTGACTTTGGCTCCCAGCCAGTCAGCATAATAGCAATCAAATTCATCACTCAGTTTCTTAATTTCAGATTGGAGAGCAACAAGTTCTTCAGGTGAAAGCTTCAGATCATTTTGCTTCAGAAAGCGCTCTTTCTTGTACTGCGCTTTCTTCACCCTCCTCCCCTGTTCAAATTTCCATTTCTCTTCATCAATGAAGTGAGTCAGTACATGACTTTGACCAGGAGTGAGGTTCAGCTCAGGAAGAGGTGTGTTGGGGTCCTTGTGCCACAAGTCAATGAAGTCAAGGATCAACTTTGGATCCAGCATTAATGGCACATTACTTCCTTTGGCACTAGCGGCCCTGACCTACTTGTCTCTGATGATTTTAGCAAGTTCTTCATCATCAGCTTTGTCTTATTCAGACGGCATTTGGAAGGCGACTTGCTTCTTCTGAGGACTAGGGCGAGGACCTCGTCCAACGGTGGCCTTTGTCTTCAGTAGAGAGGGTCCCGTTGAAGAATTTGGTGCAGCTGAGGGACTAGCTGAAGCTCCTGAGGCAATTGAGACGCCTGTGGTCCTTTGACATGTGGCAAGATGCATAGGTGCTGAGGACTTTGTCGGAGCGGCCAAAGACTTTGGCGGAGGAGCTGAGGACTTCTGAGGAACATTAGCAGCATGAGGAATTGGTCATGAGGGCTTTGAGGATTCTGGCCATGAGGGCATTGCTGAGGAACTTGGCCTTGAGGGCACTATTGGTGAAGCACTTGGCTTGCGCTCAGGCTTCTTTGACATCGCCTTCTTCTGCTTGACAGCAGAGGCCTCAGCAGAGGCAGCAGCAACAGAGTCTTCATTTAATTTCCTCACTGCTTCTCTAGCTTGCTTAGGCAACTTGGCTTGGCACTTGGCCCATTCATCAGGATAGTCCTCACCGCGCTTGAGGCTGGTGGGATCAGCTATTTGGCCAGGTGCCAATGGAGGTCTTGGGCATGGAGGATTGAGTGCGAATTTCTTCATGTACTTGGGAGTAACATATATGTACTCCCTCCACTCTCTTGCCATCTCCTTTCTATCCTCTGTATGCGCACCTTGCGCTGATTTTTGTCCTCTTTTCCAAACTTGACTTCATCAGGAGTGCGGTAATCCTTGTATATGCCATCAGGAATTTCAAACACTATGTTGACCTCAGCCCTCTTTCCTCCTTTCTATGGCTTCTTACCGTCAGCCATTTTCTTCAGTTGAGGAATTTGAACAATTGAATTCTTTGAAGAAGTATGCAACTTTTCTTCGAGGAACGCTGCAAATGAGTTAAGTTGATGAGAACCTAGTGATTCAACAGCTGACATGAGTACCTGTGAATAGAGTATAGTTGCGAGGAATTTGGAGAGGTCATATGCGTTCTTAGAAGGTTTTGTAAAAAGAACAAGTTTGAGGAATTTGACCAGATGAGTCTTGAAGAATTTCACTAAGCGTTCTTTGTCTTAGGTTCCAGAGATGTGTAGATCAAAAATCCACACATTTGAGGAATCTTGATGAAAAACATAGCTTAGAGAAATGAATCAAGAACAGATGATATGTGAGGTATTTTAGTGTGTGAAGATATGAAGAAAAACACCTTTGAAGATTTTGTTGATAATCATTCGAATCAACGAGGGCAGTAAAAGTAACTTTTAATTACCCTGGATGAAGAACATGATGAACAGTGAGGTGGAGAGGTGAAGTTTGTCTGTGTAGATCTTCCATGCCCTAACTTGGCGGAGGAGGACGGCTATGGTGGTGGCGGAGTGAAGATTTCCGCGGCCGGCACGAGTACGGCGGCGACGAGGTCGAGGCAGTGAAGCTCTTCCTCACCGGTGACGATGAAGTAGCGGCGGCGCTAGGGTTTGAGAAGCTCGAGCTGGAGAGAGGTCGAGCGGAGGAAAAGAAGTGAGGAAGGGGAAGAGGGGTATTTATAGCCACGGTGAAAAACTATTCGCCCGAAGAAATTGGATGAACGTGCCCCTGACCCTTCTCATTCGCTTGACATGTGTCACCCATGTACTGAGAGGTGGAGATCGTGTGCGATCGTGGGTGAAAGGATAAGTATATCGTGGGATGCGGAACGGTTTGAGCGGCAAAGCCGAAAATTTAGATAAGATAGGTTTTAAAGTTCCGTTCCCAATTTCTTCAGCTGACAAGGACACAGTGAAGATTTTGAATGAGTTTCAAATAGAACGCACATGAAGAATTTGTGAACAAATTGAGTTGAGTATAGCATAGAGGGGGAAAGGGTCCGATAACATTCACTTAGCAGAAAAACCAACTTGAAGAATTAGCAATAAGTGAATGATGTAGATGACATAAACTCATATATATATATAGCCAATGAAGAAAAACGACGGAAACAGTGAAGACAATGCAAAGTTGAAGATTATGAACAACTGAGGAATTTCAACTTTTGGTGGTGATGTGACCCACCATATAAGAATGATGATTTCAGACACCGCGTACAATTATCGTAGGGTTCTGAGAATCAAATTCTTCGTTAATTTCTTCACACTAAGAGTGTTATTCTTCATTGATTGAAGAAAAACGTTTCTTCATGTGTTGCACATCTAAGTCATCAATTTTGCATAAGTGTTAGGATGAGTGTCCTTTTCAAAGAACATTCGAAGATTCTAGGATATTTAGCTCACACCGCAACTTGCTAAATCTCTTCTCATCCAAGGGCTTTGTGAAGATATCAGCTAGATGTTCTTCAGTCTTCACATGCTCAATAGAAATGTCGCCCTTCAACACATGATCACGAAGAAAATGATGACGAATCTGAATGTGCTTAGTCTTCGAGTGCTGAACTGGGTTGTGAGCAATCTTGATGGCACTCTCATTGTCATAGAAGAGAGGCACATTCTTCATGTTGACGCCCTAGTCCTTGAGAGTTTGCTTCATCCATAGCAATTGAGCACAGCAAGAACCAGCAGCAATGTACTCAGCTTCAGCAGTAGATAGTGATACGCAGTTCTGTTTCTTCGAGGACCAACAGACCAAAGATCGTCCGAGGAAATGACATGTACCAGATGTTGACTTGCGGTCCACACGATCACCAACATAGTCAGAGTCAGAATATCGAATGAGATCAAAAGCCGAGCCCTTGGGGTACCATAATCCAAGTGTTGGTGTGTGAGATAGATATCGAAGAATATGCTTCACAGCCTTATGGTGTGATTCCTTCGGTGTAGCTTGAAATCGGGCAAACATGCAAACACTAAGCCTTATATCTGGCCTAGATGCACATAAGTACAATAAAGAACAAATCATGGAGCGGTATACCTTATGATCGAAGTCAATACCATTTTCATCAGTGCATAGACGGCCATTTGTGGGCATAGGAATTTTGACACCTTTGCAATCTTGCATGCCGAATTTCCTCAGTACATCCTTGAGGTATTTCTCCTGAGATATGAATATGTCATTGCGTTGTTGACGAATTTGAAGACCTAAGAAGAATTTCAACTCTCCCATCATAGACATTTGATATTATCCACTCATCATATAGGAAAATTCATCACTATAACGTTGGTCAGTACAACCAAAGATAATATCATCAACATATATTTGGCACACAAACAATTCACCATCATAAGATTTAGTGAAAAGAGTAGGGTCGAGTGAACCGGGTTTGAGGCCTCTCTTCATGAAGAATTCCTTCAAGGTATCATACCATGCCCGAGGGGCCTGCTTGAGGCCGTAGAGGGCCTTGTTGAGTCTGAAGACTTTGTCAGGATTCTTTAGATCTTCAAAACCCGAGGGTTGAGCAACATATACTTCTTCCTCAAGCTTACCATTGAGGAATGCACTTTTCACATCCATTTGATATAAAGTGATATCATGATGGTTAGCATAAGCAAGTAATATGCGAATAGCCTCAAGTCTAGCAATAGGTGCAAAAGTTTTATTGAAATCAATTCCTTCAACCTGTGTGTAGCCTTGAGCTACAAGCCGTGCCTTATTCCTCACCACAAGGCCATTTTCATCTTGCTTGTTGTGGTAGATCCACTTTGTGCCAATGATATTGTCTTGCGAGGATCTGGACGTTTGACTAGTTCCCAGACATTGTTGAGCTCGAACTGATGTAATTCTTCTTGCATGGCCTGAATCCACTTAGGCTCCAGAAATGCTTCATCTACCTTAGTGGGCTCTATGATAGAGACAAAGGCATAGTGCCCACAAAAGCTAGATAAATGTGAAGCTTTTGAGCGTGTGAGAGGACCTAGCGCTTTGATGTCATTGATGATCTTTTCAACTTGCACTTCTTTTGCAATGCGAGGATGAGCCGGTTGTCGTTGAGGAATTTGATCAGCATTCTCTTCAACACCATTTTCTTTAGTATTTTCTTTAGGTGCATTAGCTCGACGTTCTTCTTTTTCTAGAATGAATTCTTCAGCAGTTTCTTCAGTTGGAATGACATCCTCAGTAGCCTTGAACTTGATAGTTTCCTCAGGTGCTGGTTCATCTATCACAGTAGGTAGGTTCTCTCTTTGCGAGCCATTAGTTTCATCGAACCGCACATCTACAGTTTCAACAACCTTGTGACGAACGTTGTTGAAGACTCTGTAGGTGTGCAAGTCCTTTCCGTAACCAAGCATAAAACCTTCATGTGCTTTCGGTGCAAATTTTGAGTTGTGATGAGGATCTCTAATCCAACATTTAGCACCGAAGACTTTGAAATAACTTACATTGGGTTTCTTATCAGTGAGGAGTTCATAGGCAGTCTTCTTGAAGAATTTGTGAAGATATACTCTGTTGATGATGTGGCACGTAGTATCAATTGCCTCAGTCCAGAAACGATGAGGTGTTTTGTATTCATCAAGCATTGTGCGAGCCATCTCAGCAAGAGTCCCGTTCTTGCGCTCCATGACGCCGTTCTGCTGAGGAGTATAAGGAGCAGATAACTCATGAGTAATACCAAGTTCATCAAGATAGTCATCGAGAACAGAATTCTTGAACTTAGTGCCATTGTCACTTCTGATGTGCTTGATCTTCACACCAAAGTTGGTTGAAGCCCTCGAAGAAAATCGTTTGAAGACTTCCTACACTTCATGTTTGTAAGTAACAAGGTGTACCCATGTGTAACGAGAGTAATCATCAACAATAACAAAGCCATATTGAGCTGCTTCATTTGAAACAGTAGAATAATGATTAGGACCGAAGAGATCCATGTGAAGCAATTCAAATGGGCGAGTAGTGGTCATGATAGTCTTCACTGGATGCTTGGCCTTTGTCATCTTCCCAGCTTCACAGGCTCCACATAGGTGATCCTTGAGGAATTTCACATTCTCGATGCCAATGACATGCTTCTTCTTCGCAAGCATGTGCAAATTCCTCATGCCTGCATGACCAAGTCGTCGATGCTAGAGCCATCCTTATGAAGCTTTTGCAAGTAGGCACACGGCTGGTTGTGGTCCTGTAGAGAAATCAATAATATACAGGTCTCCTCTCCTAAAGCCTTCGAAGACTTTGGAATTGTCAGCTTCCATAACACAACACAACGATACTTGCCAAAGACAACAACTATATCAAGATCACAAAGCATCGAGACAGACATAAGGTTGTATCCTAAGGACTCGACAAGCATGACTTTGTCCATGTGTCGATCCTTTGTGATTGAATCCTTACCTAGACCCAATACCTGACTTTTGCCTTTGTCGGCAAAGATGATATGCTTCGGATGCGACGGAGATAATGGAGCATTCATCAATAGATTCTTGTCACCAGTCATGTGATTTGTACATCCACTATCGAGGACCCACTCAGTGGCTTTGGGTTGATCATCATGCAAATGAATTAGTGCAACTTACGAACTCATATACTTCATCAGTGAAGAATATGACATCAATTCATCAAATCAATTTCATCAAGCAGAAGAACAGATAAAGTAGTATGAGGACGTGAGAAATGAAAGTTCATTTCTTCATGATTAGCCTGCGTCCTATCAGGCATGCTCAGGTCTCCAGCAAATTCTTCAGACGATTACGTAAGTCTGGAGACCTGACCCTGCAGAAGAGATTAGTTCTTTTTCTTCACCACCCACATCTGAAGGGGTGGCAAAGAGTTCATCACTCTGCGAGCTCCATACGAGAAGGATGGCATAGAAGCCAGTCCATTTCGTTTCACATAAGAGGGGTTAGAGTAAGCATAAGAGTAAGCAGAGAAATTCTTCGAGGACTTATGGACATAATGATTTGAAGAATAATGCACATATCCATAATCCTTAGATCTTCCCTGCGAGACAGACGGGTTAGCACGATGATGTTCATATGAGGACTTTGATCCTTTTGAGGAATATGATCCATGTGAAGAGTTTGCTCCGTATGAGGACTTGGATCCATATGAAGAATTTGGTCTGGGGTTCCTATTCTTCACAGGTGTCGTCATGATGACATTCACCTGAAGATTTTCAAGGCATCTTTTGGGAACCCAGATTTTCTTCATAGGAGGACCGTTCCTACAGTTAGTGCCAACATATCTAGCAAATACTTCACCATTCTGATTTTTGAACAGTTTATAGTTGGAGTCAAATGACTCATCATCAGAATGAGGAGATTCACATGCAAATCCAGATAAATTAGATGGATCAACTGGAGGTCCCTTTGCAGCAACCCATGTAGTTTTGGGGTACTGCTCAGGCTTCCAATATGTACCATCAGCATTGAGTTTCCTCTCAAAGGCAATACCATCTTTCCTAGGGTTCCTGTTGAGGATCTGCTTTTTAAGCACATCACAAAGAGTCTGATGCCCTTTGAGGCTTTTGTACATGCCTGTCATGTATAATTCCTTCAGCCCTGCATCGTCAGTGATACTAGCAATGTCCTCAGATGAGGAATTAATGATAGCAGAGGCATGTGAAGAATTTAAAACATTAGCAGCATTTGAACATTCAGGTGAAGAATTAGCAGATTCACGTTCAATGCACTTCAAGCATGGAGGAACAAATTCTTCCTGAGAAGCGCTGATTTGTTGAGCAAGTAATGAATCACACTCCTTTTGAAGATCTTCATAACTCACTCTTAGCTTCTCAAGTTCTTGCTTTTTTGAAGAAATTCATAAGAAAGCTTCTCATGATCAGATAAGAGAGTGTTATGATGATCTTGAAGGGTGTCATACTTAGTATGAAGTCTCTGAAGACTTTCAGCCAAAGCTTTTGACTGATCCATTTCTTCACCCAACATATCATCGCTCTTATTTAGAATGTAGTAAACTTTTTCCAAAGCTCTTTGTTGTTTAGTGGCAAGGGAAGCAAGTTTGACATAGCTGGGTCCAAATTCATCACCAGATTAATCATCACTAGACTCGGATAGGTAGCAGTCACTTACCTCAGCATCTTTTGCCATAAGGCATGATGCAGAAGATGATGATTCTAGTTCAAATGTCTTCGCTTTGAGAGATTCCTTGAAGTCCTCAAACCAAGGATCATGACATGTTCGATGACCTTCATAGACCTCAGAGAGACGGTCCCAGATGAGCTTCGCATGATCGAGATGCATGATATTCCTGAACTAATTTTGTGACGGACTAGAGCAGATGACATCCTTCGCCGTGAGATTGAGAAGAGTGTACCTGCGAATGTCATCAGCTTCCGCCATCTTGCATAGATCGGTCAGACCAATCTCAGTGACAGTCCATAGCTAGTTGTTCATCGCCATGAGGCGCTTCTTCATCATGGCCTTCCACTTGGGATACTCATGACCGTCAAAGATGGGGCATGTCATTTTCTTCATACCTGCCGTCGACATAACTAAAACTCCAGGCGGTTAAACCAAAATCACACAGAACAAGGGAGTACCTTGCTCTGATACCAATTGAAAGTGCGTTATATCGACTAGAGGGGGGGTGCATAGGAGATTTTTATGAAATTCTTCACTGAGGAATTTTCCGGTGAGGAAATTCCTTAGCGAAGAACTACTAGCAGCGGATTAAGTACTCAAAAGTAAACATAACAGAATACAAGCATAGTCATCATGATGAAATGAAGACAGGCACAGAGTACAGGAAGCGTAAGCACAGGATAACACAGGATGAAGACAAACAGACTGAAGAAATTGAACTGAGGAAATTGAGAAAGTCTTCAGTCAAAGTCTTCAAACACAGATATGAACAAACACACAACGCAGTTATGAGGAAATGAAAGAGTTGAGGGAATAGAACCAATAAGCTTGGTGAAGACAATGATTTGGTAGACCAGTTCCAACTCCTGTCTCAGTTGTACGTCTGGTTGGAGCGGCTGAGTATTTAAACTCGAGGACACACAGTCCCGGACACCCAGTCCTGAGCACGTAGCTCAGGACACCAAGTCCTCACCGTATTCTCCTTGAACTAAGGTCACACAGACCTCGTCAAATCACTCGTGGTAAGTCTTCAGGTGACTTCTGAACCTTCACAAACTTGGTCACCCAGCGATCCACAATTCTTCTTGGATGCTCTAGACCATGACGCCTAACCGTCTGGAAGAAGCACAGTCTTCAAATGTAACAAGCGTCGGATCCACGCAAGATCAATCTCTTCAGTGATGCTCAATCACTTGTGGTTTGTACGTGTTTGGGTTTGGGTTTTTCCTCACTTGATGATTTTCTCTCAAAGTCCTTGGAGGATGGGTTGCTCTCAAATGACAAGTGCCAGTTTCTCTTGGAGCAGCCAACCAGCTAGTGGTTGTAGGGGGGCAGCTATTTATAGCCTAGGGAGCAGCCCGACATGATAAGACATAAATGCCCTTCAATGATATGACCTTTAGGTGGATAGGTATTTTGGGACAACGGGCGCATAGCACAGGAACGGTCAGAATTTTGAGTAGCTAAATCCTCAGGGCTATCATGTTCCTCACTGTGTAGGCAATCCGCACTGGCGAATTCCTAACTCCTCAGTCAGAACAAATTCCTCAGAGACCATAAGAACTTCGTCTCCGTCACTAAAGAATATGACTGGACTGTATGAGATTTCCAATGGCTTCACTCGAAGGGATTGGTAGGTGTAGGATTTTGAGTTGAGCATCACATGGAAAAATTTCCTTAGTATTTCCTCGACCCCCTTTAACAGTACGATGTTTCCTATGACTCAAGAAAGAGAAAATGAAACTACGAAAACAAAAGTCTTCACGCTTCATGTTCCTTGAATGAATACCAAATCTTCAAGGTCACACCAATTTCTTCACTTTCAAAGTCTTCAGAAAGTCTTCCGAAAGCCAAAGTCTTCAGTCGAAGAACTTCATTTTTAGGGGTTGACTTTCTCTGTAAATACCAAACTCCTCATGGACTTATAGACCTGTGTACACTCACAAACTCATTAGTCCCTTAACCTATAAGTCTTCAATACACCAAAATCACTAAGGGGCACTATATGCACTTACGTCCCTTCTTTCATTCATAAACATACCATTTTCATGGTCTAGCAAATATTGTTCTAAAGGATCATTTGGAGGCACGACAATAGAAGCAAGACCAATAATTTCATCTTTACTAGGCAATTCTTTATCATGGGGTTGTCTACAAAATTTAGCAAAATTAAAATCATGAGACATATCCCCTAAACCAACAGTAACAATATCCTTTTTGCAGTCTATCTTAGCATTAACAGTATTCAAGAAGGGTCTAGAAAATATAATGGGACGAAAGTCATCTTGTGGGGAACCAAGAATAAGAAAATCAATAGGATATTTAACTTCCCCATAGAAGACTTCAACATCTCTAACAATCCCAATTGGTGAAATAGTATCCCTATTGGCAAGCTTAATTGTAACATCAATACCTCCTATCTCAGTAGGTGCAATATCATGCATAATTTCTTTGTATAAAGAATGAGGTATTGCACTCGCACTAGCACCCATGTCACATAAGCCATGATAACAATGATCTCTTATTTTAACAGAAATGATAGGCATGCCTACAACAGGTCTATGTTTATCTTTAGTATCGGGTCTAGCAATTCTAGCAGCTTCATCATAGAAGTAAATAACATGCCCATCAATATTATCGACCAAGAGATCTTTAACCATAACAACACTAGGTTCAACTTTAATTTGCTCAGGGGGTGTAGGTGTTCTAGCATTACTCTTACGAACACAACTGAAGCCGGATCATCCGGACCCAGTCATGGATCATCCGGACATACCCGGACGTCCGGACCAGGACCCGGACATCTGGACCTCCCGCAGCCCCTTCGACACAACCAGACGACCCGGACGCCGACCCGGATCATCCGGACCAACATCCGGAACGTGCGAGCGTGCATGATGTTGGGCCGAGGCCCATGTACCCCTTTCACCCCCTTTGCCTGTATAAATAACTCCCCCACTAATTTTCTAGGGTTAGCATGGGTTTAGCTCATTTTAGAGATAGAGCATTGCTCATCCACATCGGATCTACTCCATGAGCGAGACCGCGGCCCCTGTTCGGAGAAGATCCCTTTGGATTCAAGACCTCCTTGCGGAGAAGAACATCAAGACCTGCTCACGGAGAAGACCGACTACCCTTGTATTGTCCCTAGTTGGCCGTGGATCGTGTGATCTCTTATGTACTCGAGGATCTAGCATATGTGTGACCATACCTTGTTGGTTTAGTGATTCTCTTGTGTTTTCCCTCGTGTTTCCCCTTAGTTTCCCCCTCATGTTCTTCGTGTTCATTGCGGGATCCGCTCCTCCCGTGAAAGATCGGCCGATTAGGTTTTACCCTACATCACTGAAGGCCCAGCCGAGCTGGCCGGCCCACTCCAGCGCTGCCTTCCTCCCACGCGGGGAGACCGAGCTGCCGCCCGAGTCCGGCCAGGGCACGACTCCCGGTCTGACCCGGCGCCCCCTCCTCCAAGCAGGCGCGCCCCGGGCCCTTTATATAACGCCGCCCGCCGCCTCCTCCTCCTCACCTCGCACCACCCCACCGTAGCAGCCGCCGCCCGCGCTTGCCGCCACCGCACACGCTCACCGATGCCCCACGCCGCCACCCACCGCCCCGCACCACCGCCGCTGCCACCGCGTCGTCCCGCCGGATCCCGCCGTCACCGCCGCCGGCGATTTCCTCCGGTTTTCCCTCGGTTTTTCTCTGGTTTAGTTTTTTTAGGGTTTTCTCTCGGTTTTCCGATCGGTTCTAAATTGTGGACGCTCGTTCGTTAATCCTAGGTAGCGAACATTTTCATTCGTTAGGGTTTCGTAGGGAATGTTCGTTCGTTAGGGTTTTTCTTTTCTTCTATTTTTCGGCCAGGGACCTATCCGTGATTAATTTTCTCACTGATTACTCCGTGATCTTTAACCCCTTGCAACTTTTTGCCCGTTCGTCCAAATCCAGTGAAACCAACGCCAAAATATTCGTCTTGTTCCCCTCTTTCCAGATAATCAACTTGAACATGGTTTTGAAAATTTAAAATTTGGTTTCAAGAAGATTTGATTTCGAACTTCTTTTGATAGAAGTTTGAGTTTTGTTGCTCCGATTTGATTGTTTCTTTTTGCAAATCGAAGCTCTTCAGTGGAACTTTCAGTTTGGATCTTTTTATTTGAGTTTTACCCTTGCATCTTATGCTTGAGTGCATATGTATGCTATTCTTTTTTCACGATAGAGTTTCCGGATTGCGAAGCGTGCTACTACGAGTCACAGGGTTTTTTAGATCGTCAGCAAGGCAAGTAACACTTTGATCATACCCCTCATTACCCAGTTTTCATGCATTAGTTTCAACCCTCAAACATTGCATGAGTAGGTTTTATAACATGTGGGTATCGGGAAGTAGTTGATGAGGTAGAACCTATTGTCTTTTATACAAACCTTGGGAGTTACTACGTTATGCTTACTGCTATGCTATTCTTGTAGGCGTGGTTTGGGTTTGAGTGATCCATGACAGATGTGAGAGTTTTAATGGTTAAACTTAAGGTGGCTACTTTAATACACATATGGGTGGATTGGTTGAGGCACCATAGAGCACCCAGTGGTTGTCTGGGCACGTGGAGCAATCCAGTGTTGTCCTGGGATATCCCGGAGTACCCGTGTGATCATCCTATGGTTTTTCACCCAGGCTCAAAGGGATCATAAGATTATTCATGCTGGAAACTTCCGTGTGCAGCCACAATCCATTATGGGCTCTGGCATAGTTGAGTATGTTGTGTGAGCTCTTTCAGTGGTAGGCTAGCAGGTGTAGGGGATGTAGGTGGTACTGTCTACCCAGAGTAAAGAGTTAGTGCTTCTAAAAGATTGTGTCTCGGTCATCCGTTTCTCAAACAACATGTAGTGTGAGAAATCTAATGGAGGGGATCAAGTCTTGTGGGGAAAAGCGCGCAAACCTCTGCAGAGTGTATAAACTAATCATGGTTAGCCGTGTCCCCGGTTATGGACATCTTGAGTATCTGGTACTTGAATTATTGATCTGATCTCATCACTCTATTTAGGTTGATGATTTTTTAATTTTGGGATTGAGTTGGAGGAACCTTCTCAATGGTTTCAACAAACTTGTAGTTAAATAAAATATATTCCTTTGTTGTAGGGAAAGACTAGCTTTCTGCAAAAATAACCATAGAGCCTCCACCAGCCAAATATGCATATAGTTTTAGCTATTACATGTTCATTGCTCTATAGTGTTATTTTGCCAGCATATTACATGTGCTGACATACACAGGCTGCAATGTATTATGTTGAAGAGTTTTCAGACGAAGAGTAAGGTGCGCTAGGTCGTTTTCATGCACTCAACTATGTCGTTGGAGTTGATGGACTCATTTTACCTTTGAAGCTTCCGCTATTATCTTAATTAGATGGCCTTCAGCCATCTTATTGTAATAAGCTCTGTTTTGAGACATTCGATGTAATAAGTGTGTGATTGAACTCTGTTATAAATCCTTCAAGTATTGTGTGTGTCAGCATTACCGATCCAGGGATGACACTTATACACAGAGATTTGACCATTTGAGGTCGGATCGCTACAAGATGGTATCAGAGCACACGTTGATAGTAGGACGTGACCACTAAGATGAACCATAGGACACTCTTCTCTACTCATTTCTGACTCTTCTCCACTTTCTACTCTATAGATGGCGGACCCAAGGAACAAGTTTGCTCAACCGGATGAAGACACCCCTTTCGGACGACACTTGAAGGAAGTCACTAAGTACCTGAGCATCGGAATACCAAGCTTCACTAGGACCTACACCACCACTCTACCGGAAGAAGAGCGCTGGAAAAATCGAGTACATGTTCCAGGAAGGACATTCACACTAGTTACTGAGCCCATAGAGTTTTCCTTCGATGCACCAACATGGAGTTTAGGAAAGAGCATGGCAGTTCACATCGCCATGGGACGCATCGGCGAAGTTTACCACAAGGATCTTAAGGACACCATCTACCAGATATGTGGACGTCGAGAGGAGTAATGGGAGATGATTTGCACCAGGAGGGACAAGTCCATTGCAGCCTACATCCAGGAGTTGAACCAGCACATTCGTCGTTAGGAGAAACAGGTGTGCGCCAGCATGATAGACCTGAAGAAGGTGATGACCAGGAACATGGAGCTAGAAGAGGAACTCAAGTCTACACGCGGTGGATACGAAGAGGAAATTGTAGTACTACTGGAGAAGAATGAAGACCTGAAGAAGAAGCTAGGATTATTCATGGGAGACCCTGCGCCAGGAGAGGACAACCACCCCGAAGACTGAATCATCAACGACGACACCGACTCCGACCCCGACAGTGATGATGAATGGAAGACGAAGCTGGAGCAGATATCATGGAGTCTTCTTCCGATCAAATTTTTTAGTCGACTACCATATTATCAGTAGTATTCCCCCATGTATATAGTAGTAGTCCGAGTATTTTGTAATGGTAGCTAGATCGATTTTATGCCCTTGTTTGAATTGATGGTGTGATATGAATGTGTTTGTATCATGTGCATATGGGTAGTGATTTTCTCCTTAGACCTCACTCTATTCTAATCTCTCCCCTCTAAACCTATCAGATGCCTCCGAGACATGACCCCGGATTTGTCTTCCCGCTGGAGCTCACTCAGTTGATCCAACAGCGGAATGCCTTGATGCAGCTACTAGTCCAGAACCAAGGTAACAATAACAACAACAATAACAACCCATTGCCACCACCTCCAGTTGACAACTTAGTCCGTTTTCTGAGGTTGAATCCGCTGGTGTTTTCCAGTAGCACCGAGCCGATTGTTGCTGATGACTGGCTCCGCAGGATTGGAAGGGAGCTGACCACCGCAGGTTGCACAGATGCTGAGAAGGTGCATTTTGCCGCACATCAATTGGATGGACCTGCAGCCTCATGGTGGGAGAATTACACAGCCACTTTTCCCATAGCCAATGTCACATGGGATCAGTTTCAGCAAGCTTTCCGCACAGCCCATGTCTCAACTAGAGCAATGAGTATGAAGAAGCATGAGTTTCACAACTTACACCAGGGAAATCATACTGTGGGGCAGTACGTGGATGAGTTTAATAAGTTAGCTCTTTATGCCCCAGATGATGTGGCCACAGATGCCGCGAAGTAGGAGAAGTTTATGGAAGGGCTGAATGATGAGGTGAGTATGCAGTTGATGGTGGCAACATTCAATAACTATCAGGATTTGGTAGACATGGCCCTTATGATTGAAGGCAAGCAGCACCAGATAGAGAGCCGCAAAAGGAAGTATGAACAAGGGAAGTACAATTCTGGAGCTTAGCAGAAGCGTCGCTTTACCCCGAACTCGGGAGGACACACTCATAACCATGGAGGCCATACTCAAAATGGAGGGAGTTCGCATAACCATAGTGGCCCTAAGAATGGGAATGGGAATGGAGGAAGCAACGGACATAACCGTTCCAACCCAGCAACACCCGCCAGGAAGGATCTAAGTCACATTACTTGTTTCAAGTGCGGGAAGACTGGACACCACACCACCGAATTTCCTGAAGCAAAGAATGGAAATGGCAATGGGAGCTCACTAAAGAAGCCAAAACCTTTCACCGGAGGTCAGGTGAACCACATCAACGTGGAGGAGGTTGAAGATCAGCCTGATGCAGTGATCGATAAGTTTTTGATTAAGTCATTTACCGCACTCGTTCTTTTTGACACTGGTGTATCGCATTCATACATATCAAGGGGATTTATTGACAAGTTTAAGTTGCCAACCCTAGCCCTTTGGTCACCCATGTTAGTAAGCTCACCAGGAGCAGAGTATATGGCCAACCGATGGTGTGATCGGTTACCCCTAACCATTGGTAGCCACGTTTTCCCCTCAGACCTAGTGATTTTGGAGTCACAAGTATTCGATATAATACTAGGCATGGATTGGTTATCAAAGTATGGAGGAAACATCGACTGTGCTAGTAATACAATTTTACTCACCACTCCAAAGGGTAAACAGATCAAGTATGTATCACGACATGCACCAAGAAGGACCCAAGTAAATTCCCTCTCGGGAGTTGTTCAGGAAGAAGTGCCTGTTGTGAAGGATTACCCGGATGTATTTCCAGGGGAACTACCAGGCATGCCGCCGCATCGAGACATAGAATTCTTGATAGAGCTGTTGCTAGGCACCGGTCCAATATCGAAGAGACCATATCAGATGCCCACAAATGATTTGGAGGAAATTAAGAAGCAGATTAAGGAGTTACTAGAGAAAGGTTATATCCGACCAAGTTCATCACCGTGAGGAGCCCCAGTGCTCTTAGTTGAGAAGAAGGATGGATTGTTAAGATGGTTGTTAATTATCTAGCGTTGAACGAAGTGACGATCAAGAACAAGTACCCATTACCGATGATCAATGATTTGTTTGACCAGTTGCAAGGAGCTAAAATGTCCTCCAAGAACGATCTTCGATCAGGATACCACCAGTTGAAGATCCATGAATAGGATATACCTAAGACAACTTTTACCACAAGGTACGGGCTATATGATTACACGGTCATGTCATTTGGATTGACTAATGCCCCTGCCTATTTTATGAGTATGATGAACAAGGTATTCATGGAGTTTTTGGATAAGTTTGTTGTGGCATTCATTGATGATATTTTGGTGTACTCAAAGAATGAAGAGGAACACAAGGAACATCTGCGATTAATTCTCGAGAAGCTCAGGGAACATCAACTATATGCCAAGTTCAACAAATGTGAGTTTTGGTTGAAGGAAGTTGGATTCCTTGGACATGTTATATCAGGAGAAGGGATAGCAGTAGACCCTACCAAGGTTCTGTCTATCACTGATTGGTTGGCACCCACCTCAGTTGGAGAGATCCGTAGAATTTCTCCAAGATTACGAAACCCATGACAGAATTATTGAAGAAGGACACCAAGTTCACTTGGACCGAAGATTGTGAGGACAGTTTTCAGGACTTGAAGAAACGTTTGGTTATGGCCTCGGTGCTGATTCTTCCGGATATACACAAGATTTCCAAGTTTATTGTGATGCTTCACGTTTGGGACTTGGAGGTGTACTTATGCAAGACATAAGAGTTGTTTCATATGCCTCACGACAGCTTCGACCTCACGATTTGAACTATGCCACACACGATTTGGAGTTAGCAGCCGTAGTGCATGCGCTCAAGACCTGGAGACATCTTCTGATTGGAAATAGATGTGATGTGTACAAGGATCACAAGAGTTTGAAGTACTTTTTTGTGCCGAAGGAGTTGAATCTCAGGTAGAGGAGATGGTTGGAGCTCATAAAGGATTATGATACGAAGTTGCATTATCATCCAGGAAAGGCCAATGTCGTAGCAGACGCCTTGAGCTGCAAGAGTTATGCCAATACCCTCGTAAGCGGAGGATTACCACAGGAGTTAGTAGATGATCTCAAGGAACTTCGTTTGGAGATAGTTCCAAGTGGTTTTGTTGCAGAAATGGAGGTTCAGTCTACATTATTGGGAAAGATTCGAGAAGCTCAGAAGGATGATAAGGAAATTGCTGAGATAAAGGAGAAGATGAGCAAAGGAAAAGCCAAAGGTTTTCATGAGGATGAGCACGAAACTTTATGGTTTGGGGATCGTGTTTATGTGCCCAATAATGCGGAGACCGTGAAGTTAATACTTCTGGAAGCTCATGACTCGCCATACTCGATTCACCCCGGAAACACCAAGATGTATTTGGATTTGAAGGAACGTTTCTAGTGGACAGGTATGAAGAAGGATATTGCCGAGTACGTAGAAGTATGTGATGTATGTCAAAGAGTGAAGGCAGAACATCAGAAGCCAGCCAGATTATAGCAGCCTATGCTGATACCCGATTGGAAGTGGGATAAGCTTGGCATGGACTTTATCACCGGATTACCCAGGACCCGATTGGGATATGATTCTATCTGGGTAGTAGTTGATCGCTTGACCAAGGTAGCTCACTTTATCCCCATGAAAACCACATATACAAGTGTGAAATTGGCCAAGATATATATGACCAAGATCGTATGTCTGCATGGAGTTCCGAGGACCATCATATCAGATAGAGGGACACAGTTTACCTCAAAGTTTTGGAATCAGCTGCACCAGACTTTGGGTACTAGGCTAGAGTTCGGTACATCCTTTCATCCGTAGACAGATGGACAGACCAAGAGAGACAATCAGATTCTGGAGGACATGTTGAGAGCTTGTGCGCTAGATTATGGATCTAGTTGGGATGACAATTTACCTTACGTAGAGTTCTCATACAACAACAATTATCAGGCTAGTTTGAAGATGGCACCTTTCGAAGCCTTGTATGGAAGGAGATGCAGGACACCGTTAATGTGGGATGAAGTTGGAGACCGTCAGTTGTTAGGACCAGATCTAATCACAGAGTCTGAAGAGAAGGTTAAGTTGATTCGTGATAGACTGAAGGTAGCTTAGTCCAGGCAGAACAGTTATGCCGATACTAAACGCAAGGAGGTAGTCTATGAAATCGGAGACAGAGCATACCTTCATGTGTCACCCCTCTGAGGATTTAAATGATTTGGAGTTAAAGGAAAGTTAGCTCCAAGATTTGTAGGACCATACCGAGTTTTGGAGCGTATGGGAGAAGTTGACTACAAGTTGGAGTTACCTGAAGGATTGTCAGGAGTTCATGATCTGTTTCACGTTTCCTAGTTGAAGAAGTGCCATGCTGAAATGGCCAATATTCCTCTGAGAGATACAGTGCCCCTGGAAGCAATTCACTTGGAGAGTGATCTAACCTACAAGGAGAAACCCGTTAAGATTCTTGAGTTTGCCAGCTGAGTTACCTGCAGCAAGGTTATCAAGTTTTGCAAAGTTCAGTGGAGCCACCATACCGAGGATGAAGCCACCTGGGAGCGAGAAGAAGACCTACAGAAAGACAACCCACACTTATTCTCTAGCCAACCCTAATCTCGAGGGCGAGATTCATCTTAAGGGGGGTTGGTTTGTAACATCCCAATTTTCAATTTGGATGTTATACATAGGTCATCATATGCATATCATAATTTTATATTCATTTTGGTTGTGATCCTAGAAATCTTAAGCAACTCAAGGACCCACGGAGAGAGTTGGAGGTTTCACAAATTTTCATATTTGAATTTTCTTAAATTTGAAAAGAGGATCAATTTGATTTTAATATTTATCTCTCCAATTATTTCCAATATTTAAAATAAAAAGAGTGAAGATAATATGACTTCTTCAAAAGAGAGGAATAGTGGAGGAGAAATTTTAAAAATCAAATTTATATTTTATTTGCTATTTTATTTGAATTAGAAAAATATGCATTTTTAAAAATTGCATTTTTAGGCCAGAAAAATGTTCACTTTGTCCTAAATATTAGGTTTAGACGGTGAAAATTGTTTCTGGTATTTACTAGAATTTTTTAATATTTTATTAGGTTTTTCTTCCGGGCAAAATTATTTAAAAAAAACTTCCCACCCGACTGGGATGAAGGCCCAGCCGAGCAGGCCGGCCCACTCCCGCGCCGCCTTCCTCCCGCGCGGGGAAGCCGAGCCGCCGGGGCACGACTCCCGGTCCGACCCGGCGCCCACTCCTCCAAGAAGCCGCGCCCTCGGGCCCTTTATATACCACCGAGCCGCCGCCTCCTCCTCCTCACCTCGCCCCACCCTACCACAGTCGCAGCCGCCGCAACGCGCAACCGCTGAGCCCGCCACCGCCGCACGCGCCCGCTGACGCCCCGCGTCGACACCCACCGCCTCGCACCATCGTACCACCGCCTCACCGCCGCGAGCCACCGCTGCCACCACGTCGTCCCGCCGAATCCCGCCATTGTCGCCGCTGGCAATTTCCTCCGGTTAACCGGTAAAAACCCGATCCGGTTTTCCCTCGGTTTTTCTCTGGTTTAGTTTTTTAGGGTTTTCTCTCGGTTTTCTGATCTGTTCTAAATTGCGGACGTTCGTCCGTTAATCCTAGGTAGCGAACGTTTTCGTTCGTTAGGGTTTCATAGCGAACGTTCGTTCGTTAGGGTTTTTCTTTTATTTTACTTTTCGGCCAGGGACCTATCCACAATTAATTTTCTCGTAGTTTAGTCCCTGATCTTTAAACCCTCGCAACTTTTTGCTCGTTCGTCCAAATCCAGTGAAACCAATGCCAAAATATTCGTCTTGTTCCCCTCTTTCCAGATAATAAACATGATCATGGTCTTGACAATTTAAAATTTGGTTTCAAGAAGATTTGATTTCAAACTTCTTTTGATCATAGTTTGAGTTTTGTTGCTCCGATTTGATTGATTCTTTTTGCAAATCGAAGCTCTTTAGCTGAACTTTCAGTTTGGATGTTTTTATTTGAGTTTTAACCTTGCATCTTATGCTTGAGTGCTTATGTATGCTATTGTTTGTTCACGATAGAGTTTTCGGAGTGCGAAGCGTGCTACTATGAGTCACTAGGGTTTTCAGATCGTCAGCAAGGCAAGTAACACTTTGATCATACCCCTTATTACCCAGTTTTTATGCATTAGTTTCAACCCTCAAACATTGCATGAGTAGGTTTGATAACATGTGGGTATCGGGAAGTAGTTGATGAGATAGAACATATTGTCTTTTATACAAACCTTGGGAGTTACTACATTATGCTTACTTCTATGCTATGCTTGTAGACGTGGTTTGGGTTTGAGTGATCCATGACAGATGTGAGAGTTTTAATAAATGGTTGAACTTAAGGTGGATACTTTAATACACATCTGGGTGGATTGGTTGAGGCACCCTAGAGCACCCAGTGGTTGTTTGGGCACCTGGAGCAATCCAGTGTTGTCCTGGGATATCCCGGAGTACCCGTGTGATCATGCTACGGTTTGCCACCCAGGCTCAAAGGGATCATAAGATTATTCATGTTGGAAACTTCCGTGTCTAGCCATAAGCCATTATGGGCTCTGGCATAGTTGAGTATGTTGTTTGATCTCTTTCAGTGGTAGGCTAGCAGATGTAGGGGATGTAGGTGGTACTGTCTACCCAGAGTAAAGAGTTAGTGCTTCTGAAAGACTGTGTCTCGGTCATCCGTTTCTCAAACAACATGTAGTGAGAGAAATCTAACGGAGGGGATCGAGTCTTGTGGGGAAATGTGCGCAAACCTCTGCAGAGTGTATAAACTAATCATGGTTAGCCGTGTCCCTGGCTATGGACACCTTGAGTATCTGGTACTTGAATTATTGATCTGATCTCATCAATCTATTTAATTAATTTGTTGGGTTGATGATTATTTAATTTTGGGATTGAGTTGGAGGAACCTTCTCAATGATTTCAAAAAACTTGTTGTTAAATAAAATATATTCCTTCGTTGTAGGGAAAAACTAGCTTTCTGCAAAAATAACCATAGAGCCTCCACCAGCCAAATATGCATATAGTTTTAGCTGTTACATGTTCATTGCTCTATAGTGTTATTTTGCCAGCATATTCCATGTGTTGACCTACACAGGCCGCAACGTATTATGTTGCAGAGTTTTCAGACAAAGAGTAAGGTGCGCTAGGTCGTTGTCATGCACTCAGCTATGCCGTTGGAGTTGATGGACTCATTTTACCTTCAAGGCTTCCGCTGTTATCTTACTTAGATGGCCTTCAGCCATATTATTGTAATAAGCTCTCTTTTGAGACATTTGATGTAATAAGTGTATGATTGAAATCTGTTATAAATCCTTCAAGTACTGTGTGTGTCAGCATTACTGATCCAGGGATGACACTTATACACAGAGATTTGACCATTTGAGGTTGGATCGCTAAAACCCACCTGGTGGCCTCGCAGACCTGAACCCTGACACTATAAATTCCTATTTTCGGAGAAGAAAATCAAGGAGAAAGAATTATCACGATCCACGAGACGGAGCTGCCACCAAGCCCTGTTTTTCCTCGGGAGGGCAGATCTGGAGTCCGTTTGGGGCTCCGGAGAGGGGGATCTTCATTCTTCGTCATCACCAACCCTTCTCCATTGCCAGCCAATTCTATGATGCTCCCACCGGGAGTGGGTAATTCCTTAGTAGGCTTGCTGGTCGGTGAGGAGTTGGATGAGATTCATCATGAAATTGAGTTAGTTTTGTTAGGGCTTGATCCCTAGTATCCACTATGTTCTTAGATTGATGTTGATATGACTTTGCCATGCTTAATGCTTGTCACTTTGGGCCCGGGTGCCATGAACTCAGATCTGAACCATTTATGAATTCATCATTATATCCATGTTTTAGATCCGATCGTGCAAGTTATAGTCACCTACTACGTGTTATGATCCGGCAATCCCAGAGTGACAACAACCGGGCCCACTCCCGGTGATGACCGTAGTTTGAGGAGTTCATGTATTCACTATGTGTTAATTCTTTGTTTCGGTTCTCTATTAAAAGGAGGCCTTAATATCCCTTAGTTTCCAATATGGACCCCGCTGCCACGGGAGTGTAGGACAAAAGATGCCATGCAAGTTCTTTTAATAAAGCACGTATGACTATTTACACAATACATGCCTACATTATATCGATGAACTGGAGCTAGTGCCGTATCACCCTAGGTTATAGCTGTCCCATGATGAATATCATCCAACAAGTCACTGATCCAATGCCTACGAACTTTTCCATATTGTTTCTGCTAAGTTACTACTGCTATCATCACTGTTATGCTTGCTACAAAATTACTATTATTATTGTTAGTGTTACTATTGCTGCTGTCACTACTATCAAAACTATCAAACTACTTAGCTACTGATCACTTTGCTGCAGATAATTAATATCCTTGTGTGGTTGAATTGACAACTCAGCTGCTAATACCTTCAAATATTCTTTGGCTCCCCTTCTGTCAAATCTACAAATTTGGGTTGAATACTCTATCTTCAAAAACTGTTGTGATCCCCTGTACTTGTGGGTTATCAGCTATGTACTCCAAAGTTCACTCAGACAAGCATCGATGTTGACAAGAGGAAGTGCCTATATTCATTCGATTATCAACCAGCGTCAACCAGTTGTCAAACTCCATCTATTAGGAGAGTGAACACCAAAAATATTGTTTGGTGCATAGCCCAGAAAAATGCAGTCCAGTTGTTGGTCCCAACTTGTGCCTTTTGGTTATCGATAGATATGGTAGCGAACTGTATGGCATGGAGTCTAAAGATTCCAGACAAGTTGGTTGACGCGTATATTCATCTGGCACTTAATCAGTCTGCATGCCAGGGATGCTCCATTTCAGTTGAACTGCACACAAAAATTGGGTGGTTCATTTTCTCAACCGCCTCATTTCTTGTCTGCAATGTAGAATTTTGGCGAGGTACAGGACCAAGATGAGCCAGTAAACTAGTTGGATGAAAGTATTGGCCAAGTTGCTCAAACCTCCCTTGGCACGACGTCACTATTTGAGGATAAACCTACAACCAAAGTTCAAATTGTCTGTGCTGCCTCTTATGTACTCGAAAGTTTACTCGTAGAAGCATTAATTTTAGCAAGCAATACGTCCGACTGAACATCATTTACCATTCTATACCCTAGGTAATTAAAGTTCATCCATGGATGATATTGGCTGTGATCTCAATCATTTGGATGCATAAACATACTAAACATGTGTGTATCTGAACCTTTTTGTGAATTATCTATGAATATCGTCGTGTGATCTATCAATCATTTGGATGCATAGACATGCTGAACTTGTGTATAAATGAATCTTTTGAGTTGTTGATGGGAATGTTGGCTATGAATATGAACATGTCCCGTGAACCTGAGTTTGATATGAATGTTTACCTTTTCTGTTGTACTTGTGTGTGAACTTGTTAGTATGTCTACTGTGGGATTTTTCACGTGTGGGTGTCAATGGCACACCTTCTTCCCGAGAAGAATTGCACCTGCTTTGTTAGGGTAGCAATGGCACATCAACTCTTTTTTAATCTTTTTGCTCTGTCTTCCCCCTCCCCTGCTCAACCCCTGCCATAATGTTTGCGGCCTCAAAACAAACATAGTATTGCGTTGTTTTTGGGGCTTGATGAAAAATTGAGTGATGGTTTCTGTAGGTTGGCCCGCCCAGCAAATGGGCTGCTAGTCCACCACGGACTAGGAGGCTAAAAATACAAGTTGTATGGTGCAGAGGCAAGTAAAAAACGCCATCGAGAGTGTAAGTGCAACTATACCTGGGTGGTTTTGGTAATTCCTAACAACATATAGCTCATTGAATTAATGCTCTTTCAAGATGATTATTTCAGAAAGTTCAATGATTGGCATGGCATGGACTAGGAATGTGGATCCCTCAAATGCTAAGGACACATATTGGCAAAAAGCTCAAGACTCTACATTTTCATTTTAGTGATCCAAGATCACCTTTGAGTCCATAGGAAAAGCCAATACTATTAAAAGGGGATGATGTGTTGCTTAACGGCTTGCTTGCCTAAAATGCTTAGTGATATGCTCCAAAAGCCCTCAACCACTTTCTCATATCCACATATGTCCCAAACCAAAATTCAAACTCGGCCCCACCGATTTGATCTATACGGCACCACTGAGTTCATTTCACAACTACTAGGGAAAACCTTATACACAGAATCTTAGCAGCAGCGTGGTTTAAAAATAGACGCTACTGCTAATTAGCAGTAGCGAGCTCCAGAGAGCAGCGCTACTAATATCTAAGTAGCAGTAGCGCTCTATGCGGAACAAGCGCTACTGCGATATTTGCTAAAGTGTTGCCTCCGGGCTAGATATAGTAGTAGCGACCTTCCGGGGGACGCGCTATTGCTAAAGTACTTAGTAGCACCGTTTTTCTTAAAAACTCGCTCCTGCTAAGTATCACCGCAACTAATTAAGTTTAGTCCCATACTGCTAAGCGAACAAGGTGTTTACCACCTTAAATATGTTATTTCTCAACCTATCTTGAGCACTTGGTCTTCATTGAACTATATCTGTATGATTTGTAGCTGCAATATGAATCCTCGTCTGTACCTATACAGGTACAGTGAGGATTCATGTTGACTAATTAGATTCTACACAAAAAGATCAATGATGACCAATGTATATTTTGATGTTTTCACATTGCTTAGACTTACAGCGTTTTTTCAGGACAAAGCGTTACTGATTTTGGGATAAACAAAACAAATAACTGCTTCCATTAGCAGTAGCATTTTTATGTAAAACGCGCTATAGATAAGTTAGCTATAGCGCGTTTTCCTTACGAGCGCTACTGCTAGTTCGACTTAACCACCACCCCCGGCTCAAAATTTCGCTAAGTCCTCCTTTCCCCCCTGTTCCCCTACCCCTGTCGCGCCGCGCCGCCCGAGCCTGAGCCTCCCCTCACCGCCGCCGCCCGAGCCCGCCCTCAACCTCACCGCCGCCGCCCGCCGCGCGCCGCCGCTCTCGACCTCACCGCCGCCGCCCGAGCCCGCCCAGGACCGCCGCCTCCCGATCCCGAGCCCGCCCTCGCCGCCCCTACCTCCATCGCTGAGCGCCTCCCCGCTACCGTCTCTCCCCTCTCTGTAAGCCCCCCACCCCTCCCCCACCCCCTCTATCTTTGCTTAGTTAGTAGATGATTTTAGTAGTAGTAGATGTTAATTTAGGGTTCATAGATAATGATTTTTAGTAGTAGTAGATATTAATTAGTAGTAGTGATGGTAAACTAGTTGTATAATTAGCAGTAGTAGATGTTAATTAGTAGTAGATGTAGTAGTATATGTTAATTAGTAGTATTAGATGTACTAGTTTCTTTCTATTTATAGTAAGTTTATATTTAGTAAGAACGAGTTGAATTAATAGAACTAGTTTAGTTTTAGTTGAACTAGTTTAGTTTATTTGAACTAGTTGAGTAAGTAAATTAATAAACTAGTTGAATTAATAGAACTAATGTATTTTTAGTAAGAAAATTAAAATAACTAGTTGAACTACTTTATTTTTATAAAGAACTAGTTTTTTCTATTTATAGTATGTTTATATTTAGTAAGAACTAGTTGAATTAATAGAACTAGTTGAACATGTCATATTTGTTGTTATTTTTTAGTTTAAGCAATTATTCGGGATGTACTAGTTGAATTAATAGGGTTATTTCTTTTGCAGAAATCAAGGAGCCCCTCCATCATCCCCACCGACGTCCCCGTCACCGACCCTCTCCGACCTCGAGGTGAGACCAGGCAAATCTCCATGTCAATATGAGTCCTTTATGAGTTTCAGGCACTTGTTTTTCTGGAGTGCCCGGTCATGTTTTGGTTACACCTCTGAGTGGCCTATGTTTTGCCGGAGTGTTGATTAATTTCCGTTCCGGCAAATTTCAGGCGCTCGATATGTCCTTTTTTAGCAAAGGTCATGCCGGATTTTTCCGTGAATTCTGGCATGACTTGTGCTAGAATATGTAGGAAATATCGAGTGGCCTGGATTTTCTCGAAAAATAATGATCTAATTTAGGTTTTTTAGTACATATATTTAATTGTACAAGTTTAATCTTTGAATTATGAACGTAGGAAATGTCGTACTCGGACGACGACAGTCTCCCGGGGGAGTGCAGCTGGTGCCACGACGATCGAGGTATGTGTGATAGGTTCGTTGAGCGGGATGAAGATCGGCGCTTCAGCATTAAGCTCGAGGAGACCTTCGATGTTGAAACGGTACGCAACAGCAACAAGTGTTTTTTTTCGTAATTAAGGATGACTTCAACTATTTCAACGTCTAATTTTCATCTTTTACAATTCGACTAGCTTATCCCATGCCATGTAAGATGCTGTGTATTGGAGAGGATGGGTTTTGAAGACCATGAAAATTTTGAAACAAAGAAAATACACCTAAGGACCCATCATGATATCAATTTTGAAGTAAATCTGTACAATTCTCAGAGCGTAACCCATTTTGGTTGCCAAAATTGGGAAGCACTTTGCAAAATGTATGGTTTTTATGAGGGTATGATTGTCACCATGGATCTTGGTAATCCTGACATCGAGCAAGACAATATGGACATTTGGGTCCTTGTTGATACGCTTCCGATTCTACCGCAATGTGAGTTTCTCAAACATAGTTATTAACTAATTTATATTGTTTATTTCAAAATAGTTGACAGGTTATTTCCATTGACAGCTTATTTTGAATCTTCAAAGAATATGCAGAAGATGGTAGACAAAACCCACTACACTGATGGCTCTGAATTAACTTATAAGGAGAAAAGTCATCTGATTGCTTATTTTACTTTTCTTGAGAATTACAATACCTATTATCGAACTCCTCCAAATTATGGTGAATACATGCCACTAGTGCACGTGTTGAACCACGGTAACTTCTATGGAGATACCCTGGTAAGATTTTTTACTATTACGACATCCGTGCATCTTTTGCATACTTCTAAAACTAGTACATCATTGCTAACTACAAAGTTATTACTATGTTTTTCAACAGGAAATCCCGATGGATTGTGTGCCTCATCTGATGTATCAGAATGGTCGCCTTGCAGTTATGAACCTACAGCCAGGTTAATCTAAGGAGCTCACCTGTGCATATCAGATTTCTAAAACCGGTGAACACATGCTAATCAAAGAATGGAAAAAATGTTTGGACATTCGCAAGGAGGTTCTTGGAAGTAACATTAAGCGAAAGGCAAGAATTGGAGACAGGATAATCTCCATTCTCCATAATGGAGAGTCAGGGGCTATCTTGTTTTTTTCTATTTTACCTTAGAGAATATAGTAGGTCCTAACAGAATGTAGTAGGTCCTATGAGGTACAATATGTTTATTATGTGATAAAATGTGTTAGAGTTGATGACGAGGAGTACTTGTGATTACGACTAGTGACCAATTTGCTATGTGATGTCTCATTGATGAAAATGATGATCTTGAGGAGGTGTTATATGACAATGATGTATTATGATGATAAGTTGTTAATGATATGATGATGATGATATTGATTACATCACGGGTGAAAGAACCACAGATTAGTTTCAAGTGGATGTCCATCCACTTGAAACTAGTCCACGGTTCTTTCACCCCATGATGTAATAACTCATTATGATTTCAAAACAATTTCTAAATTCCTGTTGAATGAAAACTTGTGTAAAGGTGTACGAACACAACATGAAATAAAAAAGAAATAAAATATGAAATAATAGTAGCAGCGCGGGCAGGGAGAAGCGCTACTACTAATTACCAGTAGTGCACCTCCAGGAACACGCTACTACTAAGCCGATTTAGCAGTAGCGCGGGTGGAGGCACACTACTGCTATACGTTAGCTATAGTGCCTTATTAGTAGCGCATCGACCCGCGCTATTGATAGGCCTAAAACCCGCGCTGCTACTAGGCTTTTCCCTAGTAGTGCACATAGCCATAGCCAGAAACCCTAATCAGTTCGATCTCACCGATAGGGATATCGGTCTCACCGAGATGGGATTGCAAAGTCTCTATTTCCCTTAGTTTCGGTCTAACTGAAATGAGCGATCGGTCCCACCGAGTGCGCAATGCAAACTCTCTGTTTCCTTTTCGTAATGTTTCAGTCTCACCGAAATGAGAAATCGGTCCCATCGAGTTTGCCTGACCAACTCTTTGTTTGCCTGGCCAACACTCTGTTTGCCTATTACAAAAATCAGTTCCACCGAGTTCATGTGATCGGTCACACCAAGATTACATGCCCTAACCCTAATGAAATCGGTCCCACCGAGTTGATCATATTAGTCCCACCGAAAATCCTAACATTCACATTTTGAACCGAATCGGTCTGACCGAGTTTGTGTCTTCGGTCTCACCGAGTTTGGTAAATTGTGTGTAATGGTTAGATTTTGTGTGGAGGCTATATATACCCCTCCACCCAACATCCATTCGTGGAGAGAGCAAACAGAACATGCCTATGCTTCTACCATTCATTTTCTGAGAGAGAACCACCTACTCATGTGTTGATACCAAGATATTCCATTCCAACCACAAGAATCTTGATCTCTAGCCTTCCCCAAGTTGCTTTGCACTCAAATCATCTTGTCGCTAAATCCAAATCTATGTGTGAGAGAGAGTTGAGTGTTGGGGAGACTATCATTTGAAGCACAAGAGCATGGAGTTGATCATCAACCCACCATCTATTACCTTTTGGAGAGTGGTGTCTCCTAGATTGGTTAGATGTCATTTGGGAGCCTCCGTCAAGATTGTGGAGTTGAACCAAGGAGTTTGTAAGGGCAAGGAGATCACCGACTTTGTGAAGATCTACCCAAGTGAGGCAAGTCCTTCGTGGGCGATGGCCATGGTGGGATAGACAAGGTTGCTTCTTCATGGACCCTTTGTAGGTGGAGCCCTCCGTGGACTCGCGCAACCATTACCCTTCGTGGGTTGAAGTCTCCATGAACGTGGATGTATGATAGCGCCACCTATCGGAACCACGCACAAAATCTCTGTGTCAACATTGCGTTTGCTCCCTCTAAACTCGTCCGTTTACCTCCATATGCAATGATTTACATTCCGCTGCTATACTCTTAGAATTGCATGTGTAGGTTGATTGCTTGACTTGTGCTAAGTTGCTAAAATCTGCCAAAACATAAAATTGGGAAAGGCTAGGATTTTATTTGGTCAAGTAGTCTAATCACCACCCTCTAGACATATTTTCAATCCTACAAGTGGTATCAGAGCTTTGGTCTCCATTTTCCTTGATTTCCCTAGCTTTGGTGATCATAGCCTTGGTTTCACAACCTAGGAGAGTATGGCGTCTAGCGAGGGAAATTACCACCGTAGAGGCCCTTACTTTGATGGTACTAATTTTGCTAGTTGTAAGCATAAGATGAAAATGCATATTCTTGGATATAATCCCATAGTTTGGGCTATTGTGTGTATTGGCTTGCAAGGTGAATTCTTTGATGGGAGAGAACTGAACCGTGAAGCTAGCGCAGAAGAGTGGAAGATGCCGCAATACAATGCTCAAGCTTGTGATATCCTCTTCAATGGATTGTGCCCCGAAGAATTCAACAAAATCAGCCGTCTTGAGAATGCAAAGGAAATTTGGGATACTTTGATTGATATGCATGAAGGTACCGACTCTGTCAAGGAATCCAAATTGGATGTGCTTCAAAGTCAGCTTGACAAGTTCAAAATGAAGGATGGTGAAGGTGTTGCTGAAATGTACTCTGGGCTTGCTCTCATCACAAATGAGATTGCCGGCTTAGGAAGTGAAGAGATGACCGACAGATTCATCATCAAGAAGATCCTAAGAGCCTTGGATGGAAAATATGATACCGTGTGCACATTGATCCAAATGATGCCCAACTACAAATATCTCAAGCCAATGAAAGTCATTGGAAGAATTTTTTCTCATGAGATGTCCCTCAAGGATAAAGAAGAGCTTCACAACAAGTCAAGTGGTGCTTACAAAGCCTCATGTGATGCTCCTACATCATCAAGTAAAAACAAGCCTTCAATCAGGAATTGAGCCTAATGGTGAAGAACTTCAACAAGTTCTACAAGAGTAGAAGCAAAGAAAGGAGTTCCGAGTCAAGGTCCTACAATGACAAAAGATATTCTAGTCGTGAGCGTAATTGCTACAATTGTGGAAGACCCGGACACTACTCCAATGAGTGTACGGCTCCCTACAAAAGAAGAGAAGACTCACCTAAAAGGAGAAGTAGAAGAGAAGAATCACCTTCGAGAGAGAGAAGGAGTAGGATGATCTTTATGAATGAAGAACCTCTCGCAGAAGCAAGAATTCAAAAATGAAGGACAAGTCATAAAGGAGCTACACAAAACAAAGACATCAAGCTCATGTTGGTGAATGGGTATCCGGCTCCGACTCCGACCATCACTCCGAGAGAAGTTATCACTCCGACTCCGAATATACTCAAGATGAAGGTGTGCCGGTCTAGAACTTGTGTCAACCAACTCCTATGACATATTTGACTCACCAAATGAAGGAATTGGAAGATGCTTCATGGCTAAAGGCCCAAAGATATCACACCCCGAGTATGTTGATTTCAATAGTTATGAAGATGATTCGCTAGGTGATGATGATTTACTTGTTGACAAATCTAGTGATGAAAACTATGATGAACTTGCTATTAATCATGCTAATCAAGATGAAACGAATGATGATGATAAGAAGGAAATTGAGCGTCTAAGGAAAGAACTAAACACTCTTAAGTTAGCTCATGAAACTACCTTGGAAGATCATCGAGGGCTTTTAAAGACTCATGAGAAGCTATGCTTTGAAAAGCTCAATCTAGAGCAAGAGCATGGATTCTTAAAAGCAATCAATGATGATCTTCGTAAGAAAAGTTCTTCTTACATCGCCAATCATATACTCTTGTCTACTTACATGCCCCAAGTAAAATCTAGCAACAAGAGTAAGAAAGATTCTTCTTCTAGTAGTAACAATAATCATGCTAAATCCAATGTTGTTTCTTCTAGTAGTTCTCTTGATTCCACTAATGACTCTCTTAGACAAGTTACACTTGAGCAAGAAAATAGCTTATTGAAGGAATTATAGAGAAAGGTGTTTACAAGAGCCTTGCCAGAAGTAAGCAATTTGAGGAAATTGTACACAAGCAAGGAAGGCACCAGAAGAATCAAGGTGTTAGTTTTGAACGAAAGTTCAATGCCAATGGAGTTGAGTGGGAAGAAGATCAATACCCCAAGACGAAGTTTGTTCCTCAACAGGAGAAGTATGATCCTACTTCCTTCAAGGGGACACAAGCTCAAGATGATCTTCCACCACAAGACCACAAGCACAAAGGCAAGGGCAAGCCTCAAGAGGAGATTGATGCATTTGAAGAAGCTCCCAAGGCCTTGGTCAAGTGGGTTCCCAAGACTACATCAAGTTCTACTTCATCAAGTACGACTAAAACTCCAAGGATTCCCATCAAGTTGATGTGGATCCCGAAGAAGAACTAGAGAGTTCTTGAGGGACTCCGCCAACATACTTCACTCATATAATTTTGGCGAGAACAAGTGCAAACAACTTCCACATCTTGCACTAGTTCAAGGAGTCACAAACCCTCTTGTTGGTAAGACAAGGGACAAGGTAACCTAATGCTTTCATGGACATCATCCTGTGTGAAATTCACTCTATGTCTATGGATATCCTTGTTTGTTCCTTGTGGGACTAACCCATGTAGGTATTGAAAGTGCAACCCACTCCACTGGATTGCTCCAAATGATCTACATCAATATTGAGCATCCACATCTTCAACATCTACATGAAGTCATTATCGACAAAAACCCAAGGTTAGTTCATCCCTCTTAGGGGGGATATCACATCTAGGGGGAGCTTTACTCTAAGAATTGTGCTAAAGCAACTCTAATGATGTGAACACAACAATGCTTTATGTAAAAGTGGTAACCCCACTTGTGCTTAAACAATGAGTATGACCTACGATCAAATGATCTCATTTGACTCCTCAGTCAATATACTCATATATAGATGACCTAGTTATCACCAATTGCTTGATAGATGCTAGAGTGTTTGTGCATGCTTTGCCACATATTTCATTTGTCATTTTATTGTGTGAGCATGTTGGTTGCATATTTTTACTCATTCGAAGACATCCATTTGTTGCTTTGATTGTTTGGATCTTTGTCTTTTGCCAAATGGATGGACAAGAATGCCTAAGAACTTCCTCTAGCTATCTACAATTTTCTCGTGTCAAACTCTATTCATGCTACATCACAAAGTTTGATCAAGTCAGATTCGAACAATCTGTGTGAGGAGCACTCGGAGTCATCGATTCTTAATAGACTTAAACTTCCAAAAACTATTTGTGCATTTCGGTCTGACCGATTCATCCTCATCGGCTGACCGAGTTCACTGAGTTGATCTAGGTTTTCAATCTTGATGCAACCGATTAGAACCTTTCGGTCACCTCGAGTTGCAGTAACCGCTTGCGATTCTACATCTCGGTGCCACCGAGTTTCTCCACTCGGTCACACCGAGAGGGTCAGGATATATATACCGACGGGTCAAATTTTGAAAATTTCTCCAAAACCACTTTGCCCGCGTGTGTCCTGCTCTACCGTCGAGGGTCACCGGATCATCCTCTCATCGCCAGCGACCTCCCGCCGCTGGTCTCCGTTGACGTCAACGGACTTCAACACCGCCGTTGCCGCCATTGCGAACTCATCGCCGAGTTAGGGTATGAGTTTGACCCCTTGTGCATTCTTTTTACCTCCGATTCTAAGCACAAGGTCAATGCCATGTTTTTACCACGTATGAGATCAATCTATCTAGCGAAATCTTCCTTTAGACTAGATTTGATTCGAAAATTTAGGGTTAGGTTTCTGCCGAACTCATCTCGGACCGACCGAGTTGTGGAAATCGGTCTCACCAATTTGGCTTAGGCCATTGCACTTGCACTTTTCGGTGTGACCAAAACTTGCAAACTGGTGTGACCGAATTCAATTCTTAGTGAAACCCTAGCAATCTCAGAGTCACCAAACTGTGTCTCGGTCTTACCGATTTCACTAGTTTAGACTCCAAAAGTTGCTTCGGTGTCACCGGCTTTACAAATTGGTAGCTCTGAAATGCTCTCTGTGGAAAACTAAAACTAAGTTTTCGACTCATCTGTTTTGCAAAATCTCTGCACTTTATGATTCTCATCCATTCTATCTCATCTAAACCATTCACAGGGTCAACTTTCAGTTTGCAGTGTCAACCATGTCTAATCAGAGTGACAGCCAGAACAAGTCTGAGGAGCAGTTGAATCAGAGTGAGGGCACTAGTCCCTCTGACAGTTATGACGATGGCAACAGAAGTACTCCTAGCAACCTACCTAAGGCTGCTGCTAGGCAGGGGAGGAAGAAAAATTCTGAGTCTGAAGATGAAGACTATGTAGCTACTGAGGAGGAGGTCAGCTCCAAGAAAAAGAAGTTTGTCAAGAAAGAGTTTGGCACAACTACTTCAACCAAGCTTGGAATGCACAAAAAGGCTCCTGCAAAGAGAGTGCCCATGTCAAAGGCAGAAAACATGAAGATCAGAAAAGATGCAGGTCTCAGACTATGGAGAGAATCTGATCCATATGATGTGAGGAGAAGGACTACTATGGAGTACAGGTTTCACACCAAGGAGCAGCAGGACTTCTATGAGACCATTCTGCAAGATAAGAAGCCCATTGTCTACAATATGAAGTGGTTGGACTGGAAGTATATTGACAGCAATGAAGACCACTTCCCAGGAGTGCATGGGAGCTTCAAGCTACGTGGGGTAGACAAATTTGTCGGTCAGAAGTTGACCAAGTGGAATGATGAACTTATTATGCAATTCTACTCCACAACACACTTCTATCCTGATGGCAGAATTGTCTGGATGTCTGAGGGTACCAGGTACCAATCGACAGTTGTTCAGTGGGCAAAGCTGATAAATGCCCCTGCAGAGCATGAAGATGACATAGATGTATATGCCAAGAAGAAGAAGGATCACAACTCCATGGCTAACATGTATAAGGAGATTCCTGACAAAGCTTTGGAGACTCACAATATGGGCTCCGTATACTATCTATTGTCTGGGTTAACCACCATGAACACAATCTTGAGGCATACCTTTTTGCCCAAGTCAGGAGATCATATAATGATTAGAGGCCACTCCATTAACCTGTTGCAGTTGTTTGATGTCCCCCAGAAGTTCAAGGTGATGAGACTGATTATTGAGACAATCAAGAGGACAACTGCAGACCAGAAGAGATCATGTGGGTATGCTCCACACATCCAGGTGCTCATCAACTCCAATATGGGCATAGGCACCTACCCGTTGGACAAGAAACATCTTCCCCTGAGGCCTAATTTTGAGGACAACACAGTTGTCATGAATGCTGAAGATCCCACATCTGCAAAGGCTCAAGAGAAGAGGAGAAAGCTAAAGCTGAGAAGGCAGCAAAGATGCCAAGTACTGAAGAGGCTTCTCAAGTGTTCCTCAAGTCAAAGCAAGACCAACTTGGATACCTGATTCAAGCCACCTTAAGGATTGACAAGGGATTGGCCACCCTGACTCAGAACCAACAAAGCCTGGAGAGGATCATTGAGACTAAATTCTATGATCTTGACTTGAAAGTAACATAGATGCATACAATAGTTGAGCAGCTCCAGGAAGAAGCCGAGGAGAGGAAAGGGCATGCTACCACAGACGCCTTTCAGAGAGTGCCAAGAGGATAGAGATCTGCTGCAGTGCCAGTGTGACACAAGAGCAACTACATCAGCGCTTGCATCCATAGCATGAGTGCCACCTCTAGTTGCCACTCCACCAACTCCAACCACTTCAACCAATGCATTCGTCCTTGGAGTCCTCTCAACACCTCCTCCTGAAGATCAAGCCTAGAGAGACGCATATCACTATGCATTTTCGAGCTTTTTGGTAACTTGTTGCCAAAGGGGGAGAAAGTGTATAGATCATAGGCTTCGAGAGAGAGAGAGGTTTGCTTCTTTTGCCTTGCTTCTTGTGCCTTCTTTGCTATTTGGTTGATACTTATTTGTGTGCTTGCTTGGATGATACTTTATCTGTGTGTGAGATACTCGTTTGATCATGTGTTTGATCATATCATACTTTAATGCTTGTGCTTGAATGATGCTATTTTTTTTCTCTTATGTATGATCATTCACTTTGCCTTGGTGATGAGTGCACATTTCATATTCTATTATTTTGAGCGCTCCACGAAGATGTATGTGACATGGAAGAGTAACCCATGATCCTAATTGATTGTGCATTTGCATTCAAAAGAAAATTGTAAATAATGCACAAATTTAGGGGGAGCTCTTGCTTATCACATACTTCTCAAAGCAACAATGTATTTCAATCTTATTATCATTTGTCGAAGCTTTGATCTATATGTTGTCATCAATTACCAAAAAGGGGGAGATTGTAAGTGCAACTATCCCTGGGTGGTTTTGGTAATTCCTAACAACATATAGCTCATTCAACTAATGCTCTTTCAAGATGATTATTTCAGAAAGTTCAATGATTGGCATGGCATGGGCTAGGAATGTGGACCCCTCAAATGCTAAGGACACATATTGGCATAAAGCTCAAGACTCTACATTTTCATTTTAGTGATCCAAGATCACATTGAGTCCATAGGAAAAGCCAATACTATTAAAAGGGGATCAGGTGTTGCTTAATGGCTTGCTTGCTCAAAATGCTTAGTGATATGCTCCAACAGCCCTCAACCACTTTATCATATCCACATATGTCCCAAGCCAAAAGTCAAACTCGGCCCCACCGATTTGACCTATCCGGCGCCACCGAGTTCATTTGACATAGCCATAGCCAGAAACCCATAATCAGTTCGGCATCACCGATAGGGATCTCAGTCTCACCGAGATGGGATTGCAAACTCTCTGTTTCCCTTCGTAACGTTTCGGTCTAACTGAAATGAGCGATCGGTCCCATCGAGTTTGCAATGCAAACTCTCTGTTTCCTTTTCGTAACTTTTCGGTCTCACCGAAATGAGTGATTGGTCCCATCGAGTTTTCCTGACCAACTGTCTGTTTGCCTATTACAAAAATCAGTTCCACCGAGTTCATGTGATTGGTCTCACCGAGATTAGGTTATGCAACCCTAATGAAATTGGTCCCACCAAGTTGATCATATCAGTCCCACCGAAAATCCTAACGTTCACATTTTGAATTAAATCAATCTGATAGAGTTTGTGTATTAGGTCTCACCGAGTTTGGTAAATTGTGTGTAATGGTTAGATTTTGTGTGGAGGCTATATATACCCCTCCACCCAACCTCCATTCATGGAGAGAGCAATCAGAACGTGCCTACACTTCTACCATTTATTTTCTAAGAGAGACCCACCTACTTATGTGTTGAGACCAAGATATTCCATTCCAACCACAAGAATCTTCATCTCTAGCCTTCCCCAAGTTGCTTTCCACTCAAATCATCTTTCCACTAAATCCAAATCTGTGAGAGAGAGTTCAGTGTTGGGGAGAATATCATTTGAAGCACAAGAGCAAGGAGTTCATCATCAACACACCATCTATTACCTTTTGGAGAGTGGTGTCTCCTAGATTGGTTAGGTGTCACTTGGGAGCCTCCGTCAAGATTGTGGAGTTGAACCAAGGTGTTTGTAAGGGCAAGGAGATCGCCTACTTCGTGAAGACCTACCCAAGTGAGGCAAGTCCTTTGTGGGCGATGGCCATGGTGGGATAGACAAGGTTGCTTCTTCGTGGAACCTTCGTGGGTGGAGCCCTCCGTGGACTCGTGCAACCGTTACCCTTCGTGGGTTGAAGTATCCATCAATGTGGATGTACGATAGCACCACCTATCGGAACCACGCTAAAAATCTCTGTGTCTACATTGCGTTTGCTCCCTCTAAACTCCTCCCTTTACCTCCATATGCAATGATTTACATTCTGCTGCTATACTCTTAGAATGGCATGTGTAGGTTGATTGCTTGACTTGTGCTATGTTGCTATAATCTGCCAAAAACTTATATTGGGAACATGCTAGGTTTTTATTTGGTCAAGTAGTCTAATCACCCCCCTCTAGACATACTTTCGATCCTACAGAGAGCCATCCATTGAAGAAAACAAATCGTGTCTGATGTGCTTCTTCAGTCGCGCCGCCGGCACCCTCTTTAATCCAATTCGCTCCATATGGCAGCACAGGATGGAAGTTTCTTTCCCCCACACGCCTATCTGGGGATTGAAGAAGCATGACATCGAATCCAACACCGGTGATGGCTGCTTGTCCAAGTGATTTTCAGATAAGAAACTGCATGTTTCAGAGGCAGAGCATTTAAATCAACAGACACTTTTCAAACATGGATACAAGAATGTTCGAAATTGTAGTCATGGTAAAAAATGGAACTAACAACAAGTTAACATCATGCTGATTAACATTGATGTATAGCACATCTTCATATGATGCAAAGACAAAAAGATATGCTATTTTCATAATGGCCAGACAATGTTTTTTTTAACTTGGAATGGCAAGACAATGTTGAGTGTGCGAAAAACTGGGTAAACTAGGGACGAAATATTGAGAAGTGTTAGATATTTTTGAACTGCACCAGTTGGAATCGAACCTGGGGAGTACAACTTTTGGGTGAGAGGGCTGCAACCACCGGGCTAGTGCAGTATGTTCGAAAGAATGAAGGCATCTTCCCCGGCTCTAGTTCTTTCCCATCCGTGTGCACTTGCCGTGGCGCTGACGTATGCCATTGTCAACATGCTCAACAAACAAGAGGAACTCGGAGAGGACTGTAGATCGAGAGATTGATAGTGGGGACCCACCAGGTCCAAGCCGTACACAAGCAAGTGGCCCATTGGAAAAAAGCTTCCTCCTAATTGTATATTCACGTTGGGGCCCATGGGGTTGTCAACCTTAGTCAATAAACGAAATAAATTTCCAATGATGACTGTCATTGGGGAGCTTTTGTTTCAGGGGTATCGAGGATCTTTTTGTTGTTGTTGTTGTTGTTGTTGTTGTGGGAAAGGGGTATCGGGGATCTAGCTGGTATCATTTTTTTCCAATGGGTGAACAAGTATCAGCAAGGCCTAGGTTTTTTAACATCTGTAGCCCACGACATATGGAGACAGTGGTTTGAACTTATTTTTTGAGGTCCATACCGGCCTATGGGCCTCCCAGCGTAGGTTTTACTTTTTCTTAAAGATCGGCAGCCCAATGTATTTTTTTTAATAAAACACAGATCTCTGTTCTATTTATCTATATATAAGAATAATAATGTTATGTATAATTTATGTTTTCCCTTCTAACCACATTATATATATATTTATATTATTATCGTATATTTTATAGAGACTTATATATGCATTATAAAAACATCCCACGTATTATTAACTTATACAAGTAAATGTTTAACAAAAGTTGGCAAGGAAAATCCTGGTTGTTTTGACTCACTGGCAAAGAAAATTCTGGTGATTGCGTACAAAATCTTGCGAAGATTTTAAGGACCAATGTAATAATAATGCGCCCATTTTTGTTTTGAGCAATAACTCGCTAATTTGTTAATTATATATAAAAAATGTGCTGCTCCGGTTTATTTTTTGATATTAATTACTCCTTCTAACCTAACATTATGTATAGAACGAGCCCAGCTAATTCGTGTATTTCAAGAAAGTGCAAAGGGGCTGGGATTTCTTAGAAAATATTAAATGGGCGGCATTGACGCGAAATTATTTGTTCACCCAGCCCAGCAAATGGACTGTAAACTCTAGAAAACATGGGTTAAATATATGCCACATTTTTGTAGGCTGACATGTGGGCCAATAGGTCGAAGCCTACGCAAGGCGTTGTCAACTAGGTCAACAAATGATTATGACATCCATAGCCATTGGATTTATGTCCAACGGCCGGCATGCACCTTCAATCTCTCGTATTCTTCCTCCAGCATCGCCAGGACCGCCTCGTCCAGCCTCCGGCAGCTAGCGGCTCTGCTTAGCACGCATCGCTGTGAAGAGATACCCCACTGCCGGCCAGGCTATCCCTCCACCCCTCCACCCCTCCTATTTATTCTCCACCGACTGCAGCCCCACGCCGCACTAGAACTAGTTATAACCCTTGTACTCCTCTCAATCTGTGAGTCCACTGCCGCGTCTTCCCATCTTTGGGTCGTTCCCGTCCGGGGCCTCGCCGTCGTCCACCGCCTCACTGCACTCGGTACGGCGTGGTCAACAAATGAGAGTCATCAGAAGAGGACTGTAGGTAGAGAGCCTGATGGCTGGGACCCATGAGGTCCATGGTCGCACACAAGGAAAGTGCCTCCTTATTAAGCTGAAAAAACTGTTTCCTCCCCCTGATGGCTGGGACCCACCGGCTGTATCTTCGCACATAAGTAAGTTCTTCCTTGTTATGCGAAAAAAACTATTCCTCCCATTGACAGCTAGGACCCGTCAGATTTGGTGGCTGACTTGTGGGCCTACTAAGCGGACGTGTACGGAGGGCTTTGTCAACTTAATCAACAAATAATTATAGTAGCTGGACCGTTGGATGTTAATCCAACAACTGTGTTCCTTCTTCAACCTCTGTTCTTGCTCCTGTCTCCCGTGGGTGGCAGTGCTGCCGCGCACCCGAACCAGTCAAGTTTCCCACACCTCTCCATCTGCGACTCCACTGCCGCATCTTCCCCATCTCTGGGTCGTTCCTGTCTGGGGCCTCGCCGCCATCCACCGTCCTTGGTGTGCTCGGCACGGTGTGGTCAATGTGGTCAACAAACGAGATTCATTGGAAGATGACTGTACGTGAGAGGCAGACAGTGGGGACGCACCACGCCCATGGACGCATGCATGCAACTGCATTCTTTTTACCCTGAAAAATAATGTTTTCTCCCCCTGACTACTGGGACCCACTAGCTACATCTTCGCATGCAAGGAAGTGCGTCCTTATTACGGGCAAAAAAAAGATTCCCCCTGACTGCTGGGACCCAGCAGCTATATCTCCGCATGCAAGGAAGTGCGTCCTTATCCTCCCTGATAGTTGGGACCCACCCGGTCAAAGCGTACGCACCATTGTCTGTCATGTCACGAACGTGTACGTACATACTGGTCGATCAATCGCTCTGCAACGATGAACCGTGGCCGAGTAAGTAGCGGCATATGTCATAGTAGAGCCCCCACGTAGCAGTTCAGGCTGTCCCGTCTAATCCGTGTACACATACATACAACCACACGGCGAAAATACGGCCACACACGTACATACGGATGGGGTCTTGAATGCCTACTCGCGCATACGTACAGCCAGGGCTCGTGTACATGGCTGGGTCGGAACGGAGAAATTGCATCTTCGTGTTCATTGGGAGTCAACCGGGTTGGACGGAACAGTCGATCGAAACAAGGCCTGGCGTACCACAGAATGGAGGAAACGGCCTTGTGTTCGACCGGCCACGGTCGAAACGGGATCCTGTTTATCAGGAGGGGTCTGGCGTACCGCAAAACGGAGGAAACAAACTTCTCTTGGACCTCCTATGGTCGAAATGGGGTCCTATTGATCGGGAGGGGTGTGGCGTACCGCAAAACTGAGGAAACGGACTTGTGTTGGAGCACTACGGTCGAAACGGGGGTCCTGTTCATCGGGAGGGGTGTGGCGTACCACAAAACGGGACTCTACGGGATACCGTTCATCTCTACTGTCGACTGCCTCCACGGGCTACTGTTCATCCACCGTCGACCTCCTCCAGCCTCCACCTGCGACTGTTCATCCACGGCGTCTTCCCTCATGCCTCCACCAGCTATTGTTCATCCACGGGCTCCTGTTCATCCAGCCTCCACTACTTCTCCACCGGCTACTATTCAACCAACCCTCTCCATGGGGTCCTGTTCAACCACCCCTCCACGGGCTACTGTTCATCCAGCCCTCCACCGGCTACTGTTCAACCAACCCTCCACGAGGTCCTGTTCATCCAGCCCTCCACGGGGCCCTGTTCATCCACCCCAACCGGATCGATCGGGGTCCTGTTCATTCAGTGGCAACGAGCTCTACTACCACGGGCTCCTGTTCACCCACCCCCACTGGGAACTATTCATCCAACTCCCCCAACGACGCTCACTGTTCATCAAGAGGCAGCATAGAATGACTTCAGTTAGCAGCAGTAGCAAAGGAATCATTCTGATTCAGTTAACAGCAAGGGATCGATCGGGGTTCAGTAACGTAGCTAGTACAATCGCTCAGGTTTAGTTAGATCCCAACGCCTCGGTCGGGTTCAGTTAGAGCTCAACGCCTTGCACATACGCGCGCACGTGTACATGAGAAACGCGCAAACCTCGATGCATCGCTCGGCCCCGACCACCCACCGTAACTAGGAACTCCCCAATATTTTCCTCGCCCTCACTTCTACCATGTTTTTTCCGTCATGGACGGCCCAAAGAATGTCATGCAGCTGCGCCTCCGGCCCGCCCAGGACGAAAAGCCCATTTTGTGTCATGATTTTTGTCATAGAAGTAGGAGCCCACCACACCTATGGTGATACAGGGTTTTGGCACAATTATCGTCATAGAAGTGTCATAAGCATGATAGAAAAAATTTCATTCAGCCCAAAATGTCACAGATGTGTCTTTTTTGTAGTGTGAGGAATTGTAGTTTCTTGAAGAGGTCACAGTTATAGTATGTTGGCACGAAACATGCTCTCATGACATCCTTCATTTGATCCCAAGTTGTGATTGGTGGTTCACCTCTTGCTTGTCAAAGCTTAATGACTTGCTCCAACCAAATGAGGACATAGTCTTGGAACTCAAGGGATGGCATGGCGATCTTCTTATCTTCCTCATAGTTGTTCAAATGAAAGATCTTGTCAACCTTCAAAGCCCAGGAAAGTTACTCTTCGGGATCATTGCTTCCGGAAAACTTGGGCATGCTAAACTTGAGTTTGCCGTAGCATTGCTCTTCATTGTGCTGGGGTAGAGGGTGATGACATCCATGACGAGGAGGATTGTCTCCCTCAACTTGCTCTTGGCGTGGAGGATTCCCATTGTCTTGTTGCTCTTGACGAACTTGTGGTTCTTGTCTAGCTTGTGGAACTTGTCGGTGCAATCATGCTTGCTAGTTCCTTTCTTGAACTTTGTCGCGGAATGCTTCTTCTTGCTCACATGTATGTCGGTTGGGTGCGACAACGGCACGATTTGTGTCTCAGAGGGACGTTCGTGCCTCAAGTGCTTGAGATTCTCGTTGTTGTTGTTAATGGAGATCTTCGACGTCTTGCTCGTCTTGGTGTTGGCGTGCTCGCTCTTCCTCCTGTTGGCGTAGGCGTTGCCGTTCTTGTGCTTGCGTGAATGTAGCTTGATTTTGACGATGTCGATGCTCTTGCGCTAGAAGTCACTCTTGAGTATCGGTATCATGTAGAAGATTGTGGTTTGCTTGCCGGTCTTGGCGCGCGACTCGACATAGAGTGTTCAACATCGGTGTACTTGAGCCGGATATGGTGTCATCGGAGTGTCGACTCGAGCAACTCTGTATTGAGTATGGTGAAGTGGTAGAAGAGCGGTTGACCAACAAGGCACGAATCTCGTCCATTCTTGCACTGTTCTCTTGTTTTTGTTTGTCGAGCTTGTTGTCAAAGTAGTTTTTTATACGTTGCTCGGAATGTCGCAAGTCGGTGGCGAGATTGTCAATGCGGTCTCTCAATGCTTGTTGTTCTTGATGTAATGATCTTTGTGTGCTGAAGAGGTGGTTCTTGGTGATGAAAGTGTTCGGGTCCTCGTCTTGCTCGATGAAGAGTGGGTTCGTAGAAGTAGTAGGCCTATCCATCATTCCAAGAAAATGTGAGAGTGGAAGAAAGGAAGAACAATACCAAATGTACCTTGACCGATATTGAGGATGGATCAAAGATCACTCAATAATGTAACAAGGAAATAACACAATTGGCACCGTATCTCGTCAATATGTCACACCTACACAAATGAAGCCTTTGGTGTAGCTTGGTTAGGATGGTGGCACAAAATTTGATGCGAATGTTAGTAAGACTCAATAATGTTGAAAAAGATTTACAAATTTACAAATGCAATAAGCAGGCCAATAGCAAGATATGGTACACGGAAACACACGCACGGATAGATAGATGGGGTCATGCGACCAAGGAGTGAACCAAAATGTGGAATCCACGAAAATGCTCTTGTTGCACAATGCTAGAGAGATGCTAGATCAATTATACAATAGGCGGATACAAAACTTGTGCACAACCTACTAAGCAAAATGCAACGACTTCTATCCCAAGTATGCTATATGTATGGTGTTCCTATGATATGATCCAAGATGATCGAGTATGACAATCTTAATGTAGTATGATGCTATGGCTCTTGCTTAAAATCTCTTTGCTTATCTTTTCCTTATGCTTAAAAGCTTGTTTGGATCTTTCTCTTTTGAGTTCTTTATTTGGTCTCTTATGCAAAATTTCAGGAACCAAGATAGCAATTGTGTATATGCGATGACAACCTTGTGACACAAAAGATGATACCAAGATATGTATACCGATATGATATGGTATGTATGCAATGGGAGCTATGATCACTAATGTGCACAAGTAATGTTGCCGGAAATACTCAATGGCTAGTCTCGATAGGAAAGGTATGCACAATGGGCTATAGGGTTATTAATGCAATGGCAAAGGAGTAGAGAAAGATGTCGTCGTAGTTACCGTCCTTTCCTATGGTTGAGGGTGTCAAAATTGTTGAGCGGTTGTGGTTGATGACGAGTCCATGGCGAAGATGAGCGGTGGTGATGTCGATGTCGAACCGTCCCTAAGTGGCCGAAATGCGTTAGGAAACAGAAACCGCAACTCAAATTCTCAAAGAACAAAACATGTCAAAATTCCGGAGTTGGGAAACGGGTAAGCTATGGTGGTTGCGGAAAGCGGTGGTGGTATGCAAGTGCGTATGCGGAAGTAGATATTGGAGTGGCAATGCGGAAGTGTTGGCAGTGGCTGAAAATTTTTAGGCAAAAAAATCCAGTTTCGTTAGGAAACGTCAGACGCCGGTGGTGGTCAGACGACTGATAGTTGTCAGACGTCCGTAGATTATCAGACGTCCAGTGCTTGGGCAATTTCGGGCATAGAATGAACTTCTAGGGTCCGTGGTGGAGGGGCAAAATTTGGGCAAAATTGGACGAATTTGTGGATGGAAAGGGGGGAAATGATGGGGGAAAGCTAGATCTACCTGCTACACACGAAATCCACTGATCAAATCCAACAAATCACAAAAACAATTCGGGCTATTTTTGGTGGGGAATTTTCGAATTTGGGGAAGAACACAAGAAAACAAGGCTAGAAAACAATGGAAGGGACTCCAAATTCGTGATCAACCAAGGCTCATGTTACCAAGATGATGTAGGGTGGAAACCCTAGGGACGATCTTTCACGACTGGGGAAGATCCTATGAAGAACACAAGGGGAAACATGAGGGAAAAACGAGAGGTAACACTCAAATCAACGAGAAACGATCACACATGTGCTAGATCCATGAACATAAAGAGTGATACAAGATTCAAACGCAACAAAGGATGGTACAAAAGGTCTTCTCTGTGAGGAGTTCTTGAGGGGTCTTCCCATGATGGTGTCTTGAATCCACTTGGGGGACCTTCTCCGTAGAGGTCGTGAACTCCGATGGAGAAGTTATCAAGTGGATGAGCAAAGCTCTATCTCTCAAATGAGCTAATCCTTTGCTAACCCTAGAAAGAGGGAAGAGGAGGAGTATATATAGTATAAGTGGACGGACGGGTACATGAGCCTCGGCCCAACACACTGTCAACACATAGGCGTCAGACGTCCGACATCTACCGGAGGTCCGGTGGCTCGTGAGGGTCCGAACGTCCAGTACTTGTCGGAAGTCCAACGTTTTGGCTTGGGATGGTCGGCGTCAGATTACCAGCCGGCGTCGGACGTCCGGGGGCGTCGGTCATTTGGTTGTCTCTATACTTCTGACGTTTTGGTTCTATGATGGTGGTGTCGTTCATTCGGAGGGGCTCGATCGTCCGGGGGCTGGAGCGTGTCGTACGTCCAGTCGGCGTCGGTCGTTCGGCCGCTGGATCATGCGCAGGCTAGGAATCGGCTGGTAGGCTGAAGGTCCTAGGCGTCGAACGTCCGACGAGTACCAGTTGTCCGGTGACTGTAGATTCCTGGTAGCTCTTCCTCTTGGTCACTGTACTTGGTGTCCTCGTCGTCTTGTCCGTTGGGTGTAGCTGTCCCTGGGCTTTCTTCCAAGTACCTGATCACACATAGGGTCTCCGCTTGAGGTAGTAACCATGTCTCATATGTAGAAAGTGGTAGTGCAGAGAGGCGTGAGTTCACCTTATCTTTGATAGCCTTTGCTCGAGCTCTTCTCATTGGTCCAAGTGGTGTCGCGGGAGACATAGGTAGGTCCATGGGGTGACCAAAGGATGCTCTGCATCATCCCCCCCCCCCCCCGGGAAAGATCCGACCTCGGATTGAAATCCTCATCACCATGGTTGGGAGAGAGATCTTTGACATTGAAGATATCGCTCACAGAGTACTTGTCGCGTGGTAAGTCGATCTTGTACGCATTGTTGTTGTAGCGCTCGAGCACCTTGAAGGGTCCGTCGGCTTGTCGTCGTAGCTTGGACTTGCGTTCATTGTGGAAGCGTTCCGTGCGAAGGTGTAGCCATACAAGATATCCAATGTTGAATATCATGGGTTGCTTGTTGATGTCGTGAATCGTTGTACTTGGCGCTCGATGGTGTGCCTTGTATCTTCATGCATCTTCTTGAGATAGTTCACTCATGCACTCGCGTCCATGTTGACACGCTCTTGTAACGAAAGGGGAAGAATGTCCAACGGGGACAACGGGTTGAAGGCATAGATGACCTCGAAGGGGGACAACGGGTTTGAACGAACTTGCCTTTTCTCTCTGAATGTATAGATTTATCAAACGATTTTCTTTTAAAAAAGCGTCTATGGGTTTTAAATAGAAAACACTCATCGCAAATGTTTTAGTTAGAACACCCGTATGAAAACCCACATTTTCCCCAGGAAGCCAAGGGAAAATGTGTCGAGCCAGATTTGTGCAGCTCTTCATCGCAAAAATTTTAGATAGAACACCTGTTTGCAAAAGTGAGAGATATGGTCTTCCCCAGTAAGCCAATGGAAAATTCACCGCGCAGGATTTGTGCATCTCTTGAACGCAAACAGTTCAGATTGAATATGGTATGTAAAGCGATACTTCGGCGCTAAGCTAAGAGAAAATCTGGCACGCATGATTTGTACATCCCTTCAACACAAACGGTTTTTTCGGATGACGCATATGCAACCACGTACAGACAATTTGGTAAGCTTTGCATCTGCCATATTGGGTATATTGCCATTTGTGAAACTCGAAAGATTGACATTTGTTGATTTAGTAACATCACCCTTTGTCATCCTTGTAACACTGCCATTTGTCGAAATATGCAGCTAAAAATCACTAGCACTATCTAATTTTTGCAACTAATATTCAGTAATTAAGCATAGATTCCATTCATAGATTAAGCGGTCATTCTTTATACAAACAGTTCAACTTGACATCTGAACCGACCAAACTTTTCCCCAATTGTTGCCAACCACGTACTGAAATAGCTAGTTCAACTATATATACTAGCTAATTTTAAGTATCTTGTACAGTTCCACCACATCTATAGTCAGATGAACTGAAAAAATAGCCCCTAAATACTACTACTATTATGGAGGGCTTTGTACTACTTTCGGCAGCCTCTCCTCTACCGAGCGCGCTCAGTAAGAGGCAGAGGAGGAGGAGCCTACCGACGAGCTAGACAACTACAATACAGTGACTGCCGCTGTTGCACCTTCAGCGACGCTCACCTCGAAAGCCCTCTACCACTCCAAACAACCCCTCTCGAAGCGGCAGGACTCCTCGTAGATCTCCTGATTACTCGCCTCTGCGGTGCTGTGTGCTACGACCACGGCGGCGGTAAGGCTCTTTGCGTGCTCGACGAGGCGCTCCTTCTCCTCCTATAGGAACTCAATGTAGCGTGCAAGGTCGCTGACGCACGTGCGGGCCTCCACCTCCGCGTCCCGCCTTCGGGGGCGGTGGCGGAGCGGGTCATGAACCCGGCAGTCGACAGTGGGATGGCGGCCATGATGGCCGACGATGGGGTGGCGGCCACCACCACCACCTACCACCTTCGGGCCACGATGGCGGAGCAGGTGATGGCCATGGTGGCTGGCGGAGGGGTGTCGGCTACGAGGACCACCTCCTGCCTTCAGGCCGTAGTGGCGGAGTAGGCGATGGCCCTGGCTTTCAACGGATGTGGCGGCCATGACGACAAATGGTGGGGTGGCGGCAACGGCGGCTGGCAACAGCTACCGATGGGCAGCGGCGGCATAGTGTGTGGTGGGTGTTTCGTGCACACCCAACAGGGAAGCCACGCGCACTACACTATGCCGGGGACTGCGCCGCCGCTGCGGTGTAGCCTCCCAGCTGGAGATGTCCTTCGATGACGGCGGAGTGGCTGAGCGATGATGACGGACCGGTGCCATTGGCGATTGTGGGAGAAGCAGACGAGATAAGCTACATAGAGGGAAGGGAAAATGCCACGCAGGACTCGCCGGCCGTGAGGGTTTATACAGCAGGCCGGTAAGCATTGGGATTTTGGGGGATTTCACCAAGTCGGGCAGGAAGCTTGCGCGGGAACCTGTGCGGTTGCGTGGGAATGGGCTCACCACCGTTTGTCCAAAAGAACGCCCCCGAGCGCTGCTCAAGCTTGCGCTCTAAGCCTTCTGCGGCAGCGGAGTAAAAAGACATGGGAGAGGAGGACGAAAGGACACATACACATACAGTTAATAAAAAACGTTTTCGATTAAATTACCTACTACCCCGACCTAGTTTATAAGTCGTGTATGTATTTTTGTGCCAAATTTTTACTAGATATTTAACTAATAAAATACAAATGCATGTCGCCAAAGATTATGTTGTTGGATTCGTATTTGAACATAGTTTCCAATTATATAATTTTTATAACATGCATTAACATTTTGTTCGTTAAATTTAAGATCAAAATATGGCACAAAATATAAAGGGGATTAATAGACCAATACGGAGGTAGTAGCACACGACCGCTCTCTACGCAGCGACGCAACTGCTGGCCGGCTTGTAGACGACCATTCCCTGCATGTTTACCTGCTCTATGCGTGTGGTTGCTTGCGGTTGAGGCGGCAGTTGCGCGCTCTGCTCTCGCGTCCCACCAGGCGCTCTGCCCTCGTCCCTCCGTGTGCGCTGCCAGTGTTTGGAGCCAGCACATGATCACGTATGTTCATGCTGCCATTATGCATGCGGTTGCACCAGGCACGGCGCCACAATGTAGTTACCCGCTGCAAAAACTACCATGTGGATGCGCCGATAATCCAGGCCGCCCGACCCCTATTTATTCCCATGGCCATTTACCTTCATCTCTCGCGCCACATGACACAATAAGCACACCCACGATGATACATACAGAGAGGACATCCAACGGTTCCAATGGCGCTCCCCGTGGCTTCAATGGCGCTCCTAGCGGCCGACGATGACAACGAGGGGGGGGGGGCGGCAGTTCATCACGCATCACATAGTGGACACCCACGTGAGGGGGAAGGCCACTCAGTGGTGTACATGAACGAGCCGGTCTCTGTGAAGAGCTCCATCCAAACCATGGAGTAGTTGCTTCCTGAGGACAAGTACAAAGTGGTTGACTTCGACCTCGAGTACACCTGCGGTCGTGCCGGGCATGATCAGAAGGTTGTCATCTCCCAGTTGTGCATGCGACATGACGTCCTCGTATACCACTACCACCTGGCCACAAGGCCTTGCCAGTGTTTCTCCAGGTTTATCAACATCTCCGACTACAATTTCGCTACTGTGGACACCACCAACAATCTAAGTTTTGGGCTTGAAATGCCAGAATCTTGTCAACATCCAGGACCACTATAGGGTCTGGGGAAACAACAATAACAAACAGAACTCCCTGGTTGACCTTGCCTCAGCCATCATTGACCCCTACTACATGAAGATGAAGGATGAGAGAAAGAAGGACAAGAACGCCTGGCACAGTGTCTAGCATGAGAGACTGGATGAACAACACGTCAAGTTTGAGGCCAAGGACGCGTACACAAGCTACGAGATGTACAGGCGGATCGTTGACATGAGGAAGCGTCTTCTTCCTACCCCAGACGAGGGATCATACCACATAGTAGTGGTGGGTGCATCACAAGGAGTAGATGAATAAACGATCGTTTCTCCTAGTTTATAATGCATGCAATTGTTTATTGAGGTGTGTGCAAATGATCTGTATAGTCACTTATGTACTTAGATGTTTATTTCAGTTATATATATGTTATTCTTATGTAGATAGAGCAAATCACACGGCTCATTAGCTGCAATTGTCTGTGTTATTATTGGTGTTCGCAAACATTTATGATTACGGACCTGTTTGCCGCGTATGACACACATCTTGTTCAGTTAAATTGTTTCCGTTGTCTTGGCTCATTGCAAAATAGTTCATCTGAGTGAACTGTATGCCCTCCATCGCACACCTTGATCTGGCTGACCGTTTCTATTGTGTTGCCTAATCACACATAGTTCATCCTAGTGAACTGTATGCCGTATATCACATAGACCCTCATCTAGCTGCCCATTTCTGTTGTTCTGCCTCATCGCAAACAGTTCTCCCGGATTAACCGTTTGCCACGCATCGCACACACAATCTAATCTGAACCGTGTTTGATGTCACCGGCATCGCAAACTTTTGTATTTTTTGACGGTTTTATTACATCACCGTTTGTGATTAATACGTCGCACACAGTTTCGTTGAAGGGTCTCTAATTGGACTGTCGCGTTTGGGCCAACCTGCAGTAGTGATCTCCTTTCAGTAGCATATGGAACAGGCTTCACACCTCAGACCCACCTCTGTTATATAGCACACATGATCTTCTTTTGACGTAGAGAGGGAACCACATACTTTTGCATCTTATTTTCATAGCGAGTCTCTCGGTTGGAAGATGTTTTACTTGACACTAATGGAGGAACGACAAGAGCACCTGGGGTGACCATATCAGGAATATTCAAGAACAAGTCCACTCACACATCCACTAGACTCAAATCCACACAAGATCCAAAAGGTACATGAACAATCAAAGGGAACAAATATACAAGGTAGAGTTTATACCAAATCCAAGACGATATGAGGCCTTAATGATCTAGGGAGATCATTCACCCTTAGGAAGTCTTGATGATCCTATAATGGGGATCCTTAGGAGGTCTTGATTCCACAAGATGGAGATGAAAGGAGCAAAGCTATCACTAATGTCTCAATATACTTTGCTAACCCAAATTTCGAGATGGAGAACGAGTACTTATAGCCTAGGTGCGACCTGAGGGAAAATGGGGGTACAAGAGTCATTTGACCCAACATGCACACATGCATCAACCGGACGGTCCGGAAACTCGAGGTAAAGTGTCCGGGCACCCGGGGGCGCTTGGGAGGAGGAGGCCGGGCACCCGAGGTGGCAGCCAGGAGGGGGTGGGCACCTGGGGTGGCACCTAGGTGGGGAGAGAACCCGGGGTACTCAGGGGCTCCGCCCTCTGGGCTGCAGCTAGCCCGGGCAGTCGGGGTAGAGGTGTCGGGCACCCAGGGCAAAGGCCGGGCACCTGGGGTTGGTCAAGGCCAGGCACCCGGGGTGTCCAGGGCCCTTGCCACCCCGTGGCCGCGAGGCCGAGCATTTGGGGTGTCCAGGGGTGAAAGTGCAACTATCCCGGGGTGGTTTTGGTAATTCCTAACAACATATAGCTCATTGAACTAATGCTCTTTCAAGATGATCATTTCAGAAAGTTCAATGATTGGCATGTCATGGACTAGGAATGTGGATCCCTCAAAATGCTAAGGACACACATTGGCTCAATCTGAAGACTCTACATTCTCATTTTAGTGATCCAAGATCACATTGAGTCCATAGGAAAAGCCATTACTATTAAAAGGGGAAGAGGTGTTGCTTAATGGCTTGCTTGCTCAAAATACTTAGTGATATGCTCCAAAAGCCCTAAACCACTTTCTCATTTCCACATATGTCCCGAACCAAAAGTCAAACTTGGTACCACCGATTTGATCTATCCGGCGCCACCGAGTTCACTTGGCATAGCCATAGCCAGAACCCCTAATCAGTTTGGTCTCACCGAGTTGACATGTCGGTCCCACCGAAAAGCCTAACATTCACACTTTGAACTGAATCGGTCTGACCGAGTTTCATGATTCGGTCCCACCGTGTTTGGTAAATTGTGTGTAATGGTTAGATTTTGTGTGGAGGCTATATATACCCCTCCACACACTCTTCATTCGTAGAGAGAGCCATCAGAACATGCCTACACTTCCAGCATACATTTTCTGAGAGAGAGCCACCTACTCATGTGTTGAGACCAAGATATTCCATTCCAGCCACAAGAATCTTGATCATCTTTCCACCTACTCACGTGCCTACACTTCCCCAAGTTGCTTTCCACTAAAATCATCTTTCCACCAAATCCAAATCTATGAGAGAGAGTGAAGTGTTGGGGAGACTATCATTTGAAGCACAAGATCAAGGAGTTCATCATCAACACACCATCTATTACCTTTTGGAGAGTGGTGTCACCTAGATTGGTTAGGTGTTACTTGGGAGCCTCCAACAAGATTGTGGAGTTGAACCAAGGAGTTTGTACGGGCAAGGGATCGCCTACTTCATGGAGATCTACCCTAGTGAGGCAAGTCCTTCATGGGAGATGGCCATGGTGGGATAGACAAGGTTGCTTCTTCATGGACCCTTCGTGGGTGGAGTCCTCTGTGGACTTGTGCAGCCGTTACCCTTTGTGGGTTGAAGTCTCCATCTACGTGGATGTATGATAGCACCAACTATCGAAACCACGCCAAAAATCTCCGTGTCTACATTGCGTTTGCTCCCTCCAAACTCCTCCCATTACCTTCATGTGTAATGTTTTTACATTCCGCTGCTATACTCTTAGACTTGCATGTGTAGGTTGATTGCTTGACTTGTGATAAGTTGCTAAAATCTACCAAGACTTAAAATTGGGAAAGGCTAGATTTTTGTTTGGTCAAATAGTCTAATCACCCCCTCTAGACATACTTTCAATCCTACAAGTGGTATCAGAGATTTGGTCTCCATTTGCCTTGATTTCCATAGCTTTGGTGATCATAGCCTTGGTTTCACAACCTAGGAGAGTATGGAGTCTTGCGAGAGAAATTACCACCAAGAGGTCCTTACTTTGATGGTACTAATTTTGCTAGTTGGAAGCATAAGATGAAAATGAGTATTCTTGGACATAACCCCACCGTTTGGGCTATTGTTGAAGGAAATATGCCCTAGAGGCAATAATAAAGTTATTATTTATTTCCTTATATCATGATAAATGTTTATTATTCATGCTAGAATTGTATTAACCGGAAACTTAGTGCATCTGTGAATACATAGACAAACAGAGTGTCACTCGTATGCCTCTACTTGACTAGCTCGTTGAATCAAAGATGGTTAAATTTCCTAACCATACACATGAGTTGTCATTTGATTAACGGGTTCACATCATTAGAGAATGATGTGATTAACTTGACCCATCCGTTAGCTTAGCACGATGATCGTTTAGTTTGTTGCTTTTGCTTTCTCCATAACTATTCATGTTCCTATGACTATGAGATCATGCAACTCTGAATACCGGAGGAACACTTTGTGTGCTACCAAACGTCACAATGTAACTGGGTGATTATAAAGGTGCTCTACAGGTGTCTCCCATGGTGTTTGTTGAGTTGGCATGAATCGAGATTAGGATTTGTCACTCTGATTGTCGGAGAGGTATCTCTGGGCCCTCTCGGTAATGCACATCACTATAAGCCTTGCAAGCTATGTGACTAATGAGTTAGTTATGGGATGTTGCATTACGGAATGACTAAAGAGACTTACCAGTAACGAGATTGAACTAGGTATTGAGATACCAATGATCGAATCTCGGGCAAGTAACATACCGATGACAAAGGGAACAACGTATACCGTTATGTGGTTTGACCGATAAAGATCTTCATAGAATATGTAGGAACCAATATGAGCATCCAGGTTCCACTATTGGTTATTGACTGGAGATCATTCTCGGTCATGTCTACATAGTTCTTGAACCCGTAGGGTCCGCACGCTTAACGTTCGGTGACGATCGGTATTACGAGTTTATGTGTTTTGATGTACCGAAGGTTGTTCGGAGTCCCGGATTTGATCACGGACATGACGAGGAGTCTCGAAATGGTCGAGATGTAAAGTTCGATATATTGGAAGCCTATATTTGGATATCAGAATGGTTCTGAGTGGTTCGGGCATTTTTCTGGAGTACCGGGAGGTTACCGGCACCCCCCCGGGGAGTATATGGGCCTTATTGGGCCTTAGTGGAATAGAGGAGAGGGAAGGGAAAAGAGGGAGGCGCGCCCCCCAAGCCCAATCTGAATTGGGAGGGGGGTCGGCCCCCCTTTCCTTCCTCCCTCTCTCCTCCTTCCTTCCTCTCCTACTCCTACTTGGAAGGGCTCCTACTTCTACTAGGAAAGGGGGGAATCCTACTCCCGGAGGGAGTAGGACTCCCCCAGGGCGCGCCATAGAGAGGGCCGGCCCTACCCCTCCTCCACTCCTTTATATACGGGGAAGGGGGCACCCCATGGACACACAAGTTGATCAGTTGATCTTTTAGCCGTGTGCGGTGCCCCCCTCCACCATAATCCACCTCGGTTATATTGTAGCGGTGCTTAGGCGAAGCCCTATTCCGGTAGCATCATCATCACTGTCATCACGCCATCGTGCTGACGAAACTCTCCCTCGAAGCTCTACTGGATCGTGAGTTTGCGGGACATCACCGAGCTGAACGTGTGCAGATCGAGAGGTGCCGTACGATCGATACTAGGGATCGGTCGACCGTGAAGACGTACGACTACATCAACCATGTTGTCATAACGCTTCCGCTTACGGTCTATGAGAGTACGTGGACGATACTCTTCCCTCTCGTTTCTATGCATCACCATGATCTTGCGTGTGCATAGGAATTTTTTGAAATTACTGCATTTCCCAACAATTGTGTGTATTGGCTTGCAAGGTGAATTCTTCGATGGGAGAGAACCGAATCGTGAAGCTACCGTGGAAGAATTGAAGATGCTGCAATACAATGCTCAAGCTTGCGATATCCTCTTGAACGGATTGTGCCCCGAAGAATTCGACAAAATCAGCCATCTTGAGAATGCAAAGGAAATTTGGGATACTTTGGTTGATATGCACGAAGGTACCGACTCCATCAAGGAATCCAAATTGAATGTGCTTCAAAGTCAGCTTGACAAGTTCAAAATGAAGGATGGTAAAGGTGTCGCTGAAATGTACTCTAGGTTTGCTCTCATCACAAATGAGATTGCAGGCTTAGGAAGTGAAGAGATGACCGATAGATTCTTCATCAAGAATATCCTAAGAGCCTTGGATAGAAAATATGATACCATGTGCACATTGATCCAAATGATGCCCAAATACAAAGATCGCAAGACAACGGAAGTGATTGGAAGAATTGGTGCTCATGAGAGGTCACTCAAGGATAAAGAAGAGGTTCACAACAAGTCTAGTGGTGCTTACAAAGCCTCATGTGATGCTCCCACGTCATCAAGTGAGAAACAATCCTTCAATGAAGAATTGAGCCTAATGGTGAAGAATTTCAACAAGTTCTACAAGAGTAGAAGCAAAGAAAGAAGTTCCAAGTCAAGGTCCTACAATGATAAAAGATCTTCGAGTCATGAATGTAATTGGTATAGTTGTGGAAGACCCGGACACTACTCAAATGAGTGTATGCCCCCTACAAAAGAAGAGAAGATTCACCCAAAAGGAGAAGTAGAAGAGAAGAATCACCTCCAAGAGAGAGAAGGACTAGAGATGATCGTTATGAATGAAGAACATCTCGGGTAAGCAAGGATTCAGAAAGGAACGACATGTCATCAAGGAGCTACACAAAATGAACACATCAAGCTCACGTTGGTGAATGGGTATCCGGTTTCGACTCTGACAATCACTCTGACTCCAAATATACTCAAGATGAAGGTGTTACCGGTCTAGCACTTGTGTCAACCAACTCCTACGACATATTTGACTCACAAAATGAAGGAATTGGAATATGCTTCATGGCTAATGGCCCAAAGGTATCACAGCCCGAGTATGTTGATTTCAAGAGTGATGAAGATGATTTGCTAGGTGACGATGATTTACTTGTTGACAACTCTAGTGATGAAAACTGTGATGAAATTGCTATTAATCATGCTAATCAAGATAAAACGAATGATGATGATAAGAAGGAGATTGAGCGTCTAACTAAAGAACTAAACACTGTTAAGTTAGCTCATGAAACTACCTTAGAAGATCATCGAGAACTTTTAAAGACTCATGAGAAGCTACGCTTTGAAAAGCTCAACCTTGAGCAAGAGCATGGGTTCTTAAAAGCAATCAATGATGATCTTCGCAAAAAAAGTTCTTCTTACATTGCCAAGTGTTTACTCTTGTCTACTTACATGCCACAAGTAAAATCTAGCAACAAGAACAAGAAGGATTCTTCTTCTAGTAGTAACAATAATCATGTTAAATCCAATATTGTTGCTTCTAGTAGTTCTCTTGATTCCACTAATGATTCTCTTAGCCAAGATACACTTGAGCAAGAAAATAGCTTATTGAGGGGAATTATAGAGAAAGGTGTTTACAAGAGCCTTGCCGGATGTAAGCAAATTGAGGAAATTGTACGCAAGCAAGGAAGGCACCGGAAGAATCAAGGTGTTGGTTTTGAACGGAAGTTCAATGCCAATGGTGTTGACTGGGAAGAAGATCAATACCCCAAAACGAAGTTTGTTCCCCAACAAGAGAAGTATGATCCTACTTCTTTCCAAGGGACACAAGCTCAAGATGATCTACCACCACAAGACCACAAGCAAAAAAGGCAAGGACAAGCTTCAAGTGGAGATTGATGCATTTGAATAAGCACCCAAGGCCTTGGTCAAGTGGGTTCCCAAGACTACATCAGGTTCTACTTCATCAAGTACGACTACAACTCCATGGATTCCCATCAACATGATGTGTATCCCGAAGAAGAACTAGAGATTTATTGAGGGTGACTCCGCCAACATACTTCACTCATATCATCTTTGCGAGAACAAGTGCAAACAACTTCCACATCTTGCACTAGTTCAAGGAGTCACAAACCCTCTTGTTGGTAAGACAAGGGACAAGGTAACCTAATGCTTTCATTGACATCATCTTGTGTGAACCTCATTCTATGTCCATGGATATCATTGTTTGTTCCTTGTGGGACTAACCCGTGTAGGTATTGAAAGTGCAACTCACTCCGAATGATCTACATCAACATTGAGCATCCACATATTCAACATCTACATGAAGTCTTGATCGACAAAACCCAAGGTTAGTTCATCCCTCTTAGGGGGATATCACATCTAGGGGACCTTTACTCTAAATATTGAGCTAAAGCAACTCTAATGGTGTGAACACAACAATGCTTTATGTAAAAGTGGTAACCCCACTTGTGCTTAAACAATGAGTATGACCTATGATCAAATGATCTCATTTGACTCCTTAGTCAATATACGCATATATAGATGACCTAGTCATCGCCAATTGCTTGATAGATGGTAGAGTGTTTGTGCATGCTTTGTCACATATTTCATTTGCCATTTTATTGTGTAAGCATGTTGATTGCATATTTTACTCATTCGAAGACATCCATTTGTTGCTTTGATTGTTTGGCTCTTTCTTTTGCCAAATGGATGGGCAAGAATGCCTAAGAACTTCCTCTAGCTATCTATGCTTTTCTCGTCTCAAACACTATTCATGCTACATCATAAAGTTTGATCAAGTCATATTTGAACACTTTGTGTGAGGAGCCCTCGGAGTCCCCAATTCGTCATAGACCTAAACTTCCAAAACATCGCTGTGCATTTTGGTCTGACTGATTCATCCTTTTCGGTCTAACCGAGTTCACTGAGTTGATCTAGGTTGTCAGTCTCGGTGCAACCGATTAGAAATTTTCGGTCACACCGAGTTGTAGTAACCGCTTGCGATTCTGCATCTCAGTGCCACCAAGTTGTTCCACTTCATCCTTTTCGGTCTGACCGAGTTCACTGAGTTGATCTAGGTTGTCAATCTCGATGCAACCGATTAGAACTTTTCAGTCACACCGAGTTGCAGTAACCGCTTGCGATTCTGCATCTCAGTGCCACCAAGTTGTTCCACTCGGTCACACCGACAGTGTCAGGATATATATATATACCGTCGGGTTGAACTTTGGAAATTTCTCCAAAACCCCTCATCCCGCGCGTGTCCTGCTCTGCCGCCTCGGGTCTCCAGATCGTCCTCTCGTTCCCAGCAACCTCCTGCCGCTGGTCTCCATCGCCGTCAACGGAATTCAACCCCGCCGTTGCCGCGGTAGCGAACTCACCGCCAAACTAGGGTATGAGTTTGAAACTTTGTGTTGTTCCTTACTCCGATTCTTAGCACAAAGCAAATGCCATGTTCTTTACCACGTATGAGATCATCCTGTCCAGCAAGAACATCCCTTAGATTATATTTGATTCGAAACTTTAGGGTTAGGTTTCCGCCGAACTCATCTTAGACTGACTGAGTTGTGGAAATCGGTTGCACCGATTTGACCCAGGCCATTGCACTTGCACTTTTTGGTCTAAACAAAAGTTGCAAATCAGTGTGACCGAGTTCAACTCTCTGCAAAACCCAAGCAATCTCGGAGTCACCAAATTGTGTCTTGGTCCGACAGAGTTCACTAGTTTAGACTCCAAAAGTTGCTTCGGTGTCACCGAGTTTATCAAATCGGTAGCTCTGAAATGCTTTCTGTGGAAAACTAAAACTAAGTTTTTGACTCATTTGTTTTTCAAAAACTCTGCACTTTGTGATGCTCATCCACTCTGCCTCATCTATATTTATTCACAGGGTCAGCAATCAGTTTGCTTTGCTAGTGTGTCTGACTAGAGTGATAGCCAAAGCAAGTCAGAAGAGCAGATGCACCTGAGTGAGGGAACTAGTCCCTCTAGCAGCTATGATGAGGGCAACAGGAGCACTCCAAGCAATTTGCCCAAGGCCGCTACAAGGACAAGGAAGAAGAGAAACTCAGACTCAGAGGATGAGGATTATGTTGCAGCTGAGGAGGAAGTGAGCTCCAAGAAAAAGGTGCTGCAAAAGGAATATGCTGCTGCTGCTGCAACAAAGCCTGGCATGCTCAAGAAGGCCCCAGTAAAGAGGGTGCCAACCTTAAAGGCCAGGGCCTCAACTGTTGAAACTTCCAAGTCAAATGTTGAAGAGGCTGCTGTAGAGGGTAAGAAAAGGAAAGAGAGGGTCAAGAAGACCATTGCCAAAGTTGTTGGCAGATCGTCTATGATGACAGATCCAGCTGAAGAAGAAGAGGAAGATGATGCTGCACCAGCACCCAAGTCACAAAAGCTGATGGGAGATGCCATCAAGTCCGAGGTTGCCCCTTCTAAGCCCAAGACTGCCCCCCCAAAGCTTCTGCTCCAGCTCCAAAGACTGCACCCAAGAGGAGCACAAGAAATATTTTTGCTATTGAAAAGAACAAGGCCCCAGTGCCTAAGATTGATGAAGAAGATGCTGAAGCCCAAGTGCTTAGGAAGCTCAAACCCAAGATTCCAGATCATGATGACAGCCATCCAGTGGCAGAAGATATGAACATTAGGAAGGATGCAGGTCTCAGACTTTGGAGGCAAACTGATCCATATGCTGCAAGGAGAAGGACTGTTGTGGACTACATGCTCCATACCAAAGAGCAGCAAGATTTCTATGCGACCATCTTGCTTGACAAGAAGCCCATTGTGTGTGATATGAAGTGGGCAGATTGGGAATACATTGATGAGAATGAAGATCATTTTCCAGGAGTTCATGAAAGTTCCAGATCTTCTTTGTGGGTCAAAAAATCACTAAGTGGAATGACAAGCTTATTATGCAATTCTGCTCCACAACACACTTCTATCCTGATGGTAGAATTGTTTGGATGTCTGAGGGTATAAGGTACCAATCAACAGTTGCTCAGTGGGCCAAATTGATCAATGCCCCTGAAGAGCATGAGGATGACTTGGATGTCTATGCCAATAAGAAGAAAGACCACAAATCAATGGCCAACATGTACAGGGAGATTCCTGACAAAGCCTTGGAAACTCATAAGCTGGGCTGTGTTCATTATCTGCTATCTGGTTTGGCCACAATCAACACTATATTGAGGCATACATTGTTGCCCAAATCTGGAGATCACAAGATGATCAGAGGCCATTCCATCAACTTGCTGCAATTGTTTGATGTGCCCCAGAAATTCAAAGTCATGAGCCTGATTATGGAAACAATCAAGAGGATAGCTGCAGATCAGAAGATATCATGTGGGTATGCTCCGCACATCCAGGTGCTCATCAACTCCAAGATGGGCACAGACACTTATATTTTGGACAAGGAGCGTCTACCCTTGAGACCAGATTTTGAGGACAACACTGTTGTCATGACTGAAGAAGATTCCACATCTGCACAGGCACAGGAGAAAAGAGAGAAAGCTGCAAAGATGCCAAGTGCTGAGGAGGCATCTCAAGTGTTTCTCAAGAGCTAACAAGATCAACTTGGATATCTGATTCAAGCAACCTTGAGGGATTGAGAAAGGATTGGCCACCCTAACTCAGAACCAAGAGAGCTTGGAAAGGATCATTGAGACTAAGTTCTATGATCTTGATTTAAAAGTGACAGAGATGCAGATAATAGTTGAGCAGCTCCAGTAAGAAGCTGAGGAGAGGAAAGGGTAGGCTACCACAGATGCCTTTCAGATAGTGCCAAGAGGTCAAAGATCTGCTGCAGTGCCACTGACTGATATTACAGCTACAACATCAGCACCTGCAGCCATAGCATCAGTGCCACCTCCAGTTGCCACTCCACCACCTCCAACAACTTCAACAGATGCATTCATCCTTGGAGTCCTCTCAACGCCTCCTCCCGAAGATCAAGCCTAGAGAGACGCATAGCACTATGCATTTTCAAACTTTTTGGTAACTTGTTGCCAAAGGGGGAGAAATGTATAGATCATAGGCTTCGAGAGAGTGTGTTTTGCTTTGCTTCTTTTGTCTCTCTTGCTATTTGGTTAATACTTTTGTGTGCTTGCTTGATACTCTATGTCTATGTGTGTGAGATACTTATTTGATCATGTGTTTGATCATATCCTACATTAGCGCTTATGCTTGAATGATGTTATCTTTTTTATATCTCTTGTATGATCATTCACTTTGCCTTGGTGATGAGTGCATGTTTTTACCTTTTATCATTTTGAGCGCTCCACCAAGATGTATGTGACATGGAAGAGTAACCCATGATCCTAATCGATTGTGCATTTGCATTCAAAAGCAAATTTTAAATAATTTACAAATTTAGGGGGAGCTCTTACTTATCACATACTTCTCAAAGCGACGATGCATTTAAATCTTATAATCATTTGTCAAAGCTTTAATCTATATGTTGTCATCAATTACCAAAAGGGGGAGATTGAAAGTGCACCTATCCATGGGTGATATTGGTAATTCCTAACAACATATAGCTCATTGAACTAATGCTCTTTCAAGATGATCATTTTAGAAAGCTCAATGATTGGCATGTCATGGACTAGGAATGTGGACCCCTCAAAATGCTAAGGACACACATTGGCTCAAGCTCAAGACTCTACATTCTCATTTTAGTGATACAAGATCACATAGAGTCCATAGGAAAAGCCAATACTATTAAAAGGGGATGAGGTGTTGCTTAATGGCTTGCTTGCTCAAAATGCTTAGTGATATGCTCCAAAATCCCTCAACCACTTTCTCATTTCCACATATGCCCCAAACCAAAAGTCAAACTTGGCCACACAGATTTGATCTATCCAGCGTCATCGAGTTCACTTGACGTAGCCATAGCCAGAAACCCTAATCAGTTCGGTCTCACCGATAGGGATCTTGGTCTCACCGAGATGGGATTGCAAACTCTCTGTTACCCTTCGTAACGTTTCGGTCTAACCGAGATGAGCGATCGGTCCCACTGAGATCGCAATGCAAACTCTTTGTTTCCCTTTCGTAAAGTTTCGGTCCCACCGAGTTTGCCTGAACAACTCTTTGTTTTCCTAGTATACAAATCGGTCTCACCAAGTTTATGTGATCGGTCTCACCGAGATTACGTTATGCCCTAACCCTAATGAAATCGGTCCAACTGAGTTGACATGTCGGTCCCACTGAAAAGCTTAACGTTCACATTTTGAACATAATCGGTCTGACCGAGTTTCATGATTCGGTCCCACCGATTTGGTAAATTGTGTGTAACGGTTAGATTTTGTGTGGAGGCTATATATACCCCTCTACCCACTCTTCATTCATGGAGAGAGCCATCTGAGTGTGCCTACACTTCCAGCATACATTTTCTGAGAGAGAGCCACCTACTCATGTGTTGAGACCAAGATATTCCATTCCAACCACAAGAATATTGATCTCTAGCCTTCCCGAAGTTGCTTTCCACTCAAATCATCTTTCCACAAAATCCAAATCTGTGAGAGAGAGTTGAGTGTTGGGGAGACTATCATATGAAGCACAAGAGCAAGGAGTTCATCCTCAACACACCAGCTATTACCTTTTGGGGAGTGGTGTCTCCTAGATTGGTTAGATGTCACTTGGGAGCCTCCGACAAGATTGTGGAGTTGAACCAAGGAGTTTGTACAGGCAAGGAGATCGCCTACTTCGTGAAGATCTACCCTAGTGAGGCAAGTCCTTCGTGGGCGATGGCCATGGTGGGATAGACAAGGTTGCTTCTTCATGGACCCTTCGTGGGTGGAGCCCTCTGTGGCGTGCAACCATTACCCTTCGTGGGTTGAAGTCTCCATCAACGTGGATGTATGATAGCACCACCTATCGAAACCACGCCAAAAATCCCCGTGTCTACATTGCATTTGCTCCCTCCAAACTCCTCCCTTTACCTTCATGTGCAATGCTTTTACATTCTAGTGCTATACCCTTAGACTTGCATGTGTTGGTTGATTGCTTAACTTGTGATAAGTTGCTAAAATCTACCAAGACTTAAAATTGGGAAAGGGCTAGATTTTTATTTGGCCAAGTAGTCTAATAACCCCTCTAGACATACTTCCGATCCTACAAGGGGCCTTTGCCACCCTGCGGCCGCGAGTCCGAGAACCCAGGGGTGCTTTTGTCCGGGCACCCGGGGTGTCTAGGGGACCTCCGATCTTCCGCGTTCAGTCTTCCTGGTCCTTCTCTGTGGGGCTCCGTGCGTGCTTGAATCTTCCTCCCTGCTTCCTCATGGTGTTCTTCTCAATACCTAGTCAGACAAAAAGTCTCCGCTCGAGGTAGAAACCATTTCTAATATGAAATCGAAGGGAGGTTGAAGAGGAAAGAGGTAACCTCGGTTTCGATTGCATGTGCACGTGTTCTCGTCATCGGTCCACTTGTTGTTCGTGGTGATGATGGAATGTTCATGGGCATGACCGTAGAATGCTCTGCATCATCTCCCCGCAACTTGAGGAAGATCTGCTCTCGGATCGTAAACCTCATCACCATGGAAACTGTAAAAATGGAAGGACTGTTGCGTTATGAAAATGTTGGTGGCCCTGATCATATATGTCTTCTCATGAGCAATATGTCTCATGACGATTCCTCCTTGTGAATTCTTAAAAATGAAAGAACATGACAAACACTTGAAAACCCCAAAAATGTTACCAGGAGTGATTAGACAAGTGTTTGCATTTGTGTGGTGAGATACCCAACAAGTGTTTCCATCATTATTATCATAAGAAAGTACAAGGGAGTGTGGCATGGTATGGAAGCATATGATGCGAGCACAACCAAAGGCATTAAGTTCAAGCAAACGAACATGCGTCACAAGTAAGTTCTCCAAGATCAATAAGCATAGCATGGTTGCACGCATGACAAGTAAATGTGAGAGAGGCAACTAATGGAGAAAAGGGAATGCGATCAAGATAAATCATGTGAGAGGCATGAACATATATGCCATCAACCCAATGAAATGACCAATGATGGATCATGGGTGATGCAACAAGGCAAACAATCATAGTAGTCAAGGCATGCAAGCTATTAGTGCGAAGATGCAACATACTCGAGGTAATCATGGACAATAATGTCTTGTGTGCAAATAGTAGGCATAGGCAATGCACATGACATATCGCAAGCACGAAAACAAACATGATCAAAGGATCATCATAGGCATGGGGCACAAGGCAAACATGGCAACAACAAGTGATATCTCCACCAAGCTTGCAAATACGCACACTAATACACAAATCAATGATCATGTATACTGCAAAGGAGGGGTGACAAATGCATGACAAAGGCATATGAATGATCATATCATGCAATGTGAACATGGCAATATGGGCAAAGGATATATAATGGACAATAACCCATAATCATGTGAGGGCCATGTAGAAGAAATGCACGAACTTCTTGTGCAAAGGAGGTTGGTAGAGGGTAAGTCACTAGTGGAGAGACGTGCTATACAAACGATTTTTATCTGCTTTCTGCAATGGAGTTTTAAACTATGGCCTTGTGAGTGTGTGTGATAGGGGGGGGGGGGGGTCCTTCCCACACAACCTAGAAACCGTCGGGGATAGGCCCTCTGGCCACATAGGCGGGGAAAAAATGAGGTCGTGTGCGATCAGGCGAGGCATCGAAGCCCAATTGTTTCCATTTTATGTACATCCCACACAGTGAATCCCAGAAAAACATTTCCGTTCTTATGTATATCACCCAGTTTTTTGTGTAGAAATGTTTGTGCAAGGTGGCCTAACGCAAATAGTTCTATGCCGGAAGCTGTGTCTGATTGTTAGGTGATCCAAGACGCCTACTTTCTAGAAACCATGTGGGTTGTTTGAGTTCACTGCCCATGGTGTTGTCTGAGTAACCGTCTGCAATAGAAAACCCCAATAAGTAGGGTAATTAGCCTATTATTGATAATCCATGTAGTAATCAAATTGAAATTTCTTATAAAACACACCAGATATTTCATATCCGTATAACGGCAACCAGGATTTCATAATCGAATTACATTAGATAGCTTCAGCACTTAGTTACACCTAAGAGGGATATAGCTAGCTATGCCATTACACAACATCACCAAGTTTCACATGCAACATAGAAAACCTCTGGAAAAGTAGCATCATACATGGTAAATAGACAAATGAATCTCATCTGGGAAATTGCAAAAGCGGAAGGCGAATATTGAGCCTTCAGTGATGTTGAACGTCCTTGCAACTTTATGCCAGTGGCTATGGATAATTGCCCACCCAACCTTCATCCTCTTTAGGAAGACTTCAATATTTTACCATCGGTGTTGAATGAATACCTTCCTCGCCTCTTGACCATGTAGGTGTTTTGAGAGATAATCGTTGGTGAACTACTTTGAAAAGTACTGAAAACAACGATATGCATAAATCACTGTTATAAATTTTGAAATGGCGCAAGGGGTACAAACAAGGTAAAAGAGTTAGTACCATCCTATAGTTGATTGATGTCTTCTTCATTGTGAAAACAAAGATCTTGATGTTATTCATCGCAAGTTTCTTCATCCTAATAATCTTTCTGAGTTTCTTGACTTGACTGATATTCATGGACATCTCATTTCCCCATATGCAAAATGGGTCGAATAGTGGGTCTAAGCCTCTGATAGTAGGATCTACATGTGCAAGACCAAATTGTAAGAAACCTAAATATTAGAATGATTCCTGCAACTGCACAATTAATATGCTATTAGCAAAAGGACCATGCATGAGCACACCTCGATGGTAAACCGCAATGTCTCCCATTGTTTCCCTACAACACATATAAGGAAGATCTTGATTAGGTTAACTGCGAGTTGCCATACTATCCGTAGAATATGTATTGAGTACAACCAAATTCAGTTTATTTCTCACATGCATAACAATACAAAATTATAGCTACAACAAATGAAAATCAAATTGCAGAATTGAACCAAACAGTTAAATGGACAACAGACCAAATGAAACAAAACATTTAACTAAGCATGACATTGCAGAATAGAAACATGTACTAGAAGATAAGATAGTTAATGAAACAAAGAATGCTTGAGAACAGTACTACGAAATGTATCAATTGTTGGACCAAACTATTAACTGAACATTACATTTCAAAATATCAAATTGCATATTAGCATTACAGACGACAAATCACTAGAAGGCATTGGTGGTGGCCTCGAGAAAACAACATGAACTATATTTCAAAGTAGACAACCAAGTGGTGGTGTCGACGGTGGCCTCGAAGACGAAGTGCTCCTCCAAGATCTGGCAATCGGCACGCATGGCAGCCATAGCGACCTCGTCTGCACGTGCGGCCACGATTTGCTTCTCCGCTGCCAGATGCTACTGAGCTCCATGTTATACTGCGTGCAAAATGGCTGTGGGCGGCGCTTAATTGGAGGATGAGGCCAGTGATTTCAGCGGAAGGTGTCACGCCGTTGGTCGGGGCATGTGGGATGGGGAAGGAGGAGGATGGTGTGGGTGGGGTGTGGATTACCTGACCATATTGATGAGGCCACGCAGCAAGAAGAGGGGTCGCCGGCGAGGAGGCCGCGCAGCAAGAAGAAGGGTCGGCGGCGAGGAGGCGGCGCTGCAAGAAGAAGGGTCGACGGCGAGGAGGCGACGCTGTAAGAATAAGGGTCACCGGCGAGGAGGCTGAGCAGCCAGTAAGAAGCAGTGAAGGTTTGAACTTGGAAAGCAAGGAGGAATAGTGGAGATGTGCCTTTTGGTGGGAGGGAGTGGGCGGGGAGATAGATATTTCCGCGGTGGCAGAAAAATTTCCCTCGGTGCCGTGAGAAACGGCGCGCAAGTATGGTTTGCGGTGGACTGTAGACGATGAAGCTTCCTGCATAAGCCAGACAAGATGGTGCGCCAATATATTTTATATCGCATCCCACACGATTCTTGCTAGTAAACTGTTTGTGGTATACCTGATTTTTTTCATTATGTTTTGAAAGACAAAATGGTGTTACGGATGGAAATGATGGTGTTTGAATTGCTAGAACATTTATCTACGGTGAACATGCAACTACATGAGTGACGTGTTAAAATTTGGAATTATTCTGGGTTCATTTGGCATTTTTATGCACTAATTGAGTTTATAGGCATTTAATGTGCATAATTCAAACTGGAACTACTAGCACATGCTCTAGTGCACCAAAGTTTGTTGAAAAATTACATGTGTGTCTTTGGGTGAATTTATAGGTCCCATCCACGAATGGGAATGAAATTCAAACATCTGGGTGTCGTGGCTCAGCCGGAAACATTGAGAAGCTTGGTTTCTAAATTCCTGTAAATCCCAATATCGCCTGAAAATCATGAAACTTGGCATGGTGTCAATTCATGGCACTAGAATGTTGTGGTAAAAAAAATGGGCCGAATTGGGACAAGTTTTGGCATAAGCTTCTTGCAAACTGTAGCTTCTCTGAAGAAGGCGTGTGGTTTCGAGAGGGAACGCATCACCTTTGTGTGCGAAACGACATACGCTGCCCCGTTCTTGATTTTTTTACAAAGCAAACATAGAACTATATGAGTGTCATGTTTAAATTTGGAATTATTCCAGATTCGTTTAGCCCTTTTATGCATTAATTGAGTTTTTGGGCATTTAATGTGAAAAATTCAAATTTGAACTACAAGCACATGCTCTAGTGCATCAAGGTTGGTTGAAAAATCACATGTGTGTCCTTGGGTTAATTTCCTGGTCCCATGCAAGAAATGGGAATGAAATTCAAATATCTAGGCGTTGTGGCTACAGTAATCTCTCCCTAATGGTGCCTTGTAATCAAGTTTAACTAAGTCAAATTGCCTTTGATAAGGATCCAAGCCAATTTCAAAATTCAAATTTCAATTGAAATATTTAAATTCCCAAATAAGAAAACTAAAAAGTTCATGTGTTGGCAAATAATCCATAGTTAATTGTGGTGGAGAAAAACTATGTCACTTGTCTGCTTAATGAAAAGTTGTCACCCAAAAACAGTACCTAAAGAGCCCTTTTTAATCCAATTTAATTTAAAAAAATCCGTATGAAATTACCTTGCCTCAAAACCTTTTATGGTAGTGCTAAATATTGCAAAGTATTTATGTGGCACAATTCCATATTTTACAAAACTCTCTTTGTGGCCTAGCAATTTGCAAAACAGAAAAAGAAAACGGGGGAGAAAGGAATATAGGCCTATGGTACCAATGGGCTCTAGGTCCACAGTGGAGGCCCAGCCCACCACTATGTCTCCTTCAACCCCTTACCGTGGATGCTGCTGGTTCGTCTGCGCGCAGATGCAGCGCGCGTCAGTGATCCCGCAACTCCGAGGCATGGATAAGGCCACCCCTCGCTCTCTCCATGAACCCTAGACGCCCAATTCCCCTCTCTCGCCCCAGATCCCCTTTCTCTCGCCCCCTATCCCTCTATGCTTTGCTCCCCTAGCAGAGAGATCGTCGAGTCGTCATCGTCCATGTTCATCGGCGCCAATCCGAGCCACCAAAGATTATCCAGCCGCTCCATCGTACTTGTCATCGTCCCCTATGCCATCGGATCGAGGACGCGAGGCCACCACGTCGACACACGCATCACCATCTCCGTTTTCCTCTGCCTCGGCTGCCACATATATCCGCCACTCAGCTCCGACCACACCGGCCTTCCCCGAGCATGCCTACAGCTCCATGGTGAGCTCCTCTCCCAGCTCCCCCTGTTACCCTTTGAATCATCACCGTAGATGCCGTCCCATGCTTAAAACTTTGGAAAATCATAGTAATTAAAACATAAGTCAAATGAAAATAATTTATATATGAAAGTTGCTTAGAAAAATCCAAATAATCCGAATTTGCAATCCGCCCATCTGTCACATGACCCTAGCATGCTGATAATGGAACCGTCCCCTCTCTTTCATCTACCCGGAAAATGCCAAACATCGAGAAAACCCCTCGGATGTTTTCCCTCTCCGTCTGCAACGTGTAGTACTACTTTAGATCACCCCTAGTTTGCTTATCATCATGTTATGCTTTGTGATGCTTTGTTTGCTTTATATTTATTGTTTCCTCCACCTCTTCTCTCCGGTAAACTCCGAGACAGCTACCGATGCCACTGTAATCAACTATGTTCACGAAGACCCGTCCTTCTCCGCAAAGCTTCCAGGAAAGAAAACCCCCCTTAAGCATTCTGATATCGCCCATTCGATTCTCTCTCATGCTTGCATTAGATTTTGCTACTGTACTTGATTGCTCCTATTCTGATGTATAGCCTGCTTTTGTACCTTACATGCTTTTCCTAAACTGCTTAGTATAGGTTGGTTAGTGATCCATAAGTGGCCCCTCACCTTATCCTTGTTGCACCGGCTGGTTACCAGGTGACTTGATCAACGTGATCGACATCCAGGGCCCGACACATCACATCACCCACCTTTAGTTGTACGACTCTGCAGGGTTACTATCGAGTGTCGAGGGTGATACCTCGTATAGCACTTCTAATGTTAACTTTGTAGTTTAGCTAATCGGTCGTGGTCATCGAGGGTGATTCCTACTTCATCACTCCCGATACGACTCTATCATGCAACACCTCAAGCGTGAACCTCGAGGGTGATTCCTCCTGGTTCACCTTTAGGACTACATCAGGTGGATTCCATCGACGGTGATTCCTCGAATTCCCCCTTGGTGTTTTGCACACACGGTTACTTTGCCTTTACCACATAACCATGTTACTGAAGTCGGGTTGGCCCTGAGGGGTACCCATCAGTTGATGTGTAGTCGGGTTGAAATGGAGGGTACCCGCGAGATTTCTACGTGGCACGGTCGGGCATTCCGGCCTTGCCGTAAGTCCACGAGACGGGGCGACGGGGTCACATATCGTGAGTCTTTGCTCGTTACCATGCGTTCCCAAGCCACTAACGAGATTGGGTATTTGATCTGAGTCGTCCACTGGCCTATACGCACTAACCACCACGCGGGAACAATTATGGGCACTTGACGTCGTAGTATCAGTCAAAGCATTCTAGATGTTAGCGACTGAGCGGCGTGCGCCGGTTTGGACCGCGTAAAGCACCCTCCTTTGTAATGGAGGCAGGCAAGTTTGCTCACCAGCCGCCCACGCAACGTGCAAGTGTGCAACTGGTGATGGGCCGAAGACCCTTGCACGCATAGGATTTAGACCGGTGTGCTGACCTCTCTGATGGGCCTAGGTAGGGCTGCGATATGTTGATCTTCCGAGGCCGGGCATGACCCAGGAAAGTGTGTCCAGCTAGAGTGATCGAGCATGTTGTGTAATCTGGTGCACCCCTGCAGGGAAGTTAATCTATTCGAATAGCCGTGTCCACGGTAACAGGACGACCCGGAGTTGTATTCCAATCTTTACAAGTAGAACTGGATACTGAGATGTGGAATGGATATGATGGCTCCGAGATTGCTTTCTCGTAGGGAGTTGAGAAAGAATCTCTGGGCGCTAATGCTACAACATGCTTGCTAATTATAAAATGCTATTATGTACTCTTCTAAATGATGTAAGATGGTGGCTTCAAGAAGATGCTAGTCTTCGATAGGCTAGGCTTTCCCCTCTATTCTGGCATTCTATAGTATAGTCCACATATACAACCCCTTTCCTTTGATACCAGTGCATATGTAGTGTAGATCCTTGCTTGTGAGTACATTGGATGAGTACTCACGGTTGCTTTGCCCCCCCTTTTTCCACTTCTTTCCATTATTCTCGGATGCTGCAACCAGATGGTGGAGTCCAGGAGCCAGATGCTACTACTGATGACTATACGATGGAAAGCTGAACCGGGCAGAGTTCTTGGGCATCTATACGATTGTCGTTCAAGCCGTCTGGGGAAGAGATGAAGAAGTGCTTGCCAACTACTTCACAATGGCCCTCAAGCGTAATGTGAGGTCTTCGCTGATGAAACTGCTGGAGGATTCCATTTCTTCATGGGCAGACCTATGCAATGAGTTCGTTGGCGCCTTCACAGGAGGCCATCAGGAACCAGGCCAGCCGAGTGACTTGCAGGCCCTTCTACAGAAAGAAGGGGAGAGTTTGCGTAAATATTTACAAAGGTTCTGTCGAGTATACCGCAACATTCCCAAGATACATCCGATAGCTGTGATTGCCGCATTCCACATGAATGTGCACAACCGAAGGATGTGTGCCAAGATGAATGTTCGAATGCTGAAGATCGTCAATGAACTCTATATGTTGGTGGACAAGTGTGCTCATGCTAAATAGGGGAGAAGACTTCCAGGGGAGTAGGTTGGTGTCGAAGTCGATTCGAAAGACAACAATTCCACCACCACTCGGAAGGAACATAAAGTGTAACAAGAAGCATAAAGGGAAGGTAGTAATGGTCGTTGAGAACACAGGTGACCTTAGCACCGGCAAGAAAGAAAAAACCGAGGCACCTGGCAAGGAAGCTACTACTTGTGCTGATTGCCAAGCGGTTGCAGCAGCTAAGAAAACTGGTAAATCCGACGGGCCGTATTGAAAAATCCACAGGACCAAGGGTCATTGATGAAATTCTCACAGGAGGAGCCTATCGCCTTCGTAATGCATCAAATAATCGCCTTGAGCTGAATCCATGGAATGATGCTCGGCTCCGATGATTCTATGGTTAGTTTGGTAGCACCCCCTTTTTTTTACTTTGACTAGGTTCCTTTTTCTCCTCTCCTTTTTTATTTTTTCCTTTTTATATCCCAGGGTATGTTCGGATCTACAGAACTGTTATGGGTACACGTCTTTAAATGTATATACCACACTATAACTGGGGGCTCCTTTGACGAAGCTTTACTGAAAGCTTGTTCCTTACATTGTTTATGTCGTTTGTTCTATACATCTCTTGCCATTATATGCACCTCTGTGACTTTAGTTATCTGCCATGCTGGGTTGCCTTGTCCTATGTTTACACACTACGTTCCTGATTGTTCAGCTAGGGTGTAAAGGGATTACCTCTGCGATTGTTGCAACCGGGTAATCCGGATCTGTACCTCAGACGGGTGAAGCCAAAAGCTAGCGTTCTTAAGGGAATAATGGTCGGCAAGCAACGATAGATTATTCACGTTTATGTGATTCTTCTAACAAATACGGGATAGGTTGCCTGTAAATCTATCTTTCGGATCAAAGCCTAGGCATGCATAATTAAGCATGCCGAGCCAAGGAAAGGAACCCTTAACGGAACTATTTTCCCTAGAAGATTTTTCTTACGTTAAATAGTAGTATAACATAGCTCCCCGAACAAATTTTGTCTGCTTGAGCAATATGACCGGATTGCATGGTTTCCGGACATAATGAATGTTTATTACATTCAAACATGGTATCCGGAAACACTCCAACTTCTTGGTTCGGAGGTTGAAGCCGAAGGCCTGCGATGATAAATCTTGACAAGTTTGGTTGGAGATAAGTTCGATGATAAACTGCATTGATACATCGAATCAAACACCTACTCTTTATCTATGTCATCTATAAGGATATTTAAGCTATAGTCTTCTTGCAAATATTTTGCAGCTATCATCACTTGGTCATATACCAAGTTCATGGGAATCTCTTTTCATCCGGTCCCCGAGGTCCAACTCGGGCCATATGATTCAGATCGAGCCCGGTGTAGCATGTTTTCACCAACGCAAATGCCTCTCGTCCACCTTCCCGTCATGTTGACGCCTTCCATAGCTCAAAATGGCGTCGGGCACCTTTCAACAGGTTCGCCAACTCCTCCATACTTTTTGGAGGGGCATCGGATAACCATAAGGCTTTGACCATATTCTTGATGGCTTTCCAGGCCCGCTCATGCACTATAGACAACTCTCTTAGAATGTCGCCCCGGAATCCGGATACTTCTTCTTCATGATGCCCGGTTAGCAGACCTGCAAGAACAACATTATAACACTCCAAATTACAGGATAATATGAGTGCCCTGGATGGTTCAAAGGTAATACCGAATATGCCGCCTTTCAACTTTTTATTCTCTTATTGTGCATCCGATAATTGAGCCTTTAAGCTCTTTATCTCTTCGGCTTGCTTATCCTTTTCCTCCTCTAGTTTGTTCTTTCGATCAATGGTCATCGTGAATTTCTTCATTTCCTCTAGCTCTGAGGTGGCGGCATTTAGCTTTGTCCGGCTCGTTTCAAGCTCCTGGGATAGCGCGTTGTTCTTCTCTTTGGGAACTTGCGGTCATAATGATCCTTAAATCGCTTGGTCTAACCGCATCAAGTCTGGGGGGCTACTGGCATATATCTATTAAATTTACACAAACTCTTACCTGCATATCCTTGGAAAACAGGTGAGCAACTCCTGCAAGACCGTCTCGGGTCACTTGGATATATGCATCCATGGAGCTGAGGGTGTTGAATTGCTGCTCAATGAAAACTGGAGCACGCATGGTCTCTTTCAATCGTCGATGATTCATCTCGCTCTCCACTTCGTAATTTGTGATGGATACGTAATCCGAATCCTCATGAGGTGGATGAGTTGGCACTGCATCTGTATTGGCTCTCGTCCTGGTTCATGAGCCCGGTGCCGGATTAGCGGATGATCAGCTAACTGGGATTTTGGACACGGTTCGCCATGTGCTCCTCCTGAGTTAAGATGGAAGGAGAAATCTGACAAACTGGTCTTATGCCTAGGCACATATTAAAAGTTATACCTCTTTGATGAAGGAGGGGGCTCGACGGCGCTCCCGGTTTCCTTTCGTTTTGAAGGCTCAACCTACGTAGATGCTACCATCCTAGAGGCCGCCCTCGATGGAGTGCGGCTCGCCGAGCGCCGATCCTATGAAGCACGATTTAGTGTGATGGATGAGTCGCAAGTGGGGAGCTCCTTTTTTGAGGATGATTTTTGAGTACTTACCTTGGAGAAAGGGAACATGCCAGGGTAGTCGGCCATAATAGCCACTTCTCAGCCGTCAAGGCTCGCTTGATAAAAGAATCCATCATCAAACTCTATAAATATATTCGGAACCTCGCAGAAGCCGGGGTCTTTGTTGCGATCATGGTCCTCTGGCTGCAGGGAGGGGCAATGGACATTTTCGACTACCTTCCTCCATGTCTGTTTTAAGACAACCAGAACAATTTGATTTGCGCACCTCAATAATGAGGTTGGGCAATGCGGATAATCAAAAACTTACCCATTCAATGGGGTTATACATGAAAAAACCATCCGTACAATTAAACGGATGAATTCTTGTTTCTCCCACTTATAAAGATCTGCCAGAATGGCGGCCAGAGCGGCTGGGGTATCCGGTCCCTCGCGCTTATAATGATGTGCCTCATCCTTTCCGTTGTAACACCATGAAGGGGTCACTCTGTTCTGAAGGGGCTGGATGCATCGCTTTATCACAATGGCCATGGCTTCGATTATCAAGAGTGCAGAATGGGCAAGTAACCTGACCTTGCTGACCAACCTCCTTACTTTCGCACTGTCTTCTTGTTTGGGGCTCCGGGGCGCCAATTGAGGCATTTCTTAAAAGGCGCACTAGAGAATTCGGGAAGTCCACGTCGAATCCATGTATGTTACTTCTAGTGTATTCACGTTAAGGTAATCCACTATAAAAGTATATAATTATACTACAGCCATGACAAAAAAATAAGTGGGACTGCCTGCTATGATATAGAGAAACATATATCGTGCATGAGATGGTTTTCAAATTATAGATCAGACCTCATATTGGCTATCGTATTCGCTATCGTCCTAGTTGCCGTTGCATCCATATTGGCTATCGTCCTAGTTGTTGAGCCCGGTGCCGGATTAGCTGATGATCGGCTAACTGGAATTTTGGACACGGTTCACCGTGTGCTCCTCCTGAGTTAAGATGGAAGGAGAAATATGACAAACCGGTCTTATGCCTAGGCACATATTAGAAGTTATACCTCTTTGATGAAGGAGTGGGCTCAACGGCACTTCCGGTTTCCTTTCGTTTTGAAGGATCACCATGCGTAGATGCTACCTTCCTAGAGGCCGCCCTCGATGGAGTGCTACTTGCCGAGCGCCCATCCTATGAAGCACGATTCAATGTGATGGGTGAGACACAAGTGGGGGGGCTCCTTCTTTTAGGATGCTTTCGAGTACTTACCTCAGAGAAAGGGAATAGGCCAAGGTAGTCAACCATAATAGGCACTTTTGAGCCATCAAGGCTCGCTTGATAAAAGACTCCATCATCAAACTCTATAAATATATCCGGATCCTCACGGAAGCCAGGGTCTTCGTTGCGGGCATGGTCCTCTGGCTATGGGGAGGGGCAATGGACATTTTTGACTACCTTCCTCCATGTATGTTTTAAGACGACCAAAACAATTTGATTTGCGCACCTCGATAATGAGGTAGGACAATGCTGATAATCAAAAACTTACCCATTCAATGGGGTTATACATGGAAAAACCTTCCCGACAATTTAAACGGGAGAATTATTCTTTCTCCCCCTTATAAAGATCTGCCAGAACAGCGGCCAGAGCGGTTGGGGTATCCAGGCCCTCGTGCTTATAGCGAGATGCGTAGTCCTTGCCATTGTAACACCATAAAGGCGTCACTCTGGGGGCAGGATCATCACTTTATCATGATGGCCATGACTTCGATTATCGAGAGTTTAGAATAGGCAAGTAACCTGACCTTGCTGACCAACCTCCTTACTTCCGCACTCTCTTCTTGTTTGGGGATCCGTGGGCGCCAATTGAGGCGTTTCTTCAAAGGCGCACTGGAGAATTTGGGAAGTCCACGTTGAACTGGGTCCGGAAGGGGAACGTCCTCAATATAAAACCATTCCGAAGTCCATTCTTTGGATCCCTTTTTGGGAGTTCCGACGGGGTAACTTGATTCGGCTATGCGCCATACTTTGGCATCGCCCACTTCAAATATAGAATCCCCTTGATGGCGAGGGACGAGGCAAAAGAACTTTCTCCATAGTTTGAAATGAGCCTCGCAGCCTAAGAACAGTTCGCAGAGAGCGACAAAACCCGAAATTTGCAGGATAGAAACTAGTGTGAGGTTGTGCAGCTCGATGCCATAGAATTCCAATAGACCTCTGAGCAAGGGGTGGATAGGGAATCCTAAGCCTCTCAGAAGTAACGAGACAAAGCACACCCTCTCCTCCTTATTGGGGTTGGGGAAATTCTCTACTAGCGCATCATTGCCAATCAAGGCTAATCCCGCCCGCACGGAGACTAGATCTGCGGGAGGGAGATATCCCTGCATCTGAAGTTGATTCAGCTGGAGGTGAGACACTGAGTAGCTTCGCCAATCACCCGCTTGAGGGCCATGAGGGCGCGAGGAAGAGCGAGGAGCGCTTTCCATGTTTTGAAATTTTTTGTGGTTTGCTCTGATCCTCTTTGCGCGATATGGGATCGCATTTGGAGATCTAACCTCCTTATATAGATGTCACCCTTGCATAGTAATGGGCTTCTTTGTAAAAAAATATGGACCGTTCACATTTGCCCGATGCGTGGAAATCGAGGAGATGCCAGGAAGGAATCGTAAAGGCAGAACATGGAGGGCGAAACTGGACTGTCGTCAATCTGGAGTATGATGAAGAACCCGCCTTGCAAAGCCGAAGACATAAGCCGGATACTACATCATCATTGAAGGCAAGTTCGGGGGCTACTGACGGAGTCCTGGATTCGGGGGTCCTCAGGTGTCCGTCCTATCCAATATGGGCGGGGCTGATGGCTCATGAAGACAAAGCAGAAGACCACCTCTTGTGTCCGAGTAGGACTCCTATGTGCGTAGAACAGCAAGTTTGGTGTCCGTGTGTAATACTCCTTTTCTCTGTGAACCGACTTTGTATAACCTTAGGCTTCTCCGGTGTGTATATAAATCGTAGGGGTTAGTCCATAGAGGGCATCAGAATAATCATAGGCTAGACAACTAGGGTTTAGCCATTACGACCTCGAGGTAGATCAACTCTTGTAACCCCTATACACATCAAATAGAATCAAGCAGGACATAGGATTTTACCTCCTTCGAGAGGGCCCGAACCTGGGTAAACACCTTGTCCCCATCGTCCTTTGTTACCATTGATATTTAGACTCATAGCTTGGCCCCACCTACCCAAGATATACCGGTTTTGACACCGACAATGGTGCTTTCATTGAGAGCTCCGCTGTGTAGTCGCGAAGAGCGATCTATGGCTCGCCTTGTCATCAATGATGATATCACCTCTAGAAGGAGCCTAACTTCAGGATAGGTCCTCCAGCTTGGTGGTTTTGTCGTGGGTGCCCGCGCGGTCATCAAGCCGACAGTGTCCCCTGTGATCGCCAAACACCACCCCCGCATCAGTCTCGGATACTCTAAAAAGATGGATCCGACGAACATCTCGTCCTTAAACGAGCTGCTAGATCGCATCGCTGCCCTAGGGCTTTCAACGGACTATGATTGGATCGGGCTTAAACCTGACCAGAGGGAAATCAATCTCCCACTGATCACTCACCTGGTAGCGGTCGTCGAGGAACGAGCCGAAAACACTTCTTCCCCTAAATTAAAGACTAGCTATATTCGGATCTCCAAACCCCTTGAGTCGGATACCTTTCATTTGGATGGGACTCCGCTTCCCCCGTACTTTGGGTCGGCCATAGGATCCGGGGAGCACTTGGCTCTTCCCGGACCCGAACTAGTGACCTTGGAGATTTTGCAAGCTCCTGACACAATTTTGGATCGGGATCGAGTTCTAACCCACCCACCCACCTCAATCAATACTCTCCAAGTAATGCAGGCCTCCAGACATGTATGACCTGATGTATGTATGACAACAACCTCAGGAAATGGTCCATCACTTTTGGGCCAGGTTCCTACTTGACAAAAACAAGATTAAAGACTGCTGCGACGATGATACAGTCCTGGTCTTTCATCGCAATTGTACCGATGAGGGAATTCAGAATGCCCTCGACCGTCGTCGCATACAAAGTTTCACGGAACTATCGCACATAGTACGGAAGTACTTCACGATGGAAAGCACATGGAAGGCCCAAAAAACCCAATTGGAACATGCTGCCTTTAAGCAGTATACTGCCCGGGCAAAACAGATACACCCTTATGAGGCATCCGACCATAAGACCGTCGGCAAGAAAAACAAACCCTTTATGGGATACAGATCTGTTCTTGACGAACTCCTCAACAAGCCCTGCCTGATACATGCGACTCCAAGCACATACTCAACTCACAGCCGCCGAGCATGTTGGGTACTCCAGCAGGTAGCTAGAAGTGGCGAGGCCATCCAAACCACCGCCACTCTAGAGAAGCATTCTCCGTAGGATGAAGATTTTAGCGTCCTTACGGTCTTCGAGACTTTCTCTTCAAATAAACAGTGTAAGAGGGCACTTCGTGACCTCGCCGAAGTCCACCAAGTAACCACAATGAGCCCATGGAATGATGCTGCAATAATCTTCACCGCTGACGATGAACCAAGGGCCCGGTCAGTCTGAGCACCCGCCGCTTTAGTCCTAAACCCCCTTGTGGACGGCTTTCGACTTATAAAAGTGCTCATGGACGGTGGCAGTGGGCTTAACTTCATCTACGTGGACACGCTCGACAAAATGCAGATTGACAAAACACACATTGAGCAAAGATGTACCACCTTTCGAGGCATCATCCCCAGTCGAGAAGCACGATGTTCGGGGAAAATTAAACTTGATGTAGTATTCGACACACGTGAAAATTACAGGTCCAAAGAGTTGCTCTTCCACGTGGTTCCCTTCAATAGCGGATATCACGCTCTTCTAGGGCGGGATGCCTTCTCACGCTTCCAAGCCGTACCCCATTATGGATACATGAAGCTTAAAATGCCAGGGCCCAATGGAATAACCAAAGTTATGAGTGATCCAGATAAGGAACTCCGTGCCGAAAACAGAACCGCATCCTTGGCTCTTGAGTCACTATCCAAAGCCTTTGCGGCTGAAGAACTAACCACCCTACGATCCACAGTGGACAAGGATGATGTGATTCTCGATAAGAGACCTAAATCCACCTATTTCAAGCCAGCAGATGAAATAGTTAAATTTCAAGTGCACCCAACGGATCCTAATAAAACAGCGTCCATCGGAGCACAGCTGGATCCGACAGTAGACGCTGCCTTACGTGCGTTCCTATGTGAAAATTGGGATATCTTTGCCTGGCGCCCTTCAGACATGCCTGGGATCCCACGGAGACTGGCGGAACACAGCCTCAACATAATTAAAATGTTCAAACAGTCAAGCAAACGCTGCAACAATTTTCCGATCCCAAACGACAAGCTATGGGGGAGGTGCTAGCCAAACTACTCGAGGCCGGGTTCATTAGAGAAATCAAACACCCAGATTGGCTAGCCAACTTGGTCATGGTGCAGAAGATGGATAAATCTTGGTGCCTTTGTGTCGATTTCAAAGATCTCAATAAGGCTTGCCCTAAAGACCCTTTCCTGTTGCCCTGCATTGACCAAATCATTGATGCGACCGCGAGACATGACTCATTGTGTTTCCTTGACGCTTACTCCGGATACCATCAGATCAAAATGAAGGAGTCCGACCAGGCTGCAACGGCGTTCATCACCCTGTACAGGCCTTTCCGTTTAAACACTATGCCTTTTGGGCTTAAAAACGCTGGTGCCACTTACCAACGCATGATTCAAACTTGCTTGGAAAAACAAAATGGCAAGACAGTTGAAGCATATGTGGATGACGTAGTCAGCAAGACTAAACACGTTTTTTGAATCATTGGTGGATGATCTCCACCTCACATTTGAGAACCTCCGAACATACGACATATGGCTCAATAAAGAAATGCGTCTTCGGTGTTCTAGCCGGGAAGCTACTAGGGTTCATTGTCTCCCATAGAGGAATTGAAGAAAACCCAGCCAAAATCCGAGCCTTGTCGCAATTGGCTACGCCAACAGACTTAAAGCAGGTCCAAAAGCTAGCCGGGTGCGTGGCGGCTTTGAGCCGCTTCATCTCTAGATTAGGAGAAAAAGCATTACCACTTTATAGACTACTTAGACGCACCGACAACTTTGAATGGACGAAAGCGGCCATAGCCAGATTTGAAAAAATAAAACCTTATTAGCAGGCAACCCAATCCTAGCCGCCCCAAGTGTTGGCGAGCCTATGTTGCTTTATATCTCCGCGACTCACCAGGTAGTGAGCGTTGGACTCGTCGTCGAGCGAGGGGAGGAGGGACATAAATTTCCCATTCAAAAGCCAGTCTATTATATATTAGAGGTCCTTACACCATGCAAATCACGATGCCCTCACTACCAAAAGATAATTTACACGGTCTTTATGGCATCCCGAAAACTCCGACACTATTTTCAAGAGTGTTCGATCAAGGTGGCATCCGAAGTACCACTTAACGATGTTATAAACAACCGGGACGCCACTGTCCACATAGCTAAATGGGCCATCGAGCTCTTACCGTTTGAAATAACATACAAGACACACCGAGCTATTAAATCTCAGGTGCTGGCCTACTTTGTTGCAGAGTGGACGGAAGTTGAGCTCCCTAAAGAGTACAGTTCCTACTCCAACTGGATAGTGTACTTTGATGGCTCTAAAATGCTAGCTGAATTGGGGGCTGGCGTCATCTTGATATCCCCTACGGGGGACACAGTCCGCTACGTGTTGCAAATCCTGTATACAGACTCCAATAATGCAGCCGAATACGAGGCACTTCTACATGGTCTCCGCATGGCTGTCTCCATGGGCATACAACTCCTAGAGGTGCTCGGCGACTCAAACCTCGCAATATCTCAGGTAAATGGAGAGTTCTATGCAAAAGATCCAAAATGGCGGCATATCGAAACGCTGTATTGAAAATATCGGCTCGGTTAGAGGGGCTTGAATTTCATCACGTCGCTCGAGACAATAACCAGGAAGCGGATATACTCGCTCGCATGGGCGCCAAGCGTGACCCCATCCCGCCTAATACCTTTGTGGAATGGCTCTTCAAGCCATCTGTGATATGGTAGGATGAGAGAGAAGATGCAAGTACGGACTTGATCACGCCCACGGTAGCCGAATACAATACAAATATCATCGGGGGGTTCAGATACTAAGATAACACCCTCTGCTCATGATATCATGGATGTTATTGCTCCTTGGACTAAACGCTTTCTGGCCTACCTTAATAGGAAGGAGCTTCCCGATGATCAAAATGAGGCACATCACATAGTTAGGCGTTCTAAAGCCTACAAAGTTCACGAAGGTGAGATGTAGAAGAAAAGCACCACCGAAGTTCTCCAAAGGTGCATATCCGAAGAGAAGGGAAGGCAGCTTTTGGCCAAAATACATGCTAGAATGGGCGGCCACCATGCTGCAGCTCGGGCCCTAGTAAGCAAAGCCTTCAGGACAGGCTTTTCTGGCCAACGGCCTGGGCAGACGCACAAACCCTTGTGCAACATTGTGTCGGATGTCAGATTTTCGCCAATCAAAGTCATATCCTCCCACTGCCTTAAGAACAATCCCCATTAGTTGGACCTTCATGGTCTGGGGGCTCGATATGGTCGAACCCCTTAAAGGGGGAAGCCATAAAAAGAAATATTTACTAGTTATGGTGGATAAATTCACTAAGTGGATAGAGGCCAAACCAGTGAAAACAGTTGAAGTAGGACCAGTGATTGACTTTATATGTGACATGGTACACCACTACGGTGTCCCGCACAGCATCATCACTAATAATGGCTCCAATTTTACAGCCGATGAGGTCAAAAACTGGTGTGCTAAATTGGGCATTAAACTCGACTATGCATCCGTCTACCACCCTCAAATAAACAGTCAGGTCGAACGGGCCAATGGCCTAATAATGAGGGGCATTAAACCCTAACTGGTGCACTCCCTGTGGGAGTCAGATAAGCACTGGGTTGAGGAATTCGATTCTATGCTATCGGGGCTGCAGACTACACCTAACCGAACAACCGGATATACACCTTTCTTCATGGTGTATGGCACGGAAGTTGTCCTGCCCTGTGACATTATTCATGACTCACCTCGAGTGCACATGTACGAAGAGCGAGAAGCCGAGCTCGATCGGCATGATGACCTAGACTATCTCAAAGAGGAGTGCGATATTGCACAAGCCCATTCCACATTTTATCAACAATAGGCCAGGCAATACCAAAGCAAAGAAGTGCGGGCCAAGACTTATAACATTGGCAACCTCGTCTAGCATCTCCGAGAGAATAAGAAGGATAAGCTCAAACCAAGATGGGAGGGCCCCTTCATCATAGATGAAGTTCTCACAGGAGGAGCCTATCACCAATATAATGCATCACATAATCGCCTTGAGTCGAATCCATGGAATGCTGCTCGGCTCCGGTGATTCTACGGATAGTTCAGTAGCACCCCTTATTTTTACTTTGACTAGGTTCCTTTTTCTCCTCTCCTTTTTTATTTTTTCCTTTTTATATCCTGGGGTATGTTCGGATCCACAGAACTGTTAGGGGTACACATCTTTAATGTATATACCACACTATAACTGGGGGCTTCTCTGATGAAGCTTATTACTAAAAGCTTGTTGCTTACATTGTTTACGTCGTTTATTCTATACATCGCTTGCCATTATATGCACCTCTATGACTTCAATTCTTTTGCCAAGATGGGTTTGCCTCGCTCCTGTGTTTACACCCTATGTTCCCGATTGTTTGGCTATAGGGTGTAAAGGGAGTACCTCTGCGGTTGTTACAACCGGGTAATCCAAATCTGTACCTCAGACGGTTGAAGCCGAAACTAGCGTTCTTAAGGGAATAATTGGTCGGCAAGCAATGACAGATTATTTATGTTTATATAATTCTTCTAACAAATACGGGATAGGCTGCCCGTAATTCTATCTTTTGGATCAAAGCCTAGGCATGCATAATTAAGCATGCCGACCCAAGGAAAGGAACCCTTAATGGAACTATTTTCCCTTGAAGATGTTTCTTACATTAAATAGTAATATAACATAACTTGACGAACAAATTTTGTCTGCTTGAGCAATATGACCGGATTGCTTGGTTTCCGGACATAATGAATGTTTATTACATTCAAACATGGTATCCGGAAACACTCCAACTTCTTGGTTCAGAGGTTGAAGCCGAAGGCCTACAATGAGAAATTTTGACAAGTTCGGTTGGAGATAAGTTCGATGATAAAGTACAATCAAACGCCTACTCTTTATCTATGTCATCTATAAGACTGTTTAAGCTACAATCTTCTTGCAAATATTTTGCAGCTATCATCACTTTGTCATATACCAAGTTCACGTGAATCTCTTTTTCGTCTGGTCCTCGAGGTCCAACTGGGGCCATATGATTTGGATCGAGCCCGGTGTAGCATGTTTTCACCATCGCCCATGCCTCTCATGTACCTTCCCGTCATGCTGACGCCTTACACAGCTCAAAACGGCGCTGGGCACCTTTGAACAGGTTCGCCAACTCCTCCATAATTTATGGAGGGGCATCGGATGGCCATAAGGCTTTTACCATACTCTTCATGGCTTTCTGGGCCCGCTCATGCACTACGGACAGCTCTTTTAGAAGGTCGCCTCGGAATCCAGATACTTCTTCCTGATGATGCCCGGTTAGCAGACTTGCAAGAACAACATGATAACACTCCGAATTACGGGATAGTATGAGTGCCCTAGATGGTTCAAAGGTCATACCGAATATGTCGCCTTTCAACTTTTTTATTCTCTTGTTGTGCATCCTATAATTGAGCCTTTAAGCTCTTTATCTCTTCGGCTTGCTTATCCTTTTCCTCCTCCAGTTTGTTCTTTCGATCAATGGTCATCGTGAATTTCTTCATTTCCTCTAGCTCCATGGTGGCGGTATTTAGCTTTGTCTAGGTCGTTTCAACTTCCTGGGATAGCGTGTTGTTCTTCTCTTTGAGAACCTGCAGTCATAACGATCCTTAAATCGGTTGGTCTAACCTCTTCAAGTCTCGGGGGCTAATGGCATATCTCTATTAAATTTACACAAATTATTACCTACATATCCTTGGAAAACAGGTGAGCGACCCCTGCAAGTCCGTCTCGGGCGGCTCGGATATTTGCATCCACGGAGCTGAGGGTACTGAATTCCTGCTTAGTGAAAACTGGAGCACACATGGTCTCTTTCAGTCATCGATGATTCATCATGCTCTCCACTTCAGAATTTGTGACGGATACGTCATCCGAATCGTCATGAGGTGGATGAGTTGGCGTTGAATCCGTATTGGCTATCGTCCTAGTTGTTGAGCCCGGTGCCGGATTAGCTGATGATCGGCTAACTGGGATTTTGGACACGGTTCACCGTGTGCTCCTCCTGAGTTAAGATGGAAGGAGAAATATGACAAACCGCTCTTATGACTAGGCACATATTAGAAGTTATACCTCTTTGATGAAGGAGTGGGCTCAACGACGCTCCTGGTTTCCATTCGTTTTGAAGGATCACCATGCGTAGATGCTACCTTCCTAGAGGCTGCCCTCGATGGAGTGCTGCTTGCCGAGCGCCGATCCTATGAAGCACGATTCAATGTGATGGGTGAGACACAAGTGGGGGGCTCCTTTTTTTAGGATGATTTCGAGTACTTACCTCGGAGAAAGGGAATATGCTAGGTTAGTCAACCATAATAGCCACTTCTGAGCCGTCAAGGCTCGCTTGATAAAAGACTCCATCATCAAACTCTATAAATATATCCTGATCCTCACGGAAGCCAGGGTCTTCGTTGCGGGCATGGTCCTCTAGCTATGGGGAGGGGCAATTGACATTTTCGACTACCTTCCTCCATGTATGTTTTAAGACGACCAGAACAATTTGATTTGCGCACCTCGATAATGAGCTAGGACAATGCTGATAATCAAAAACTTACCCATTCAATGGGGTTATACATGGAAAAACCTTCCCGACAATTTAAATGGGTGAATTATTCTTTCTCCCCCTTATAAAGATCTGCCAGAACGGCGACCAGAGCAGTTGGGGTATCCAGGCCCTCGCGCTTATAACAAGATGCGTAGTCCTTTCCGTTGTAACACCATAAAGGCGTCACTCTGGGGGCTGGATCATCACTTTATCATGATGGCCATGACTTTGATTGTCAAGAGTTTAGAATAGGCAAGTAACCTGACCTTGCTGACCAACCTCCTTACTTCCGCACTGTCTTCTTGTTTGGGGCTCCGGGGGCACCAATTGAGGCATTTCTTAAAATGCGCACTGGAGAATTCGGGAAGTCCATGTCGAAGCCATGTATGTTACTTCTAGTGTATTCATGTTAAGGTAATCCACTATAAAAATCTATAATTATACTACATCCATGACAAAAAACAAGTGGGATTGCCTGCTATGATATAGAGAAACATATATCGTGCATGAGATGGTTTTCAAATTATAGATCAGACCTCTTAATCGATCAATCTTAAAAGACTTGACATGTTAGCCCACAAGGTTCATCATGTAGAAATAGAAGAAATTATGAAGTGCATTATACATTTAGTAATGCAATTCTACATGTATGGGTTCCTATCTTAATGGTTGAACATTCATATTTTGCTCATCTACAGAAATTTGATGCCATGGATGTTGGTTAAAGTGTATTCATCTTAATATAATATACTCTAGAAGACCAAAACCACACAACAACTATAACAACTACAAATTGAACCTAGATTGCCAGGAAAGAAAGAGTAGGAATCACCAAATTTACAAAGTGGATGGAGTCAAATAAGATGTATGAAGAAGCCAAAGAATTAACATATGCAGAATCCCCGTCAAAATGGATACGAAAGAAGAGACAAAGTGGAGCAGAAGGAAGAAAGGAAGATCAGTTAGAAGAATATATTATGCCAATCCCGCAAGCATAGAAAAATACTGCATGCAAATGCTACTTAACGTCAAGAAAGGTGATGTCTACTACACAACTTATTCTTGCAGACTCGTGTTGGCCCTCCAAGTACATAGTTTGTTAGGACATTAGGAAGTTTCCCTCAAGGGGAGGTCCTAAGGTTTATCAATCCGTGGGAGGCATAGGATGAAGATGGTCTCTCTCAAACAACCCTGCAATCAAATACAAGAAATCTCTTGTGTCCCAACACACTCAATACAGTGTTAATTCCATAGCTGCGCTAGTTCGGCGAAGAGATGGTGATACAAGTGTAGTATGGGTAGTAGATATAGGTTTTTGTAATCTAAAAGTAAGAAAACAGCAAGGTAACAAGTAACAAAAGTGACCACAAACGGTATTGCAATTCTTGAAAACAAGGCCTAGGGTTCATACTTTCACTAGCGCAATCTCTCAACAGTGTCAACGTAATTGAATCATATAACAATCCCTCAACATGCGACAAAGAATCACTCCAAAGTTCTTATCTAGCGGAGAACATAAGATGAAATTGTTGTAGGGTATGAAATGAACTCAAGTTATATTGTCAGATCAATCTATTGAGCCATCCCTATAAGTGTCACAAACAGCCCCGGAGTTCGTACTAAAATAACACCATATGATACTCATCAACCAACTCTAATGTCACCACAAGTATCCGTGAGTTGATTACTCGATATGCATCAAACAATCTTAGATTAGTAATATTCAATCCAACACAGAGGACTTCAAAGAGTGCCCCAAGGTTTCTATGGACAAAGAAGGACGAAAACATGTATAAACCCCTATGCATAGATTACCCCGATTTCATGATAATCCGTAAGTTGAATATCGAAACATATATCAAGTGAATCAATAGAACACCCCATTGTCACCACGGGTATCCACATGCAAGACATCATCAAGTATTCTCAAATCCAAAAAGTATTCAATCTGATAATAGGGAAACCTCAATGGTAAAAACTTAATTCATCACAACAAGATAGAGACGGAGAAACACCATATGATCCAACTATATTAACAAAGCTCGTGGTACGTCAAGATCATTCCAAGTCAAGAACATGAGAGATAAAGAGAGAGAGAGAGATCAAACACATCGCTACTGGTACCTCTCCTCAGCCTTGGGGGTGAACTATTCCCTCCTCGTCAAGGTAGCCACCGGGATGATGAAGATTTCCTCCGGTGATGATTTGCCCCTCCTTCAGTGTGCCAGAACAGAGCTACAGATGAGATTGCTTCAGTACAGAGGCTTGTAGCGGTCGAGCGGAAGTTCTAAGTTAAGTTTTGGGGTTTCATCTATTTATACGGTTTTTCGCCATCGGTTTCATGTCGGGGGGATGCCCGAGGGTCCCACAAGCTCGGGGGACACACACTAGGAGGGTGCACCCCCATGCTTGTGGCTCCCTCGACCACTCCCTAGTAAATCTCCGGTGCTCCATGGGTGTCTGTTGGTCCATAAAAAATCACCATAAATTTTCAGCCAATTCCGAGAACTTTTATTTCTGCACAAAAAAAAACACCATGGTAGTTCTGCTGAAAACAACGTCATTCCGGGTTAGTTCCATTCAAATATACCAAAACCATATAAAATTGTGATAAACATGGCATGAATACATCATAAATTATAGATACGTTGGAGATGTGTCAGCATCCTGGGGCTTAATTCCTTCTCGTTCTCGAGTAGGTAAATGGTAAAAGAAATAATTTATGAAGTGTGAATACTAGCATAGTTCATAAGTTCGATCAATGATAGGCGATGCGGAGCATCCTACAGACATTGCCATGTCAAAAGTCCGTTTGGCAAGTGACACGTGCCACATCTACTTTACATACATAAACATGAATCATCTCCTTGACACGTGCTCACTTGACCCCTTCAAGGATGGTATACTACTTGACACTCCACCGTGTGCATACATAGGTATTGTAGGAGCTTCACAGATGTTGAGGAGGAGTGCAAGCGCCAAGGAACGATTACACCATCCACAAGGCAAGCATGGAAGTGACGATGGAAGAAGATGGAGCTATTGAAGCTATAGCGACCGGACATCCGGCGCCAGCAGCACGGACATCCGGACTTCCCCCGAAAATCTGGCAGAGGATCACCTGAGCACATCCAAAGTTTGGCCACTGCTTAGCCCGACATCCGTCTCCCAGCCTGGACATCCGACACCTACATGTGCACAGCCGAGCCGAAGGCCCTTGTATCCCGATCCTACCAACCCATTCGGCCCTAGCACTATATATAGACACCCCCTCCTCATTTCTAGGGATATCACTATGATAGCTCATCTTAGTTGAGCTTTTCTCCTACCTCTACTTCTCTTGAGAGAGAGAGTGTAACACCCCGGATGTAACTTTCCCAATTTGTACTCCAACTCTTGCCGTTTTCGGCGTTAAGTTATATTTATTTCCTCGGGTTCAGGTTTCGTCTCCGTGTGTTGTTGTCATTGTCATGCATCTCATATCATGTCATCATGTGCATTGCATTTGCATACGTGTTCGTCTCATGCATTCGAGCATTTTCCCCGTTGTCCGTTTTGCATTTCGGCGTTACGTTCTCCTCCGGTGGTCATTTCTAGCTTTCTTTCGTGCGTGGGGATTAAACATTTCCGGATTGGACCGAGACTTGCCAAGCGGCCTTGGTTTACTACCGGTAGACCGCCTATCAAGTTTCGTATCATTTGGACTTCGTTTGATACTCCAACGGTTAACCGAGGGACCGAAAAGGCCTCGTGTGTGTTGCAGCCCAACACCCCTCCAATTTGGCCCAAAACCCATCAAACTCTGCTCCATCATCTAGAGCGTTCGATCACGATCGTGTGGGCGAAAACCGCACCTCATTTGGACTCTCCTAGCTCCCTCTATGCCTATATATAGCCTCCTCCCCGAAAATCTCGGATCATTTTCCCCCTAACCCTAGTCTCCTTCCACCTCGCGCCACCGGACAAGTCCGCCCGCGCCAGACGTGTCCGCCGGACGCGTCATCCCGGCCTATCAGACCGTGCCATGTCAGCCTCTGCCGCCCCGGGGCCAATCCCCCGCCGCCACGTCGCCACCCGGAGCCGCCGCTCTCCGCGTCGCCCGCGCGGGCCCGCCGGAGCCCGTCCGCGGCCCTCCTGGCCCCGTGCGGTGCACCCCGCCGCCAGAGGCGCCCGCCTCCTCGCGCCCGCATCCCTCCGCCACCTCGCCCGTCATCCGCCGCCCCGGTCACCGGCGCATGCCGCCCCGGCCACCGGCGCCCGCCGCTCCGGCCGCCGCGTCCGCGGCCACCTCGCCGCCGACGTCCGCCGCCCTCCGCCGCCTTCCTCCCGCGCCGGCGAGCGCCGCCAAGTCCGGCCACCGTGCTGCCCCTCCCCTCCGGCGAGCTACAGTTGCAACGGCGGCGAACCTCGGGATCCGTTCCGGCCGGATCCAGATCTGGATCTGAAACTTCTCGGTTGACCTTTTTACCCCCGAACCCTAATCCATATGCCCATGTTCATCATGCCGTAACTTTGCATCCGTAGCTCCGTTTTGGGCATATAGCATATCAAAATGTTCATCTCAGAGAGTACATCATTTAATTCCATTGCATCATTTTCATTTGAGCTCATCTTGATGCCCGAAATGCTGTTAGAAGAGGGCTACTTAAGTTAATTGTCAGATCTGCTACTCCGTTTAGCACTTTTGTCATTTTTGCCATGATTAATGTGTGCATGATATGCCCTGATGCTCTACATGTGTTTTGTTAAGAGTTTTTTCATCTTTCCAGAGGTGCAACCCATGTATTTTTGTGATGTGTGTGGTGACTTGTGCAAGCTTGCAAAGTCGTGCACTTGCTAATTTTGTTTTCTGGGACTAGGTAATTTCACTAAGTCCTGGAGCTGTTTATCTCATGATGCCATATGTTCATGTTGTTTCCTAGTGATCCGTGCCTCTTTTGAGGATGATCAGTAAGGGAGTTTTGTTAATATAGTAGTGCTATATCCATCCATGTCTTTGTTTGCAATTATGGAGCACCCTAGATTGAGTCAATCGAGCTCTACTTTTGCTACTTTGTGAATCTGGGCACATTGTCAACTTGTTTGCAATTTTGCCGGTGTTGTTGTAGTTGATCCGTGCATGCTATGCTATTGTTCTTGCCATGTATAGCTTACATTTTGTGCCTTCTTGATGGGTGAATGCTTGTATTGCCATGACTTGCACCGTAGTGAGTGCATTGAGCTCGTAAACATGCCTACTTGAGTTAGATTTCAGCATGTGCCAGTTTTCACGAAGTCTGAAAACTGATTATGTTTTTGCTATGTTCACATGCTTGCAATTATATTTTCCGATCCCTTTTGGCTCAAGGTCACTAAGGGACTTTTGTTAAGCTCTTTGAGTAGCTCCATGCCATGCTTTACTTTGCCATGTTCATTTCCTGTAGCATGTAGTTTTTTTGCTCCGAAGAGGGCTACCTGATCTGAAATTCCAGACAAGTGTTGATTTCACTAAGTCTGAGATATGTTTGTCATATGCATTTTTTCCATGCTTGTTTGAACCTGTTAATGGATGAATTGGCCATAGCTCAGTGTTAGACTTTTGTTAAGCATCTTGTGTGCATCCCTGCCATGTATTTTGTTGTCATGTTTGAGTGCTGTAGCATGTTCATTTCTTTGCATTTAGATGCCTACTTGCTGTAAATCGCAGACCGGTGTCATTTTTGAATCGCTTGCCATTTCCAAACCGTAACTCCGATTCCAGCGTTCTTTATATCGTCTTCAAGCGATTTCATCTCATCTTTCTAGTGGAACACTTGGATTTCCATGTTGAGGCAAGGTTCATGCATTTCCTGTCATATCTTGCATTTTGCATCCCGCATCGCATCCCGCATAGCATATCCTCTTTGCATTGTGTTGTTTGAGTTTGCACGTGGTTGATTGTATCCTTTTGCTTGTTTGTCTTGTTTGGGTAGAGCCGGGAGACGAGTTTGCTAATGAGAAGCCCATTGAGTTTGCTTTTGAGGATCCAGTCAACTCGGACAACTGTGCAGGCAAGATGATCATACCCTCGAAATCACTACTATCTTTGCTATGCTAGTTTGCTCGCTCTTTTGCTATGCCAATGCTACGATGCCTACCACTTGCTTGCAAGCCTCCCAAATTGCCATGTAAAACCTCTAACCCACCATTGTCCTAGCAAACCGTTGATTGGCTATGTTACCGCTTTGCTCAGCCCCTCTTATAGCGTTGCTAGTTGCAGGTGAAGATTGGAGGTCGTTCCTTGTTGGAACATCTGTTATTTACTTATTGGGATATCATTACATTATCTTGTTATCTTAATGCATCTATATACTCGGTAAAGGGTGGAAGGCTCGGCCTCTCGCATAGTGTTTCGTTCCACTCTTGCCGCCCTAGTTTCCGTCATATCGGTGTTATGTTCCCGGATTTTGCGTTCCTTACGCGGTTGGGTTATAATGGGAACCCCTTGATATTTCGCCTTGATTAAAGCTTTTCCAGCAATGCCCAACCTTGGTTTTACCATTCTCCACCTAGCCTCTTTTTCCCTTGGGTTACCGGAGCCCAAAGATCATCTTATTTTAACCCCCCCGGGCCAGTGCTCCCTCTGAGTGTTGGTCCGAACTGAGCTGCCTGCGGGGCCACCTCGGGGAAACTTGAGGGTTGGTTTTACTCGTAGCTAGTCTCATCTGAGTGTGCCCTGAGAAAGAGACATGTGCAGCTCCTATCGGGATTTGTCGGCACATTCGGGCGGTGTTGCTGGTCTTGTTTTAACCTGTCGAAGTGTCTTGAATTACCGAGATACCGAGTCTGATCGGAACGTCTTGGGAGGAGGACTATTCCTTCGTTGACCGTGAGAGCTTGTCATGGGCTAAGTTGGGACTCCCCTGGAGGGATTGAACTTTCGAAAGCCGTGCCCGCGGATATGGGCAGATGGAAATTTGTTAATGTCCGGTTGTAGATAACTTGAACCTTAACTTAATTAAAATGAATCAACTAAGTGTGTTACCGTGATGGCCTCTTCTCGGCGGAGTCCGGGAAGTGGACACGGTGTTGGAGTAATGTTTGCGCAGGTTGCTCTCTAGTTTTACGCTCGCGCTTTGCCTCCTCTTCTCGCTCTCTTTTGCGGATAAGTTAGCCACCATACTTGCTAGTCGCTTGTTGCAGCTCCACCTATATTTTACCTTGCCTTACCTACAAGCTTAAATAGTCTTGATCGCGAGGGCGCGAGATTGCTGAGTCCCTGTGGCTCACAGATTACTATTACACCAGATGCAGGGCCTGATGATTCCGCTCCAGGAGACGCGTATGAGCTCAAGTGGGAGTTCGACGAAGACTCTCAACATTACTATGTTTCCTTTCCCGATGATCAGTAGTGGTGCCCAGTTGGGGGTGAACGGGACCGTTGTCGCTTGTTGGGTTTCTCTTTTATTTTGGCACCGTAGTCGGGCCATGAGTGTTTGGATGATGTAATGTTATTTATGTACTTGATTGACGTGGCGAGTGTAAGCCAACTATGTTATCTCCCCTTTATTAATCATATTACATGGGATGTTGTGAAGATTGCCTAACTTGCGACATATGCCTTCAATGCGATTATGTCTCTAAGTCGTGCCTCGACACGTGGGAGCTATAGTCGCATCGAGGGTGTTACAAGTTGGTATCAGAGCCTTCCCCGACCTTAGGAGCCCCATTGCTTGATCGTTTTTAGCGGCCGAGTTGTGTCTAGAAAAATGTTTTGAGTCATTTAGGAATTATATATCGGAGAGTTTAGGAATTCTTTTTACTTCCCAGTCTCCTCATCGCTCTGGTAAGGCATCCTGACGTAGAGTTTTGACTCTTCTTTTCTCAAATTTCACTAAAAAATTTTTTAGGATCACGCGGGTATCTTGGAATCGTTCCGATGGTTTTATGATCAGAACATTGTCTTGGTGCCTCCTGTCAGGGGTTTAGTGGAAGTGTCCCGGGGAGTTGAGCTCTGAGGTGTTGTCATCATAATTTTATCGTTGCAGTTCTGGAATACCTGAGTCTAGTACGCCGACATCGAAAATCTCCTTTATGCAGTTCGTTGGTGAGATAACCTCGACGCCACCAAGTACTGGGGCGGGAGTTCGGGAGTATCGCCATAACTTGTATAATGGATGCTTTTCGAAGGTTGAGGTAGATGGTTTCCAAAGGTTTCTTGGTTATGTGTTGAAGGATGGATACAGCTGGATGTAGGATTTGCTAGTTTGGGTGAGATATTATGCTTCCCCTGTATCCCCAACACCTGATTGCATAACCAGAAAGGTTCGGGAGTTTCTTAGGTGGGAATTCTAGTAGCTCTAGTTTTTCTTCCACGAATATTGGTTTGAGATTGGGATTTCTTACCGATTATTCGTTCTTGAACCGTACCTTGTTGATTTATTTCTCTACCTTAATTCTACGTGGCTTCTCAATTTATGGATATGTGACCATTTCAAGAGGAATGCATTCGTTCATTTTGTTCGGATGTGAAGACTATATGTTGCAATTTTCATTCCGTTGGATTCAGCTTCAATATTTGTCTATCAATGCGCTAATGGTGGTCAACCTCTTCAGGATGACTCCTCCAACGCGCACGACTCCGAATCCTGATCCGCCAGCACCTCCACCTCCTCCGGAGGCATGGCAAGCTGTGATGGCCACAACCAATTCAAACACACAGTTGATCATGCAAATTCTCCAAGAGCGCAATCAAGGCAACCAAGGGAATCAAGGCAGCAATCAGAGTCACTTCGCTACACTCAACCAGTTCCTTGCTAACGGGCCAAAGACTTTCAGCAATTGTGTTGAGGCAACCGATGCTGACGATTGGCTTGTGGATCTGTGTAAGCATTTTGAGTGCAGTAACGTCAGGCCTGAGGACTTTGTTAAGTTCGCTTCCTTCCAACTCACAGATCAAGCTGCAGAATAGTTCCAGCAGTACAAGGACTCCAGAGGTGGACGTGTTATCACTTGGGATGATTTCCGTCAAGATTTCCGAGCTCATCATATTTCTCAAAGCGTGGTTGAAAGCAAGCGTGAGGAATTCCGCAATCTGAAGCAAGGCTCTTTGTCTCTCTATGACTACAACAAGTTGTTCCAGAAGCTCGCCCGCTTTGCCAAGCAGGACGTCCCTGATGAGAAGAGAATGATATACCAGTTCAGGGGTGGTCTCAGAGAAGAATTTCAGCTAGCTCTTGTTCTCTTTGAGCCCTTGAGATACGATGAGTTCTACAACATGGCACTGAAGCAAGAGGCTGCTCAGTTGAGGTGTGATGCTTCCAAGAAGCGAGTCAGAGATGCTACTCCTTCTTCCTCTACTCAAGTGGCCAAGCAGCAGAAGTATTGGCTTCCTCCTCCTCCGTTCGGTCAGCCGTATCAGCAGAAGAGCAAAGGTGGCAGTGGTTCTTCCCACCCACCCAACCCTGGCTTTCAGAACAAGACTTCGTCTCAAGCTCCAAGATCGAGTGCTCCGTATCACCGCCCGCTTTCAGAGGTCACGTGCAACAAGTGCCAACAGAAGGGTCACTATGCCAACAAGTGTTTCAACCAGAGGCGTCTTCCTCCTCCTCCTCCTGTCAGATCGGCAAGTACAGCTGTGGTCAAGCATAACCCCAAGCATGCCAAGGTCAATTTGATGAATGCAGCTCAGGCAGAGGACTCGTCAGATGTGATCATGGGTAACCTTGTTAATGATATTCCCGCAAAAGTACTTTCTGACTCTGGTGCATCGCATTCCTTCATGTCATTCCCATTTGCATCGGAGAACAATTTTAGTACTAAGGCTTTACCTAGAGCTATGCAAGTCGTTTCTCCGGCTAAGCGTCTGAGTTCTAGTTTGATGGTTCCGGATATTTCTATCTTGATGGGTGATTTCAAGTTTCTGGCTTCTCCAATGGTTCTTGGTAACTCGGATATTGATCTTATTCTCGGGATGGATTGGCTTTCTAAGCACAAGGCTCAGCTTGATTGTGCAGCCAGGCAGATTCAATTGACTCATTCGTCTGAGGATGTAATTGTCTTTGCCGCTCGGGATAATACCATCTGTCTGTTTTCTCTCAATGAGAAGGGTGAATTGGATGCCATCTCTCAAATTCCAGTCATTTGCGAATATCAAGACGTCTTTCCAGAAGAGCTCCTAGGAATGCCTCCGCACCGGCCATTTGAATTCGTTATTGATCTTGAGCCTGGCACGGAACCTGTGTGCAAACGTCCTTACAAGCTCGGACCTGAAGAGTTGAAGGAGCTGAAGAAGCAACTCGATATTCAAGAGAAAATGGGTCTCATCCGGCCCAGTTCTTTTCCGTGGGGTTGTGGTGTTCTTTTTGTGAAGAAGAAGGATGGAACAGACCGACTTTGTGTTGATTACCGTCCAGTGAACAAGAAGACCATCAAGAACAAATATCCACTTCCCAACATCAATGAGCTCTTCGAACAACTCAAAGGTGCCCAAGTATTCTCCAAGCTTGATCTCCGCATGGGTTATCACCAGATTCACATTCGTGAGCAAGATATTCCCAAGACGGCTTTCAGGACAAGCTTTGGTTCATATGAATACACTTTCATGTCTTTTGGCCTCGTCAACGCTCCTCCAACGTTCTCTCGCATGATGAACTTCATCTTCAACGCCTACACCAATTACTTCGTTTTGGTCTATCTCGACGACATTCTGGTTTTCTCCAAGAACAAGGAAGATCATGCCAAGCATTTGCGTTTGGTTCTTGATAAGCTCAGAGAACACAAGTTCTACGCCAAGTTCTCCAAGTGTGAATTTTGGCTCGATGAGGTTCTTTATCTTGGTCATATCATCTCTGCCAAGGGCATTGCCGTGAATCCTGAGAAGGTGTCTGCAATTGTGAATTGGGAACCTCCTCAGAACGTGAAGCAACTCCGTAGTTTTCTCGGTCTCTCAAGCTATTGCCGAAGATTCGTTGAAAACTTTTCGAAGATCGCGAAGCCTCTCTCTAATCTTCTCCAAAAGCACGTCAAGTACGTTTGGTCTCCGGAGTGTGATATTGCTTTCAACACTTTGAAAGAGAAATTGATCACTGCTCCAGTTCTGACTCTGCCTGATGAATCCAAGCTGTACGAGGTCTTTTGTGATGCCTCTCTCCAAGGTCTTGGCGCGGTATTGATGCAAGAGAAGAAAGTTGTTGCTTATACATCTCGCCAGTTGAAGCCTAATGAGAAGAACTACCCCACTCATGATCTCGAGTTGGCGGTAGTTGTGCATGCTCTTTTGACTTGGAGACATCTTCTATTGGGAAGAAAAGTGGACATTTTCACTGATCACAAGAGTCTCAAGTACATCTTCACTCAGCCTAATCTCAACCTCAGGCAAACTCGATGGGTCGAAATGATTCAAGAGTATAATCCGAGTATCGAGTATACTCCAGGCAAGGCCAATGTGATTGTTGATGCATTGAGCAGGAAAGCTTACTGCAACAGTCTGATTCTCAAGCCTTATCAACCCGAGCTTTGTGAAGCTTTCCGCAAACTTAATCTGCAAGTTGTTCCTCAAGGTTTCCTCGCCAACCTTTTAGTCTCTCCTACCTTAGAAGACCAGATTTGCCAAGCCCAGCTTCTTGATGCTATGGTGAAAAAGGTGAAGATTGGGATTGCCAAGAGTCAGTCCAAGTACAAGTGCTACCGCCTTGATGACAAGGACACTCTTTTCTTCGAGGATCGTATTGTGGTACCCAAAGGTGACCTCCGTAAAGTGATCATGAACGAGGCTCACAATTCTCTCCTCTCCATCCACCCTGGGAGTACGAAGATGTATCAGGATCTCAAGCAGGCTTATTGGTGGACTCGAATGAAGCGCGAGATTGCTCAATTCGTGAATGAATGTCATGTCTGCAGAAGAGTGAAGGCAGAACACCAAAGGCCAGCAGGTCTCCTCCAACCTCTTGCCATTCCAGAATGGAAGTTTGACCACATTGAAATGGACTTCGTGACTGGGTTTCCAAATTCCAAGTGTGGCAATGATGCTATATTCGTTGTCGTCGACAAACTCACCAAAGTGGCTCACTTTCTGCCTATCAAAGAGTCGATCACTGCAGCTCAATTGGCGGAACTCTATACCTCTCGTATTGTCTCTCTGCACGGTATTCCACAAGTGATCTCTTCAGACCGTGGCAGAATCTTTACCTCAAAGTTTTGGGATTCTTTTCAGAAGGCCATGGGCACGAACATCCGCTTCAGCACAGCTTTCCATCCTCAAACTAGCGGTCAAGTCGAGCGTGTCAACCAGATTCTTGAAGATATGCTCAGGGCTTGTGTGATCTCCTTCAGCATGAAATGGGAGGATTGTCTTCCTTATGCTGAATAACAACAACAGTTTTCAAGCAAGTTCAGGCAAGGCCCCTTTTGAAATTCTGTATGGCAGGAAGTGCCGTACCCCTCTCAACTGGTCTGAAACCGGTGAACGTCAGCTTTTGGGTAATGACTTAATCACAGAGGCAGAAGAAATGTGCAAAGTCATTCGAGATAACCTCAAAGCAGCCCAATCCCGTCAGAAGAGCTACTATGATAGTAAGCACCGTGATTTGGCTTTCGAGATCGGAGATCATGTTTACCTCCGTGTCTCTCCTATGAAAGGTACTCATCGCTTCGGTATCAAAGGGAAGCTTGCCCCTAGATACGTGGGACCTTTCAAGATTGTTAGCAAGAGAGGCGACCTCGCCTATCAACTCAAGCTTCCTTCAAACTTTGCAAATGTTCATGACGTGTTCCATGTCTCTCAGCTTCGAAAGTGCTTCAAGACTCCTGACCGCACTGTCAACTTCGAGGACATTGAGCTCCAAGAAGATCTCTCTTATCGTGAGCACCCAGTTGCTATTCTTGAAGAGACTGAACGCAAGACTCGCAACAAGTAAATCAAATTTCTCAAAGTTAAGTGGTCACACCATTCCGACCGTGAAGCTACCTGGGAACGCGAGGATCACCTCCGTTCTGAGTACCCGGCGTTCTTTCAGTCCTAGATCTCGGGACGAGATCCTTTCGTAGTGGTGGAGTGTTGTAACACCCCGGATGTAACTTTCCCACTTTGTACTCCAACTCTTGCCGTTTCCGGCGTTAAGTTATATTTATTTCCTCGGGTTCTGGTTTGGTCTCCGTGTGTTGTTGTCATTTTCATGCATCTCATATCATGTCATCATGTGCATTGCATTTGCATACGTGTTCGTCTCATGCATTCGAGCATTTTCCCCGTTGTCCGTTTTGCATTCCGGCGTTTCGTTCTCCTCCGGTGGTCATTTCTAGCTTTCTTTCGTGTGTGGGGATTAAACATTTCCAGATTGGACTGAGACTTGCCAAGCGGCCTTGGTTTACTACCGGTAGACCGCCTATCAAGTTTCGTATCATCTGGATTTCGTTTGATACTCCAACGGTTAACCGAGGGACCGAAAAGGCCTCGTGTGTGTTGCAGCCCAACACCCCTCCAATTTGGCCAAAAACCCACCAAAATCTACTCCATCATCTAGAGCGTTCGATCACGATCGCGTGGGCGAAAACCGCACCTCATTTGGACTCTCCTAGCTCCCTCTATGCCTATATATAGCCTCCTCCCCGAAAATCTCGGATCATTTTCCCCCTAACCCTAGTCTCCTTCCACCTCGCGCCACCGGACAAGTCCGCCCGCGCCGGACGTGTCCGCCGGACGCGTCATCCCGGCCTATCAGACCGCGCCACGTCAGCCTCCGCCGCCCCGGGGCCAATCCCCCGCCGCCACGTCGCCACCCGGAGCCGCCGCTCTCCGAGTCGCCCGCGCGGGCCCGCCGGAGCCCGTCCGCGGCCCTCCCGGCCCGGTGCGGCGCACCCCGCCGCCAGAGGCGCCCGCCTCCTCGCGCCCGCATCCCTTTGCCGCCTCGCCCGTCGTCCGCCGCCCCGGTCGCCGGCGCGAGCCGCCCCGGCCACCGGCGCCCGCCGCTCCGGCCGCTGCGTCCGCGGCCACCTCGCCGCCGACGTCCGCCGCCCTCCGCCGCCTTCCTCCCGCGCCGGCGAGCACCGCCAAGTCCGGCCACCGCGCTACCCCTCCCCTCCGGCGAGCTACAGTTGCAATGGCGGCGAACCTCGGGATCCGTTCCGGCCGGATCCAGATATGGATCTGAAACTTCTCGGTTGACCTTTTTACCCCCGAACCCTAATCCATATGCCCATGTTCATCGTGCCGTAACTTTGCATCCGTAGCTCTGTTTTGGGCATATAGCATATCAAAATGTTCATCTCAAAGAGTACATCATTTCACTCCATTGCGTCATTTTAATTTGAGCTCATGTTGATGCCCAAAATGCTGTTAGAAGAGGGCTACTTGAGTTAATTGTCAGATCTGCTACTCCGTTTAGCACTTTTGTCATTTTTGCCATGATTAATGTGTGCATGATATGCCCTGATGCTCTACATGTGTTTTGTTAAGAGTTTTTTCATCTTTCCAGAGGTGCAACCCATGTATTTTTGTGATGTGTGTGGTGACTTGTGCAAGCTTGCAAAGTGGTGCACTTGCTAATTCTGTTTTCCGGGACTTGGTGATTTCACCAAGTCCTGGAGCTGTTTATCTCATGATGCCATATGTTCATGTTGTTTCCTAGTGATCCGTGACTTTTGAGGATAATCAGTAAGGGAGTTTTGTTAATATTGTAGTGCTCTATCCATCCATGTCTTTGTTTGCAATTATGGAGCACCCTAGATTGAGTCAATCGAGCTCTACTTTTGCTACTTTGTGAATCTGGGTACATTGTCAACTTGTTTGCAATTTTTCCGGTGTTGTTGTAGTTGATCCGTGCATGCTATGCTATTGTTCTTGCCATGTCTAGCTTAAATTTTGTGCCTTCTTGATGGGTGAATGCTTGTATTGCCATGACTTGCACCGTAGTGAGTGCATTTAGCTCGTAAACATGCCTACTTGAGTTAGATTTCAGCATGTGCCAGTTTTCACGAAGTCTGAAAACTGATTATGTTTTTGCTATGTTCACATGCTTGCAATTATATTTTCCGATCCCTTTTGGCTCAAGGTCACTAAGGGACTTTTGTTAAGCTCTTTGAGTAGCTCCATGCCATGCTTTACTTTGCCAAGTTCATTTCCTGTAGCATGTAGTTTTGTTGCTCCGAAGAGGGCTACCTGATCTGAAATTCCAGACAAGTGTTGATTTCACTAAGTCTGAGATATGTTTGTCATATGCATTTTTTCCATGCTTGTTTGAACCTGTTAATGGATGAATTGGCCGTAGCTCAGTGTTAGACTTTTGTTAAGCATCTTGTGTGCATCCCTGCCATGTATTTTGTTGTCATGTTTGAGTGCTGTAGCATGTTCATTTCTTTGCATTTAGATGCCTACTTGCTGTAAATCGCAGACCGGTGTCATTTTTGAATCACTTGCCATTTCCAAACCGTAACTCCGATTCCGGCATTCTTTATATCGTCTTCAAGCGATTTCATCTCATCTTTCCAGTGGAACACTTGGATTTCCATGTTGAGGCAAGGTTCATGCATTTCCTGTCATATCTTGCATTTTGCATCCCGCATCGCATCCCGCATAGCATATCCTCTTTGCATTGTGTTGTTTGAGTTTGCACGTGGTTGATTGTATCCTTTTGCTTGTTTGTCTTGTTTGGGTAGAGCCGGGAGACGAGTTCGCTAATGAGAAGCCCATTGAGTTTGCTTTTGAGGATCCAGTCAACTCTGACAACTGTGCAGGCAAGATGATCATACCCTTGAAATCACTACTATCTTTGCTATGCTAGTTTGCTCGCTCTTTTGCTATGCCAATGCTACGATGCCTACCACTTGCTTGCAAGCCTCCCAAATTGCCATGTAAAACCTCTAACCCACCATTGTCCTAGCAAACCGTTGATTGGCTATGTTACCGCTTTGCTCAGCCCCTCTTATAGCGTTGCTAGTTGCAGGTGAAGATTGGAGGCCATTCCTTGTTGGAACATCTGTTATTTACTTATTGGGATATCATTATATTATCTTGTTATCTTAATGCATCTATATACTCGGTAAAGGGTGGAAGGCTCGGCCTCTCGCGTAGTGTTTCGTTCCACTCTTGCCGCCCTAGTTTCCGTCATATCGGTGTTATGTTCCCGGATTTTGCGTTCCTTACGCGGTTGGGTTATAATGGGAACCCCTTGATATTTCGCCTTGATTAAAGCTTTTCCAGCAATGCCCAACCTTGGTTTTACCATTCTCCACCTAGCCTCTTTTTCCCTTGGGTTACCGGAGCCCAAAGATCATCTTATTTTAACCCCCCCGGGCCAGTGCTCCCTCTGAGTGTTGGTCCGAACTGAGCTGCCTGCGGGGCCACCTCGGGGAAACTTGAGGGTTGGTTTTACTCGTAGCTAGTCTCATCTGAGTGTGCCCTGAGAAAGAGACATGTGCAGCTCCTATCGGGATTTGTCGGCACATTCGGGCGGTGTTGCTGGTCTTGTTTTAACCTGTCGAAGTGTCTTGAATTACCGAGATACCGAGTCTGATCGGAACGTCTTGGGAGGAGGACTATTCCTTCGTTGATCGTGAGAGCTTGTCATGGGCTAAGTTGGGACTCCCCTGCAGGGATTGAACTTTCGAAAGCCGTGCCCGCGGATATGGGCAGATGGAAATTTGTTAATGTCCGGTTGTAGATAACTTGAACCTTAACTTAATTAAAATGAATCAACTAAGTGTGTTACTGTGATGGCCTCTTCTCGGCGGAGTCCGGGAAGTGGACACGGTGTTGGAGTAATGTTTGCGCAGGTTGCTCTCTAGTTTTACGCTCGCGCTTTGCCTCCTCTTCTCGCTCTCTTTTGCGGATAAGTTAGCCACCATACTTGCTAGTCGCTTGTTGCAGCTCCACCTATATTTTACCTTGCCTTACCTACAAGCTTAAATAGTCTTGATCGCGAGGGCGCGAGATTGCTGAGTCCCTGTGGCTCACAGATTACTATTACACCAGATGCAGGGCCTGATGATTCTGCTCCAGGAGACGCGTATGAGCTCAAGTGGGAGTTCGACGAAGACTCTCAACATTACTATGTTTCCTTTCCCGATGATCAGTAGTGGTGCCCAGTTGGGGGTGAACGGGACCGTTGTCGCTTGTTGGGTTTCTCTTTTATTTTGGCACCGTAGTCGGGCCATGAGTGTTTGGATGATGTAATGTTATTTATGTACTTGATTGACGTGGCGAGTGTAAGCCAACTATGTTATCTCCCCTTTATTAATCATATTACATGGGATGTTGTGAAGATTGCCTAACTTGCGACATATGCCTTCAATGCGATTATGTCTCTAAGTCGTGCCTCGACACGTGGGAGCTATAGTCGCATCGAGGGTGTTACAAGTTGGTATCAGAGCCTTCCCCGACCTTAGGAGCCCCATTGCTTGATCGTTTTTAGCGGCCGAGTTGTGTCTAGAAAAATGTTTTGAGTCATTTAGGAATTATATATCGGAGAGTTTAGGAATTCTTTTTACTTCCCAGTCTCCTCATCGCTCTGGTAAGGCATCCTGACGTAGAGTTTTGACTCTTCTCTTCTCAAATTTCACTAAAAAAATTTTAGGATCACGCGGGTATCTTGGAATCGTTCCGATGGTTTTATGATCAGAACATTGTCTTGGTGCCTCCTGTCAGGGGTTTAGTGGAAGTGTCCCGGGGAGTTGAGCTCTGAGGTGTTGTCATCATAATTTTATCGTTGCAGTTCTGGAATACCTGAGTCTAGTACGCCGACATCGAAAATCTCCTTTATGCAGTTCGTTGGTGAGATAACCTCAACGCCACCAAGTACTGGGGCGGGAGTTCGGGAGTATCGCCATAACTTGTATACGGCTGCTTTTCGAAGGTTGAGGTAGATGGTTTCCGAAGGTTTCTTGGTTATGTGTTGAAGGATGGATACAGCTGGATGTAGGATTTGCTAGTTTGGGTGAGATATTATGCTTCCCCTGTATCCCCAACACCTGATTGCATAACCAGAAAGGTTCGGGAGTTTCTTAGGTGGGAATTCTAGTAGCTCTAGTTTTTCTTCCACGAATATTGGTTTGAGATTGGGATTTCTTACCGATTATTCGTTCTTGAACCGTACCTTGTTGATTTATTTCTCTACCTTAATTCTACGTGGCTTCTCAATTTATGGATATGTGACCATTTCAAGAGGAATGCATTCGTTCATTTTGTTCGGATGTGAAGACTATATGTTGCAATTTTCATTCCGTTGGATTCAGCTTCAATATTTGTCTATCAATGTGCTAATGGTGGTCAACCTCTTCAGGATGACTCCTCCAACGCGCACGACTCCGAATCCTGATCCGCCACCACCTCCACCTCCTCCGGAGGCATGGCAAGCTGTGATGGCCGCAACCAATGCAAACACACAGTTGATCATGCAAATTCTCCAAGAGCGCAATCAAGGCAACCAAGGGAATCAAGGCAGCAATCAGAGTCACTTCGCTACACTCAACCAGTTCCTTGCTAACGGGCCAAAGACTTTCAGCAATTGTGTTGAGGCAACCGATGCTGACGATTGGCTTGTGGATCTGTGTAAGCATTTTGAGTGTAGTAACGTCAGGCCTGAGGACTTTGTTAAGTTCGCTTCCTTCCAACTCACAGATCAAGCTGCAGAATAGTTCCAGCAGTACAAGGACTCCAGAGGTGGATGTGTTATCACTTGGGATGATTTCCGTCGAGATTTCCGAGCTCATCATATTCCTCAAAGCGTGGTTGAAAGCAAGCGTGAGGAATTCCGCAATCTGAAGCAAGGCTCTTTGTCTCTCTATGACTACAACAAGTTGTTCCAGAAGCTCGCCCGCTTTGCCAAGCAGGACGTCCCTGATGAGAAGAGAATGATATACCAGTTCAGGGGTGGTCTCAGAGAAAAATTTCAGCTAGCTCTTGTTCTCTTTGAGCCCTTGAGATACGATGAGTTCTACAACATGGCACTGAAGCAAGAGGCTGCTCAGTTGAGGTGTGATGCTTCCAAGAAGCGAGTCAGAGATGCTACTCCTTCTTCCTCTACTCAAGTGGCCAAGCAGCAGAAGTATTGGCTTCCTCCTCCTCCGTTCGGTCAGCCGTATCAGCAGAAGAGCAAAGGTGGCAGTGGTTCTTCCCACCCACCCAACCCTGGCTTTCAGAACAAGACTTCGTCTCAAGCTCCAAGATCGAGTGCTCCGTATCACCGCCCGCTTTCAGAGGTCACGTGCAACAAGTGCCAACAGAAGGGTCACTATGCCAACAAGTGTTTCAACCAGAGGCGTCTTCCTCCTCCTCCTCCTGTCAGATCGGCAAGTACAGCTGTGGTCAAGCATAACCCCAAGCATGCCAAGGTCAATTTGATGAATGCAGCTCAGGCAGAGGACTCGTCAGATGTGATCATGGGTAACCTTCTTGTTAATGATATTCCCGCAAAAGTACTTTCTGACTCTGGTGCATCGCATTCCTTCATGTCATTCCCATTTGCATCGGAGAACAATTTTAGTACTAAGGCTTTACCTAGAGCTATGCAAGTCGTTTCTTCGGCTAAGCGTCTGAGTTCTAGTTTGATGGTTCCGGATATTTCTATCTTGATGGGTGATTTCAAGTTTCTGGCTTCTCCAATGGTTCTTGGTAACTCGGATATTGATCTTATTCTCGGGATGGATTGGCTTTCTAAGCACAAGGCTCAGCTTGATTGTGCAGCCAGGCAGATTCAATTGACTCATTCGTCTGAGGATGTAATTGTCTTTGCCGCTCGGGATAATACCATCCGTCTGTTTTCTCTCAATGAGAAGGGTGAATTGGATGCCATCTCTCAAATTCCAGTCATTTGCGAATATCAAGACGTCTTTCCAGAAGAGCTCCTAGGCATGCCTCTGCACCGGCCATTTGAATTCGTTATTGATCTTGAGCCTGGCACAGAACCTGTGTGCAAACGTCCTTACAAGCTCGGACCTGAAGAGTTGAAGGAGCTGAAGAAGCAACTCGATATTCAAGAGAAAATGGGTCTCATCTGGCCCAGTTCTTTTCCGTGGGGTTGTGGTGTTCTTTTTGTGAAGAAGAAGGACAGAATGGACCGACTTTGTGTTGATTACCGTCCAGTGAACAAGAAGACCATCAAGAACAAATATCCACTTCCCAACATCAATGAGCTCTTCGAACAACTCAAAGGTGCCCAAGTATTCTCCAAGCTTGATCTCCGCATGGGTTATCACCAGATTCACATTCGTGAGCAAGATATTCCCAAGACGGCTTTCAGGACAAGCTTTGGTTCATATGAATACACTTTCATGTCTTTTGGCCTCGTCAACGCTCCTCCGACGTTCTCTCGCATGATGAACTTCATCTTCAACGCCTACACCAATTACTTCGTTTTGGTCTATCTCGACGACATTCTGGTTTTCTCCAAGAACAAGGAAGATCATGCCAAGCATTTGCGTTTGGTTCTTGATATGCTCAGAGAACACAAGTTCTATGCCAAGTTCTCCAAGTGTGAATTTTGGCTCGATGAGGTTCTTTATCTTGGTCATATCATCTCTGCCAAGGGCATTGCCGTGAATCCTGAGAAGGTGTCTGCAATTGTGAATTGGGAACCTCCTCAGAACGTGAAGCAACTCCGTAGTTTTCTCGGTCTCGCAAGCTATTGCCGAAGATTCGTTGAAAACTTTTCGAAGATCGTGAAGCCTCTCTCTAATCTTCTCCAAAAGCACGTCAAGTACGTTTGGTCTTCGGAGTGTGATATTGCTTTCAACACTTTGAAAGAGAAATTGATCACTGCTCCAGTTCTGACTCTGCCTGATGAATCCAAGCTGTACGAGGTCTTTTGTGATGCCTCTCTCCAAGGTCTTGGCGCGGTATTGATGCAAGAGAAGAAAGTTGTTGCTTATACATCTCGCCAGTTGAAGCCTAATGAGAAGAACTACCCCACTCATGATCTCGAGTTGGTGGCAGTTGTGCATGCTCTTTTGACTTGGAGACATCTTCTATTGGGAAGAAAAGTGGACATTTTCACTGATCACAAGAGTCTCAAGTACATCTTCACTCAGCCTAATCTCAACCTCAGGCAAACTCGATGGGTCGAAATGATTCAAGAGTATAATCCGAGTATCGAGTATACTCCAGGCAAGGCCAATGTGATTGTTGATGCATTGAGCAGGAAAGCTTACTGCAACAGTCTGATTCTCAAGCCTTATCAACCCGAGCTTTGTGAAGCTTTCCGCAAACTTAATCTGCAAGTTGTTCCTCAAGGTTTCCTCGCCAACCTTTTAGTCTCTCCTACCTTAGAAGACCAGATTTGCCAAGCCCAGCTTCTTGATGCTATGGTGAAAAAGGTGAAGATTGGGATTGCCAAGAGTCAGTCCAAGTACAAGTGCTAACGCCTTGATGACAAGGACACTCTTTTCTTCGAGGATCGTATTGTGGTACCCAAAGGTGACCTCCGTAAAGTGATCATGAACGAGGCTCACAATTCTCTCCTCTCCATCCACCCTGGGAGTACGAAGATGTATCAGGATCTCAAGCAGGCTTATTGGTGGACTCGAATGAAGCGCGAGATTGCTCAATTCGTGAATGAATGTCATGTCTGCAGAAGAGTGAAGGCAGAACACCAAAGGCCAGCAGGTCTCCTCCAACCTCTTGCCATTCCAGAATGGAAGTTTGACCACATTGAAATGGACTTCGTGACTGGGTTTCCAAATTCCAAGTGTGGCAATGATGCTATATTCGTTGTCATCGACAAACTCACCAAAGTGGCTCACTTTCTGCCTATCAAAGAGTCGATCACTGCAGCTCAATTGGCGGAACTCTATACCTCTCGTATTGTCTCTCTGCACGGTATTCCACAAGTGATCTCTTCAGACCGTGGCAGAATCTTTACCTCGAAGTTTTGGGATTCTTTTCAGAAGGCCATGGGCACGAACATCCGCTTCAGCACAGCTTTCCATCCTCAAACTAGCGGTCAAGTCGAGCGTGTCAACCAGATTCTTGAAGATATGCTCAGGGCTTGTGTGATCTCCTTCAACATGAAATGGAAGGATTGTCTTCCTTATGCTGAATAACAACAACAGTTTTCAAGCAAGTTCAGGCAAGGCCCCTTTTGAAATTCTGTATGGCAGGAAGTGCCGTACCCCTCTCAACTGGTCTGAAACCGGTGAACGTCAGCTTTTGGGTAATGACTTAATCACAGAGGCAGAAGAAATGTGCAAAGTCATTCGAGATAACCTCAAAGCAGCCCAATCCCGTCAGAAGAGCTACTATGATAGTAAGCACCGTGATTTGGCTTTCGAGATCGGAGATCATGTTTACCTCTGTGTCTCTCCTATGAAAGGTACTCGTCGCTTCGGTATCAAAGGGAAGCTTGCCCCTAGATACGTGGGACCTTTCAAGATTGTTAGCAAGAGAGGCGACCTCGCCTATCAACTCAAGATTCCTTCAAACTTTGCAAATGTTCATGATGTGTTCCATGTCTCTCAGCTTCGAAAGTGCTTCAAGACTCCTGACCGCACAGCCAACTTCGAGGACATTGACCTCCAAGAAGATCTCTCTTATCGTGAGCACCCAGTTGCTATTCTTGAAGAGACTGAACGCAAGACTCGCAACAAGTAAATCAAATTTCTCAAAGTTAAGTGGTCACACCATTCCGACCGTGAAGCTACCTGGGAACGCGAGGATCACCTCCGTTCTGAGTACCCGGCGTTCTTTCAGTCCTAGATCTCGGGACGAGATCCTTTCGTAGTGGTGGAGTGTTGTAACACCCCGGATGTAACTTTCCCAATTTGTACTCCAACTCTTGCCGTTTCCGGCGTTAAGTTATATTTATTTCCTCGGGTTCTGGTTTGGTCTCCGTGTGTTGTTGTCATTTTCATGCATCTCATATCATGTCATCATGTGCATTGCATTTGCATACGTGTTCGTCTCATGCATTCGAGCATTTTCCCCGTTGTCCGTTTTGCATTCCGGCGTTTCGTTCTCCTCCGGTGGTCATTTCTAGCTTTCTTTCGTGTGTGGGGATTAAACATTTCCAGATTGGACTGAGACTTGCCAAGCGGCCTTGGTTTACTACCGGTAGACCGCCTGTCAAGTTTCGTATCATCTGGATTTCGTTTGATACTCCAACGGTTAACCGAGGGACCGAAAAGGCCTCGTGTGTGTTGCAGCCCAACACCCCTCCAATTTGGCCAAAAACCCACCAAAATCTACTCCATCATCTAGAGCGTTCGATCACGATCGCGTGGGCGAAAACCGCACCTCATTTGGACTCTCCTAGCTCCCTCTATGCCTATATATAGCCTCCTCCCCGAAAATCTCGGATCATTTTCCCCCTAACCCTAGTCTCCTTCCACCTCGCGCCACCGAACAAGTCCGCCCGCGCCGGACGTGTCCGCCGGACGCGTCATCCCGGCCTATCAGACCGCGCCACGTCAGCCTCCGCCGCCCCGGGGCCAATCCCCCGCCGCCACGTCGCCACCCGGAGCCGCCGCTCTCCGCGTCGCCCGCGCGGGCCCGCCGGAGCCCGTCCGCGGCCCTCCCGGCCCGGTGCGGCGCACCCCGCCGCCAGAGGCGCCCGCCTCCTCGCGCCCGCATCCCTTCGCCGCCTCGCCCGTCGTCCGCCGCCCCGGTCGCCGGCGCGCGCCGCCCCGGCCACCGGCGCCCGCCGCTCCGGCCGCTGCGTCCGCGGCCACCTCGCCGCCGACGTCCGCCGCCCTCCGCCGCCTTCCTCCCGCGCCAGCGAGCACCGCCAAGTCCGGCCACCACGCTGCCCCTCCCCTCCGGCGAGCTACAGTTGCAACGGCGGCGAACCTCGGGATCCGTTCCGGCCGGATCCAGATATGGATCTGGAACTTCTCGGTTGACCTTTTTACCCCCGAACCCTAATCCATATGCCCATGTTCATCGTGCCGTAACTTTGCATCCGTAGCTCTGTTTTGGGCATATAGCATATCAAAATGTTCATCTCAAAGAGTACATCATTTCACTCCATTGCGTCATTTTAATTTGAGCTCATCTTGATGCCCGGAATGCTGTTAGAAGAGGGCTACTTGAGTTAATTGTCAGATCTGCTACTCCGTTTAGCACTTTTGTCATTTTTGCCATGATTAATGTGTGCATGATATGCCCTGATGCTCTACATGTGTTTTGTTAAGAGTTTTGTCATCTTTCCAGAGGTGCAACCCATGTATTTTTGTGATGTGTGTGGTGACTTGTGCAAGCTTGCAAAGTGGTGCACTTGCTAATTCTGTTTTCCGGGACTTGGTGATTTCACCAAGTCCTGGAGCTGTTTATCTCATGATGCCATATGTTCATGTTGTTTCCTAGTGATCCGTGACTCTTTTGAGGATAATCAGTAAGGGAGTTTTGTTAATATTGTAGTGCTCTATCCATCCATGTCTTTGTTTGCAATTATGGAGCACCCTAGATTGAGTCAATCGAGCTCTACTTTTGCTACTTTGTGAATCTGGGCACATTGTCAACTTGTTTGCAATTTTGCCGGTGTTGTTGTAGTTGATCCGTGCATGCTATGCTATTGTTCTTGCCATGTCTAGCTTAAATTTTGTGCCTTCTTGATGGGTGAATGCTTGTATTGCCATGACTTGCACCGTAGTGAGTGCATTTAGCTCGTAAACATGCCTACTTGAGTTAGATTTCAGCATGTGCCAGTTTTCACTAAGTCTGAAAACCGATTATGTTTTTGCTATGTTCACATGCTTGCAATTGTATTTTCTGATCCCTTTTGGGTCAAGGTCACTAAGGGACTTTTGTTAAGCTCTTTGAGTAGCTCCATGCCATGCTTTACTTTGCCATGTTCAGGTCCTGTAGCATGTAGTTTTGTTGCTCCGAAGAGGGCTACCTGATCTGAAATTCCAGACAAGTGTTGATTTCACTAAGTCTGAGATATGTTTGTCATATGCATTTTTGCCATGCTTGTTTGAACCTGTTAATGGATGAATTGGCCATAGCTCAGTGCTAGACTTTTGTTAAGCATCTTGTGTGCATCCCTGCCATGTATTTTGTTGTCATGTTTGAGTGCTGTAGCATGTTCATTTCTTTGCATTTAGATGCCTACTTGCTGTAAATCGCAGACCGGTGTCATTTTTGAATCGCTTGCCATTTCCAAACCGTAAGTCTGATTCCGGCGTTCTTTATATCGTTTTCAAGCTATTTCATCTCATCTTTCCAGTGGCACACTTGGATTTCCAAGTTGAGGCCAGGTTCATGCATTTCCTGTCATATCTTGCATTTTGCATCCCGCATCGCATCCCGCATAGCATATCCTCTTTGCATTGTGTTGTTTGAGTTTGCACGTGGTTGATTGTATCCTTGTTGCTTGTTTGTCTTGTTTGGGTAAAGCCGGGAGATGAGTTCGCTAACGAGAAGCCCATTGAGTTTGCTTTTGAGGATCCAGTCAACTCTGACAACTGTGCAGGCAAGATGATCATACCCTCGAAATCACTACTATCTTTGCTATGCTAGTTTGCTCGCTCTTTTGCTATGCCAATGCTACGATGCCTACCACTTGCTTGCAAGCCTCCCAAATTGCCATGTCAAACCTCTAACCCACCATTTTCCTATCAAACCGTTGATTGGCTATGTTACCGCTTTGCTCAGCCCCTCTTATAGCGTTGCTAGTTGCAGGTGAAGATTGGAGGCCGTTCCTTGTTGGAACATCTGTTATTTACTTGTTGGGATATCATTATATTATCTTGTTATCTTAATGCATCTATATACTCGGTAAAGGGTGGAAGGCTCGGCCTCTCGCCTAGTGTGTTGTTCCACTCTTGCCGCCCTAGTTTCCGTCATATCGGTGTTATGTTCCCGGATTTTGCGTTCCTTACGCGGTTGGGTTATAATGGAAACCCCTTGATATTTTGCCTTGATTAAAGCTTTTCCAGCAATGCCCAACCTTGGTTTTACCATTCGACACCTAGCCTCTTTTTCCCTTGGGTTACCGGAGCCCAAAGGTCATCTTATTTTAACCCCCCCCCCCCGGGGCCAGTGCTCCCTCTGAGTGTTGGTCCGAACTGAGCTGCCCGCGGGGCCACCTCGGGGAAACTTGAGGGTTGGTTTTACTCGTAGCTAGTCTCATCTGAGTGTGCCCTGAGAAAGAGATATGTGCAGCTCCTATCGGGATTTGTCGGCACATTCGGGCGGTGTTGCTGGTCTTGTTTTAACCTGTCGAAGTGTCTTGAATTACTGAGATACCGAGTCTGATCGGAACGTCTCGGGAGGAGGTCTATTCCTTCGTTGACCGTGAGAGCTTGTCATGGGCTAAGTTGGGACTCCCCTGCAGGGATTGAACTTTCGAAAGCCGTGCCCACGGTTATGGGCAGATGGGAATTTGTTAATGTCCGGTTGTAGATAACTTGAACCTTAACTTAACTAAAATGAATCAACTGAGTGTGTTACCGTGATGGCCTCTTCTCGGCGGAGTCCGGGAAGTGGACACGGTGTTGGAGTAATGTTTGCGCATGTTGCTCTCTAGTTTTTTGCTCGCGCTTTGCCTCCTCTTCTCGCTCTCTTTTGCGGATAAGTTAGCCACCATACTTGCTAGTCGCTTGCTGCAGCTCCACCTATATTTTACCTTGCCTTACCGACAAGCTTAATAGTATTGATCGCGAGGGCGCGAGATTGCTGAGTCCCTGTGGCTCACAGATTACTATTACACCAGATGCAGGGCCTGATGATTCCGCTCCAGGAGACGCATATGAGCTCAAGTGGGAGTTCGACGAAGACTCTCAAAGTTACTATGTTTCCTTTCCCGATGATCAGTAGTGGTGCCCAGTTGGGGGTGAATAGGACCGTTGTCGCTTGTTGGGTTTCTCTTTTATTTTGGCGCTGTAGTCGGGCCTTGAGTGTTTGGATGATGTAATGTTATTTATGTACTTGATTGACGTGGCGAGTGTAAGCCAACTATGTTATCTCCCCTTTATTAATCATATTACATGGGATGTTGTGAAGATTGCCTAACTTGCGACATATGCCTTCAATGCGATTATGTCTCTAAGTCGTGCATCGACACGTGGGAGCTATAGTCGCATCGAGGGTGTTACAGAGAGATACCACCCCCATGGAGTTCAAGACCTCCATGTGAGCATGTGAGAAGATCCCGAGGGATTCAAGACCCCCTTTGTGGGTGATGAGGACATCAATACCATTGTTACACCCACAGCCCCTACTGTTACATATACTGGACCAATTACTAAAGCTCGCGCACGCCAATTAAATTACCAGGTACTTTCGTTTCTTGGTAATGATTCTAATGTTCATGAGATTATGATGCTGCCTAAATTGGATACATTTGTTTTGCTTTCAAATGAAGGGCCTAGCTTGGAGAAGGATGAACATTGGAGCAAGAACACGCATGAAGTTGATGGCATGCGCAAGGGGATCAAGAACGGAGTTACAAGTGATGATTTCAGGACTTTGAAGCCGCCATAAGGAGTGCATGAAGCCATGGACGAAATATACAAGATGCCACTTCCTAATATTCGTCCATAGGCTATTCTAGGTGCTGCGTCACCTTATTAATGGGCCAGGCCCATGTAATTTCGAAATACTTAAATATAGGCTATTTTTAGAGTCCGTATGTGTGGGGAAACAAGAGTTAGGGTTGGTTTCGGACCCCACCCTCAAGGGCCACGAAATTCCCCTCTCTTCCTCCATATATACAGCCCTTAGGGTGTCGTTTAGATTTTGGGTTTTGTTTAGATTAAAAGTTCGCCATAGCTGCAACTTCGCGTACTTCGTTTGTGTCCAACGACCAGACCAAGACGTCACAGAACCCCACCTTGATCAATAAAGCTTTCATCTTATATTCGCAATATCCAGATTGCAATCTCAGTTTCTTGCTTGTTCTTCGTTTGCTCGCAGGAAACAGGCCCTCGTGGTCAGGTTGATCGTGCTCCGGCGTGGTCAATAACCCCTCGGAAGTTGGTTTAGCGATTGCTAAGGCGCGACGTCTCGCACGTTCGTAGTCGGATCGTCAAGGTCGACTCCCACAGAAAACGATAGCCACCATCTCATCGAAACATCGGGACACCTTTGCCTCTATCAAGTGGTATCAGATTTCCAGGTTGCTCGGTGAGATTTTACAGTTTTTCGTAGATTAGATCGAGTCTGTTCTTCATACCTACAGTCCACGAAAAAGCCACACAAAAAAAATTAGGGTTAGTTCATCATATCCGAACCAATCTGAGCCTTTGCATAATCTTTTTAGGGTTTTTGCTTTGTTGAATTTGCGGTTGCATCGTCGTGTCAAGTTGCTGGTCTTAGAGTCTAGTCTTTTAGAGTTTCGAGTTCTGGTCATAAGTTGTCACGCCGCCGCCGCACCATCATCATCGCCCATCTATCACTTTTGCTTATCCGCCACCGCTCTGAATCCTTATCCATATACCACTACCAATCCGTATCCATATACCACCATCAATCTCTATCCATATACCACCACCGCTACCATATACCACCACCGCTGCCATATACCACAACCATATATCCACCACCAATCCGAGTTCTTCTCATATTAGGTTTGTTCTTGAGATCAATCTCAATTCCGATTCGTGTTTCCTTGCCTGCGTAGGTCTCGGAAAAAAAAGAGGAGCGCAAAAAAAAAGCGAAAAAAAAAGTTTGACGAGGGAAGTGTTTTGAGACACTCGCCATTATAGTCATTTTTCGCAAAAAAAAGAGGAGCGCAAAAAAAAAGAGGAGCGCAAAAAAAAAGCGAAAAAAAAAGTTCTAGAGTGTGCTTTTCCCTTATTTACGTGCAGCGCCGTGATTTTGTTAGTGTTCTAGGCTCGCGCCTCTAGCACGGTCTAGCCTAGGACCAGCACAGTACCGTCATTGAGCGTTTATTCAACTTTGCATCTCTGAATTGATTATTGCTGACCCTTTTTGCTACCATACTATAAGCCTTCCCAGCTCCACATACCTCTACGTCGTGCGTTTGACTCTCCCTGGCAATCGCTCTATCTAAGCTTTTGAGAGTTTTGACTACAACGGTTGCCGATCACCGCCTACTGCTGGGTAAGAACTGGTAAGAATTTGAGATTTGCTTGACGGATTTGTGACACCCGCCACCACCACCTCTTGTTAGTATTCTGTAGGATCATATTCTTGTGTGTTTTCTATTGTTGCTAACCATGGCAGGATCACAAGCCGACGAGACTGACTGGGAGAACATGACGAATCAGGAGTTGCATGATAAATTTCAGCAAATGATGAATGGACAGGTGCAAGATGTGCTAAACAGATTTGAAGAGGCCATGGAGAAGATAGATGATATGGAGAAGACGTTCGAAACAAAGCTCGATGACAGGTTTAATGAATTGCTCGCGCGTCTTCCACCACCACCACCGGCTGCACCTAACGCACCTCTACAACAACAACAACGACGACTACCTACACATCGTGAAACAGCCCTCCGCCGAGCGAGCCGTCTCCCTCTTGCACCTGGACAAACTGTTGGTGCTGCTGTTGCTACTTCTGTGGCTCCTGCTGCTGATGCGGAGGAGGATGATTTTGCTGGCGATTACGAGGATGAGGTTGATCAAAATCAGAACTACGTGCCACCACCAGCACAGCAACCATCATGTCGTCCACATGCAAATAATGGCAATGGTAGGGCTCACCCTCAGGTACGAGATCATGACCATCTCCCTAAACTAAAATTGAATATTCCACCATTTGAGGGTAGATATGTTCCTGATATATATCTTACTTGGGAGTTAGAAACTGAACAACGATTTACATGTTTACAATATCCCGAGGAGAGACGTGTTCCTGCTGCTGTTTGTGCATTCACTAGTTTTGCATGTGTTTGGTGGTCTGAGCATTGTAGATTATATCCCATTCCTGCTACTTGGGCTGCTTTGAAAACTGCTATGCGTACTCGTTGGGTTCCACCATATTATCAACGTGAATTACTTCAAAAATTGCAGCGCTTAAGACAGGGAAAAAATTCTGTAGAAGAATATTATCAGGAATTACAAACTGGCATGATTAGATGTGGTATTGTTGAGGAGAATGAAGCTATGCTTGCACGTTTTATGGGTGGATTAAATAGAGAGATTTAGACGATTCTAGAGTATAAGGAGTATACTAATATCACTCGTTTATTCCATCTTGCTTGTAAAGCTGAACGTGAAGTGCAGGATCGACAGGCATTGGCGCGGACTAACTTTTCTGCAGGTCGACCTTCTTCATGGACACCACGTGCATCATCTACTTCCACACGTTCTGCTTCACCGGCGCCTCCGTCGGCTGCCACCTCCAACCGTGATACAATATAGCAGGCACAATCACCACTATCTGCCAAGAGCACACCTTCTGGGCCTGCAAAGAGCTCTTCTTCATCCATGGCATCAACAGGGCAAACACATGATATTATTTGTCGACGTTGCAAGGGTGGAGGTCATTATGCGAGAGAATGCCCATCTAAGCGTGTGATGATTGTTACTGAGGATGGTGGGTATGAGTCCGCTAGTGACTATGATGAGGAGACTTTGGCTCTTATTACACGTGACGAACACGGTGGAGACGATTCTGATCATGAGACGCAATACATGGCTCCTGAAGATGCTGACAGGTATGAATGTTTAGTTGCTCAACGTGTTTTGAGTGTGCAGGTTACACAAGCTGAGCAAAATCAGAGGCATAATTTGTTCCATACAAAGGGAGTTGTGAAGGAACGTTCTGTTCGCGTGATCATAGATGGAGGGAGTTGCAACAACTTGGCTAGCATCGAGATGGTGGAGAAGCTATCTCTCACCACAAGACCACATCCACATCCTTACTACATCCAATGGTTCAACAACAGCGGCAAGGTTAAGGTAACACGTACTGTTCGTGTGCATTTTAGTATCTCTACATATGCTGATTATGTTGATTGTGATGTGGTACCGATGCAAGCATGTTCCGTATTACTTGGTAGACCATGGCAATTTGATAAAAATTCTATTCACCATGGTAGAAACAATCAGTATACTCTTGTTCATAAGGATAAAAATATTACTTTGCTTCCTATGACTCCTGATTCCATTTTGAAAGATGATATTAATAGAGCTAATAAAGCAAAACAGGAGAAAACTAAGAGTGAAAATCAGATTGTGGCAAAAGAATTTGAGCAACAAATGCAGCCTAATAATAATAAACAATCTAGTGTTGCTTCTGAAATTAAATTGAAAAGTGCATGTTTACTTGCCACCAAATCTGATATTGATGATCTAGATTTTAGCAAATCTGTTTGCTATGCTTTTGTGTGCAAAGAGGCATTATTTTCATTCGAGGACGTGCCTTCCTCTTTGCCTCCTGCTGTCACTAACATTTTGCAGGAGTTCGCCGACGTCTTTCCACAAGACGTGCCACCGGGATTACCACCTATTCGCGGGATTGAGCATCAAATTGACTTAATTCCCGGTGCATCATTACCCAACCGGGCACCATACCGTACCAATCCAGAGGAGACGAAGGATATTATGTGTCAAGTACAAGAACTGCTCGACAAAGGTTATATACGCGAATCCCTTAGTCCTTGTGCTGTTCCTATCATTTTAGTGCCGAAAAAGGATGGTACGTCGCGTATGTGCGTTGATTGTAGAGGCATTAATAATATTACTATTCGTTATCGTCATCCTATTCCTAGGCTAGATGATATGCTTGATGAATTGAGTGGCTCTACAATATTCTCCAAAGTTGATTTGCGTAGTGGTTACCATCAAATTCGTATGAAATTGGGAGATGAATGGAAAACAGCATTTAAAACTAAGTTTGGATTATATGAGTGGTTAGTCATGCCTTTTGGGTTAACTAATGCACCTAGTACTTTCATGAGGTTAATGAACGAAGTTTTACGTGCTTTCATTGGACGATTTGTGGTAGTTTACTTTGATGACATATTGATTTATAGCAAATCTTTGGAGGAACATTTGGAACATTTACGTGCTGTTTTTATTGCTCTACGTGATGCACGTTTGTTTGGTAACCTTGGAAAGTGCACCTTTTGCACCGACCGAGTATCTTTTCTTGGCTATGTTGTTACTCCACAGGGAATTGAAGTTGATAAAGCCAAGATTGAAGCTATTGAGAGTTGACCGCAGCCCAAAACGGTCACACAAGTGAGGAGTTTCCTTGGCCTCGCTGGTTTTTATAGGCGTTTTGTGAGAGATTTCAGCACCATTGCTGCACCTCTCAACGAGCTTACAAAGAAGGATGTACCTTTTGTTTGGGGTACCGCACAGGAAGAAGCCTTCACGGTATTGAAAGATAAGTTGACACATGCTCCTTTACTCCAACTTCCTAATTTCAATAAGACTTTTGAGCTTGAATGTGATGCTAGTGGAATTGGATTAGGAGGTGTGTTATTACAAGATGGAAAACCTGTTGCATACTTTTCTGAAAAATTGAGTGGGCCTAGTCTGAACTATTCTACTTATGATAAAGAATTATATGCTCTTGTTCGGACCTTAGAAACATGGCAACATTATTTATGGCCCAAGGAATTTGTTATACATTCTGATCATGAATCTTTGAAACACATTAAAAGTCAAGCAAAACTGAACCGTCGACATGCTAAATGGGTTGAATTCATTGAGACTTTCCCTTATGTGATTAAACACAAGAAGGGTAAAGAAAATGTTATTGCTGATGCCTTGTCTCGTCGTTATACTATGCTTTCACAACTTGACTTTAAAATATTTGGTTTGGAGACCATCAAGGATCAATATGTTAATGATGCTGAATTTAAAGATGTATTGCAGAATTGTAAGGAAGGGAGAACTTGGAACAAGTTCGTTCTTAACGATGGATTTGTGTTTCGTGCTAACAAGCTATGCATTCCAGCTAGCTCCGTTCGTCTTTTGTTGTTGCAGGAGGCGCATGGAGGAGGATTAATGGGACACTTTGGCGTCAAGAAGACGAAGGATATACTTGCTACACATTTCTTTTGGCCAAAGATGAGACGGGATGTTGAGCGTTTTGTTGCTCGCTGCACTACATGTCAAAGAGCTAAGTCACGACTCAATCCTCATGGTTTATATATGCCTTTGCCTGTACCTAGTGTTCCTTGGGAGGATATATCTATGGACTTTGTTTTAGGTTTACCTAGAACAAAGAAGGGGAGGGATAGCATATTTGTTGTCGTGGATAGGTTCTCGAAAATGGCACACTTTATACCATGTCATAAAAGTGATGATGCTGTTAATGTTGCTGATTTGTTCTTTCGTGAAATTATTCGCTTACATGGTGTGCCAAATACTATTGTTTCAGATCGTGATACTAAATTTCTTAGCCACTTTTGGAGATGTTTATGGGCTAAGTTGGGGACTAAGCTGCTTTTTAGTACTACTTGTCACCCTCAAATTGATGGACAAACTGAAGTAGTCAATAGAACATTGTCTACTATGCTTAGGGCTGTTTTGAAGAATAACAAGAAAATGTGGGAAGAATGCTTGCCTCATATTGAATTTGCTTATAATCGTTCATTGCATTCTACTACTAAGATGTGCCCTTTTGAAATTGTGTATGGTTTCCTACCTCCTGCACCTATTGATTTGTTGCCTCTTCCATCTTCGGAGAAGGTTAATTTTGATGCCAAAGAACGTTCTGAATTGATTTTAAAAATGCATGAGTTAACTAAGGAAAACATTGAGGGTATGAATGCTAAATATAAACTTGCTGGAGATAAGGGTAGAAAACATGTTGTGTTTGCACCTGGAGATCATGTTTGGTTACATTTGCGTAAAGACAGATTTCCTAATCTGCGCAAATCAAAGCTAATGCCACGTGCTGATGGTCCTTTTAAGGTTTTAGAGAAAATAAATGATAATGCATATAAACTTGAGCTACCTGCAGATTTTGGGGTTAGTCCCACTTTTAATATTGCAGATTTGAAGCCTTATTTGGGTGAGGAAGATGAGCTTCCGTCGAGGACGACTTCATTTCAAGAAGGGGAGGATGATGAGGACATCAATACCATTGTTACACCCACAGCCCCTACTGTTACATATACTGGACCAATTACTAGAGCTCGCGCACGCCAATTAGATTACCAGGTACTTTCGTTTCTTGGTAATGATTCTAATGTTCATGAGATTATGATGCTGCCTAAATTGGATACATTTGTTTTGCTTTCAAATGAAGGGCCTAGCTTGGAGAAGGATGAACATTGGAGCAAGAACACGCATGAAGTTGATGGCATGCGCAAGGGGATCAAGAACGGAGTTACAAGTGATGATTTCAGGACTTTGAAGCCGCCATAAGGAGTGCATGAAGCCATGGACGAAATATACAAGATGCCACTTCCTAATATTCGTCCATAGGCTATTCTAGGTGCTGCGTCACCTTATTAATGGGCCAGGCCCATGTAATTTCGAAATACTTAAATATAGGCTATTTTTAGAGTCCGTATGTGTGGGGAAACAAGAGTTAGGGTTGGTTTCGGACCCCACCCTCAAGGGCCACGAAATTCCCCTCTCTTCCTCCATATATACAGCCCTTAGGGCATCGTTTAGACTTTGGGTTTTGTTTAGATTAAAAGTTCGCCATAGCTGCAACTTCGCGTACTTCGTTTGTGTCCAACGACCAGACCAAGACGTCACAGAACCCCACCTTGATCAATAAAGCTTTCATCTTATATTCGCAATATCCAGATTGCAATCTCAGTTTCTTTCTTGTTCTTCGTTTGCTCGCAGGAAACAGGCCCTCGTGGTCAGGTTGATCGTGCTCCGGCGTGGTCAATAACCCCTCGGAAGTTGGTTTAGCGATTGCTAAGGCGCGACGTCTCGCACGTTCGTAGTCGGATCGTCAAGGTCGACTCCCACAGAAAACGATAGCCACCATCTCATCGAAACATCGGGACACCTTTGCCTCTATCAGTGGGAATGATCTATCTAGATCATACCAAGACCTCATCTCCTTTGGATTTGGGATGAAATCAACCTTGTATCATTCCCGTTGACTGTTCCTGTACCTTGTGGATCCATGTGTTTGTTAGTCTAGTGTATAGTTAATTGGACTTGTTCTTGAGTGTTCCTCTTGTGGTTTCTCCTTGTTCTCCTCCGTGTTGCTCGTGTTCCTCGAGGAATCCTCCTCCAATTCATGAAAGATTGGTCCCTATGGTTCCACCCCACATCATCTTGGTATCAGAGCCAGGTTGATCATGAAATTGGAGTCCTCCGCTATGTTTTCTAGCCTTTTTTTGTTTGATTTCGTCCTAATTTTGAAAATCCCCCTCCAATTCGTGAAAGATCTCCCATAGGGTTCCACCCTACAACAATAGGCCCAAACACTTTTTCTTGCATCATTATATATCATGAACAGTAGCTCTTCTCACAAAACTTCTCATGATCAAGTAGCAATCAATTCACATGTTATGCTCCAAATAATGCATTTTCTTGAAACATAACAAGCCTTGTTCTTAGTCACAAAACAATCTCAATTCAACTTGTTTTCAACAAAGTCTAAGTAAGAGCTCCACGTACTAAATAATCATATAGTCTTCTATAATTGCTAATAGTCAAAGCATATTTTTAGAACAAATAACATCCATCGAACACATAGAAAGATAGGGGCTTAATGTTCCGCTTCCCAACTCATTTATCCTAGGGATAATTGTCAACGATAATTTTCAGTATCAAATATATTTGAATGGCCATATATGCATGGATCTTTCCCCACCACGTAATGCTTGCCAACTAAGGTGTAATTGAGAATCAAATGAGAATGAACACCTATTGACTCTTGCATAAAAGTAAAAGCTAAAAATTAAAAGATAGGCCCTTCGCAGAGGAAATCAGAGGTTGTCATGCGCTTTTGAATTTTTTTGATGTGGAAACCCTTAATGCAAATGAATGTCACATTATATTGCCCCTTGTGATAGCAACCTTTATTATGCAGTCTGTCGCTTTTATTTGTTTACCATCACAAGTTCGTACAACGCTTTTTTCCCTTGCAATAAAATATCATACATATTTTAGGAGCAATTTTTATTGCTCTTTGCACTGATGACAACTTACTTGAAGGATCTTATTCAATGGTGGACTCTCATGACAAGAAACTGGGTTTAAGGGTTTTTTTGATGCACAAGTAGTATTTTTACTTAGTACGAAATTTTGGGTAGCAAAGATCCTAAACAAGCACCACATGTTGGAGGATCCATAACAATATAACTTCTATGCAAATATACCCAACCATAACTCATTACGTTTTCTTCCTTGTCCAACTTCAACTAATTTGCTCAAGTTTGAAAATAATTAATGGGTATTCACAATCATAAAATATTTCCAAGATAATATATTTATATGTGAAACTTCTCTTCCTTATACTAATCATTCATGAATTGCTTGTATGGCCAATATTGTGATTGTAAAGCTTCAATACATTTTACTTGCTAAACCCAATGTGAAACTACTACTAGACATGATACAAGCATATGGAGCACATATAATTTCAACTTTATGATATTCAATTCATTCAACAATTTACCCTAGGAGATAGGTGAAGCACAAGAGTAAATGACAAACTACTCCAATAACATATAAGTGAAGATCAAATGAGTACATAGATAATTAAGTAGCTATGTGAGGAATCTCTCTCATTTAAAAACTTTCATATCTTAAGTATTTTATTCACACAACAAACAAAATAAAATGACATTCCATGAATAGCACATGTCATGCGAAGAAGTAAAAACAGTTGAAGCAGGACCAATGATTGACTTTATATCCAGCGTGGTACACCGCTACGGTGTCCCGCACAACATCATCACTGATAATGGCTCCAATTTTATAGCTGATGAGGTGAAAAACTGGTGTGCTAAATTGGGCATTAAACTCGACTATGTATCCGTCTACCACCCTCAAATAAACAGTTAGGTTAAACAGGTCAATGGCCTGATAATGAGCGGCATTAAACCTCGACTGGTTCACTCCCTGCGGAGTCAGATAAGCCCTGGGTTGAGGAACTTGACTCCGTGCTCTGGGGGCTGCGGAGTACACCTAACCAAACAACCGAATATACACCTTTCGTCATGATGTACGGCACAGAAGTTGTCCTGCCCTGTAACATTATTCATGACTCACCTCGAGTGCGCATGTACTAAGAGCGAGGAGCTGAGCTCGATCGACAGGACGACCTAGACGGTATCGAAGAGGAGCACGATATTGCACAAGCCCGTTCCGCATTTTACCAACAACAGGCCTGGCGATACCAAAGCAGAGAAGTGTGGGCCAAGACTTATAATGTTGGCGACCTTATCTTGTATCTCCCGGAGATGAAGAACGATAAGCTCAAACCAAGATGGGAGGGCCCCTTCATCATAGATGAAGTTCTCACAGGAGGAGCCTATCACCTTCGTAATGCATCGGATAATCGCCTTGAGCCTAATCCATGGTACGCTGCTCGGCTCCGACGATTCTATGGATAGTTCGGTAGCACCCTTTTTTTACTTTGACTAGGTTCCTTTTTCTCCTCTCCTTTTTTATTTTTTCCTTTTTATACCCCAGGGTATGTTCGGATCTACATAACTGTTAGGGGTACACATCTTTTAATGTATATACCACACTATAACTAGGGGCTTCTTTGATGAAGCTTATTACTAAAAGCTTGTTGCTTATATTGTTTATGTCGTTTGTTCTATACATCTCTTGCTATTATATGCACCTCTATGACTTCAGTTTTCGGCCAAGCTGGGTTGCCTCGCTCCTGTGTTTACACCCTACGTTCTCGATTGTTCGGCTAGGGTGTAAAGGGAGTACCTCTGCGATTGTTACAACCAGGTAATCCTGATCTGTACCTCAGATGGGTGAAGCCAAAAGCTAGCATTCTTAAGGGAATAATTGGCCGGCAAGCAACGACAGATTATTTACGTTTATGTAATTCTTCTAACAAATATGGGATAGGCTGCCCGTAGTTCTATCTTTCGGATCAAAGCCTAGACATGCATTATTAAGCATGCTGACCAAAGGAAAGGAACCCTTAACGGAACTATTTTCCCTGGAAGATGTTTCTTTCATTAAATAGTACTACTGCAGGATGCTGCTAACGCGACACTACGATCAGAGACCCTTTGACAAAACTGTGTGCGATGCAATAATCCCAAACGGTGGTGTAATAAACCCGTCAAAAAAGGCGCAAAAAGTTTGCGATGACGGATGCATCAAACACGGTTCTGATTTTAGTTGCGTGTGCGATTCATGGCATACCGTTCAGTTCAATTAACCGTTTTCGATGAGGAGGAACAAAAGAAATGGGCTGCCAGATGAAGGTGTGTCTGATGTACATCAAACGGTTCACTCGGATGAACTATTTGTGATTAGGCAACACAAAAGAAGCGGTTGGCCAGATCAAGGTGTGTGCGATGTACAACATACAGTTCACTCAGATGAACTGTTTGTGATTAGGCAACACAAAAGAAACGGTCAGCCAGATCAAGGTGTGTGCGATGTACGACATGCGGTTCACTCGGATGAACTGTTTGCGTTGAGACAAGAGAACAGAAATGGTTCAATATAACAAATACCATAAATATTGCAAGGTTCAAATTCAAAGATTACAACGCCCAAATTCAAACATTCCAAGCTGCATCATTTCTAAAAAGGGATCAACCGCTGACAAGTCATGTATGGGTTTGACACAATAACTTCCAATTGGTTTGCCATATGCTCTTCCAATATGAAGTTTGGCATTTTTGGAGGAACTTCCATTCCGCAGTACCTGCCAGCTCTGATAATCATACCATTGATCTTTCCTATTTAAATGCATGTTCAGCCTCAATACCCTCAGCACCTTTGCTCTGGCAAGAAAGAACCTAGCGAGTGTAATCTCCAGTAAGGTCCCTCGGTAGGAGTTCAAAGTAATATTTGAGAGATGCAGATCCAGGCATTCGATGTGATTTTCGTTATAAACATTATCCATCTCCGGGCCTATGATTATCTGCAAAAAAGTGAACGTGTTAGTGCCTACATGAAGTTTTGAACACTGCTACACGCCCATTTGGTTTGCAGGATTTGTAAAATGCGCCAACATGCCATCTTCGATCTGGCATGATTAACATGGGCATTTGATTACAATCTAGAAACATGTAGCCTTCTTCACAAGAGGTTCGATTGGATGAAAAATTTCCTAAGAAAACTAGTACAGATGAATCCAAAGGAGAAATGCTTATGGATGATTGTAACCATATGAATGAAGCAACCAATATGGGGTGGGGTGTATGTCCTAAAATCCTCCAAAATTCCTTCAGAAATCGTAGTACATTGTCATTGTAAACTTGGGAAAAGGTGCAAAAAATTGAAATTCCTTATGGTTAACATTTAACAGGAAAGGAACATCACCTCGATATACAGCTTCTTCAGGCACGGAAAGCATCTCAGGCAACTAACAACTTGGTCCAGGTTGGGGCCGACAGATTCTAGTGCCAAGACCTTCACGGTGCCTAGAGTCTGGGTGAAGCTTCGCTAGATGACAGACGAACATACATCTTCAAAACTAGAAATAATGTTGATATCAAGAAGGAGAGGTATATAAGGAGACTGTTGTACCTGAAAGTTGTAGTATTTGACAGACGGGTAGCCCACCACTTTCTATTTCGCAGCAGAAATGACATTGATTCTTGTTGGACCTTGTTGATCAACTACAAGTAATCTCTCAAGTGAACGTATGTCCTAGATGACCATATTGTCGTCCACCTTCTGTGATCTCTCGTTGCAGCACCGACAACACACATAAATAGTCTGGAGAGTCCTGGAGGTGATGTGGAAGGTACTCGACAAATTCTTCGCCTGAAGATGAAGGAACTCGAGTGCAGTACAGTCGCGGAGCACGCGCTCCATGTCATCCTTTGGGTTGCAGACGGCGACGAGCTCAAGGTGCTTCAATTGTGGTAGAAAAAGAGTGGGCGCGTCATTAAGGGGGGATGGCAGTTCATGAACTTGGCGACGCGCAATGTGGGTGCGAAGCGGAGCGCGGACGTTGGCAGCAAGTGCATATGCCCATCATTATAACTTAGCATCTCGAACTGATCTATGGCGAGGGATCGGAACCACACGTCAAGCTTGGCTTGGTCCTTGCCATTGGAACAGAACTTGCCCGTGATAAGGCCTTTGATTAGGCCATCGTGACTAATGAGGATCTGGGAGAACGCATCCAAGCTTTGGCGATAGCCATGGCAGAGCTTGTGGGCGTCAAGGAGGTTGACAGGGGTGTAGAGCCATAGGGTGCGCCACTTCCGGGAAAGGGCGGCTGTCCTCGCCCGATATTTGATTGGGAGGAGGGATATGATGACTATCAACATATCATCGAGGAGGTTGTTGATCAAGTCTAGGCCTGCTGGAGTCGCTTGCGGTTCTTTCTCGACCCACCTCCGCTTGTTGGCAGCCTCGTTCTCCACCTCGTCGGCGGCAACGGAAACCTCTGTCTCCATATTCATGCCATGCTCCAGTGCTTCAGCAGCCCTAGCATCGCCACTCCCTCCGATGGGGCGCTCCGGTGGCATCCCTATACACTGACGGCTTTGAGGACTCAGAGCAGCATCGAGGATGCAGGCAGAGAGAGAGAGAGAAATTGTGTTTCTGGAGAGGATGGGGGGTGCGGCCGCTCGGCGGCGCCATTAATATTGACCAGTGGGAGCGGGGCGGGCGGCTGTCCAAGGTTGTCTCGCTTCCCGATGAGAACGACTGCTTAATCTCTAGTATGAATGAAATCTATGCTTAATTACTGAATTTTAGTTGCAAAAAATAGATAGTGCTATTGATTTTTAGCTGCATATTTTGACAAATTCAGTGTCTCTTGGCTTAGCGCAGAAGTCTGGCTTTAATTTCAATACCTTAATCTGAACCATTTGTGTTAAAGAGATGCACAGATCCTGCGTTGAACAGCTTATATGCTTCCCGGTGAGCCTGTGCTCGCACGCCTCCCATCCACACAGCACCTCCTATAGCCATTAATACCAAGACAAGTGGTGTCATGTGAATGGTTAACAGAACGCACATGGTTTGAATTATACAAACGTTTGAGATATTAAATTGGCAGCTATTTTTTCAAAATGCCTTTGTTGGCTGTCATTTTTCGAGTGCACTTCGAGTGCACCTTCTCTCAAAATGGACACAAAAATACCACAGCATGTCGGGTGCCCTTCCATGATAGCATGCCAAGTTTAATGAATTTCAGAAGAGTTTTAGATTTACAAGAATTTAAAAACAAAGTATCTCAATGTTTTACTAGCAATCAACGGTGCCCTGGTGTTTGTAATTCATTCTCATTTCTTGCATGCACCCAAGGACACAGATTTGATTTTTCAACCAATTTATATGCACTGGAGAATGTGCATGTAGTTCAAATTTGAATTATGCGCATAAATGCATTAAAAACTCAGTTAATGCATAAAAATGTCCAAACGAACCCTGAAAAATCAAAAAAACTGACACAACACTCCTATTGTTCTATGTTGACACGAGAAAAAAATTTGAAAGAAATAAGAGGCAATGGATATCGTTTCGTCCCCAAAGGTGGGATGTTCCCTATCGAAACCATCATGCTTGTTGTGAGAAGCTTTGGTTTGTGAGAAGCATATACCCAATCTTGCCCCAAATGGGACAAAAAATTTACCACGACATGTTGATGCCGCTCCATGATAGCATGCCAAGTTTCATGAATTTTAGACAAGTTTTGGATTTACTAGAATTTAAAAACAAGGTATCGAAATGTTTGCGGATGAGTGAAGGTGACAGGGTGTTTGACATTCATTCCCATTTGTTGCATGGGACCTAAGCATCCAGTCAAGGACAAAGATTTGATTTTTCAACCAATTTATATGCACTGGAGCATGTGCATGTAGCTCAAATTTTAATTATGCACATAAATGCATTAAAACTCACTTAATGCATAAAAGATGTCCAAACGAACCCCAAAAAATCACAAAAAATAACACAACACTCCCGTTGTTCTTTGTTGACACGAGAAAAATTCTGAAAGCAAAAAGAGGCAATGGATATCGTTTCGTCCCCAAAGGTGGGTCGTTCCCTACCGAAACCATCATGCTTGTTGTGAGAATCTCTGGTTTGTGAGAAGCATATACCCAAACCTGCCCCAAATGGGACAAAAAAATTTACCACGACATGTTGATGCCGCTCCATGATAGCATGCCAAGTTTCATGAATTTCAGACGAGTTTTGGATTTAGTAGAATTTAAAACCAGGCATCTCAATGTTTTGCCGGCAATCAACGGTGCCCTAGTGTTTGAAATTCATTCCAATTTCTTGCAAGGGACCTAAGCATGCACCCAAGGACACAGATTTGAATTTTCAACCAATTTATATGCACTGGAGCATGTACATGCAGTTCAAATTTTAATTATGCACATAAATGCATTGAAAACCCAGTTAATGCATAAAAATGTCCAAACGAACCTCGAAAATTTACAAAAAATAACATAACACTCCTATTGTTCTATGTTGACATGAGAAAAAATTTGAAAGCAAAAAGAGGCAATGGATATCGTTTCGTCCCCAAAGGTGGGGCGTTCCCTACCGAAACCATCATGCTTGTGGTGAGAACTTCTGGTTTGTGAGAAACATATACCCAAACTTGCCCAAATGGGACAAGAAATTTACCACGACATGTTGATGCCTCTCCATGATAGCATGCCAAGTTTCATGAATTTCAGACAAGTTTGGGATTTACTAGAATTTAAAAACCAGGTATCTCAATGTTTGTGGACGAGTGACGGTGGCAGGGTGTTTGACATTCATTCCCATATCTTGCATGGGACCTAAGCATGCACCCAAGGACAGAAGATTTGATTTTCAACCAATTTATATGCACTGGAGAATGTGCATGAAGTTCATATTTGAATTATGCACATAAATGCATTGAAAGCTCAGTTAATGCATAAAAATGTCCAAACGAACCCCGAAAAATCACAGAAAATAACACAACACTCCTGTTGTTCTATGTTGACACAAGAAATTTTTTGAAAGCAAGAAGAGGTAGTGGATATCGTTTTGTCCCCAAAGGCGGGGCGTTCCCTACCGAAACCATCATGCTTGTTGTGACAAGCTCTGGTTTGTGAGAAGTTGTCGGTGTACAAAAAGAGGGGTACACTTTTTGTACCCCTATAATTGTGCACGGGCAGTCTGAGCCACGGGCACCACCACACTGAGCAAGGCAAGGGAGGTGAGCCAAGGTAAGGCCGAAGCTCAGGAGAAGCAGAACGACGCCAAGACCAAGACCACTAAGAGCAAAGGGGACGAAGCGGACCCCCCCCCCCCCCCCCCGGCAAGATCCTTGCCGGGAGGCAGTTTTAGCAAACCCGGCAAGACCCTTGCCGTGGCAGCTCGCCCCACACCTACGGAGTGAGTCACCCTTGAGTCCACTGCCCCCATGGGGCAAGGATTCTGGAGACATCCCCGTGGTGGCATGCAGATCTTTGTGAAGACATTCAAGATCAGATACACCCTTTAGAAGATGATGATCCTTGGCGGGATCCCAGCCAAGGAGGACCACAAGGCCCCCGGCAAGAGCCTTGCCGGGGATGACAGCAGGCGCCACGGCAAGACCCTTGCCGGGGCCCCGGCAAGGCCCTTGCCAAGAACACCCGTAGGGCCACCATCAGGCCCACGCCAGTCAAACCTCCACCGCCGTTCGCATGCAGCTGCCGACCCAACCAGCTAGGCAGGCACCTGCGTGGCGGCATGTGGATCTTCATGGAGACCCACCACTGCGCCACCTCAGCTGCCTGCCTTCCTACATGGCACCGCGGGCGCCGCTAGCCAGGGCGTGTGTCGACACGAGAGGGAGCGGCGACGGATGAGACAGGGCTCTCCCCCGTCCCCGATAAAGCAAGGACACCTGGGCAAGACGCATTAAATGCGCCTTGTCATGTAATGCGAGGGATAACCTCACATCACTGTACCCTTTCTACCTCCTGTGTGCCACAGTGGCAACCCCTTTCCTATAAAAGGAGGCCCGAGGCGACCAGGAGGAGGATTCGGCTTTTTGGAGCTCCTCACGCCCCATAGCTAGCTCAAGAACATAGATATACAATCCACCAAAGCAGGAGTAGGGTTTTACGCATCCTCGCGGCCCGAACCTGGATAAACGAACCGTGTGCTATCTGTTTGATCCGCTCTTCTCACGACCCCGTGCCCCGCAACCGTAGTAGGAATTCTTGTGATCCCATAGGTGTCGTTCCCACCGACATCTTTGGCGCGCCAGGTAGGGGGCGCAGTTGTGAGATGGGCACCCGAGCTGTCCAGCTTTGGCCTCAAGTTTGAAAGTACTTCGACCATTCAGAGCCGAGTCCTGGCGGAGTTCATTGCAGAATGGACCGCAACGCCTGACGAAGAAGCCCAAGAGACTGCTCTCCCCGGCAAGGAGGCAAGTTGCAGTTGGATCATGTACTTTGATGGAGCTTTCTCCTTACATGGCGCCGGGGCTGGCGTACTGCTTGTCGCGCCCACCAGAGAGCACCTCAAGTACGTGATCCAGATGCACTTCCCCAGGGAGGTGTCAACAAACAATACGGCAGAGTACGAAGGGCTGCTTGCCGGTCTTAGGATCGTGCTGGACCTCGGAATCAAGAAGCTCATCATCAGGGGCGACTCGCAGCTCATCGTCAAGCAAGTCAACAAGGACTACCAGAGCACGTTGATGAAGGCCTACGTCGATGAAGTGAGAAAGCTGGAAGAGCGTTTCGACGGTATACAGGCTGAATACGTTCCCCGAGCGGAGAACGATATCGCCGATTACCTATCAAAACGCGCTGCCCTCAAGCTACCTGTGGAACCAGTTACCTTTGTGCTCCAGCTAACTCAGCCATCCGTTGATCCATCAACAGAGCAGAACAAGAGGAGGAAATCAGGACCCAGCAAGTACTTTCCCGCCGAGCTCCTCGGAGCCACAGGCAAGGATGTTGCCGGGGACACTGAGCCCGCCACGGGACGGCTAGCTCTGGCGGAGCGTCAAGCTCTTGCCGTCGAGACAGCCGCTCCTATAGCAGAGGAAATGCCTTTAGTCCTCGCCGTCGAGCCCCAGGCTCCAGCGTGGGCACAGCATACCGTCCGATTCCTCCAAACAGGGGAACTTCCTGAAGAGTAGGGAGAAGCGGGAAAAGTAGCCCGTCGCTCTACCATGTACTAGTTCGTCGATGACTCCCTGTACAGAAAGAGGCCGAACGGTGTGAAATTGAAGTGTATCCCTCGGGAGGAAGGACTGGAGCTGTTGGCGGAGATACACGGAGGCATATGTGGATCCCACATCGGGCAAGGGCCCTTGCCGGCAAGGCATTTCGGCAAGGCTTCTTCTGGCCCATCGCCCTCCAGGATGAGATGACACTAGTCACCAGGTGTGAAGCGTGTCAGTTCCATTCAAAGAAGCTTCATCAGCCAGCTCAAGCCCTTCAAACCATTCCTCTCTCCTGGCCCTTCTCGGTCTGGGGGCTCGACATACTGGGCCCTTTCCCCCGCTCTATCGGGGGCTTTGAGTACTTGTACGTTGCAATCGACAAGTTCACAAAGTGGCCGGAGGTGGAGGCAGTGAGGAAGGTCACAGCTCAGTCAGCCGTCAAGTTCTTCAAGGGACTAGTGTGCCGTTTTGGTGTACCCAACAGGGTCATCACCGACAACGGCACATAGTTCACAAGCCGCACCTTCATGCAATATATCCAAGACCTCGGCAGCAAAGTCTGTTTCGCTTCCGTTGCTCACCCACGAAGCAATGGTCAAGCTGAGAGGGCAAATGCTGAAGTACTGCGAGGCTTAAGGACCAAGACCTTTGACAGGCTGCACAAGAGTGGAAGGCGCTGGATTGATGAGTTGCCGACGGTTCTTTGGTCAATCAGGACGACGCCAAATCGAGCCACCGGCCAGACACCCTTTGCCCTAGTATACGGGGCAGAAGCAGTTCTCCCCACTGAACTCATATACGGGTCACCTTGAGTGCTCGCTTATGATGAGCTTGAGCAAGAGCAACTGCGGCAAGATGACACAATGCTCCTTGAGGAAGATCGTCTTCGGGTGGCTGTGAGAGCAACACGCTACCAGCAAGCCTTGCGCCACTACCATAGCCGCAAGGTTCATGCCCGAAGCCTTGAGGAAGGCGACCTTGTCCTTCGGCGCGTTCAATCAGCCTAGAATTCCAACAAGTTGACGCCAAAGTGGGAAGGCCCTTATTGGGTAATACGAGTCACCAGGCCCGGCGCAGTCCGCCTAGAGACCAAAGATGCCGTTCCGGTGAGTAACTCCTGGAACATTAAGCATCTTCGCAAGTTTTACCCGTGAGGCGCGGCTTGCCGGGCCCCCCGGCAAGCCACCTTTTGTACAAGCATTGCCGATGATGCATGTAACCCTTTGTACAAAGCCAGGCGCAGACCCTGAGCACAAGTAAATGAAGCGCTGGCACCCTAAGTTATAGCATGCATGCTAGGTCGAGTCTCGTCCTTAGTTAGGGTTGATAGTGCTTAGCAGCGACTAACCCCTAGCTTAGAGGTCGAGTGTGCGTCTCTTTGCCGTTCTTTCGTCTTCTTTGGCTCGCAGGACGAAAAAGATAAGAGGGACAGACCAGCATTTAGACCCCGGCAAGCCAGTATTGCCGGGGGCTGCAAGAGCAAAGATTCACCCATGGCAAACCAGAGTTGCCGGGGGCTACAGCTTCAGATAAGTTCTTCAACCCTTATCATGCATTCCCTTATGGACTGAGGTATGTGAAACCTCGTTTTTTTCCTAAAGCTACCATGCTCCCCTAACTCTAGGCCCTAGGGCTCGTTCCTGGGGCCAGGTTTGGTCGTAGTCGCGGCAGCGAGAGGATGAAACAAGGAGCCTGAACCCACCTCATCCCTGCCTCCGCCAAAGGTGTGAGAAAGGTCGAGCGAAGTGGGGAGACGGAAAGGCCTGTTGCCGGGCAAGGAAATGTTTATCTTAAAGATATCAAGGATTTAATCCTTGTCGTGGTTTCTACCCACAAACAAATGACCCGACAAGCATTCCTTTTTCATTAAAAACATTCCACTCAGGTACAGTCCATAGGGAATGAAAAACATGAATGATGGGATTACAAGTTTTAAATTCAGCTATGGCCCGAAGGCTTACAAACTAAAAAGAGATAAGGTGCCCGTAATCCCTTTCTTGTCCCTCTCCTCAGGAGGCAGGTCAAGGAGGCGAAAAGGGCAAAAGGGGCGCCTAGGTGAGCTACGGGTGGTAGAAGACACCAAGAGAACATCTCGGTGGCCGTCCGAAGGCTGGATGGTGATGGCAGCGCTGGAAGCAGAGCTCGAAGACGAGGCGGCAGGACGTCAGCATGCGTCGAAGTCGCCGGTGCCCGTGTACTCCGATTTGATGGCCTTGCCGCCAGCCCTCTTCCTCTTCCGTAGCCTCCCAACGCCAGCCGCCCAAGGAGACGACCCCGAGAAGTTCAGGGAGCCGGCGACACGGATGATGGGGTCGACGGTGCCGCACAGAGTGGCGCCCGACACCTAATCGGACCCGTCATCCTGCCGCCTACAACCCTCATCGTCGCTGCCGCTGTCCTCCTCGTCACTCCCGCCCGAGGAGGAGTCTTCACTATCAGAAGAGCTCTCCACGCAGCACCTTGCACGGGTCCCAAAACACCCGAAGACCTTGACGGAGAGAAGGCCACCCTCCATCAGCTTAAAATGGAGAGTGAGTTCCTCCGTCAAGCGGTGGATATGAGCAAACGTCTTCCATCCCCGACAAAGATACATCACATGAGGGGCGGGGAAGTCGACGCGGACCCGCGTGCCGCTGATCCCACAGCCCCTCATGTGCAGCTGCAGCGACTCCGGCGGATCCAGCTCCATCTCCCGCGCGAATGGAGTCGGGAGACGAAGGCGACGACGAGGCGGCCGGCGCAGCCTGACGAAGAACTCGCAAGGGTCATCCCCAACGTGGCCCTCCATGGGGGGAGGAACTGCTGGCGGAGGCGAGGCCGGCGCGCCGCCCCATCCTCCTCTTCCCCGAGCGCCTCGGCCTCGCCCACGGCCTCGCCCCCTCCCCCTTCCCCTCGCGGCTGGCTCTGCCACCGCGGGTGCAGGAGAAGGAGGGACGCGTTGTCGAGCGGCGACCCTCGCCGCCACGTTGAAGGACCAGGATTCCCTCTCTCCATGGCGGATGGAAGGGGGAGCAGAAGCTGAAGGAAGGAGGAGATGAAAAGAATGCGGGACGCCCCCCTCCTGCTCTTTATAAAGGAACGGGGTGGGGGCTCGCCCACCTCGCTCAGCCAATCAAGATGCGGAAGGCGCAGGGAACTGGGACCGACCCGCCGCCCCAGCCCGCGGCGGCCCGGTTTCCCGCCTCCAGCGTTTGCCACCCCAAGCGCATGAGAGCCACGTGGCAGGCGTGCAGGACCGAGGCAACGGGTGAGGCGACCTCTCCCCACCCCGTGATCGTGGGGAGTGGACGCCTTGAAGACCACGCCTCAGCCCCGTTCAGTAAATAGGTCGCGCCTCCACGCCTCCCTCCGTTTATGGGGAAGGCGCGAACCGCCCCCTTTACTATGATGTGACGCATGCATGCAGAGCTCAGCCCCACGCATGCCGCCCATGTCACACACGCCTCCCTACGCCGCGCCATGCGCGGGAAGCATGGGAAGCGCAGCGCGCGAAGAGACTTACCGCGGTAAAAACCGCCCCGCCTGCCCACGCATCGTTTTTGGGCCTAGCCCAACGACGCGACTGTGCTTACGTGTGGCCCAGGCCCGGGGGCTCCTATCGGTGTACAAAAAGAGGGGTACACTTTTTGTACCCCTATAACTGTGCACGGGCAATCTGAGCCACGGGCACCACCACACTGAGCAAGGCAAGGGAGGTGAGCCAAGGTAAGCCCGAAGCTCAGGAGAAGCAGAACGACGCCAAGACCAAGACCACAAAGAGCAAAGGGGACGAAGCGGACCCCCCCGGCAAGATCCTTGCCGGGAGGCGGTTTTAGAAAACCTGGCAAGACCCTTGCCGTGGAAGCTCGGCCCACACCTACGGACTGAGTCACCCTTGAGTCCACTGCCCCCATGGCGCAAGGATTCGGGAGACATCCCCGTGGTGGCATGCAGATCTTTGTGAAGACATTCAAGATCAGATACACCCTTTAGAAGATGATGATCCTTGGCGGGATCCCAGCCAAGGAGGACCACAAGGCCCCCGCCAAGAGCCTTGCCGGGGATGACAGCAGGCGCCACGGCAAGACCCTTGCCGGGGCCTCGGCAAGGCCCTTGCCAAGAACACCTGTAGGGCCACCATTAGGCCCACGCCAGTCAAACCTCCACCGCCGTTCGCATGCAGCTGCCGACCCAACCAGCTGGGTAGGCACCTGCGTGGCGGCATGCGGATCTTCATGGAGACCCACCACTGCGCCACCTCAGCTGCCTGCCTGCCTACATGGCACCATGGGCGCCGCCGGCCAGGGCGCGTGTCGACACGAGTGGGAGCAGCGACGGACGAGACAACGCTCTCCCCCGTCCCCGATAAAGCAAGGACACCTGGGCAAGACGCATTAAAAGCGCCTTGTCATGTAATGCGAGGGATAACCTCACATCACTGTACCCTTTCCACCTCCTGTGTGCCACTATGGCAACCCCTTTCCTATAAAAGGAGGCCCGAGGCGACCAGGAGGAGGATTCGGCTTTTTGGAGCTCCTCACGCCCCATAGCTAGCTCAAGAACACAGATATACAATCCACCAAAGCAGGAGTAGGGTTTTACGCATCCTCGCGGCCCGAACCTGGATAAACGAACCGTGTGCTATCTGTTTGATCCGCTCTTCTCACGACCCCGCGCCCCGCAACCGTAGTAGGGATTCTTGTGACCCCATAGGTGTCGTTCCCACCGACAGAAGCATATACCCAAACCTGCCCCAAACGGGAGAAAAAATTTACCTCGACATGTTGATGCCGCTCATGATAGCATGCCAAGTTTCATGAATTTCAGACGAGTTGATTTACTAGAATTTAAAAACCAGGTATCTCAATGTTTGCGACCAAGTAATGGTGGCAAGGTGTTTGGCATTCATTCCCATTTCTTACATGGGACCTAAGCATGAACCCAAGGACAAAGATTTGATTTTTCAACCAATTTATATGCACTGGAGAATGTGCATGTAGTTAAAATTTGAATTATGCACATAAATGCATTGAAAACTCAGTTAATGCATAAAATGTCCAAACGAACCCTGAATAATTCCATTTCTTTTATGATCACTACAGATAAAAGGTCTAGCAATTCAAACACCGCCCATGGCCACTGTGACCCCATTATGTAATTCAAATCGACGAAAATCAAGTAGATCTCGCACAGTTAATTATAACCAACCGTGTGAGATGCAACACAAAATATCTTGGAGCATCGTCGAAGTATAGTACGCATACGGCTTACATGAGAAGGTGCGACGACTACAGTCCACAGCCTGCTCTGAATAAGGGACCGTGTCTGATGACACTTTGTTGGTCAGTTTTTTCGCTGAACCAATTCCAAATTTTCGGCTTCCGCGGAAATATCTACCTCCTCGCGCCCTCCCACTTACCAAAAGCCACATTTCCCCTGTTTCCGCCTTCCTTTCCAAGTTGAAACCTTCACTCCTTGCTTGCAGCGCAGCCTCCTCACCGGCGACCCTCCTTCACGCTGCTCGGCCTCGCCTATCCAGGTAGGTAATCCACACCCAACCCCCATTCTCCTCCTCCTTCCACATCCCACATGCCCTGACCGCCGACGCGAGCGCGACACCTTCCACCCAAATCATCGACCCCTCCATCAACTAAGCGCCGGCCTAAGCCATGGTGCACGCAGTATAGCCGGTACCTCAAGGAGCATTTGGCAGTGGAGAAGCAAATCACGGCCACACGCGCAGATGAGGTCGCGATGGCTGCCATTCGTGCCGACCCCCAGATCTTGGAGGAGCAGCTCACCGTCGAGGCCACCGTTGACGCCTCACGCGCCGACGCCGTGACGCGGTTGGCTGCTTTAAACGACAGTTCATGGCATTTTCTCGAGGCCACCACCGGTGCCTTCGACAAAGACTACGAGGTGTTTTCTCACCATGCACATGCTTACTTCATCTCGAGAGCCAGCAGGTTGGTACCCGAAACAGCTCAGGCAACTCACCACTACAATGTGGGCACCCATGATGCGGAGGCCTCGCCCTCTTCCATGTCCAAGGAGCCAATCATCATCGATATCTCCGACAATGAGGAGTACCTTGTCTTATTAGCTCACTATAAGGAGCCATGTTCAGTTTGCTAGCTACTGCCTTTCCTTAACAAATTCTAGTGAATTGTGCTATCAATTTTACCATGCAATCTTCTGCTATAGTGTATAAGTTCTATATGTCGTGCAATGTGGTGTTTAGTTAACTGCTTGGTTCAATTATGCAAATGTGATGTTCAATTCTTCAGGGTGCAATATTTCCAAGTTGTTAAGCATGCTTGGTTTGGTTAACTGACCGATCTTCTACTAGGAGTATGTTATATTGTGCAATGTGGTGCTCAGTTAACGTTTGGTTCATTTGTTGTGGTGTTTAGTTAACTTCTTCGTTCAATTCTGCAATAAGATGTTCAATTATTGTGGCTGCATTCTGTTATTGTATACCATGTGAGGAATAAATCAATTTTGGCTTTACAAAATACATGAGAAACAAATACAATTGCTATATTTGCAAGTTGTTAAGCATGCTTGGTTTGGTTAACTGTATGGTCTTCTATTAGGAGTACTTATATTATGGATTGTGGTGCTCAGTTAACGTTTGGTTCATTTGTTGTGGTGTTTAGTTAAGTGCTTGGTTCAATTCTTCAATGCGATGTTCAATTGATGTGGCTGCATTCTCTTATTGTATAGTTAACTACTCAGTTAACGTTTGGTTCATTTGTTGTGGTGTTTAGTTAACTTCTTGGTTCAATTCTTCAATGCGATGTTCAATTGATGTGGCTGCATTCTCTTATTGTATACCATGTGAGGAATAAATCGAATTTAGTTGCACTTAATACATGAGAAACATATACAAGTGCTATATTTCCTAGTTCTTAATCATGCTTGGTTTGGATAAATGGGTTTTCCATGTGGCTTGAATTAATCTGATGAATCTGCAATGTGCTTATTTTTCATCAAATATTTTACTTATAGCATGCGAACCCTTACTTAACCTGATGACTAACTATCTTATATGTGTTGCAGGGAAAAATGGGAAGCACTGAGGTTTACAAGATGGTACTAACTATTATACCTTGACTTTTTTTATTCCTTTGCCCTGTTTTCAATATAGAGAAGATATTTATGCACATCCTTGTTTTTAGGGTTCACTAATGAATACCTCTCAAACCACCTCTATGGTCAGGAGGCGAGGAAATTTTTCATACAACACCCACGGTTCAATATTGAAGTGTTCCTGAAGAGGTCGAAGGATGGATGGTCAATCATCCACAGGCACTGGCCTAAAGTTGCAAAGACCATCAACATGAATGAAGGCTCAATATTCTCCTTCCGCTTCAGCAGTTTTCCAGATGAGATGCATGTCTCTATGTACCGTCTATGATGCTAATTTCAAAAGGTTCTAGATGTTGCATGTGAAACTTGCCGCTGGTGCAGTTGTGTAATGTGAAACTTTTCTCTATGTACCGTATATCATGTTGTACTCTGATGTATTTCAATTATGAAATCATGCTTCCTTAATATGGAAATGGAATATATTATGTGCTTTATATGAATGTCAATTAGATTAGTAAATGGATTATTAATAATAGGGCAATTAGCCCGCTAATTGGCCAAATAGCTTGCTAGTTGGGTTCTCCTATTGCAAACGGTTAATGAGAAAACACCGTGGGCGATGACCTCAGGCAACGCACACAGTTTCCAGGAATAAACCGTGTTGGATCAATGAACAATCACACACGACATTCTCTTCAAAACTGTTTGCGTTACGCCACCTTGCGCAAACATTTTCCTTGGAGTGACTATGTGAGATGTATATACGAACGGAAACGTTTAGCGGTGACTCACTGTGTGGGATGTACTTACGACCAGAAATGATTTTGCATGTATAATTGTATTTTTTGAGCACTACTATGCGTATTTTTCTGTATTTGAGTGCTCGTCGGTTGCACACGACCTCATTTTGCCGAGCGTGTGTGCGAGGAGGGCATATCCCCAACGGTTTCTAGTTCGTGTGGGAAGGACCCCCCTATTGCCCACACTCACTTGGCGACGATTCCGAATGCCGTCGCGGAAAGGGTTTAAAAACCATTTGTTTAGCACTGACGCATACCAGTGATAACATAACTCCCCGAACAAATTTTGTCTACTTGAGAAATATGACTGGATTGCGTGGTTCCCGGATATAATGAATGTTTATTACATTCAAACATGGTATCTGAAAACACTCCAACTTCTTGGTTCAGAGGTCGAAGCGGAAGGCCTGTGTTGGTGTCAAAACTGGCGGATCTCGGGTAGGGAGTCCCGAACTGTGCGTCTAAGGCGGATGGTAACAGGAGGCAGGGGACATGATGTTTTACCCAGGTTCGGGCCCTCTTGATGGAGGTAAAACCCTAGGACCTGCTTGATTATTCTTGATAATATGAGTTGTACAAGAGTTGATCTACCACGAGATCGAAGAGGCTAAACACTAGAAGCTAGCCTATGGTATGATTGTATGTTGTCCTACGGAGTAAAACCCTCCGGTTTATATAGACACCGGAGGGGGCTAGGGTTACATAAGGTCGGTTACAAAGGAGGAGATATACATATCCGTATTGCCTAGCTTGCCTTCCACGCCAAGTAGAGTCCCATCCGGACACGGGACAAAGTCTTCAATCTTGTATCTTCATAGTCCAACAGTCCGGCCAAAGCATATAATCCGGCTGTCTGGATACCCCCTAATCCAGGACTCCCTTAGTAGCCCCCGAACTAGGCTTCAATGACGATGAGTCCGGCGCGCAGTATTGTCTTCGGCATTGCAAGGCGGGTTCTTCTCCAAATTCCGAATGTTTGTTAAGTAGTGTTCGGCCCCATAAATGTTGGACCTCTTGGCTTCTGCGCCCAATAAGGGCTATCTTCCACGCGTCGAATGAATACAAGGAGCCAGGGCGTTTTTACATTCGCCCCCCTCCAGCCACATGAATAAATTGTCTATTAAAGGGATGGGGATTCTTAGATCCAATCCATATCATCCTCCCCCAGCGAGAATCCATCAGAGCGTGCTTCGAAAAAATCCACTCCAACATGGCCGACCTCCGCAGCTCCTCCTCCCACCCCCGTAGCCCTAAGCCCGGTGATTGGGAGAGGTGTTTCGTCCCACACAGTCGACTAGTCGAACTGCAGACTAAGGGATTTGTCCCTCCAGCGTATGTGGTTTCCGTCCGAGCCGGGCTCGCCACCTACAATGGCGGGGAGCAAGTGGAGAGCTTCCCTAGCCCCTCTACGGGGGAGCGGGTATGCCTTGTTCCTTACTTATTAAGGGGACTCGGATTTCCAATTCATCCATTCCTCCGTGGGCTCCTGGAGTTTTACGGCCTCCAACTGCATAATTTCACCCCTGCTTCCATATTACACATCGTTGGCTATGTTTCCCTCTGCAAGTTATTCCTGGGCTGCGAGGCTCATTTCGAGCTGTGGAAAAGGTTATTTTGCCTTGTCCCCCGCACACAAGAGGGGTCACTTTATCAAGTGGGCGGAGCCGAAATATGGCGCATCGCCGAGACCGGATACCTGTCCGGTACTCCGAAGAAGACGTCCGAGGACTGGCCTTCGGAGTGGTTTTATATGGAGGACGTCCCCCTTCCGGACCCTGTTCGGCAGGGTCTTCCCGAGTTCAACAACGCTCCTCTGAAGAAACGCCAAAGCTGGCGCCCACGGAGCCCCCAGGAGGAAGACAACGGAGAAATCCTTTATCTGATGAACCGGATTAAAGCGCTGGCTCAATCAGGATTGACAACAATCGAGGTTATGTCAATATGCATAATGCGGGGAGTGCAACCACTTCAATATCGAGGGCACCCCCTGTGGTGTTTTAACGGGGAAGACGATGCCACCCGTTGCGGGCGTAAGGGCCCGGAAAATGCTGTTGCTTTAGCAAAAATCCTGTTCGAGCTGTTCAAGGGAGAGGAAGAGGAGTTCATCCGCATCAAGCCACGGGATGGATTCTCCATGTACAACCCTCCAAGCTGGATGAGTCAAATCTCCTTACTCCCATTCTTCCCACATTCTTTGTCGTGGGTACTGACCTTGTCATTTTACAGCAGGAACTGCGAAAAGCCATACGGGAGGTCAACAACCCGTCCCCACAACCAGAGGACCCCGACTGGGCCCTCAGTCTCGGACTCGAAGAAGATCCGAACAAATTCGTGGAGCTGATAGACCGGCAATTCTATCAATTGAGATGTGACGGCGCCATGGTGGCCATTACGGCCGACTATCCCGGACTGCTCCTACATCGCTCGTAAGAAAAACCAAAATCCCAACTCTGGAAACTAGGATCCCCTTTTAGACACTTCACCTACCATATACATATGGTGTTTTACAGGGAAGGCATTCGGGACGCCGTGCCGAACCCGCAGCAACTCGTCAACAAGAGGCGCCGAGACCGGGTAGGCCAAAAAGGAAGGCAGTCAGGACGGAGACGCCGGCGCAGAGGTATGACAAAAACCCCGCTCCGTGGTTGTCGTCTTTCTAAAAATGTAATGACGTCCATGTTTCTTTAACAGAACAAGCGCTCGCCGGAATATGTCCGGTGAGGCTGCCGATCATGCTTCCACCATCCGGGCTACAGGACTGGACATAGAGGTGGAAGCCGACATGGGGCGGACGCCGGATACTCCCCCTACAGAGGATGCAGATAGACTATCCTCTACAAATTCAGAAGTGGAGAGCGCCATGAATCATAGGCGTCGCTGGGCCGTACTCCGTGTCGCGTGCTTCTCACCAAAGGCATTTGATGCCTTCAATTCTGGAGACGCGTACCTCCGTGCTTCTCAAAATGGTCTAGCCAAAGCCACGGACCAGTATGTAAGAGATGTACGGGTAAGAAAATCTGACGATTATATGTATCAGTAGCCCCTAAGACTTGAAACAGTTAGCAGAACTGATTTAAGGATCATCTATTGTGCAGGTTCTTACAGAGAAGAATACTCAACTGTCACAGAAGCTGGAGAAATGCAAGACCCAACTTCGGGCCGCCGTTGCCGCATTGAAGGAACCTAAAAAGTCCCCAACTGGTAACATTTGTTTCAAAGAATTATATGTATCATATAGCATGTGGCGTTGCTGCAGATCTAACAATAGATATTACAGATGAATCCAGAGAGAATACGGAGGACCAGCATGTCGTATGACAGCTAAAGGTTGGCGAACGCGTGCTGACTGAGGTCAGGCGGGAGAAAAACAATCTCCAAGACGCCAATACCAAGCTGAGCGCGGAACTGAAAGATGTTCGAGCCCAGCTTGTGGACTCCGAGAAGGAGAATAAGCGGCTTTGACGCGGCATTTTCAGTAAGTGCTTGAACAAACCCTTAAAAAAGGGGACGGCTGTAACACCCCGGATAGGACTTTCCCAATATGTATTCCAACTCTTTCCGTTTCCGGCCTTAAGTTATTTTATTTTCTCGGGTTCGCGTTTTTGTCTCCGTGTGTTGTTGTCATTGTCATGCATCTCATATCAAGTCATCATGTGCTTTGCATTTGCATACGTGTTCATCTCATGCATTCGAGCTTTTTCCCCGTTGTCCGTTTTGCATTCCAGCGCTCCGTTCTCCTCCGGTGGTCATTTCTACCTTTCTTTTGTGTGTGGGGATTAAACATTTCCAGATTGGACGGAGACTTGCCAAGCGGCCTTGGTTTACTACCGGTAGACCGCCTGTCAAGTTTCGTATCATTAGGACTTCGTTTGATACTCCAACGGTTAACCGAGGGACCGAATAGGCCTCATGTGTGTTGCAGCCCAACACCCCTCCAAGTTGGCCCAAAACCCACCTAAACCCTCTCCATCATCTAGAGCGTTCGATCATGATCACGTGGCCGAAAACCGCACCTCATTTGGACTCTCCTAGCTCCTCCTATGGCTATAAATAGAACCCCCCCGAAATCTGGATCTCCTTCTTCCCCGAAACCCTAGAATCAGCTCCCCTCGCCGCCGGACGTGTCCGAATCGGGCCGGACACGTCCGCCCGATCCGCCGCCACCACTCAGCTCGCGCCACGTGGCCCATCGCCGCCTCCCTCCGCCGCCGGCCTGGGAAGCCCAGATCGGGCCCCCGCGGCCCAAGCCGGTGCGTCGCCCCGCAGCTTCGTCTCCCCCACGCCCGAGCCGCCACCTCGCCGGCCAGCTTCGTCTTCGGCCGATTCCGGCACCGCCCGGCCGCCCCTGTCGCCGCCCTGCTGCGGACGCCCTCGCCGCGCCGCCCATCGCCGACCTGTCGCACTGTCGCCGTCCCCCTCCTCAGATCCGGCCGGCCCCCCTCCTTCCGCGTGTCCAGCGAGCTCGAAGCTCCGGCCGGCGATCCTCGTCATCCGTGTAACTACAGTAGATCTGGATCTAAGATCCGTTCGGGTTGACTTTTATCCCCAAAACCCTAGTTCATATGCCCTTGTTCATCGTGCTATAACTTTGCATCCGTAACTCCGTTTTGGGCATATAGCATATCAAAATGTTCGTCTCAGAGAGTACATCATTTGATTCCACTGTATCATTTTCATTTGAGTTCATCTTGATGCCCGAAATGCTGTTAGAAGAGAGCTACTTGAGTTAATTGTCAGACCTGCTGCTCCATTTAGTTATTTGTCATTTTTGCCATGATTATTGTGTGCATGATATGCACATGAGCTCTACATATGTTTTGTTAAGGGTTTTGCCATCTTTCCAGAGGTGCAACCCATGTATTTCTGTGATGTGTGTGGTGACTAGCACAATCTTGCAAAGTGAGGCACTTGGTAATGCTGCTTTCAGGTACTTAGCATTTCCACTAAGTCCTTGACCTGTTTATCTCATGTTGCCATATGTTCATGTTGTTTCCTAGTGATCTGTGCCTCTTTTGAGGATGATCGGTAAGGATGTTTTGTTAATCTTATAATGCTCTATCCATCCATGTCTTTGTTTGCAATTATGGAGCATCCTAGCTTGAGTCAATCGAGCTCTACTTTTGCTACTTTGTGAATCTGGGCAGATTGTCTACTTGTTAGCGATTTTGCCAAGGATGTTGTAGTTGATCCGTGCATGCTATGCTATTGTTCTTACCATGTCTAGCTTGCAATTTGTGTATTCTTGATCGGTGTATGCTTAGCTTGTCATGACTTGCTCTGTAGTGAGTGCATCGAGCTCGTAAACATGCCTACTTGATATCTGTTTCAGCATGCTCCAGTTTTCACAAAGTCTGAGAACTGATTATGTTTTTGCCATGTTCACATGCTTGCAATTGTATTTTCTGATCCCTTTTGGCTCAAGGTCACTAAGGGACTTTTGTTAATCTCTTTGAGTAGCTCCATGCCATGCTTTACCTTTCCATGTACAGGTCCTGTAGCATATAGTTTTGTTGCTCCAAAGTGTGCTACCTGATCTGAAATTCCAGACAAGTGTAAATTTCACTGTCTGAAATCTGTTTACCATATGCATTTTTACCATGCTTGTTTGAACCTATTAATGGGTGAATTGGCCGTAGCTCAGTGCTAGAATTTTGTTAAGCATCTTGAATGCATCCCTGCCATGTATTTTGATGCCATGTTTGGGTGCTGTAGCATGTTCATCTTGTTGCAATTAGATGGCTACTTGCTGTTAATCGCAGAACGTGGCCATATTTGAATTGCTGTATATCGTTTTCAAGCGATTTCATCTCATCTTTCCAGTGGAACACTTGGATTCCCAAGTTGAGGCCAGGTTCATGCATCCCTTGTCAAATCTTGCATATGCATCCCGCATCACATCCCGCATAGCATACCATCCTTGCATCATATTGTTTGATCCTTGCACGTGGTTGATTGTGTCCTTGTTGCTTGTTTGTCTTGTTTGGATAGAGCCGGGAGACGAGTTCGCTAACGAGGAGCCCGTTGAGTTTGCTTTCGAGGATCCAGTCAACTCTGACAACTTTGCAGGCAAGATGATCATACCCTCGAAATCACTACTATCTTTGCTTTGCTAGATGCTCGCTCTTTTGCTATGCCAATGCTACGATGCCTACCACTTGCTTTCAAGCCTCCCAAATTGCCATGTCAAACCTCTAACCCACCATGTCCTAGAAAACCATTGATTGGCTAAGTTACCGCTTTGCTTAGCCCCTCTTATAGCGTCGCTAGTTGCAGGTGAAGATTGGAGGCCGTTCCTGTTTGGAACATTATTTACTTGTTGGGATACCATTATATTATCTTGTTATCTTAATGCATCTATATACTTGGTAAAGGGTGGAAGGCTCGGCCTCTCGCCTAGTGTTTTGTTCCACTCTTGCCGCCCTAGTTTCCGTCATATCGGTGTTATGTTCCCGGATTTTGCGTTCCTTACATGGTTGGGTTATAATGGGAACCCCTTGACAGTCCGTTTTGAATAAAACTCCTCCAGCAATGCCCAACCTTGGTTTTACCATTTGCCACCTAGCCTTTTCCCTTGGGTTTCGCGGACTCAAGGGTCATCTTATTTTAAACCCCCCGGGGCCAGTGCTCCTCTGAGTGTTGGTCCAACCTAGAGCACCGTGCGGGGCCGTCCCTCGGCAACTTGGGTTACGTTGGCTCCCGTACGCTTAGCTTATCCGGTGTGCCCTGAGAACGAGATATGTGTAGCTCCTATCGGGATTTGTCGGCACAGCGGGTGGTGTTGCTGGACTTGTTTTACCATTGTCGGAGTTGTCTTAAAGAACCAGGATACCGAGTCTGATCGGAACGTCTCGGGAGGAGGTCTATTCCTTCATTGACTGCGAGAGCTTGTCATGGGCTAAGTTGGGACTCCCCTACAGGGATTTGAACTTTCGAAAGCCGTGCCCGCGGTTATGGGCAGATGGGAATTTGTTAATGTCCGGTTGTAGATAACTTAAACCTTAACTTAATTAAAATGAATCAACTGAGTGTGTTACCGTGATGCCCTCTTCTCGGCGGAGTCCGGGAAGTGGACACGATGTTGGAGTAATGCTTGCGCAGGTTGCCCTCTAGTTTCTCGCTCGCTCTTTGCCTCCTCTTCTCACTCTCTTTTGCGAACAGGATAGCCACTATATATGCTAGTCGCTTGCTGCAGCTCCACTTTTATTTACCTTGCCTTACCTATGAGCTTAAATAGTCTTGATCGCGAGGGTGCGAGATTGCTGAGTCCCTGTGGCTCACAGATTACTATTACACCAGATGCAGGGCCTAATGATTCCGCTCCAGGTGACGCGCTTGAGCTCAAGTGGGAGTTCGACGAGGACTCTCAACGTTACTATGTTTCCTTTCCTGATGATCAGTAGTGGTGCCCAGTTGGGGTGATCGGGACCGTGTCGCTTGTTGGGTTATCTTTTATTTTGGCACCATAGTTGGGCCATGAGTGTTTGGATGATGTAATGTTATTTATGTACTTGATTGACGTGGCGAGTGTAAGCCAACTATGTTATCTCCCCTTTTATTATCTATATATTACATGGGATGTTGTGATGATTGCCTAACTTGTGACATTGCCTTCAATGCGGTTATGCCTCTAAGTCGTGCCTCAACACGTGGGAGATATAGCCGCATCGAGGGCGTTACAACGACAGAGAAGCCGGCTAATAGAGTTATGTCTGCAGGTATGCTAATGGGCCATCCCGCGGAGGAGATGCCTGGGTCTGCGGGTGATCTTCTATCCGAGCTCTCACAACTGCACGAACAAGTTTGGCAGGTGATGCAAGGTATTGACCAGGCCTTGTGGCCATCCGTCTCCCTGCCAGAAAGCACTGGAGAGCTTGCGAAGAAGCTCAAGGGAGCACGACGGCGCTTCCGATTATGGAAGATATCGGCCTGCGTCAAGGTGCCAGGGAAGCCTGGGCCATGGTGAAGACGCGGTATACCAAGACTGACCCAAACCACATGGCCGAGGTCGGACCTGTGGGGCCCGATGGGAAAGAGATCCCCGTTAGCTTAGTGTATGGGCAAGTAGAATTAGCCGCAAAGTATTCCCAACAGGATTGTAGGCTAGACAGCCTGTTGGATGGTATAGAAGAGGAATTTAGTCAGTCTACATGACTATGTAATTAAAGTGACATGTATAATGCCTTCTAGCCGGGCTGTAAATCATTTGTCATGGCGGACCTTTTCGCTTCAACCTCGGGACCCGATAGTCCGGAGTGTGTCCGAATACCCGCTCAGTTATATAAGAACCGGGGTATGCGTGGAAACCAGGCGTAGGGGTCATTAATGCTTGAACAGATAAGTACCCAACTAGTTATGTTATATTACATGGGTAGTAAGAAACATCTTCCAGGGAGAATAGTTCCGTTAGGGGTTCCTTTCCCTGGGTACGCATGCCCTTAAGTGCATGTCCGGACTGCGGTAGGAGACAAAGGTAAAAACATATGGGGGCACATATGGAAAATAAATAAAAATCATCTTTTGTTCACCGACCGTATACTCCCTTAAGAACGCTAGCTTTCGGCTTCACCCAGTCTGAGGTACACATCCGGCTGACCCAGCAGTAACAATCGCAGAGGTGCTCCCCTTATGCCCTAGTCTAATGAACGGGAACGTAGGGCATAAATACAAGAGCCAGGCAACCCAGCTTGGCCAAAACTTAAGTCATATGGATGCAAATAATGGCGAATAAAAGGTACATGCGGAAGAATAACACATGTGCGGGGCATGAAGCCCAGATAGATAATTAAGCTTCTGTGTAAGAAGCCCCCAGGTGTAATGAGCGCGATTAGCGCGTCTATAGTGTGCAAGCGAGGCACAAGTTGGCCCTTGAAGGCCTTGAGAAAGAAATAAAAAGAAAGAAAGAGAAAAAAGACAGATAATGTATATGCAAAAAATGGATAGAGGAAGGAGACGAACATAGAGTCCGGCGCTAGGCGTAGAATCTTCGGAGCCTGGCTGCGTTCCATGGGTTCGGCTCAAGTCGATTATTCGATGCATCCCATAGACGGTACGCTCCACCGGTCAGAACTTGGTCAATAATGAAGGGACCTTCCCATTTGGGCTCGAGCTTGGTCTTTTTCTTCTCCGGCAGGCGTAGAACCAACTCGCCAACGTTATACGTTTTGGCCCGTACTTCTCTGCTATGGTATCTACGAGCCTGTTGGTGATAGAATGTGGAACGGGCTTTTGCCACGTCGCGCTCCTCCTCCAAAGTGTCCAGACTGTCCTGCCGATCGAGCTCGGCTTCTCTTTTTTCGTACATGCGCACTCGAGGTGAGTCATGAATTTTGTCGCAAGGCAGAACTGCCTCTGCGCCGTACACCATAAAGAAGGGTGTGTGTCCGGTAGTACGATTCGGCGTGGTCCGCAGCCCCCAGAGTACGGAGTCGAGCTCCTCTACCCAGTGCGAGTTAGACTCCTTTAAGGACCACACTAATTTGGGTTTGATGCCGCTCATGATAAGACCATTTGCTCGCTCAACTTGGCCGTTGGTTTGTGGGTGATAGACGGAAGCATAATCGAGCTTGATGCCCATGTTGCTACACTAGAGTTTTACCTTGTCGGCCGTGAAGTTCGTGCCGTTGTCAGTGATGATGTTGTGGGGGACGCCATAACGGTGTACAACCCCGGATATGAAGTCTATCATCGGTCCGGATTCTGCTGTTTTAACAGGTTTGGCTTCTATCCATTTGGTGAATTTATCCACCATGACTAGTAAGTATTTTTTCTTATGGGTTCCCCCTTTAAGGGGTCCCACCATGTCAAGCCCCCAGAGCGCGAAGGGCCAGGTAATGGGGATTGTTTGGAGGGCGGTGGGTGGCATGTGGCTTTGGTTTGCAAAAAGCTGGCAACCGATGCAGCGTTGGACCAAGTCCTGTGCATCTGCCTAGGCCGTCGGCCAATAAAAACCTGTACCGAAGGCCTTGCTTACAAGGGCCCGGGCTGCGGCGTGGTGGCCGCCGAGTCTGGCATGAATTTCCGCCAAAAGCTTCCGCCCTTCCTCTTCGGGGATGCACCTTTTAAAGGACTCCGGTAGTGCTTTTTTATACAACTCTCCCTTGTGGACCCTGTAGGCTTTAGATCGCCGCACTATGCAGCGTGCCTCGTTTTGGTCCTCGGGAAGTTCCTGCCTAGTTAGGTAGGCCAGGAATGGTTCTGTCCACAGGGCGATGATGGCCATTATTACGTGAGCTGAAGGTGTTATTTCGGTGGCAGAGCCTCCGATTATGTCATAGTGTTCGGTATCGGGCGTTTTGGCCGGGTCCGGACTATTGTTACCGGTGTCCCCTTCCCATACCACGGATGGGTTAAACAACCTCTCAAAAAAGATGTTGGGGGGGACCGCAGCGCGTTTTGCGCCGATGCGGGCGAGGATATCCGCCGCCTGATTGTTTTCCCGAGCCACATGGTGAAATTTGAGCCCCTCGAACCGAGCTGACATCTTTAGGACGGCGTTTCGATAGGCCGCCATCTTCGAATCCTTGGCATCGAAGTCTCCATTTATTTGGGATATTGCGAGGTTCGAATCCCCACGCACCTCTAGGTGTTGAATGCCCATGGAGACTTCCATCCAAAGACCATGCAACAGGGCTTCGTATTCGGCGGCATTGTTGGAGTCTATATACAGTATCTGCAGTACGTATTGAACGGTATCTCCGGTTGGGGACGTCAGGACGACGCCAGCCCCCAGACCAGCCAGCATTTTGGAGCCGTCGAAGTGCACGATCTAATTAGAGTATGCGCCGTACTCTTTAGGGAGTTCGGCTTCCGTCAATTCGGCGACAAAGTCGGCCAATACTTGCGATTTAATTGCTCGCCGAGGTTTGTATGTTATGTCGAACGGGAGGAGCTCAATGGCCCATTTGGCAATCTGGCCTGTGGCGTCGCGGTTGTTTATAATATCATTAAGTGGAACTTCCGAGGCAACTGTAATCGAGCACTCTTGAAAGTAGTGTCGCAGCTTCTGGGATGCCATGAATACCGCATAGGCTATCTTTTGATAATGTAGGTACCATGATTTGCATGGAGTGAGGACAGTGGATACATAATATACCGGCTTTTGAAGAGGGAATTTATGTCTGTCCGCTTCTCGTTCGACGATGAGCACTGCGCTTACAACCTGATGAGTTGCCGCAATGTATAACAACATTGGTTCGCCAATGTTTGGCATGGCCAGGATTGTGTTGGTTGCCAATATGGCTTTTATTTCTTCCAATCCGGCTGTGGCAGCGTCCGTTCACTCAAAGTGTTCGGTGCGCTGAAGGAGGCGATAAAGGGGTAATGCCTTTTCTCCTAAGCGGGAGATAAAGCGGCTTAGAGCCGCCACACATCCAGTTAATTTCTGGATTTGTTTGAGGTCTGTTGGGGTAGCCAACTGTGACAAAGCTCAGATTTAGGCCGGATTAGCTTCAATTCCTCTACGGGAGACAATGAGTCCCAGGAGCTTTCCGGCTGGTACGCCGAAAACGCATTTTTCCGGATTGAGCTTGATGTCGTATGTTCGGAGGTTGTCGAATGTGAGCTTCAAGTCGTCTATTGGAGAGTCGACATGTTTGGTTTTGACGACCATATCATCTACGTATGCCTCTACTGTTTTGCTGATCTATTTCTCCAGATATGTCTGAATCATGCGCTGATATGTTGCGCCGGCGTTTTTGAGCCCAAAAGGCATTGTGTTGAAAAATAAGGGGCCGTATGGTGTGATAAATGCCGTTGCGGCTTGGTCAGACTCCACCATCTTGATTTGATGGTAGCCGGAGTATGCGTCGAGGAAACACAATGACTCATGTCCTGCGGTAGCATTGATAATTTGATCGATGCGGGGGAGGGGGAAGGGATCCTTTGGGCAGGCCTTGTTGAGGTCCTTGAAATCGACACATAGGCGCCAGGATTTGTCCTTCTTTGGTACCATCACCAGATTTACTAGCCAGTCCGGGTGTTTTATTTCTCTAATGAATCTGGCCTCCAATAACTTGGCTAGTTCCTCTCCCATAGCTTGTCTCTTAGGTTCAGAGAAACGCCGAAGAGCCTGCTTGACCGGCTTGAATCCCTTTAGGATATTGAGGCTGTGCTCGGCCAGCATGCGTGGGATTCCTGGCATGTCTGAGGGGTGTCAGGCAAATATATATCCCAATTCTCGCGCAGGAACTCTCATAGTGTGGCGTCCGCGGCGGGGTTTAGCTGTGCCCCGATGGAGGCTGTTTTGTAGGGTCCGCTGGGTGGACTTGGAATTTGACTATTTCATCCGTTGGTTTAAAAGAGGTGGACTTGGATATCTTGTCAAGTATCACGTCGTCCCTGTCCACTATGGAGCGTAGCGCAGTTAATTCCTCGGCTGAAAGGGCTTCGAATAATGCCTCGAGGGCCAATGTGGCTGTTTTGTTTTCGGCGTGGAGTGCTGTGTCCGGATCACTAGCGAGAGTGATGATTCTGTTAGGCCCCGGCATTTTGAGCTTCATGTACCCATAATGTGGTATGACTTGGAAGATCGTGAACGCCTCCCATCCTAAAAGGGCGTGGTATCCACTACTGAATGGGGCCACTTGGAATGTAATTTCTTCAGACCTATAGTTCTCCGGCGTGCCGAATACCACATTTAGTGTGATTTTCCCAGCACAGCGTGCTTCCTGACTCGGGATGATTCCTGTGACGGTTGTGCTGCTTTGATCAATGCGGTTCCAGTCTATTTCCATTTTTTGAAGAGTTTCCTCATAGATGAGGTTTAATCCACTTCCACCATCCATGAGTACTTTGGTGAGTCGAAAGCCGTCCATAATTGTACTGAGGACCAGTGCAGCTGGTGCTCGGGCTGTTTGGAATTTAGGTTCGTCACTGGCATTGAAGGTAATAGCCGTGTCACTCCATGGATTCATTGCTGCCACGTGGCAGATTTCGACGAGGCTGCGGAGTGTTCGCTTGCGCCTGTTATTTGATGCGAAGGTTTCAAAGACTGTTAATACCGTATTGTTATCCACGGGATGGTGCTCTGTGGAATTTGGGATGAGAAGATCCTCACCACTTTTGGCCACTTGCCGGAGTATCCAACATGCTCTAAGGCTGTGCGTTGGTATGGTATCCGCTGTACTATGCATCTTGCAGGGTCCGTTAAGCCATCCCTCCAATACGGTTCCATGCCCTATAGAGGTTTTTGTTTCTTTGTAAATAACTCAGGTGTCTTATGATATTGCACCCTTTTACTTCGGACTGGGTGTATATTCCGAGCCGGATTATCCGAAAATTTCGTTTTGGTTTTCCAGGCGCTTTCCATCACATAATACTTTCGTACGATGGACGCCAAGTCAGCGAAGCGTGATATGTCACGACGACTT